>NC_133462.1:41830613-42462279 GCF_048565385.1 Saimiri boliviensis
CTCTACTAAAAATACAAAAATTAGCCGGACATGGTGGCACGCGCCTGTAATCCCAGCTACTCGGGAGACTGAGGCAGAGAATTGCTTGAACACGGGAGGTGGAGGTTGCGGTGAGCTGATATCACGCCACTGTGCTCCAGCCTGGGCAACATAGCAAGACCCCGTCTCAAAAAAATAAATAAATAAATAAAACTTCAGTCTGGGCACAGTGGCTCACACCTGTAATCCTAGCACTTTGGGAGGCCGAGGTGGGTGGATCACCTGAGGTCAAGAGTTCAAGACAAGCCTGACCATCATGGTGAAAACCCATGTTTAAAAATAAAAATAAATAAATAAAACTTCAAAATTTGCTAGGTGTAGTGGTAAGCGCCTGTAGTCCCAGCTACAAGGGAGGCGGAGGCAGGAGAATTGCTTGAAACCAGGGGACGGAGACTGCAGCGAACTGAGGTTTTGCCATTGCACTCCAGCCGGAGCCACAGAGCCAGACTCCATGTTGAAAAAAATTATTTAATTAAAAAAATGGGGCCGGGCACGGTGGCTCAAGCCTGTAATCCCAGCACTTTGGGAGGCCGAGGCGGGTGGATCACAAGGTCGAGAGATCGAGACCATCCTGGTCAACATGGTGAAACCCCGTCTCTACTAAAGATACAAAAAATTAGCTGGGCATGGTGGCGTGAAAAAAATTATTTAATTAAAAAAATGGGGGCCGGGCGCGGTGGCTCACGCCTGTAATCCCAACACTTTGGGAGGCTGAGGCGAGTGGATCACAAGGTCAAGAGATCGAGACCATCCTGGTCAACATGGTGAAACCTCGTCTCTACTAAAAATACAAAAATTAGCTGGGCATGGTGGCGCGTGCCTGTAGTCCCAGCTGCTCAGAAGGCTGAGGCAGGAGAATTGCCTGAACCCAGGAGGCGGAGGTTGCGGTGAGCCGAGATCGCGCCATTGCACTCCAGCCTGGGTAACAAGAGCGAAACTCCGTCTCAAAAAAAAAAAAAAAAAAAAAAAAAAAGGGCCTGGCACGGTGGCTCACGCCTGTAATCCTAGCACTTTGGGAGGCTGAGGCGAGTGGATCACAAGGTCAGGAGTTGGAGACCAGCCTGGTCAACATGGTGAAACCCCAACTCTACTAAAAATGCAAAAATTAGCTGCGCGTGGTGACACAAGTCTGTAGTCTCAGCTACTCGGGAGGCTGAGGCAGGAGCATCACTTGAACCTGGGAGGCAGAGGTTGCAGTGAGTTGAGATTGTGTCACTGCACTCCAGCTTGAGCAACAATACAAAAATTAGCTAGGCATGGTTGCAGGGTCCTGTAATTCTTGCTACTTGGGAGGCTGAGGCAGGAGACCCATGTGAACCTGGGAGGTGGAGGCTGCAGTGAGCTGAGATCGCAACAGAGTGAGACCCTGCCTCAAAAAAAAAATTAATATGCACCCAGATCCCCAGCATATGACCTTATTTGTAAATAGGGCCTTTGCAGCTGTAATTGGTTCAGGACCTCGAGATGAAATCCCGTCTGCGGGCTTCATGGGTCTTTGCTGTGTTATCCTGCTTTGGATAACCTGCACACGGGGGCTAATTCAATTTTTTGTTTTGAGATGGGATCTCACTCTGCCACCCAGGCCGGAGTGCAGAGGCACAATCACAGCTCACTACAGCCTAGAGCTCCCGGGCTGAAGCAATCCTCCCGTCTCAGCCTCCCACGTAGCTGGACTAAGCTTTTTATTGTTTTGAGATGCAGGTCTCACTGTGTTGCCCAGGCTGGTCTTTAACTCCTGGCCTCAAGTGATCCACCCACTTCAGCCTGGGAAACTACTGGGATCACAGGTAGGAGCCCCCTAACCCGGGCTGGACTCATTCTTGTCTTTTCTCTTTTTCTTGAGATGGAGTCTTGCTCTGTCTCCCAGGCTGGAGTGCAATGGCGCGATCTCGGCTCACTGCAACCTCCACCTCCCAGGTTCAAGCGATTCTCCTGCTTCAGCCTCCTGAGTAGCTGGGATCACAGGCACCTGCCACCACGCCTGGCTAATTTTTGTATTTTTAGTAGAGATGGGGTTTCACCATGTTGGCCCGGCTAATCTTGAACTCCTGACCTCAGGTGATCCACCCACTTTGGCCTCCCAAAGTGCCAGGATTGCAGGTGTGAGCCACCGCGCCCAGACTCATTCTTAACCAGGCCTCAACACTTCTCCCTTCCCTTTCTCAGGACTGAATTTCAAGTCAGTGTATGTATTTGCTTCCTCCAGGAAGCCCACCCTCATGCCTCCTCTGGCCCCCACTAGAGGGCATCTTGTCTCTGCAGTTTCCACGAATCCACCTCAAGGCCTAACACACAGCTGGCGCTCAATAAATGTATGTGGCTTGCATGAGCTAGGGGCTGCTCTCCCCCACCTGCAAATAGCCCTGGCCTAATGATAAACGTAATGAGCACACACACGGGGACTCAATTTGACAGGCAGGTGGGCCCCGGTGGCCACGTGACCCCGCAGCTCCAGCCCCCGCCGCGCTCAGCCCAGCGCCTGCGCCCAGGGCAGCGCACCACCCCCTCATTAAAGCGGGCCTTTTACTTAGGCGGGCGCTGCCAATTCTAATTGATTGTCTGCGTCCCTGGGGGCACTCGAGTTCCTGAGGTCAGCAGCTGGGCCGGGTCCAGGCCGAGGCAAGCGGGAGGGAAGCCGGCTCCGGGAGAGAGAAGAAGGCGTGGAGGTTGGACCTGCTGCCTCTACCTTACGTGCGCCCTTCTCGGCCCCCGGGACTGGGACGCGCGCTGACCTCCAGGCTCAGGTTCCCGAGGCTGATGCGGCCCCCACCCCAGACCCGTGCAAGCTCCTGGTATGTGTGACGTTCGTGCACCCGGTCATGCCGAGAACACATGTTGACAAACCCACAGGTCCAGAGTCAGAGGTGGTGGCACATAGGGGTTGTACTCAGGGGGGCTCCAGTCTAACGGCTCTGGGCCTCGATTTTCGCGTCTGTAGAATGGGATGCTAATACTACTACCTTTTTTGTTTTTGTTTTTGAGACGAAGTTTCGCTCTTGTTACCCAGGCTGCAGTGCAATGGCACAATCTCGACTCACTGCAACCTCCGCCAACCAGGTTGAGGTGATTCTCCTGCCTCAGCCGCCCGAGGAGCTGGGATTACAGGCACACGCCACCGGGCCCGGCTAATTTTTGTACTTTTAGTAGAGACGGCAGTTTCCCCATGTTGGTCAGGCTGGTCTCGAAGTCCTGACCTCGTGATCCACTCCTCTCGGCCTCCCAAAGTGCTGGGATTACAGCGTGAGCCACTGTACCCAGCAGCAACCCGATTTGCAACCCGACTTCTTGAAGCTGTTTCCAGCTTCTCAGCTTCTCTGGAGAAGCCTCATTACTCCTCTGGGGCTGAGACGCAAAAACCTGCAGCCTCCAGGGCTCTGAAACCAACGCATTAAAATCAAAATCAACAACTTCCACATGGAGACCCTGGGCTTAGACTTTGGGCTGTGAGGCCCTGGCTGCTGGCTCACTTTTAGCCTTGTGGGCAAGGGGATGACAGACTCTGGAGCAATTGGAAAATTGCCCGAAGCATCAGGAACTTGTAATGACCCTCATTAGGACACTGATTTTTTTTGTTGTTGCTTTTTTTTTTTTTTTTTTGAGACAGAGTCTGGCTTTGTCACCCAGCCCGGAGTGCAGTGGCATGATCTCAGCTGAAGGCAGCCTCCACCTCCCGAGTTCAAGCAATTCTCCAGCTTCAGCTTCCTAAGTAGCCGGGACTACAGGTGTGTGCCACCACGGCCGGCTAATTTTTTAGTTTTAGTAGAGATGAAGTTTTGCTCTATTGGCCAGGCTGGTCTCAAACTCGTGATCCCAAGTGATCCGCCCGCCCCAGCCTCCCAAAGTGCTGGGATTACAGGAAGGAGCCTCTGCTCCCAGCCTGGTTCTTTTTATAGTAAAATTCTCAGAGCCATCAACACTGGCTGTTCCCTCCTAAATCTGCTCCAATGGGGCTCTCGTACACCCCGCGCCCTGTTGAAGTTGTCGGCCCCACAGGAGAGGGGTTTCGTGTGCTCCGTTCTCTGCTGAATGGATGCCCAGTGCCTAAAAGAGCACCTGGCATGCAGCAGGTGTTCAGTACATGTTCGCTGAAGGAGTGGATGGCTGGATGCTCTCTTAGATGCCGCCTTGGAATGGATTCCAGAATCCTTCTCTACCTACTTGGAACTGACTCCAGTAGTGTCTGTCCCACCCACCACCCTCTCACCCCATCTGCCGTGTGAACCAAGCTTAGAGCTCCCTACAGGGGAAGGGTGAGAAACAACCCATCCATCCATCAGTTCACCAGCAATCCATACATCCATTCACTCATCCATTGATACATCCACCAATAATCCATACACCCACCCACTAGCTCATCTATTCATCCACCAATTATCCATATATCCATCCACTCACCCATCCATCCATCCACCTCCCCATCAATCTAACCATCCAACCATCCATCCACTCTTCCATCTATCTAACCATCCATCCATAATCCATCTATCCATCCGCTCACCCATCCCCCATCCACCCATCCAACAGTCCATCCATCCTTCTATCCACCCACCCATCCATCCATCCGCCCCCCATCGATCCATCCATCCACTCACCCATCCATCCATCCATCCCCGCACCCATCAATCTACTCATCCATCCATCTATTCATCCATCTATCCAATCCATCCATAATCCATATATCCATCCACTCATCCACCCATCCAGCCATCCATCAACCCAGCCACCCACCCATGAATCCATCCATCCATTCATCTACTCACCCATTCATCTACCTGCTCACCAATCCATCTATCTATCCATCCACTCATCCATCTATTCAAATCCATCCATCCTTAATCCATATATCCATCCACCCACCCATCAATATATCTATCTATCCATCCATCCACTCACCCATCCTTACATCCTTCCTCATCCATCCATAATCCATATATTTATCTATCCACTAACCCACCCATTCATCCATCCCATCCATTCACTCATCCATCTATCCACCTACCCATTCATCCATCCATCCACCCATAATCCATTTATCTACCCAATCATCCATCCATCCGTAATCCATATGTCCACCCATTTACCAATCCACCCACCCATAATCCATACATTCACCTGTTCATGAATGCATCCATCCATTCATCTGTAATCCCTACATCCATCCTCTCACAAATGCATACATCCATTTACCCACCCACCTGCCCACCCCCCTCTCCATTCATCCATCCATTCATCCACCCACCCACCCACTCATCCATCCATCCGTCCATCATCCATACATCCACCTATCTAATCACCCGTCCATTCACCACCTTTCTCCGCATCCATCCACAGATCCATCTCCCTCATTCCCTCCGTCCTCAAGCACTTACTCAGAAGCAGGCTGACCCATGTGCTCATCTTTAATCCTCCCCCTGCCTGCTTGTGCCCTGGAGCCAGGCCCTCCCTGTCTCTGGCCCTCCCTTTCCTCCTCTGCACAGTGAGGCTGATGACAGCACAGACCTCCAAGACTTTCACAGTGGCCTCAGAGGTCATGTGCAGCTGTTTATTTGTTGTGACAGACAGTGGAGGGTGCTGGTTAAGAGTACAGCCTGGGCCGGGCACGGTGGCTCAAGCCTGTAATCCCAGCACTTTGGGAGGCCGAGGCGGGTGGATCACGAGGTCAAGAGATCGAGACCATCCTGGTCAACATGGTGAAACCCTGTCTCTACTAAAAATACAAAAAATTAGCTGGGCGTGGTGGCGCGTGCCTGTAATCCCAGCTACTCAGGAGGCTGAGGCAGGAGAATTGCCTGAACCCAGGAGGCAGAGGTTGCGGTGAGCCGAGATCGTGCCATTGCACTCCAGCCTGGGTAACAAGAGCGAAACTCCGTCTCAAAACAAAACAAAACAAAACAAAACAAACAAACAAACAAAGAGAGTACAGCCTGGGCTGGGCACAGTGGCTCACGCCTGTAATCCCAATACTTTTGGAGGCCAAGGCGGGATGATTGCTTGAGCCCAGGAGTTCAAGACCAGCCTAGGCAACATGGAGAAACCCTGTCTCCACAAAAAAAAAAAAACCACAAAAATTAGCCCGGCGCGGTGGTGAATGCCTGTAGTCCCAGCTGCTCAGAAGGCTGAGGTGAGAAGATTACCTGAACCCAGGACAGGGAGGTTGCAGTAAGCCGACATTGTGCCACTGCACTCCAGCTTGGGCAACAGAGCAAGACTCTGTCTCGGGGGAGAGGCGGGGAGAATGTAGCCTGGAGTTTGAATCCCTGCTCTGTGACCCCCCTGCTGTGTGACCTTAGGCAAGTGACCCTCTCTGAGCCTGTTGCGCATCTATAAAATGAGGCTGCTAATAGCACCTGCCTCCTTGGAGACTGTTGAGGGGATTGTATGTGATTCCATGTCTTAGGTTCAGTAAGTACCGTGTGGGTCTGTTAACCCCAGGAGGTAGGGCATGGCTGCAGGTGTCTGGCAGGCTGATACCCAGTGATCTCTGAGAAGCAAGCAGCTGGTGGGTACCTTGGTGACTGCTTGTGGGGGGAGAGCTAAGGGGCTGCTGGCCCAACAGCCTCAGCCAAGGACACAGGTGCTCCTGTTTATGTGCAGAAATCAGGGTCTGCACCCTCTGGGCACCGAGGGAGTCACAGTCCAGGGTGGGGGTTTTGGAGGCTTTGCTCTGTGCACTCTCTGGCAATTATCCCGACAGGGACGGACTCAGTCCCCACCATTAGAGGCTCTGGGTGGTGTATGCAGTCCAGGCAGAGGAGACAGTGTGTGTGGCAGGGGCATCCGCTATGGCACTCAACAGGCACGAGGACTTGTTCCTGGCAGGTTTACCCTGGGGAACCATCTCACTCCTTCAATCCCTGACTCCAAGCCTGAGCGCCTGGGCGGTCCTGGGACGATGGCCTCCCTGCACACAAGCGTCTCTGAACCTCGTAGAGGGCACAAATTCAGGCCAGGTGCAGAAGCAGAAGCTTACACCTAGAATCCTGGCATTTTCAGAGGCTAAAGCAGGAGGATCACTTAAGCGCAAGTTCAAGACCAGCCTCAGCAACATAGTGAGGCCCTGTCTCTACAAAAAAAATAAAACAGCCAGGCATGGTGGCACATGCCTGTAGTCCCGGCTATTCAGGAGGCTGAGGCAGGAGGATCACTTGAGCCCGAGAGTTCGAGGCTGCAGTGAGCTGTGATCAGTCCACTGTACTCCAGCCTGAGTGACAGAGGGAGACCCTATCACCAAAAAAGAAAAAAGGCACAAACTCAGAGGGAAAAAAATAGTAACAATAGTATTTATTTATTTATTTATTTATTTTGAGACGGAGTTTCGCTCTTGTTACCCAGGCTGGAGTGCAATGGCACGATCTCGGCTCACCGCAACCTCCGCCTCCTGGGTTCAGGCAATTCTCCTGCCTCAGCCTCCTGAGTAGCTGGGATTACAGGCACACACCACCATGCCCAGCTAATTTTTTTTTGTATTTTTAGTAGAGACGGGGTTTCACCATGTTGACCAGGATGGTCTCGATCTCTTGACCTCGTGATCCACCCGCCTCGGCCTCCCAAAGTGCTGGGATTACAGGCTTGAGCCACCACGCCCGGCCGCAATACTATTTATAAAAGGTTTTCTACAAGCCACTATATACTAGAATTAACTTTATTTAATAATAATATATATATTTTTTTACAGTGGTATAATCTCAGCTCACGGAAACCTCCACCTCGCAGTTTCAACTGATTGTCTTGCCTCAGCCTCCCAAGTAGCTGGGATTGCAGGTGCCTGCGCCATGCCTGGCTAATGTTTGTATTTTTAGTAGAGATAGTGTTTCACTATGATGGCCAGGCTAGTCTCAAACTCTTAACCTCAAGTGATCTGCCCACCTCAGCCTCCCAAACTTCTGGGATAGCAGGTGTGAGCCACCACACCCAGCCCAGAATTAACTTTCACTGTCACGGTCACTTTATAAAGTAGATGCTATTATAGCCCCCATCTTATTGATAGGGAAACTGAGGCACAGAGAGGCAACATGGCCTGACCATTTGCACAGCTAGTAACTGGCAGCCCAAGTTTGAAACCTAGACTTTACTAAGCATCTAATTCCCCACATGGTAAGAAACAGCCCAGGAAGGCCGGGCATGGTGGCTCACACCTGTAATTCCAGCACTTTGGGAGGCCGACGTGGGTGAATCACAAGGTCAAGAGTTCAAGACCAGCGTGGCTAAGATGGTGAAACCCCGTCTCTACTAAAAATACAAAAATTAGCCCAGTGTGGTGGTGGGCACCTGTAGTCCCAGCTACTCGGGAGGCTGAGGCAGAAGAATTGCTTGAACCCGGGAGGCAGAGGTTGCAGTGAGCTGAGATCGTGCCACTGTACCCTAGCCTCGGCGACAGAGCAACACTCTGTCTCAAAAAAAAAAAAAAAAAAAAAAGCCCAGGAAATGGGTACCATCCTCCGCCCACGGTGCAGATGAGAAACTGAGGTTCAGAGAAGCTGTTGGGTTATGCGAACAGAAAACAGGAGAGCCGGGGCCCTAGACCAGGGCCATAGACCCCAAAATGTGGTCTCTTCACAGCTTCAATCACCAAATGCTCTCTGGGCTGGTTTTTTCATCTGTAAAGAGGGTTTCATTGCAAAATCCAACTGGGAAGGCTGTGATGATGAAGGTATCAGAGCAGGCAGGAAGATCCCGCGGTGGGATGTGCTAGAGCAGGCGGGCCTGCAGACAAGGATGTCGCCTGAGTTGGTCGCTGTGGGGACCGCAGGGGGACAGGGTTTTTCATGGCCCCGCCCTCAAAACTTTCTCCCACCTGGAGCAGTTGGAGCTGCCTCTGGCACCCGCTGCCTGAAACCCCCGTCCACAGCCGTCACCCGCAGCATCTCCCCAGTCACCTTGTGCCCCCTGTCCCCTCCCAGGGAACAGCGCGGCCTCTGTGTCTAGGCGTGAGGTTTGCCAGCGTTGCCCAGAGACGAGTGGGTAGCCGGCGACTCCCGCCCCCTGCATGCAGACCCCGGCACGCCCAGCCTCTGGGACCCCCTCACCAGGACAATGGGCAGGGCAGGGAAGGAGGGGGACAGGCGGGGCTCGGGGCGCTGGGGAGCCTGGGAACAAGGCGGCTCTGAGTTGGCCTGCGGAGAGGGGGCTCCCAGAGGGGAGGGGCCAGGGCCGGGTGGGGGGGGGGACTTAGAGAAGGGGCTCAGAGGGAAGGGGTACACAAAGAGAGAGGTTTCTCCGGGAGGAGAGGCAGCTGAGCCCCTTCCCCCACACTGGCTCCAGAATCGAAACCCGCCCCTCCCCCTGGCACAGGCTCTGGCGCGGCAACAGGTGTTGGAGGTTCTGAAGGCAGGACGGAGCGACGCAATCCCTTTCGGAAGTGAAGTGACACAGGCCTGCACCGCTCTAAATAGGGACACAGCTGACTGCGGGTGGGGAGGTCAGAGGGAGCCGAGAGGGAGGGAGGGAGAGCAGGGGATGGGGGCGACCCCGAGCCCTGGGGACGCACGCAGTTAGGTTTCTGGATGGACAGAAACCCGGTGACTTGATACACTCCTGACCCTGTGTTCTGGGGCCCCAGGGGAGGACAGAACTTAGGCGGCTCCCTCTGCCCCCATCAGCCTCCCAGAGCCCTGTTCCCGCCCCTCGAAGAGCCCCCTCCCCTTTTCGCACCCCTCCCCAACCTCAGCCTCCTCTCCTCTCTTAGCCCCGCCCACCCAGCTCCGCCCCACAACTAGCCCACCTCCTCTCAGCCCCGCCCCCACCAGCCTCAGCCCCACCCCTCTGCTCTCAGCCCCGCCCCCACCAGCCTCAGCCCCACCCCTCTGCTCTCAGCCCCGCCCCTATAAAGCCCCTCCCCCTCTCCCTCTTCTCAGCCACGCCCCTCTCGGCCCCTCCCATCTCTCACTCAAACCCCCTCTTCTCTTGGCCCCCTCCCTTGTCCCAGCCTCTCCCCTCTCACAGCCCCCTCCCCTCCCTCACCCCTTCTCCTCTCACCCCTCTTCTCTGAACCCCTCTCCTCTCTCAGCCCCCTCCTCTCCCTCACCCAATCTCCCCTCAGCTCCTCCCCTCCCTCACTCTCTCTCCTCCCTCAGCCCTCCCCTCTGAACCCCTCCCCTCTTCTCACTCCCTCCTCCCTCACCCCTTCCCTCACAGTCCCTCCCCCCCTCACCTCGTGTCCCCTCACAGCCCCTCCCCCCTGAACCCCTCCCCTCTCAGCCCCTCCCCTCTCTCAGCCCCGGCCCTCTCTCAGTCTCTCCCCTTGCGGAGCACCCCCCAACTCTTGTCAGCTTCTTCTGGGGCTGTCCCTTCTGGATCAGGAAGAATAGAAACGTGACCCTTTTGTCCATGGTGGCCTCCCTGGCCCTTCCTCATCTGAGCAACAAAGCTCGCCAAGTTCTGCCTTTCAGGGGCGTGTGGGGGGTCTCTGCAGGGGAAATCCCTGAAGTTCCAGCCCCTTCTGCAGGGATTCCCCCTGCAGAGACCCCCTGCCTGGCACACCAGCCTCGGGCTGGGCCCCCCTGAGCAGATACCCAGCCAAAAGGACCGTCGTCCTCCATCCAAGCCCCCTTCAGATGCCAGCGTGGACATCAGCACCTGACTCCCCATCCTTGGGCTGGGGTCCCCCCGGGGTGGAAGTGCGCACTGGGCGGAAATTCTGGCTTCATTCCTTCATCCACTCCTTCATGCAGAGAGCGAGCGTCTAGTACATAGCCATGCACTCTGCAGACCTGTGCTGGGGGCCAGGGATAGAGGAATATGTGACCCCGACAGAGTCAACCCTGTCCCCGATGCGGTTGACCGTCCAGTGGGGGAGGTGGTCCTTGCGGTGAGGGGGTTCAGAGGGCCTGGCTGGGGGGCACACGGGCATTTATGGTGGCTCCCTGAAGGCTTTTTGCAGGATGTGTGATCTAAGCTGAGGGCTGAAAAATTCCATTAGTGGGGCAGGGAACCGTGCTCCTGGCAGAGGGAGCAGCCAGTGCAAAGGCCTTGAAGCAGGCCCGAGAGCCCTGGCTGGCAGTGCCAGCTTAGCCACTTTTTTGCTGTGGATCCGGGACAAGTGGCGGGTTCTATCTGAGCCTCATCACATCTGTAAAGAGGACTCCTCACGTATTACTCAACTAAAGGGTTCGGGTGCGGGGGGCACCCGACATGCAGGAGGTACTCAATCATATTTGTCAAATGTGGATGAAGGAACTGAGAGGCATTAGAGAAGGCGAAAGAGGAGGCGTTTGGCTCCCGTCTGGGGCTGGGAGCGTTGGAGCAGCTCCTGACCTGTTTCTCTGGCCCAGGCCCCCACTTCCCCAGACCCCTCCTCCCCGGCCCACCAGTCCCCTGCCAGCTGTCTCTGCGCCTGTTCCGGAACACCTGACGCCTTGCTTCCCAGGGGTTTCAGAGGCACAGGTCCTCAGAGGTTCAGCTGCCACACGGGCTTAACCCTGGAGCCTGGGCGCCGGGTCCTCAGAGGCCCGACGCCATCCCTCTTGACCCCGTAGAGAGCCCGGGCACTGCTCCCGGCCTTCGCCGGAAAGACCTTGCTTCAACTCCGAGCTCTGGCCTTGCCTGGCTGTGTGGCCTTCAGAAATTTAGCCAACCTCTCTGGTCATCTCCCCCAATAATAATAACAACAAGTTGACGTGGCTGGGTGCGGTGGTTCACGCCTGTAATCTAGCACTTTGGGAATCCAAGGTGGGCGGATCTCTCGAGGTTAGGAGTTCAAGACCAGCCTGGCCAACATCGTGAAACCCCATCTCTACTAAAAATACAAAAAGAAAATTAGCTGGGCTTGGTGGGAGGCGCCTATAATCCCAGGAGGAAGAGGTTGCAATGAGCTGAGATCACGCCACTGCACTCTAGCCTGGGTGACAAGAGCGAAACCACATCTCAAAAAAACACCCCAAATTTAAAACAATAGACGTTGTGTGCTCACTCTGTGCCTTATTCTAAACTGAAATGCTTTGTTCACTGCCTTCTTCCTAACACCGATAAGTTCAGGAGGAATGATAAGGTAGGTCTCTTTTTACAGATTCCAAACTAGGACTGGCGTATTGGCTCATGCCTGTAATCCCAACACATTGGGAGGCCCAGGTGGGCTGATCTCTTGAGCCCAGGAGTTTGAGACCAGCCTGGGCAACATAGCAAAATCCTGTCTCTGGAAAATACACAAAAATTAGTCAATAGTAGTCTAGGAGCACTGGCTCATGCCTGTAATCCCAGCACTTTGGGAGGCCGAGGCAGATAGATACCTGAGGTCAGGCGTTTGAGACCAACCTGGCCAATATGGCAAAAGCCCTTCCTCTACTAAAAAGACAAAATTAGCTATTCGTGGTGGCAGGCACCTGAAATCTCAGCTACTTGGGAGGTTGAAACAGGAGAATTTGCTTGAACCCGGGAAGCCGAGATTGCAGTGAGCCAAGATCACGCACTGCAGTCTGTCTCAAAAATAAATTAAATCAATTAAAATGAAATAAAAGTAAAAATTCAATTCCTCACTTGCTCAGGTCACTGTTTTTTCTTTGTGTGTGTGACACAGAATCTCGCTCTCTGCCACCCAGCCTGGAGGGCAGTGGTGCAATTACAGCTCGCTGCAGCCTCGACCTCCTGGGCTCAAGCAATCCTCCCACCTCAGCCTCCAAGTGGCTTGAACTACAGCCGCATGCCATCACGCCTGGCTAATTTTTAAAAATTTTCTTCCTTTCTTCCTTTCTTTTTTTTGAGACTGAGTCTTGCTCTGTCGCCCAGGCTGGAGTGCAATGGCGCGATCTCGGCTCACTGCAACCTCCGCCTCCCGGGTTCAAGCAATTCTCCTGCCTCAGCCTCCCGAGTAGCTGGGACTACAGACGTCCACCACCATGCTTAGCTGTCATTTTTAGTAAGATGGGGTTTCACCATATTGGCCAGGCTGGTCTTGAACTCCTGACCTTGGGATCCACCAGCCTTGACCTCCCAAAGTGTTGGGATTACAGGCATGAGCTACCGCGCTCAGCCTCTTTTTTTTTTTTTTTTTTCTTTCTTTTCTTTTCTTTTTTTTTTTTGAGATGGAGTTTCGCTCTTGTTACCCAGGCTGGAGTGCAATGGCGCGATCTCGGCTCACCGCAACCTCCGCCTCCTGGGTTCAGGCAATTCTCCTGCCTCAGCCTCCTGAGTAGCTGGGATTACAGGCACGCGCCACCATGCCAACTAGTTTTTTTGTATTTTTAGTAGAGACGGGCTTTCACCATGTTAACCAGGATGGTCTCGATCTCTCGACCTCGTGATCCACCCGCCTCGGCCTCCCAAAGTGCTGGGATTACAGGCTTGAGCCACCGCGCCCGGCCCGTTTTTTTTTTTTTTTTTTTTTTTTTAATAGACAGGGTCTCACTATGTTGCCCAGGCTGGTCTCAAACTCCTAGGCTCAAGCCATCCCCTACCCCGCCTCGGCCTCTAAAAGTGCTGGAATTACAGGTGCGAGCTATCACACCTGCCCTCAAATCACTGTGTAAATGCTGAGTAGCCACATGGCCGCTGACTACCACATCAGCACATGTTTCAAACACGTCTTTCATCGCAGGAAGTTCTGCGGGAATCTCACTGTGGGAGAATGTGCTTATCTGTGATGTGGCCACGTGATTAGAGCTCAGGCCCTGTAAACTTACAGTTAACTTGATCATTTCTGCCTGTCTGGTAGAAAAGAGAACCCTAATTAGGGCTTGACTGAAATATAGATCATTAACTCATTTGTATTTAAATGTAGCCTGATCTTAATTTAATATTCCCCTTAAAAAAAAAAAAAAAATCTCAAGCTGGGCATGGTGGCTCATGCCTGTGATCCCAGCACTTTGGGAGGCCGAGGTGGTTGGATCACAAGGTCAGGAGTTTGAGACCAGCCTGGCCAAAATGGTAAAACCTAGTCTGTACTAAAACTACGAAAAAATTAGCCGGGCATAGTGACACACTCTTGTAGTCCCAGCTACTCGGGAGGCTGAGGCAGGAGAAATCGCTTGAACCCAGGAGATGGAGATTGCAGTGAGCTGAGATCGTGCCATTGCACTCCAGCCTGGGTGACAAGAGCAAAATTTAGTCAATTAAAAAAAAAAAAATCTCAGCAGGGCACGGTGGCTGGTACCTGTAATCCCAGCACTTCAGGAGGTCAAGGCAAGTGGATCATCTGAGGTTAGGAGTTCGAGACCAGCCTGGCCAATATGGTGAAACCTCATCTCTACTAAACAGAAAAAAATTAGCCAGGTGTGGTGGTGCGTGCCTGTAGTCCCAGCTACTCGGGAGGCTGAGGCAGGAGAATTTCTCGAACCAGGGAGACAGAGGTTGCAATGAGCTGAGACTGCGCCATTGCACTCCAGCCTGGGCAGCAAGAGTGAAACTCCATCTCAAAAAGAAAAAAACAACAGGCCGGGCGCGGTGGCTCAAGCCTGTAATCCCAGCACTTTGGGAGGCTGAGGCGGGTGGATCACGAGGTCAAGAGATCAAGACCATCCTGGTCAACATGGTGAAACCCGGTCTCTACTAAAAATACAAAACATTAGCTGGGCATGGTGGCGCGTGCCTGTAATCCCAGCTACTCAGGAGGCTGAGGCAGGAGAATTGCCTGAACCCAGGAGGCGGAGGTTGCGGTGAGCCGAGATCGCGCCACTGCACTCCAGCCTGGGTAACAAGAGCGAAACTCCGTCTCAAAAAAACAACAACAACAACAACAAAAAAAAAGACAAAAAAAAAAAAAAAAAAAAAAAAAAAAACTCCCTAGATACCTAGATCCTCAAAATCTCTTAGAACCAGCCTCAGCGTTTCATTGGCTCCCTGAGTAATGAGCTAATGAATCACGGTCAGGTGCTGACTTGACATTTGGGTGACTCAAGTGTTCAGCTTTTCTTTTCTTTCTTTCTTTATTTTTAGAGATGGGGCCTTGCTGTTGTCCAGGCTGGAATACAGTGGTGTAATCATAGGTCACTGCAGCCTCCAACTCCTGGACTCAAGTGAGCCTCCTGCCTCAGCCTCCCAAGTAGCTTGGCATACAGTCACACACACACCATCATTTTTTTCAAAATTTTTTTGGTAGAGACGGGGGTCTTGCTATGTTGCCCAGTCTCCACTTTTTGAGAACTGTATATGTCTTTTTTTGTTTTTTAAAGTTTCTCTTCCCTTTAACTGAACTGAACTTGGAAGGGAACTGCATATGTAAATTCCCATTTTGCTCGCAGGAAAACTGAGGCCAGTTCCTTGGCTCCCCCCGACCCTAGACCCCCTCCAAGCTCAAGGGTCCGGTTTGTTGCATACCTAGCTCTCCTCATTGGAGCACCCACCCTCCCGCTGCCTGCCCAACTTCCAGAAGCGACTCTGAGGACCTGTCTTCCTCTTGCCGCAGCCAAGAACCAGGTCAGCCCAGCGCTGGGACATCAAAGGGAATCTATAAATACAGCTGCAGGAGGAAAAATAGACACTTTCCTGGCCCCTCCCTGTCTTCCTTCTCTCCCACTCCAGATCCTTCCTGGCTGGGTTCCCACCCCAGGAGCTGGGCTGACACCCCCAACCCTAGGGACCCCCTACAGGAAGGCAGTGGAGGGGAACAGCTGATGGCACCCCAGTTTCCCCCAAGAAACTCAACCTCCTCTGCCCTTTCCCCACCTGCCAGGCAGCTGAGAAAAGAGCAATATGACCAGGGCTGTCCCTGAGAAGTACAGATGTGCTTCTCAGCCAGAGGTGCACATCACGAGCTTGTCAAAATCTTCAGTTCTCAGAACGCTGGAATCTTCTTTCTGTCTCCTAGGGAACGTGTACGTCTTCGGCCCTGTGCTGGGCTCTGGGAAGCTGGCAGGAATAAGGCTGACTTAGTTGGGGCAGTCAAGGAGAGCTTCCTGGAGGAGGTGATAATGAGCTGAGCCCAAAGGATGATGGGAATGATTGAATACGGTAAGTTCTAAGTTTCTCTTCAAAGAATCCGTATGTCAGTATGCTCAGTTCTTTGTTCTCCATTTCAAAGTTTAACTTCCTTCTTCTCTTCATCTCCTTGTTCCTAGTTTCTGTAAACGGCCTTTGCACCTGTTCCTTTTTTTGTTTCAGACAGAGTCTTGCTCTGTCGCCAGGCACCAGGCAGCAATGCAGTGGCACAATCTCGGCTCATGGCAACCTCCACCTTCCGGGTTTAAGCAATTCTCCTGCCTCAGCCTCCCAGTAGCTGGGACTATAGGTATGTGCCACCACATCTGGCTCATTTTTGTATTTTTAGTAGAGACGGGGTTTCACCATGTTGGCCAGGCTGGTCTTGAACTCCTGACCTCGTGATCCACCCGCCTCGGCCTCCCAAAGTGCTGGGATTACAGGCGTGAGCCACCGCGCCCGGCCAG
Source organism: Saimiri boliviensis (assembly GCF_048565385.1). Classification (NCBI taxonomy): domain Eukaryota; kingdom Metazoa; phylum Chordata; class Mammalia; order Primates; family Cebidae; genus Saimiri; species Saimiri boliviensis. Next base: position 41,846,966 of record NC_133462.1, read on the forward strand.
CTCTTGTTCTAATCAGTAGTTCACATCCCTTCCCTGATTACCGGCACCTGTTCCTTCTGGCAAAATCACACATCCCCCTTGTGCCTCCCCCTCCTAACACACATATTTAGAGTCCTGACTTGTCCTAGTCACCTGCTCCGTCCTGAGTTACCCCTGGTTACCTGCTTTGACCTGAGTCACCTTTAGTCACCTGTTTCGTAACCGTCTTTCCCGCCGAAACTGCTCACCCCAGCGCTCTGGCTCGTACCCTGGCTCTCTTTAAGAAAGACAGTCAGAATGAGCTTAGACTGTGAGGTCCAACCATAGCCAATAGGGGAACACACAGCAGTAGGGGCTACCTGCGTCAGGGATAAGCACCCCTTCCCTCTCCTGTTCAAGCGTGCTCTCATCGCGCCACCTGTGAGATGCACCCGTCTGCGGAAGTAAATTGCCTTGCTGAGAAATTTCGTGTTCTAGTGCTATTTCTTTTGTGGCACTGAAAATTTATTTCTGACAGAATGACTGGAGAGGGTGAAGAACAGGTCAGGAAGGGGATAAAGGGGGATAAAGGGGAAAGAGTTTGGAGTCCTCCTTCATTCTCGCTCTCTCTCTCTCTCTCTCTCTCTATATATATATATATATATATATATATACATCTCCTCCACAACTGGCTCCTGCTTCTCTTTCAGGTGTCACCTCCTCAGAGAGGCCCTCCCTGATGTATCCAGATAATTGCTGCCCTTCATTTTCTTTCTTTCTTTTTATTATTATTATTATTGTATGTATTTTTTGAGACAGGGTCTTGCTGTGTCATCCAGGCTGGAGTGCAGTGGCATGATTACACTCACTGCAGCCTCAACCTCCCAGGCTCAAGTGATCCTCCTGCCTCAGCCTCCTCAGTAGCTGGGACCACAGACACCTGCCACCATGCCTGGCTATTTTGTCTTATTTTTAATTTTTAATTTTAATCCTATTTATTTATTTATTTTGAGATGGAGTCTCGCTTTGTCACCAGGCTGGAGCGCAGTGGCATGATCTCGGCTCACTGCAGCCTCTTCCTGGGTTCAAGCAATTCTCCTGCCTCAGCCTCCTGAGTAGCTGGGATTACAGGCACGTGCCACCATGCCCAGCTAATTTTTTGTGTTTTTAGTAGAGACGGGGTTTCGCCATGTTGACCAGGATGGTCTCCATCTCTTGACCTTGTGATCCACCCGCCTCGGCCTCCCAAAGTGCTGGGATTACAGGCTTGAGCCACCGCACCCGGCAATTTTTTGTAGTTCTAGTCGAGATGGGATTTTGCCATGTTGGCTAGGCTGGTCTCGAACTCCTGACCTCGGGTGATCCACCCACCTTGGCCTCCCTAAGTGCTGGGATTACAGGCATGAGCCACCTCGGCCTCCTTCATCTCTTTTCTTCCTGGTCCTTATAATAATCTGAAATCATTTTAGCCACTTACCTGTTTCCTTATTATCTGTCTGCAAATGCCTGGAGAGGGCAGAGATCCTGGCCGCTTGATTACGTCCCTCTCTCTGTCTGGAACTCACCTCCGCGGGCCTCAGTTTCTCCGTCTGTAAAGCAGGGTGTGGAAGTGTAACAAGTTGCTCCCCTGGGGAAGCTGCCGGCCTCATTTGTCGTTAAAGTTACTATTTTCCTTGCAAACGGCTTGCCTGGCTCTGTAGACTCTTATAATCGATATGCTAATTGATGCAGATTTTATGTAAATGACACGGATGTTTATCTCTACCTAGAAATTCCCCGCTGGCCTTGGGGATCCCTGAAGAAGCTGGGGAGGGGATAGAGCTGTCTCAGCCTAGGTCCCCCAGGGACCCACCCACACTTAAGTGGGTAAGGGTTGGGGGGAGCAGTCTTAGAGAATCTGGAACCTCTCCTACCCCCTCCTCCTCTCTGGCCTCCAGGGTTTGCTCAAAGGCGAGCAAATCTCTAGACCCTGTGGGGACAGGGACGGGGCTGGGGGATAAGAAACCTGGAGACCCAGGGGAAAGACTGAGACAGAGACAGTAAAAGAGCAACAGTGAGAGACGAGGAAGCAGGTGGAGAGTTGGACCAAGAGACAGAGATGAAAGGAGAGAGGCTGGAGGGCCAGGCGGCTTCTCCCGGCAGCCTCCGAGCAGGCTGGGGATCAACTGCAGAGGGACCTGCCCCCGCCATGCTTTTGGAGGAGAGGCGTGACCTTCCCATCTCCATCCTGGACGTAGCCGATTGGAATATTCTGGATGGGGAAACTGAGTCCAGATAAGGCGAGCCACCAGCCTCACCATCATGGCAGGGCAGGGGCAGGGGGGCTTCCCTGAAAGTCTCCTGAACCTTACAGAATGCCTACTGTGTGCCAACTCTACGTTGGGCGGTGCTGGATACCACCATGGCCAGGACAGTTCAGGGGCCGGTCCTAGGGCTCCCAGTCTGGTGTGTGGGAATCAAACTGAGACATTTACCTCGGGAATAAAGAAGGACCGGTTGACCAGGTAAACCTTCGGGGAGAGGGAGTTTGCAGAAGGCTAGGAGGAAAGAGCAGCCTGTGCAAAGGTCCTGAGGCAGCGGAGAGCGTGGGGCCGGAGAGGAGCTGAATGGGCTCCAAAGGCTCCCTCGCCTGCCCGTCCTCCCCTCCTCCCTTCCTCCCCCTCCTCGTTCTGCTCCAGCAACACAGGCCTCCTCATTCTTCCTCCAACATACCAGGTGTGGTTCTGCCCCAGGGCCTTTGCACGGGCTGTGCCCACCCACCTGCTATACTCTCTACGTGCCTGCGTGATTTTTTTTTTTTTGAGAGAATATCATTCTGTTGCCCAGGCTGCGGTGCAGCTGCACGATCTTGACTCACTGCAACCTCCGCCTTCTGTGTTCAAGTGATTCTTGTGTCTCAGCCTTCCAAGTAGCTGGGATTACAGAGTGTGATACCATGCCCAGCTGATTTTTGTATTTTTAGTAGAGATGGGGTTTTGCCATGTTGGCCAGGCTGGTCTTGAACGCCTGACCTCGGGCGATCGCCCACCTCTGCCCACCGCAGGGTTACAGGCCACTGTACCTGGCCATGATTATTATTTATTTATTTATCTGAGACAGAGTCTAGCTCTGTCACCAAGGCTGCCAATACGATTTTAGAGATATGATCTTGGCTCACTGCAACCTCCGCTTTCTGGGTTCCAGCGATTCTCCTGCCTCAGCCTCCCAAGTAGTTGGGATTACAGGTGCATACCACTATGCCCGGCTAATTTTTGTATTTTTAGTAGAGAGGGGGTTTTACCATGGTGGACAGGCTGGTCTTAAACTCCTGACCTCAAGTGATCCACCGCCTTGGCCTCCCAAAGTGCTGGGATTACAGCGGGAGCCCCTGCCCCGGCTGCTGCATGATTTTCTACCTGCCTTCTTCAGGTCTCTGCTCAGATATCACCTCCTCAGTGCTCAGCGAAGCCTTCCCTGACTACCCGCTTAAAATCTTTCTGCTAGGCCAGGCACGGTGGCTCATGCCTGTAATCCCAGCACTTTGGGAGGCTGAGGTGGGAGGATCACTCACGGCCAGGAGTTTGAGACCAGCCTGGACAACGCAGTGAGATCCCCCCATTTCTACAAAGAGTTAAATACTTAGCTGGATGTGGTGGTGTGTGCCTGTACCCAGGAGGCTGAGGCAGGAGGATCCCTTGAGCCTGGGAGTTGGAGGCTGCAATGAGCTATGATCAGGCCCCACACTCCAGCCCAGGGCCGCAGAGCGAGACTGTATCTCTAAAAAATAAAAAGTGAATCCTGCCGGGCGCGGTGGCTCAAGCCTGTAATCCCAGCACTTTGGGAGGCCGAGGCGGGTGGATCACGAGGTCAAGAGATCGAGACCATCCTGGTCAACATGGTGAAACCCTGTCTCTACTAAAAATACAAAAAATTAGCTGGGCATGGTGGCGCGTGCCTGTGATCCCAGCTACTCAGGAGGCTGAGGCAGGAGAATTGCTTGAACCCAGGAGGCGGAGGTTGCGGTGAGCCGAGATCGCGCCATTGCACTCCAGCCTGGGTAACAAGAGCGAAACTCCGTCTCAAAAAAAAAAAAAAAAAAAAAAAAAAAAGTGAATCCTGTCCTTCTCTGATCTCTGAACTCTGTCAAGATGAGGGTCCAGCTGGGTCTTGGTCACCACTGAGTTCCCAGACTGCCTAGTAGGGCCCAGTTGGTGCTCAATAAAGTTAGCTGAATAATTGACCAGCAAGGGGCAAGACCCCTGAGGCTCGGTTCTGCTTCCCAAATTTATCAGAGGTTTTGTAGCTGAGGCTGAGCTGGACTCTAATGGGTGGGAAGGGTGTGATCTGAGCTTCTACCTTTGATGGCCCCTCTGCATGCTTTCGGTGTCACCTGTGTGGCTGGCCCTGGTGACAGTGACAAACTGCCACTAGCTGAGGTCATTCACACACACGGCCTCCACCGTCACTGCCTGTTTCTGCTGGTGTTTTTTTTATTTTTATTTTTTTGGCAGAATCTCATTCTGTCATGCAAGCTGGAGTGCAGTGGCGCGATCTTGGCTCACTGCAACCTCTGCCTCCCAGGTTGAGGCAATTCTTCTGCCTCAGTCTCCCAAGTAGCCGGGACTACAGGTGCCCACCACCACGCCCAGCTTATTTTTGTATTTTTAGTAGAGATGGGGTTTCACCATGCTGGCCAGGCTGGTCTCGAACTCCTGACCTCAGGTGATCCTCGTCCTCCCAAAGTGCTGCATTACAGGTGTGAGCCATCGCACCCAGACTGTTGTTTTGTTTATTTGAGACAGTTTCACTCCTGTTGCCAGGCTGGAGTGCAATGGTGTGATCTCGGCTCACTGGAACCTCCACCTCTGGGGTTCAAGCGGTTCTCCTGCCTCAGCCTCCTGAGTAGCTGGGATTACAGGCACGCGCCACCATGCCCAGCTAATTTTTTTTTTTTTTTTTTTTTTTAGTAGAGATGAGGTTTTACCAAGTTGACCAGGATGGTCTCGATCTCTTGACCTCATGATCCACCCGCCTCGGCCTCCCAAAGTGCTGGGATTACAGGCGTGAGCCACCGCACCCAGTCTATTGCGTTTTTCAAGATTTTTTTTTTCTGTGCCTGCATGGTGCCGCTCTTTCTGCACGCCAGTTCTGGTTTTCTTTCTATCTTTAAAGAAAAAATGTGGTAAAACACACAGCTCGGAAAATTCACTATTGAACCGTTTCTAAGTGCACAGCTCAGCGGCATGAAGCACATTCACGTGGTTGTGCAACCGTCGCCACCTCCTCTCCGGAACTTTGTCCTCTTCCCAAACTGAAACGCTCACTTCCCAATCTGAAACCCCGCGAAACTCTCACTTCCCAAACTGAAACCCCATGAAGCACTCACTCGCCGCCCCCTCCCCAGCCCCTGGCACCCCGCCCCCCCCCATCCTACCTTCTGTCTCTGTCAATCTGATGACTCTAGGGACCTCCTAGGAGTGGAATCACACAGGATTTGTCCTTCTGCGTCTGGCTTATTTCACCAGGCGTGATGTCCTCAAGGTTCGTCCACATCTGAAGGCTGTGATGGCTGAGTCGTATTTCACCGTGCCCCCGGAGTGCCTGTTTGCTGCTGTCAACATGGGTGTGCGCTCTTGACAATGCCCTACACACCCTTAAGGGCATCAAAGCTCCTTCCCACAGCTTCCAAGAGAGGATAAAGATTAGGGAAAATTACCGAGAGGAAGAGAAAGAATCTCAGGACCTTTCACTGGGAGAGATTTCTTATCTTTATTAAGCACCTACTATGTGACAGGCCCCCTTTTTTTTTTTTTTTTTTTTTTTTTTTTTTTGAGACGGAGTCTCGCTCTTGTTACCCAGGCTGGAGTGCAATGGCGCGATCTCGGCTCACCGCAACCTCCGCCTCCTGGGTTCAGGCAATTCTCCTGCCTCAGCCTCCTGAGTAGCTGGGATTACAGGCACGCGCCACCATGCCCAGCTAATTTTTTGTATTTATAGTAGAGATGGGGTTTCACCATGTTGACCAGGATGGTCTCGATCTCTCGACCTCGTGATCCACCCGCCTCGGCCTCCCAAAGTGCTGGGATTACAAGGTTGAGCCACCACGCCCGGCCAGACAGGCCCCTTTTTTTGTCGGGGGGAGGGGAGGACAGAGCTAATTTTTGTATATATATATTTTTGAGACAGAGTCTCACTCTGTCGACAGGCACCAGGCTGGAGTGCAGTGGCATGATTTCAGCTCACTGCAACTTCCGCCTCTCAAGCAATTCTCCTGCCTCAGCCTCCCGAGTAGCTGAGACTACAGGCACCCGCCACCACACCCAGCTAATTTTTTGTATTTGTTAGTAGAGACGGGGTTTCACCATGTTGGCCAGGATGGTCTCGATCTCTTGACCTCATGATCCGCCTGCCTCGGCCTCCCAAAGTGCTGGGATTACAGGCGTGAGCCACAACGCCTGGCTGGCTTTTTTTTTTTTTTTTTTAAATGGAGGGACAGAGCCTCTGGAGTGCGGTGGTGCGATCTCGGCTCACTGCCACCTCTGCCTCCCAGACTCAAGCCATTCTCATGCCTCAGCCTCCCAAGTAACTGGGACTACGGGCATGCACCACCACGCCTGGCTCATTTTTTTCTTTTTTTCTTTTTTTTTTTTTTTTTTTAGTAGAGACAGGGTTTCGCCATGTTGGCCAGGCTCATCTCAAACTCCTGACTTCAGGCGATCCGTCCACCTCAGCCTCCCAAAGTGCTGGGATTACAGGCGTGAGCCACAGCGTCCAGCCTAGACCCTGGCCTGTTTTGGAATGTTCTCACCTTAAACAACTTGCTCATAGCTGGCAAGCGGCAAAGCTGGGGGTTGGATGCCAACCCCCAGTGTGCGAGCTGCAGAGATCATATCCAGTCCGCCGTCTGCTTGCTTGCCTCTGATGATGGGCAGCTCACTACCCCCTCACTGGTTTTAGATAAAAGAAAATAGGCGGTGGACAAGAGCTGCCCCCTCCAACTGGGGGTGATCAGGGAAGACCTCTCTGTGTGGTGCCCACTGGGCTGCAATGGGAAGCCTAGGGGAGGGGAGATTTGTATTTTTTATTTTTTGAGACAGAGTCTGGCTTTGTCACCCAGGTTAGAATGCAGTGGCACGACCATCTCGACTCACTGATACCTCCATCTCCCAGGTTCAAGGGATTCTCCTGCCTCAGCTTCCTGAGTAGGTGGAATTACAGGCATGAACCACCATACCTGGCTAATTTTTTTGTGATTTTAGTAGAGATGGGGTTTTGCCACGTTGCCCAGGCTGGTCTCGAACTCCTGAGCTCAGGCAATCTGCCTGCCTCGGCCTCCCAAAGTGCTAGGATTACAGGCGGGAGCCACCGCACCCAGCCAGAGGGGAGATGTTGAATGCGGAGAATGTGACACCCGCACCTGCCCAAATGACATTCACCTCCCGTGCCTCAGTTTCCTATCTGTACCCAAGGACAGGCCCCAGGGAGCCTGACGGTCCCTGGACGTCCTCCCTTCACCCACAAATTCCCTGTTATGAGACCAGGATGCCACTGTCTCATTTGCATATGCAGATTATACCTTGGGGGAGGGTGGATTCTGGGCCAACCCAGGACACACATGGGCCTTTCTGGGGGATTTCTCAGTTTCTGAGAGGAGGAAGTCTTGTAATTGCTCTGATTTCGATTTATAAATCAGGCGCAGGACCTTCTGCTTCCGTCTCTAATTTAACGTGTCTGCATGCAAGCGTGGTGTCTTGGGCCCCGGGACTGAGGGGCTGCAGAGGGGGGTCTCAGGCACAATGGGGACCTCTGCCTGCCTTGCTGAAAAGTCTACGGAGTGCCCAGAGCCTGCATATATAACTCCTCTCTCAACGAGTGGGAGGGGGTGCGGGGGTGGGGGGGTGGGCAGCCAGGTGGAAGGAACTCAGGCTGACTAGGGACCAGGCATCCTGGGTTCAGGTCCTTGACACCATTCAAAATACGCAAAGCACCTGGAGCTGGGCAGTGCACACAGTGGGTGCTTAGTAAGTGCTTCTGAGGTTTTTATTTCCGTGGGTCCCTCTGCTGCATACCGGGGAGGTGGCCACCACTATGTCCTATTTTGCTAAAGAGAAAAATAAGTGACCCTGGTCTCATTTTGTGATCAACTGCGCCTCAGTTTCCCCTTTGATACAATGAAGGCGGGCCCTGCTGAAATCTCAGACTCCCAGTGATTCATTCATTCATTGGTTCATTCATTCACCACATTCGTCGCATGCTTACTGTGTGCTTGGCTGTGTTTTCAGCCTCATGACACAGCGCGGAGTCTGGACAGACCTGGGGATTTCACTGTCTTGGGGAGGAATTGGAATATAAACAAGGAAATGCATTAAAAGAAAGTCCCGGCCGGGCGCGGCGGCTCAAGCCTGTAATCCCAGCACTTTGGGAGGCCGAGGCGGGTGGATCACGAGGTCGAGAGATTGAGACCATTCTGGTCAACATGGTGAAACCCCGTCTCCACTAAAAATACAAAAAACTAGCTGGGCATGGTGGCGTGTGCCTGTAATCCCAGCTACTCAGGAGGCTGAGGCAGGAGAATCGCCTGAACCCAGGAGGCGGAGGTTGCGGTGAGCCGAGATCGCGCCATTGCACTCCAGCCTGGGTAACAAGGGTGAAACTCCGTCTCAAAAAAAAAAAAAAAAAAAAAAAAAAAAGTCCTATTGGTGAAAAGTTCAGCAAAGCCATCAAAATAGGGTAACGGGAGATGAGGAGGGTTTTTTTAATTTTTAATTTTTAATTTTTTGAGATGGAGTCTCGCTCTGTCACCAGGCTGGAGTGCAGTGGTGCGATCTCAGCTCACTGCAACCTCCACCTCCCGGGTTCAAGAGATTCTCCTGCCTCAACCTCCCAAGTAGCTGGGATTACAGGTGCCCGCCACCACACCCAGCTAGTTTTTGTATTTTTAGTAGAGACGGGGTTTCACCATGTTGGCCAGGATGGCCTCCATCTCTTGACCTGGAGCTCTGCCTGCCTCAGCCTCCCAAACTGCTGGGATTACAGGCGTGAGCCACCGCGCCCGGCCCATTGTTTTTTATTTATGTATTTAGTTTAGAGACCAGGTCTTGTTCTGTTACCCAAGCTGGAATTCTAGCTCACTGCAGAGTGATTACTGAAATGAGGGGAGTCTGGGGAAACATCTGAATTGAGATTTGGGGTGGGTGATGAAAGGAGCCATTTGGACATCTGGGTAAAGGGTGCACCAGGCAGAGGGGACATGCAGTGTACAGGCCCTGGGACAGTAAAAGCTCTAAGGCAAAACATACACACTCAGGGACATTGGCTGTCCTAATAAAGTTGTACCCTTGACTTTTCAGAATGGAGCTGCCTCCTCCTCCAGGAAGCCCTCCTGGATCTTCAGTGACAATCATGATTAGGCTGAAGAAGCAAGCAGGGAGACAGTGCATGTCAGGGTCAAGGGAACCAGGCAGGAGGCAGGGAAGAGGTCTAAGAGACCTCTCTCACTCACCCCCGGTTACACTCACTTTCCTTAAGATCCCTCTGATTAGGGGATGCCTGAGCCACTGGGAATTCTTCCAGGACAGCAGCAACTTCTGCTTAAAAACCGGGGTTCAGGCCGGGTGCAGGGCTCACGCCTGTAATCCCATCATTTTGGGAGACCGAGGCAGGCTGATCACAAGGTCAGGAGTTCGAGACCAGCCTGGCCAATATGGTGAAATCCCATCCCTACTAAAAATAGAAAAGTTAGCCAGGTCTGGTGGTGGTCGCCTGCAGTCCTAGCTACCACGGAGGCTGGGGCGGGAGAATCGCTTGAACCCGGGAGGCGGAGGTTGCAGTGAGCCGAGATCAGGCCACTGCACTCCAGGTGAGCCCCAGAGCAAGACTCCATTTCAAAAAAAAAAAAAAGCTGGGGTTCAAATCCTGGCTCCACCATTTCCTGGCTGCGAGATCAGTCAAATCACGGCTCTCTGGGTGTCTATTTCCACACTTGAAAACGGAATCCTAGCATCGTCGGGCTGCGTATAGCAGAGCACTAACATGTCAGGTCATCATTACAATTATTCCTATATGAGCAATACAGGGCATATTTTGGGCGGCAGACCCGGGGGTGCTGTGTGGTTTTTGGAAAGGGCTCCACCCTCTCTGGACACCAGCCTCCCCCAAAACCTCTCAGAAGCTCCCGGAGGGTATTGGAGGTTGCGAAGGGGTCCTCGACAGAATCCACCCCCCACCCCCCACCGCCGCCATCCCACCAAGAGGCAAGGGTCAAAGAACAGGGAGCGAGGAAGGGTCAGGACCACGCGGCCTCTACTCCCCCAGCCCCGGGACTCCGGGCGGTGAGCTCCGCGGAGGACCAGCTGGGCAGATTTAGCCGGCGCATCTGCTGCCTGAGCAGCTGCCGTTCTGGGGGGGCCGGAGGGGGATTTGGGACGAGGGAAAAAATCTGTCCGAGGAGAATCGCGTCTGCGCGGCCCAGCTGCTGGCTTGAGCTAGGGGGACACCCCGAATCCGCTCGGACCCCGGGCCCCTCCCCCGCCGCGACCGCCCCCACGTGCCTCTAGGGGAGGGGGCGTCTAGGAGGTCCTGACGTCACACGTGGCCCCAGCCAATCGGAACTGCCCTTTCGGAGCCCCCCCAGGGGATTCCCTGGCCTGAGCGGAGACCCGGGTTGCAACCTCGGAGCGAGGACCCCCAGCCTGGGCTTTAAGAGGGCCTGCAGCTGGCCGGGGAAACTGAGGCTGGGGGCCATGGGCAATTCAGGCGACCTCTTTAAGCGGCTGCCCGTGAGCCAGACTCCAGCCCGGCCCAGAGAGGGACAGGGACCCCCAGGAGTCACACAGCAGGGCGGTAGGCGGGTGGCCCTCACGGGGCAAGCATTGGGGTGGGGCTTCCCTGCCCCGCAGGCGCCAGGCAATAAGGGGCCGGGATCAGCCTCACCCCATCCCGGGCCCCCCGAAGGCCTCCTGACCTCCTCCAGGTCTCCCCGGGCACCCTCGGACCCGGGCCGCAGCCGGGGCCGCACTGGGAAGGTGTCGGTGGCCGCTGGCGCCCGCAAAACCCGCACTGGAATCCACCCGGTCGGAGCAGGACGGGAGCGCTGCGCTGCCAATGCGCCTACCCAAGCTGGGGAAACTGAGGCCCAGCAGGGTGGGGCTTTGCTCACAGTCCCACAGCGGGGAGGGCGCTACTGGCTCTGGTGACCTCGGGCGAGGCCCTGTCCTGCCCTGGGCCTCCCTGGCCCATCCTGCCACTGTCCTCCAGGTCAGGCCTCAGACAGCCAGGAGCCCTGTGCGGGAGGAGGGAAAGGCCCGGCCTGACCTTGCCCCGGTTCAGGACATGAAAGACCCATTCATGGTCGCAGAAGCCTGGGTGGCAGCTGAGCCACCGGTGGGGGTGGGGCCTCCCTCAAGGCCTTTGTCCCTGAGGTCTGTCTGCCTGGAGCACCCTCCCTGCACACCCCCTGCCCCCACCCCTGTGCCTGGACCTCTGGTCCCTCTAAGGCCCCCACGTCACCTCCTCGCAGTCCTGAACCCCCGGCGTCTGTCTCAGCCTGCAGTTCTGGTTCTGTGCTCACTGGTTTCTGTTTCCCAGGGCGAGACAGAAGGCAGGAGGCAGGTTTATTTCGCTGACAGCTCAGTCCAGGATCTGGTACACAGTAGGTGCTCAATAAATGTTTGTTGAATGAATGTGGTGCAGAACTGCCCAGCTGGGCACAGACAAGAAGGCAGGAGAGGGAGGGGATGCTGGGGGCTGGGCACATTGCAGGGCATGGGTGTAGGTGGGAGGACGTAGGTTCTAGACCCAAAGCCTCAGAGCTGAGGCCTCAGTGGCCTCCAGTGGGCAGGACGCATCTGGGGTGGGGGCTGGACACCAGCAGGTGCCTTGGCTGATTTGCCTGGGATGCTAGGGCGGCCGGAAGTCAGGAAGGGCAAAACCACGGGCAGGAAGGCCTGGCTGCTCTCGGAGATTTGTGGTCACCAGGATGGCCCTGGGCACCTACCCAGGACCTGGAAGACCCAGGCTGTCTCCATGGGTGCCGAGGAGCCTGAAGATTGCCCTGGGCCTAGAGTGGCCTGGGGAGCAGGATTCAAGTCCTGACACCCGGTCCCCACTGAGTGGCTGCTGGAAGCCAGTACACCACCTGCCTGGACCCCCTGGATGGCGGGGAGCCAGGGACGGGGCGTAGTGGCCCCAGCACACAAAGTCATGAGTTACATAACAATAAAGTGTTTGGCCGGGCTCAGTGGCTCATGCCTATAATCCCAGCACTTTGGGAGGCCAAGGTGGGAGGATCGCTTGAGGTCAGTAGTTCAAGACCAGCCTGGGCAATGTAAGGAGACCCCAGTCTCTACAAATAGCAACAACAACAACAAAAATCTATCCGCTCTCTCCCCCACTCCTCTATTATCTATCTAAATCAGGCGTCTCCAAACTAAGGCCCCCGCGGGCCGCATGCGGCCCCCTGAGGCCGTTTATCCGGCCCCCCACTGCACTTCAGGAAGGGGCACCTCTTTCATTGGTGGTCAGTGAGAGGAACACAGTATGTGGCGGCCCTCCGACGGTCTGAGGGACAGTGAACTGGCCCCCTGTGTAAAAAGTTTGAGGACGCCTGGTCTAAATTATAGAAAAACAGAAAAGAGGTCCGGTGATCCCAGTGCTTTGGGAGGCTGAGTTGGGTGGATCACCTGTGGTCAGGAGTTCAAGACCAGGCCTGGCCAATATGGTGAAACCTCGTCTCTACTAAAAATAACAAAAATTAGCCAGGGGTGGTGGCTCTGTAATCCCAGCTACTTAGGAGGCTAAGGCAGGAGAATCACTTGAACTCAGGAGGCAGAGGCTGCAGTGGGCCAAGATCACGCCATTGCCCTCCAGCCTGGAGGACAGAGCAAGACTCTCTCTCAAAAAAAGAAGGAAAGAAAACGATAAGAAAAACAGAAAAGACAAGAAAAATAAGCGTTCACAGAGCATCTGTATAGAGAGAGGCCAGAGCGACCAGGACAGGACGCAGTCCAGTGCGGGAGATGGCCAGGGTCACATCCACATGGGGAGCTACTTTGGGTAGAGAGGTGCACAGAGGCTCGGAGAGGGGCCCTGTGGTCCTGAATTCATTCAGAGGGCCGGGGAGGTTACAGGAAGGTCTCTGAAAACTCCAGGCTCTATCCTGGGGTCTCAAATTCATGGGGGCATCTGCAGTCATCGAAGAACTTTCTGGGCCAGGCCCCACTGGGCGCTGGCGAGAGAGGGACAGGTCCAGGAGCTGTGAGCCGCCGAGATCTCTGCAGCCAGTTTGCTCAGGTTCGAATCCCCCCGTGGCTCTCTAACTGGGTGACCTTGGACAAGACCTCCCTGTGCCTCAGTTTCCTGAAGCGTCAAGTGAGTGTTGCTAAGTGGAATGCTTGTGGATTGAAGGACCGATTTCCTCTACGAAGGTGGCCACCCAGACCGCAGGGGTCCTGACAGCCTCATTGACCCATGGGCCGGTGTGATTGGGACTGGATCCTGGGGATGCGAGTTTGAATAGAGGGGACCAGGACAGGAAGTTGGGGTGGCTCAATTAATAAGCCCGCCACCGGGACCAAAGCAGGGTGACCCCCTTGGGTCTCCCCCCACCGCAACCCACCCAAACGCCTCCCACAGGCTCCGCCCTCCGCTCCGCGCCGCGGTTGCTCCAGGCCGGGTTTTGCGCGGCTCCAGCCCGGCTTTGGGGAGGTGGGGGGGGGGTTGCTGAAAAGGGGGGGGCGGAGGTGGCAGAGCCGCGAGTCGCAGCGGCGGCCGGGCGGGCGGAGGAGATGCGGCCGCGGCGCGCCCCCGGTCCGGCCGCCGCGCAGCGCCCCCCCCGGAGCCGACGCCAGCGCGCGGGGGGCCGGGGCTGAGCCCCCTCCCCCAGCGCAGCCCGTGGGCCCGGGGGTGGGGAGAGCGCGCGCCCCCAGCCCCCTCCCCAGCCGGGGATGCCGGGCTGAACGCCCCGGCCGGGACAGGTGCGCGCACGGACCCCCCCAGCCCGCGCCCTCCCGCCCTCGCGCCTCCCGCCCGCGCACTCGCGGCGGCCGCGGCTCCGAGGTAAGCGCCCCGGGGCGTCTGCGGAGGGGGCTGGGGGAGGCGCGGGGATGGGGGCGTCCGTCAGCACGCAGCTGGGGGGCCGAACGGCTGGCTGGGGTGGCCGGGTCGGGCGCTAGGATTGGGGGGCCTGCGGGCCCTGCCACTGGGAGGAGACGGATTTGGGGCCGGGGAGGGGGTTTGGGGAGCGCTAGAACGCGGGTTGGGGGGTGAATCTCTCAGCCATGCAACTGGGGAGGGGACCGGATTGGAGAGGGGGTCGCTGGCCGTAGGGAGGGGTCCAGTGGGGGACCGGTGGCATCGCTTTGGAGGGGCTGGATTTTGGCCTGGGGCGCTCCCTGAGGCTCCATTATGGGGGTGCCTAATGGCACCGCCACGGGGGGAATGGGATTGTTGACTGGGGGCTGTGCGGCTAGGTTGGGGGTTCTGTCGGCTCCGCAGCGGGTGGAGATTTTGTCCTGGGGGGGGGGCCCGGAGGAGACACAATACTGAGGCTCGCGGCTGCCCCCGCTGGGGAGCTGGATTGGGGCCCAGGTGGGGGGTTCGGGGCAGGCAGGGGGCCTGTTGGTCCAGGGTGAGGGGTGGCGTTGGGGGGCGGGGAACTGAGAGCCAAGTCGAGGCGACCCGGGGCTGCTGTGGGGGTCCCGGCACGGAGAGGCCCCTCCGCCCCACTTCGCGCCCGGCCGCCGCACCTTGGGCGCCCGAGTCCTCTCCGGCCTCCTGTCCAGCCCAGAGCAGGACGAGCCGGGGTCCAGGCCGCGGGGCGGGGGTCGCAGTGGTGTTGCGGGGGAGGGCCGGCCGGCCCGTATCCCCCCCGCTGCAGTGGGGGCCTGGGGGTTCGGGGCCCCCCAAGAGCTGACAAAAGGACAAAGAAAACGTCTCTCTTGAAGCGCGCCGGGATGGGTGGGGGGCGCCGAGTGTGGCCCCCTCCCGCGGGCGCTGATTGGTCCCCGGGGCGGGGGTCACGTGCCCCCCGCCTCCTGCTCTCCGCCTCTGGGCGCCCCCAGAGTTTGGGGCACCTCCCAGAGGGGGCGCTGCCGTCGTGATCCTCCACCTCTGCCCCGGCCGGGTTAATGCTGGAGCCAGGAGCGTTTCCCCGGAGTCCTGGGGTTGGGGGAGGGATTCTCAGATCCTCGCTCCCCGCCCCCGTGTGGCCCTCTCTTGCGGAGGTCTTTGACATCCTCTACCTGAGGTTGTCATCTTTGACCCCCAGACTGCAGCGGAACTGGGGCTTGGAGTGACTGGGGTGCGCTGAGGCCTTGGGGGTCTGGGTTTGGGTTTACCGAGGGAGGAGGGACTCCCGGCTGTGATGACTGAAGGGGTCCCTGCCCCATTTGCAAAACTGCATTTCTGTTTTTCTGCATTCCTTCAGCTTGTCAGAAGGTCCAAATTCCCTCTCCAAAGTCAAAACTCAGGACCCCTGCTCCCAAGCCCCCTCCCACGTCCCAAGAGACCGGTTTTCAGGATCTACCTGCACCATCGCCTTAAACTCCACCTAGGGAGAGTCCAGGCAGTGGCGGTGGAGGGGGTGCTGGGGCCAAGGCTGAGTCGGGACCCACGTGGGAGGGGGTCTCAAACTCTCTGGGAAGTTGTGTGGGAGTCACTGCCATCCACAGAGATGCCTCGGATACTGGGTAGGTGGGCCGTCTGGCATCAGCCTCTGGTCTGCTCTGAACCAGCCCATTGCCAAGAGCAGGTGGGGAAACTGAGGCCCAAGGAGGCCGCTGAAACCGAAGAGCTGCCCTGCATCCTAGCTGCTCGAGGAGGGCTGCCCTGAAGCCCGGCTCCTCCCTTCCTCCCTTTGACTCTGGGCTGTACAGAATTCAGACCTGGAGCTTTGACAGGAGACCTGGCTGTGTGGCCTAGTGTTCTCTGGGCTTCTGTCTTCCAAAGAGATGCTCTTTGATTTTGGACCGAAGCGGGGGGAGGTGAGGCAGGGAGGGGTCATCTGAGACTGTCTCGATCTGTACCGGCCCCATTTGCCTCTGGTTCCCCCACCAGACTCCACTGGGGCTGAGCCCCCCACAGGATCTTAGGGTCCCTCTCCCCTCCTCTGCTTGGTGGCGAGTTGTCTCCAAGCCTAGGTATCGAGTCCCCCCAGGAGGGTCCTTTCCCCCTGAGACCTCAGTCCTCGCCTCCGTCCGACGGGCATAGAAGGGGCTGGAAGTGTGTGTCACCTCTGCAGTGGCCACGCCGGGCTGGCAGCTGGACTTTGCTGGGGTTATCAGGGTTGGGCTTAGAAGATAGAAATCAAACTGCCCTTGGAAAGGTGACCATGACGTCAGCCTGCGGGACAGGTGAGCTGGGTCTCCGGGGCTGAAGGATGTCACCTGTCACTGCCCGTCTCCTGGGAAAGAAGGTGTCCCGAGCTGACCCTGGGCGTGGCCCTGTCACGTGGGCTCAGAAAGGGAGATACTGGAGGGAGAAACGTCCAGGGAAGTGGTCAGGACAGGTTGGAGCGGGGAAGGCTGCCCCAAGGAGAGAGTGCTGGCACCGGGCTTGAAGGATGAGAGGGATTCAGCCCAGAGAAGGGGACAGGCATTGCAGGCAGAGGGAACAGCAAGGATCATTGTGGCAAGGTATGTCAGAGGAGCTCTGAGTGGCTGGACTCTTTAAGAGGACTGAGAGGTAGGTAGGTAGTAGCCTTGAATGCCAAGCCAGGGAGCGAACTTTATCCCAAGGGCAATAGGGAGCCATGGAAGGTTATAGGGTCGGGGGGCGGGGGTGCATAGGTCACGTTTCTGATCTCGAGGAATGATGACTAAGAGCAGAGAGGCTCCTGGAAACCAGGTGTGCTGCTGGAAGGAGTGGTGAGCCGCCCCTCCTGGGAGGCAGGCCAGCAGGGTTGGACGGCCATCTTTCCAGAATCCTGGAGAAATAATCCTGATACTGGTCAGGCCCAAGTGACCTTCTGGATTGTTTTTTTTTTTTTTTTTTTTTCAATTTCCAGGTACTGTGGGTTTTCTGAACCGCTGTCGTGTTTAAGAGGCCAGGGTCCTGAGGTTCTCAGGTGTTTACGGGGCTGCAGGTTCTCAGCTGGGGTTCGGTTGGGCTGTGGCCTTGTCTTGGCCATGGTGGTGCGTTTCCTCCCCTCCCTGTCTTCATGTAGCAGCAGTGGGGAAACTGAGGCTCAAAGCAGCCCAAGACTCAGGCCACAGCCACCAGCCCCATGTTCTCTGGCTGAATTATCCCAGAACAGACCATTCGTCTTAGACACCCTCACCGTCATGAATGGTGGTGCTGGGGTCGGGTGGGTGGCCAGAGGAACCCAGACCTTAAACCACACAGTTGCCTTTCATTATCACAGTACTTCCCCACCTCTCCTCCAGGGACATCCAGATGAAGTGGCACACATTAGGACAAGTAAGAAAGTGACTTGGGGCCGGGCACGGTGGCTCACGCCTGTAATTTGGGAGGTCGAGGCAGGAGGATCACTTAAGTTCAGGAGTTCGAGACCAGCCTGGCCAACATGGCAAAACCTTGTCTCTACTAAAAATACGAAAATGAGCCGGGTATGGTGGCGTGCACCTGTAATCCCAGCTACTCAGAGGCTAAGGCAGGAGAATCGCTTGAACCCAGGAGGCAGAGATTGCAGTGAGCCGAGATCGTGCCACTACACTCCAGCCTGGGGTACAGCGTGAGACTCCGTCTCAAAAAAACAAAAAGAAGGCCGGGCGCGGTGGCTCAAGCCTGTAATCCCAGCACTTTGGGAGGCCGAGGCGGGTGGATCACGAGGTCAAGAGATCGAGACCATCCTGGTCAACAAGGTGAAACCCCATCTCTGCTAAAAATACAAAACGTTAGCTGGGCATGGTGGCGCGTGCCTGTAATTCCAGCTACTCAGGAGGCTGAGGCAGGAGAATTGCCTGAACCCAGGAGGCGGAGGTTGCGGTGAGCCGAGATCGCGCCATTGCACTCCAGCCTGGGTAACAAGAGCGAAACTCCGTCTCAAAAAAAAAAAAAAAAAGAAAGTAAGTGACTTTGACTTGGGAGGCTGGAGACCACCCTTAGGGCTCTTTGGCAGTGACATGGGGCCCCACTACTTGCCACCCCCAATGCCACTTCTCCATCTGGCCCCAGTGTCCAAAGGTGGCCACCCCAGGGCCCCACTGGGAGGTAAGGCCCACTCTAGACTACATTTCCCAGGATGCACCTTGGTCTGGCTAAGCCAGCCTTCCAAGGGCTGACCTAGGAGAGAACTTCCCCAATACAGGAGCCCCCCGGAGGAGTGTGGGTTCTCAGGTGGCCCTGGTTCCAGGCAATCAGGTCAATCAGTCAGTCAACAAATGCAGCCAGTGGCCTCCATGTGCTGTGCCCTGTGCTGGGGGATGCTGGGATCCCCCAGAGAGGTAAACTTAACTCTGGTATCTAGTTGGAGGGGCTTCCAGGCCAGGGGAAGAGAAACAGGGGCAAGCATTGTCCCCTGTGCTATGTGGGTTCAGGGCTAGGGCAGCGGGAGCAACTGGGGCTAGGGAAAGCTGTACTCTGCCTCATGGATCAGGGAAGATGTACCGGGAAGGGGCATTGTAGCTAGGGACAGGATGGATATGTAGGAGTTCACCAGGGCGGCCACATGTTTTCTGATGGTTGCAGAAGAACCTCCCTTCCCTGAAGCCCATGGACTTCCCCCCAGGGAAAGCTGACGTAGCCATTCTGAATTCTCGGCCTTAGAGGCCGCCATGGCGTTGGGATCAGACTGACTTTGGGATCAGACTGAGATTGGATCAGGCTCTTCTCTCATTTATTCATTCCCCGCCTCTGAGCCTCAGTTTCCCCTTCTGCAAAGCAGGGGTTGCTATTCTGCCTCCCTTAGGGTTGGCCATTTGAACAAGAGGGCGTGGGCAGAGTGCCAGCTATAGTTCTGTTGGGTTTCTGACTCCAGAAACAGGGACAACTTGGCAAAGCAGAAACCTGGGGGTTCTGGCCACGATCTCATTTGGAGCTGTGAGAGCGGACCGATGTTTAGTGAGCACCTATTATGTGCCAGTGCCGTGGACCCAGCAATGACCAAGGCAGACGGCGTTCTGCCCTTGACGAATTCCCAGCTGGATGGGGGGGGGGAGGGGCACTAGAGAAAGGAACAAGGTAAAGCAGGTGTAGTCAGTGCCCTGAAGGCGGTTATCCAGGAAGTGGCTGAGAACAGCTCTCCGGCGGCGGGGGCTGTGTTCACTGAGGTGGTCACGCAGGGTGTCTCTGAGGAGGCGACATTTGAGCTGAGACCTGGAAGATGAGAAGGAGATGGTCATGCAGAGACCTTGGGAAGCAGCTCTCCAGGCAGAGGGCATGGCCCGTGCAAAGGCCCTGGGGCAGGACCGCGCCCGGCAGGTTGCAGGGACAGCAAGGAGGCCGGAGTGGCTGGAGCAGGGAGAGAGGGAGGAGGGGAGGGCGAGGAGGGGACGGGGCAGGCCCTGCAGGGCCTTGTGGGCGGCAGTGACCCCCAGGGAGGTGGGAGCCATGGAGGACTGCCGGCAGAGGAGGGACCGGACCTGACTCTTGGTTCCCTCTGGTGGCAGCTTTGGGGAGGACAGGCGAGGGAGGAGGCTGGAACTGAGGACCAGGTGCTGGTGATGATTGCTGGGGTAAGAGAAGGGGACAGCGTGGGTGGCTGGGGACAGATTTTTGGAGTCTCCCGCAGAACTTGCTGCGATGGATTTGAAGAAGCCGAAGGCCCCTTTCTCTGGGGCAGGGCAATGCTGTGGTGAAGAGCGCGGGGTCCGGACCCCCGGGCCTGGGCTCACATCCCGGCGTGACCATGTGCGGGCTGTGCCAGCTTGGGCCCATCGCTTGTCCACCCTGTCCCCGAGTCTTCCCACCCGTGGAATGGGCAGAAGAGCCCCTCTCACCTACCCTGCCGGGCTAAGTGAGGGACAGGGCTGGGAGCACGGGGTAGGTGCCCCGTAAGTGTTTGCCGCTGTCTCTCGGAAGGTTGGAGCCTCAGGCTCTGGGGAGAAATGAGGGACAGATGGGGGTGACAGGTTCTCCAGGGTGACCCAGCGAACCCGGGGCCCCTTCCCCTCCAACACTGTTCTTCACAGTCTTGACAGTTCTCAAGCCCCATCCCCCAGCGCCCATGTCACTCCGCCAGCCCCTCCACCATTCCTGAGCCCTGACTCACCAGGACTTGTGGTCCGCTCTGACCCCGGGGGCCTTTCCCCTGGGACCAATTTCCCGCCTTTGTCTTCTTCAAGTTCATTCGCCAGGTCTTCCGTTCCCAGCAGCACTTGGCACTCTCTGGGACCCCCCCCACCCCCATTCTATACCACTTCTCTCAGCAGGGGCCCCCTCCAGCCTCTCATACTGGTCGTGGCCACTTGGGGACCCCCGGCTTCTGGGGAGGGGCAGTGACAGGAGGAATTCTGGGGGAGGAGTTCATCAATGAGGGGAAGGGCACCCAGAACCCCAAGTTGGAGGGGAAGGCTCCTCATTTTCTGTCCCTAGATCAGGCCTCCAAAGGCAGGGGCCATCTTTCTTCGTCCTCCCTAAGTGGAGTCCCTACAGCAGAGCCTTATTCCCCTCTGAACCCCACAACTGGGTCCCAGGCACAGGACCCACCCCCCCTGGACTTCCTCCAAATTGGGTTTGAAAAGCAGGACCTGTTCGTCCCCAAACTGCTTTGAAATCTCTGGGTGCCCGATGCCCCAGCCTGGATTCCCTTGGAGCCCCAGCTCCCTCAAGCCACCGCCCCGCCCAGCCCCTTAATTACCCGCTGGGTATAAATGACACTTTAATTTCCTCTGAATGTTCCTCCCAAACCCCCCCACCCATTCCTAATTACAAGTTGCTGTTTCCGACCTGCCTCCTGGTGGCCCAATTTCAAAACAGTGATTAAAATTAATTACCCAGGAGCCCCCTCTCCACCCGGGCCAGGAGCCCCCGAGACACATCCATGTCCCCAGTGAAGGTTCTGCCTGGACTCCCGCACCCCGGCTTCCCGAGTGGCCTGAGGACAGGGACAGCCTCTCTCTGGGTCTGTGCTTATCTGTGAAATATTTCGGCTGGCTGGACGTGGTGGCTCATGCCTGTAATCTCAGCACTTTGGGAGGGAGGCTGAGGCGGGTGGATCACTTGAGGTCAGGAGTTCGAGACCAGCCTGGCCAACATGGTGAAACCCCGTCTCTATTAAAAATACAAAAATTAGCCAGGTGTGGTGGCCTGTGCCTGTAATCCCAGCTACTCAGGAGGCTGAGGCAGGAGAATCACTTGAACCCGGGAGGTGGAGGTTGCAGGGAGCCAGGATCACGCCATTGCATTCCAGCCTGGGCGACAGAGTGAGACTCCGTCTCAAAAAAAAAATTTAGGGTGTGTGCTATTTGCATGGGCAAATAGCACATTGTGAGCGCTTGGTAAATGTCAGCAAGACGCAGCCGCATGCAGCGGCTCACCCCTGTGATCCCAGCACTTCAGGAGGCTGAGGCAGGAGGATTGCTTGAACCCAAGAGTTCAAGACCAGCCTGGGCATCATACCCCCTCTCTACAAAAAATTAGCTGGGTGTGGTGGTGCACACCTGTAGTCCCAGCTCCTTGGAAGGCTGAGTCAGGAGGATCATTTGGGACTGGGAGGTGGAGATTGCAGTGAGCCGAGATCGCACCACTTCACGCCAGGTGACAGAGTGAGACCCTGTCTCAAAAAAAAAAAAAAATGCCAGAAGCAAGATCACCTTTGCATCCATGGCACCCGAATGTGCTATGTGACCTCAGCAAAGTGGCTTAACCTCTCTGTGCGTCCGTTTTTCCGTCTGCAAATGGGGATGAGGGTGCTGGTCTCGGAGGCTTGATGCAGGCAGAAAGCGAGTTCCTACATGGGAAATGCATGGCACATAGTAGGTGTGGTCTTCCCAAATCTGATCTTGAATCCCTGCTCTCCTGGCCTGCTGTGAGTTGAATGTTCTGAGTCCCATCCTCTGCAAAAGAGATACTCGGCATTAATTGAGTGGGTCCTGCATGCCCGGCTCTGTGCCAAGCCCTGGACACGCATGACCCCTAGCGAGCATGACTGAGACTCCACCCGTATTAGTGCATAGTAGGTGTTTAAAGAAGTCTGGAATGAACCTATCCTTGCAACTATTTTCTTTCTTTCTTTATTTAAATGGGTTGGAGTCTTGCTCTGTCACCCAGGCTGGAGTGCAGTGGCACCATCTCAGCTCACTGCAACCTCCGCCTCCCAGGTTCAAGCGATTCTCCTGCCTCAGCCTCCTGAGGAGCTGGGACTACAGGCGCCAGCCGCCACGCCAGGCTAACTTTTGTATTTTTGGTGGAAACGGGGTTTCACCATGTTGGCCAGGCTGGTCTTGAACTCCTGACCTCAGGTGATCCACCTGCCTCGGCCTCCCAAAGTGCTAGGATCACAGGCGTGAGCCACCGTGCCTGGCCTCTGCCTCCTTGCAACTATTTTATGAGGGAGGGCTCTTCCTGGGACGTTCGTGGCTGGCATTTGTGGAGCACCTATTGTGTGCCAGGCCCCATGCTGGGTACTGGGGTCACAGCAGTAACTGAGACAGACCCCCGCCCCTGTAGAGCCGATATTCTCATCCTCATTTTTCTGAGGAGGAAACAAGTTCAGAGACGGGAGGATCCTAACCCACGTCGGCACAGCAGCCACGACAGTTAATTAAGCACCTCTCATGTGTTACCCCCCCTGAGAAGCCGATGGGGGTGGTTGTCATGCTTATTTCGATGATGGGGAAACTGAGGCTCTGAAAGCTGAGGACTCAGGAAGGAAGGGCCATAGTGGAGGGGAGGCTGGGCGCGGCGGCTTAGGCTGGGCACAGTGGTTCACGCCTGTAAACCTCGCATCTCCGGAGGCCGAGGTGGGAGGATCACCTGAGGTCAGGAGTTGGAGACCAGCCTGGCCAACATGATGAAACCCCATCTGTATTAAAAATACAGAAGTTAGCCGGGCGTGGTGGCGCACGCCTGTAGTCCCAGCTACTCGGGAGGCTGAGGCAGGAGAATCGCTTGAACCTGGAAGGTGGAGGTTGCAGGGAGCCGAGATCGCGCCACTGCACTCCAGCCTGGCGACGCATGGAGACTCTGCCTCAGAAAAAAAGAAGAGGGGAGAGGAGGTTCACAAGCCGCCTCCCAGGCTGGGCAGGGAGCAGTTAACTGACATCCAGTAGGAGCAGGGCACGGGGCCTCTCTCTTCTGCCCCCACCCCTCATGCCCGGACCCCAGGGACTTCCTCCGACCTTCTTGCCAAGTTCCTAGACAGCCCCAGAGCCCGGCTGGGCTGCGACGGGGGCGGCCGAGGCAGCTGGAGGGGCAGCTGTAAGCAGAGCCCGTAACCAGACCTGGACGGCAGTGGGGCCCGGCTGCCGGGGCCAGGTTATTAGATCCCCCTGGGGACGCTGGCCCCGTAGCCGGAATCCTGGGGCGGCTGGGCAGATCGGGAGCTCCTTGTATGGAACTGCAGAGAGACACCCCACCCCCGTCCCTTGTGCTGTGGCAGATGGAGAAACGGAGGCTCCAAGCCTGCCCGGGATCGCTGTCTTTTCTTTTGGAACAGAGGGGCCCAGAGAGGGTGTGTAGCTGGCCTAAGGTCACACAGCAAGGCCAGCAACGTCCTTTAACCTAAAGTGAATGCCTGTGTGCCAGGCCCTGAGCTAATGTCTTTTTTATTTTATTTTATTTTATTTTATTTTATTTTTTTGAGACGGAGTTTCGCTCTTGTTACCCAGGCTGGAGTGCAATGGCGCGATCTCGGCTCAACGCAACCTCCGCCTCCTGGGTTCAGGCAATTCTCCTGCCTCAGCCTCCCGAGTAGCTGGGATTACAGGCACGCGCCACCATGCCCAGCTAATTTTCTGTATTTTTAGTAGAGACAGGGTTTCACCGTGTTGACCAGGATGGTCTCGATCTCTCGACCTCGTGATCCACCCGCCTCAGCCTCCCAAAGTGCTGGGATTACAGGCTTGAGCCACCGCGCCCGGCTACTAATGTCTTTATTTTATGGGCAAGAAAAAATAAGAGGCTGGCAGGGCACTGTGGCTCACGCCTGTAATCTCAGCAATTTGGGAGGCCGAGGTGGCAGAATCACTTGAGGCCAAGAGTTCGAGACCAGCCTGGCCAACAGAGCGAAACCCCGTCTCTACAAAAAGTACAGAAGTGAGCTGGGCGTGGTGACGCACGCCTGTGGTCCCAGCTTACTCAGGAGGCTGAGACAGGAGGATTGCTTGAGCCAGGGAGGTTGAGGCTGCAGTGAGCTGTGACGGCGCCACTGTCCTCAGCCTGGGCGGCAGAGCAAGACCCTGCGCTTAAAAACAAACAAGAAGCGAGGCTGAGTGTCTTGTCTCACTGAAGCGGGGAGCCCCAGGAGTCCCTTCTGTGACACGCCAGCCCCTCCGTCCACCTGGACCTTCCGTGTCTTCCTCTAGTGGTTCCAGTCTCCATGCTTTTTCCTCTGAGGTTCCCTCTCCCTGGAGCACCTTCCCCACCTTGTCCCGGGGTCCCCCCCTCGCCCCTCAGGGCTCGGCTCAAATCTCCCCTCCCATGGTCATTCCTCACGTTTTCATGGCCATGCTCATTATTGTCAGAAGGCTATCGAGCGTCAATATTGGGTAGTGTGTGTGGTGTACCCTGTCTCCCCACGGGACTGGGAGCCCCATAAGGGCAGGGCTCTGCAGCTGTCTCAGTCACGGCTGTGTCCCCATGCCTGAAACACAGCCGTCTGGTATACAGGTGGTGCCCAATATTTACTAATCCGATGAGGAAGTGGATGACTTCCAATTTGGGGTACAGGGAGGCAAAGCTGGGCACAGTTGCTGTCAGGTTGGCGGTTGAGTGAAGATGTGTTGGGAGTGGTTGTGGCTGGGGGAGCCCGGGGAAACTGAGGCCCAGCCAGGGCAGTCAGAGAAGGCTTCCTGGAGGAGGGGACATGCATGCATGTCCTTGACTGTTGAGCAGGAGTCAGCTGTAGGGCTTTGAGGACGGAGTGAGGTTACTATGTCTGGGGGGTTGGGAGGGCGGCTGGGCCTTGAGAAGGTCACAAAGGTCCCCCCACAGAGGGGACAGTCTGAGCCAAGGTCTGGAGGGAGGGACTGGAAAGGCACACAGGTAGCTGAGGGCAAGGAGAAGGTTCCAGTCATTCCCAGGGCGGGAGGTGTCCTTGAACATTGAGGGCCAGAGTGATTTTTTAAATCAC
This sequence comes from Saimiri boliviensis, assembly GCF_048565385.1. Classification (NCBI taxonomy): domain Eukaryota; kingdom Metazoa; phylum Chordata; class Mammalia; order Primates; family Cebidae; genus Saimiri; species Saimiri boliviensis. The sequence goes on from NC_133462.1 coordinate 41,872,092, forward strand.
CCACAGTGTACAAATGGGGAAACTGAGGCCTAGAGAAGGGAAGTGACTGTGTGCAGTCTCACAGCTGAGGCAGAGCCGGGGTTTGAAGCTGGGCTGTGCGCTTCTGGAGCCAAAGCGCTTCTTCTGGGGCTTCTTCAGCTGCCGATGTCTCTCTGGGCCTCAGTTTCCCCAATCAGCTGTTGAGACTGGGCTGAGCAGGGCGGGGCAGGTCGGCTTGTAGATGGTGACCCTGGTTCACTGGGGTCTTTTTTTTTTTTTTTTTTTCCCTGAAACAGAGTCTCACTCTGTCGCCCAGCCTGGACTGCAATGGCGCGATCCTGGCTCAAGTGATTCTCCTGCCTCGGCCTCCCAAATAGCTGGGATTACAGGAGCCCACCACCATGCCCAGCTAATTTTTGTATTTTAAATAGAGGCGGGGTTTCACCATGTTGGCCAGGCTGGTCTCGAACTCCTGACCTCAGGCGTTCCACCCGCCTCAGCCTCCCAAAGCGCTGGGATTACAGGCGTAAGCCACCCAACTCACTGGAGGTCTTCAGGAAGGGTTTGACGGCCAGAAAGTCATGAATGGTGGGTGCAGTCTAGGAAGCCACTTTCTGGCCTTTGCGTGTGCACGCTTGGACACACAGGCCTGGGGACAGCCACATGTGTGGACAGCTGTGCCTGTGTGGACACAGAGACGCCGTGCCGTGCCGTGGACACATAGACCCACAGCCATGCATGGACGGAGCACACATGCATGTGAGCCCGTGTGCATGTTGCAGAGGGCGTGGGGAACACCAGCAGAGCTGAGAGGGCAGACCAGAGTTCACCTCCCAATGCTGATGCTTCATCCATTCACGTACAGCAAGCAATGAATTTTTAACTTTTATTGATTATTATTATGTTTTTTGAGACGATGTCTCACTCTGTCACCCAGGCTAGAGTGCAGTGTCGAGATCTCGGTTCACTGTAACCTCCGCCTCCCGGGTTCAAGCAATTCTCCTGCCTCAGCCTCCCAAGTAGCTGGGATTACAGGTGCACGCCACCACGCCCAGCTAATTTTTGTGTTTTCAGTAGAGACGAGGTTTCACCATGTTGGCCCGGCTGGTCTCGAACTCTTGACCTCGTGATCCACCCACCTCGGCTTCCCAGGGTGCTGGGATGACAGGCTGAGCCACCGCGCCCAGCTCCAGGGATTGTTTCATTTGGGGATCCACACGTGAAGCTGCGCCTCTCAGACTTTGCAGTGCACATGGGTCCTTCCAAGATCTTGCTCAGGTGCAGGCCTGGGTGAGCGGGCCTGGGCCTGGGATTCTGCATTTCTGACAGTGATGCCCACGGCAGCAGCACAGGGGGCCTGAGTGTGATGGGGGAGGAAGAGGACAGCATTACATGGGGAGGCAGAGGCGTCTGGGTTCCAGGAAGGCCAGGGTGGGGAGCCTCTCTTAGGTGACCTGAAGTGAGGAAGTGAGCTGTGTGTGTATCTGGGGGAAGAGTGTTCCTGGCACAGGGCACAGCCTGTGCAAAGGTCCTGGGGCAGGACCATGCCTGGCCTGTTGGAGGAACGGCAAGGAGGCTGGTGTGGCTGGAGCCGAGTGAGGAGTGGGAGAGAGGGAGGAGGGGAGGGTAGACAGGGGGTGAGGCAAATCGTGCAGGGCCTTGTGGGCTGCAGGGAAGACTCCAGCTTTGACCCGGAGGTGAGTGGGAGCCATGGAGAGCTAAGGGCAGAGGAGGGAGACCTGACTGCGGTGCTCAGAGGCGCCCTCTGGTGGCTGGTTCGGGGAGGACAGCCTGGGGACCAGGGCAGAGGGGACTGGGCTGGGCTGGGCTGTGCCAGGCAGGTGGGATGCCAGTGGCCAGGGTATGGACGGGAAGCGGTGACAGTTCTGCATATACTCGAAGGCAGAGGCCACAGGAGTGGCTAGCCCTGGCTGTGAGGCTGGTGGGATGGGGTGTGGAGGGGGAGCCGGGGGATGAGCCCCAGGTGTGGCCTAAGCCATCAGCAGCTGAGACAGAGGACGCAAGAGCAGCGTTTGGGGTACATCTGCCATCCGTTCACCCTGATCGCATCAGTAGCCTCAGCGCCACCCCAGCGAGAACCCTGTTAGGGTTTTTGTTTTTTTTCGTGGTTTGTCTTGAAACTCACAAGCAGATCCTAAAACTTCTGCTGAAGCCTCAGGGGCCAAGAACAGCCCAGACACGCCGGCCTGGAGGACAGCAGGTGTGGGGAGAGTTCCCCAAGGAAATTCAGACCCATGGCGGGGCGACAGCAGCTACAGCGGCGGGTGGGGCTGGGGAAGAAGGGCACCCCGCGTGGCTGAGGGTGAGACTTCACGAGCCCCGTGCCTGGAGAGGCTGAGGGGCAGCTGTGTCCTGAACCCGGAGCTGGGGGAGGCCCGGCTAGAGTCAGGACTGTGGGTTTCATCAGGGACAAATGAATGGGGTGGAGAGCCCCAGGAGTGGACCAGGCTGCCCAAGAGGTGCATGGGTGAAGGGAAAAGAAAGAGGGAGACCTGGGCCGGGCGCGGTGGCTCAAGCCTGTAATCCCAGCACTTTGGGAGGCCGAGGCGGGTGGATCACGAGGTCGAGAGATCGAGACTATCCCGGTCAACATAGTGAAACCCCGTCTCTACTATAAATACAAAAAATTAGCTGGGCATGGTGGCGCGTGCCTGTAATCCCAGCTACTCAGGAGGCTGAGGCAGGAGAATTGCCTGAACCCAGGAGGCGGAGGTTGCGGTGAGCCGAGATCGCGCCATTGCACTCCAGCCTGGGTAACAAGAGCGAAACTCCGTCTCAAAAAAAAAAAAAAAAAAAAAAAAAAAAGAAAGAGGGAGAGACCTGGCGGTTGAGGAGGGCACAGGGCAGGGCGGAAAGGTGGAAGGGAGGGCAGCGGGCATGGGGCATGGGGGGCCACCAGAGGACAGAGTTCCCAGGAAGAGGAGCAGAACTCGGGGGTCCCCGAGGACGTTTCCATCCCCGAGCCTCAGTTTCCACATCTGCGCAGTGGGCTCGTGTTTGCAGAGCTGGAGTGACAGCCGGGGGCCTCCTGGAGGGAGCTGCTACTTTCTGGCCCCTCAACCCCACAACGCGCCCCCACATCGTGCATGCAAGTCCCTGGGGTGGCAGGTGGGAGCTCCCCCAACCCCCAGGGGCGCCCAGACACGTGTGCATGGGTGTCCCGGAGAAGCCCGCACGCCACAGGATGCACCCGGCAGCCTGGTGGCTCCCTGCGGCCAGGTGTCCGGCAGCCGAAGCCCAGCAGGTGGGGGGGCCAGGTCCCCGCAGGCAGGCAGGCGCCGAGCGGCTGCTGGCAGAGGCTCCTCGAGTTTCATGGCGAGAAGCAGATGGGCTCGGGGGTAGGGGGAGGTGCACTGGCCTCCGATAACCCCGGATCGAGGGAGTAAACTGAGGCCAGGTAGACAGGGTGGGTTGTGAAGTGGCCTGGACACCCCGGAATAAACGTTCGGGGTTCAGTTCGGTGTTATTATCAAAATAAGTAAAATTAATGGAGCAGAAGCTAGTGTGGGCTCCACTGAGCCCTGACTTTAAGCAAATGACTTTACCTTTCTGTTCCTCAGATTGTCTGGTTAAGAGGCCTATTAAGAGAACTCACCAGGCCAGGCACGGGGGCTCATGCCTCTAATCCCAGCACTTTGGGAGGCTGACAAGAGTGGATCACTTGAGGCCAGGAGTTCGAGACCAGCCTAGGCAACATGGCGAAATGCCATTTCTACTAAAAATACAAAAATTAGGCCGGGCGCTGTGGCTCAAGCCTGTAATCCCAGCACTTTGGGAGGCCGAGGCGGGTGGATCACGAGGTCAAGAGATCGAGACCATCCTGGTCAACATGGTGAAACCCCGTCTCTACTAAAAAAATACAAAAAATTAGCTGGGCATGGTGGTGCATGCCTGTAATCCCAGCTACTCAGGAGGCTGAGACAGGAGAATTGCCTGAACCCAGGAGGCGGAGGCTGCGGTGAGCCGAGATCGAGCCATCGCACTCCAGCCTGGGTAACAAGAGTGAAACTCCGTCTCAAAAAAAAAAAAAAAACGAAAATTAGCTGGGCATGCTGGTGGGCACCTGTAGTCACAGCTACTCGAGAGTCTGAGGCAGGAGAATTTCTTGAACCGGGAAGCTGAGGTTGCAGTGAGCCGAGATCATGCCACTGCACTCCAGCCTGTGTGACAGAGCGAGATTCTGTCTCAAAAAACAAAAATAAAACCGGGCGTGGTGGCTCACGCCTGTAATCCCAGCACTTTGGGAGGCCGAGGTGGGTGGATCACGAGGTCAAGAGATCAAGACCATCCTGGCCAACATAGTGAAACCCCGTCTCTACTAAAATATAAAAATTAGCTGGGCGTGGTGGCGCACGCCTGTAATCCCAGCTACCTGGGAGGCTGAGGCAGGAGAATTGCTTGAAACCAGAAGGCGGAAGTTGCAGGGAGCCGAGATTGCGCCACTGCACTCCAGGCTGGCACCTGGCGACAGGGCGAGACTCTGTCTCAAAAAAATTAATGAATGAATTAAAATAGAATAAAATAAAAATAAAAAAGAGCACTCACCCCTTGGGGATGTTCTGAAGATTAAATGAATTAATTTAAGTATTTAGGACAATCCCTGGCACCTAACAAGTGCTTTGTGTTCCCTAGGGTTTTGTTGTTTTTGCTATTTTTTTATTTTTATTTTTTGGGACAGGGTCTCACTGGGTCGCCCGGGCTGGAGTACAGTGGCCTGATGGTAACTCATTGCATTCTTGAACCCCTGGGCTCAAGTGATCCTCCTGCATCAGCCTCTCAAGTAGCTGCAACTACAGGCATGTCTCCCCATGCCTGGCTCATTTTTTATTTTCTGTCGAGACTGGGCAGAGCGGAAGGGTCTCACTGTGTTGCCCAGGCTGGTCTCAAACTCCTGAACTCAAGCAGTTCTCTTGCCTTAGCCTCCCAAAGCGTTTCACAAAATTTAAGAATTAACCGGGCATGGCAGCGCACAAGATCCCAGCTTCTCAAGAGACTGAGACACAAGAATCACTTGAACCTGGGAGGCAGAGGTTACAGTGAGCCGAGATCATACACTGCACTCCAGCCTGGGCGACAGAGCGAGACTTTGTCCCCACGCACCCCCACCCCCCCAAAAAAGCCAGGCATGGTGATGCACACCTATGGTCCCAGCTACTTGGGAGGCTGAGGAAAGAGGATGGCTGGAGCGTGGGAGTTCGAGGCTGCAGTGAGTGGTGACTGCGCCACTGTGCTCCAGCGTGGGCGACAGAGCCAGACCCTGCCTCCTTAAACACGTTGAAAGAGTTTCTAGAGTTACATATGATTCCAATAAAACACAAGATGAGGCCGGGGACAGTGGCTCACATGTGTAATCCCAGCACTTTGGGAGGCTGAGATGGGTGGATCATTTGAGGTCAGGAGTTCGAGGCCAGCCTGGCCAAATGGTGAAACCCTGTCTCTACTAAAAAATACAAAAAAATTAGCCGGGCATGGTGGCGCGCGCCTGTAGTCCCAGCTACTCTGGAGGCTGAGGCAGAAGAATTGCTTGAACTCGGGAGGCAGAGGTTGTAGTGAGCCGAGATCGTGCCATTGCACTCCAGCCTGGCAACAGAGCGAGACCCCATCTCAAAATAATAATAATGGCAGGAGGCCGGGAGCGGTGGCTCATGCCTGTAATCCCAGCACTTTGGGAAGCCAAAGTGGGTGGATTGCTTGAGGCCAGGAAATCAAGACCAGCCTGATCAACATGGCAAAACTCTACCTCTACTAAAAATACCAAAAAATAAAAAAAATGGCCAGGCATGGTGGCTGATGCCTGTAATCCCAGCACTTTGGGAGGATCACAAGTTCAAGAGATCGAGACCATGGTGAAACCCTGTCTCTACTAAAAAATACAAAAATTAGCTGGGCGTGGTGGCGCTCACCTGTGATCCTGGCTACTCGGGAGGCTGAGGCAGGAGAACCGCTTGAGCCCGGGAGGCAGAGGTTGCAGTGAGCTGAGATCAGGCCACTTTGTGGCAAGCCTCCATCTCAAAAACAAAAAAAGGAAGGAAGTCTTGACACGGGTCACAGCGTGGACGCATCTTGAGGCAATCACGCTCAGGGAGAGAAGCCAGACACGAAAGGAGACTGTGTGATCCTACTCCTGGGAAGTAACTAGAGTCATCAGGTTCAGAGACAGACCATAGGAAGAGAGGTGCCGGGGGCTGGGGAGGAGAGTGAGGAATGAGTGTTTCATGGGGACAGAGTTTCAGTTTGGGAGGATGAGAAAGTTCTGGAGATGATGATGCTGATGGTCGCACAATTATGTGGGTATTCTTTTTTTTTTTCTTAGAAGATTTAGTAATAGTGGCCGGGCGTGGTGGCTCACACCTGTAATCCCAGCACTTTGGGAGGCCGAGGCGGGTGGATCACGAGGTCGAGAGATCAAGACCATCCTGGTCAACATGGTGAAACCCCATCTCTACTAAAAATACAAAAAATTAGCTGGGCATGGTGGTGCGTGCCTGTAATCCCAGCTACGCAGGAGGCTGAGGCAGGAGAATTGCCTGAACCCAGGAGGCGGAGGTTGCGGTGAGCTGAGATCGCGCCATTGCACTCCAGCCTGTGTAACGAGCGAAACTCCGTCTCAAAAAAAAAAAAAAAAGATTTAGTAATAGTAACATAGGAAGTTCTTAATGCCAGTGACCTGTGTGCACTTAAAAATGGTTAAGAGGCCGGACGCGGTGGCTCTTACCTGTAATCCCAGCACTTTGGGAGGCTGAGGCGGGTGGATCACCTGAGGTCGTGAGTTCGAGACCAGCCTGGCCAACATGGAGAAACCCTGTCTCTATTAAAAATACAAAAATTAGCTGAGCATGGTAGCACATGCCTGTAATCCCAGCTACTCTGGAGGCTGAAGCAGGAGAATCTGCTTGAACCTGGGAGGTGGAGGTTGTGGTGAGTGGAGATTGTGGCATTGTGCTCCAGCCTGGGCACCAAGAGTGAAACTCCACCTCAAAAAAAAAAAAAAAAGTTAAGAGAGGCCGGCCTTGGTGGCTCACGCCTATAATCCCAACACTTTGGGAGGCTGAGGTGGGTTGATCATGAGATCAGGAGATGGATACCATCCTGGTAACATGGTGAAAACTCCATCTCTACTAAAAATACAAAAAATCAGCTGGGCACGGTGGCGCGCGCCTGTAGACCCAGCTACTCAGGCGGCTGAGGCAGGAGAATCACTTGAATCTGGGAGGTGGAGGTTGCAGTCAGCCGAGATCACGCCACTGTACACCAGCCTGGCAACAGAGCAAGACTCCATCCACGCCCCCCGCAAAAAAAAAAAAAAAAAAAAAAAAAAGTTTAAGAGCCAGGCTTGGTGGCTCACAACTGTGATCCCAGCCCTTTGGGAGGTCGAGGCAGGCAGATCACCTGAGGTCAGGAGTTTGAGACCAGCCTGGCCAACATGGCAAAACCTGTCTCTACTGAAAATACAAAAATTAGCTGGGTGTGGTTGCAGGCACTTGAAATCCCAGCTACTTGGGAGGCTGAGAATTGCTTGAATCCTGGAGGCAGAAGCTACAGTCAGCCAAGATGGCACCTCTGTACTCCAGCCTGGGCAACAGAGCAAGACTCTGTCTCAAAAAATAATAACAATAATAATAAAAATAAAAAGAGCCCGGGCGCGGTGGCTCAAGCCTGTAATCCCAGCACTTTGGGAGGCCGAGGCGGGTGGATCACGAGGTCGAGAGATCGAGACCATCCTGGTCAACATGGTGAAACCCCGTCTCTACTAAAAATACAAAAAATTAGCTGGGCATGTTGGCGCGTGCCTGTAATCCCAGCTACTCAGGAGGCTGAGGCAGGAGAATTGCCTGAACCCAGGAGGCGGAGGTTGCGGTGAGCCGAGATCGCGCCATTGCACTCCAGCCTGGGTAACAAGAGCGAAACTCCGTCTCAAAAAAAAAAAAATAATAACAAATAATAATAATAATAATAATAAAAAGAAATTGGTTAAGATGGCAAATTTTATGTTACATATATTTTAACCATTTTTCTCTTTCTTTTTTCTTTTTTTTTTTTTTTTTTTTTGAGACAGAGTCTCACTCTGTTGCCCAGAATGGAGTGCAGTGGTGCAATCTCAGCTCACTGCAAACTCCACCTCCCTGGTTCAAGCAACTCCCCTGCCTCAGCCTCCTGAGTGGCTGGAATTACAGGCGCACGCTACCACGCCCAGCTAATTTGTGTGTGTGTGTGTGTGTATTTTTAGTAGAGGTGGGGTTTCACCATTACCGTAGTTAATCTCATCAACAAAGGAGGACAAATGTGGAATGAAAGACAAAGACAAGAGGTTTGGCTGGGTGCAGTGGCTCACACCTGTAACCCCAAGACTTTGGGAGGCTGAGGTGGGTGGCTCGCGAGGTCAGGAGTTTGAGACCAGCCTGGCCAACATGGCGAAACCTCGTCTCTACTAAAAATACAAAAATTAAGCCGGGCGCGGTGGCTCAAGCCTGTAATCCCAGCACTTTGGGAGGCTGAGGCGGGTGGATCACAAGGTCAAGAGATCGAGACCATCCTGGTCAACATGGTGAAACCCCGTCTCTACTAAAAATACAAAAAACTAGCTGGGCGTGGTGGTGCGTGCCTGTAATCCCAGCTACTCAGGAGGCTGAGGCAGGAGAATTGCCTGAACCCAGGAGGCGGAGGTTGCGGTGAGCCGAGATCGCGCCATTGCACTCCAGCCTGGGTAACAAGAGCGAAACTCCGTCTCAAAAAAAAAAAAAAAAAAAAAAAATACAAAAATTAGCTGGACGTGGCGGCAGGTGCCTGTAATCCTGGCTACTCGGGAGAGTGAGGCAGGAGCATTGCCTCAACCTGGGCTTGTGAAAGACCCTGAGCTTTCACAGCCCTTCACATTTATTTTTAAAATTTGATTTTATTTATTTTTTTTGAGACGGAGTCTCACTCTGGAGTGCAGTGGCGCGATCTCGGCTCACGGCAACCTCTGCCGGGATTCTTACAATCCTCCTGCCTCAGCCTCCCGAATAGCTGGGACTACAGGTGCATGCCACCACGCCCGGCTAATTTTTTGTATTTTAGTAGAGACAGGGTTTCACTGTGTTGCCCGGGCTGGTCTTGAACTCCTGAGCTCAGGCAATCCACCCTCCTCAGCCTCCCAAAGTGCCGGGATTACAGGCACGAGGGAGGAGGCGGCAGCTGTGGGTCAGCTACCTGATTTATCATAGGTACTGCTTCCCTTGTCCGACAGATTCCAGATGTTCAGGTACATAACCTCCAGGAGCCCGGGGCCTGGAGCGTGACTGTCCTCAACACTCCTGGCGGCAGACACAGTTTGCCAGACAGCGGCCAGTTCACTGTTTGCTCATATAGCCGTCAGAGGTATATTGAGTTGGTCATGCTCCACATTCTTGATGTCACCAGCACACCATGTTGGCCAGACTGGCCCTGATCTCATGACCTCAATCTGCCCACCTCGGCCTCCCAAAGTGCTTGGATTAGAGGCATGAGCCATCGTGCCCGGCCTAACCATGTTTTTTTTTTTTTTTTTTTTTTTTTTTGAGATGGAGTCTGGATCCGTCACCCAGGCTGGAGTACAGTGGCGCCATCTCTGCTCACTGCATCCTCTACCTCCTGGGTTCAAGTGATTCTCCCACCTCAGCCTCCCAAGTAGCTGGGATTACAGGTGCCCACCACCACGCCCAGTTAATTTGTGTGTTTTTAGTAGAGACGGGTTTTTACCATCTTGGCCAGTCTGGTCTTGAACTCCTGACCTCGTGATCCACCTGCCTCGGCTTTCCAAAGTGCCGGGATTACAGGCATGAGCCACCATGCCTGGCGTTTTTTTTTGTTGTTGTTGTTTTGTTTTTTTTAAAGGCACAGGGCAGACAGGACTCTTAAGGAGGTTCTGGGTTAGGGGACTAGACGGGCCAGTGGCATCAGGGGAGGGTAGGCTGCAGCGGGGTCCGAGGTCAGGGGCCTTGAATCGCAGGGAAAGGCTGGGGCCTGGACTCAGAAGTCCTTGGGAGCCACAGGAGGTTGTAGAGCAGGGGAGGAGCCAGGGAAGGAAACTCTTACGGAAACAGGGTCGTGCCCTGAACACACGTGGAATCCGGGCGTTCGCTGAGTCACAAATCCTGGAAGCTCAGGGTCGCGGAGAGGAAGCTCTGCTGCTCTACGCAAGGTCTTCCTGTTTTTGGAGGAGGCAGGCGCTCCAGGGCCGATCTTCCCCAATCACTGTCACCTCCTGGGTCTCAGAGTCCCTGAGCCACAAGGCCAGGGCAGGGCTTGGGGGGTACCCCAGCTGCTCAGAGAGGAAAATGGGCATGGAACTTGCCCAAGAGTTCCCAGAAGGACAAGGCTGCTGAGCTGCTCATTCGAGGCTCCGGGACCTGGACTGTACCCCTTTCTGGTAGGAGGTCCCCTGAACTGGGACCTTCAGACATGGAGGGCAAGGGGTTCAGAGGGTGAATTCTGCTTACATTTCATTACCTGGGTGGGAGAGGGTCTCCACTCCAGACACCTGGAAGTTTCTGCAAAGTTACCTTGAATGGGAGTGGGAAGCAGGTCCCCTTGAGAGGTAGTGAGGTGCCTGTCTTGGAGGTATGCAACGGGACGATGACAGGGCTGTACCTGGGAAGGACATCAGAGCTACCAGGGTCGCAGAGGCCCGAATATTCTGTGGGAATATTCTGTAGTTCTGTAGTACCGTCATTCCCGGCTTGTGACTTTTTTTCTTTTTGGATGGAGTCTCACTCTGTTGCCCAGGCGGGAGTGCAGTGGAGTGATCTCGGCTCACTGCAACCTCTGCCTCTTGGGTTCAAGGGATTCTCCCGTCTCAGCCACCCCAGTAGCTGGAATTATAGGCGCATGCCACGATGCCTGGCTAATTTTTGCATTTTTCGTAGAGACAGGGTTTCGCTGTGTTAGGCAGACTGGTCTTGAACTCCTGACCTTGGGTGATCCTCCCACCTCGGTCTCCCAAAGTGTTGGGATTACAGGCATGAGCCACTGCACCCAGCCAGCTTGTGGCTTATAAGATTCCAAGAGCCTTTGACTTTTTTTTTAGCCTTTGAGTTTGATATTTCTGTGTTTTAATTTTAAGAATTCTTATGCATGTATTTTGAGATTGAATTTTTAAATGTATGTTTTAGGATACTGTACCTATTATTATAATTATTATTATTAGTTTTTAATTACCGAATGCATTTTTGTTTGAAGTCGTTTCCTGGGCTTTCACGCACACGTGGCCATAAAGTAGTTCTGATGATTAAATCAGTGCTGTGTATTATTATTGGCATTATTATTGTTGTTCATTATTATCTCCGTGGGGAATTTTTCTGGGATTTGAAGGAGCGGCTGCGGCTCTCGCGCGCCTTCTTCTGGCCGCGAGCGGGACTGCAGGTAGCTCACCTCGCCGCCCCCTCGTCCACAGGCATCACCTCCTGCCGCCTGACCCTTCGCCATGCAGACCCCGCGAGCGTCCGCTCCCCGCCGGGCCCTGCTGCTTCTGCTGCTGCTACTGGGGGGCGCCCACGGCCTCTTTCCCGAGGAGCCGCCGCCACTCAGCGTGGCCCCCAGGGACTGTGAGTACGGGGGTGTCCTGGGCGGGGGGAGTCCCGTGGGAAGGTCTGGGTTCCCAGTTGGGTCCGCTGCCCTCATTTGGGGACTCAACCACGACAAGAGCCACCCCTAGAAAGGGCATGACCTCAGGCACCCCCTCCTCACCCCAGCCCGGGCTCACACCCCTCTCCACTCCCTCCCTCAGACCTGAACCACTATCCAGTGTTTGTGGGCAGCGGGCCCGGACGCCTGACCCCCGCAGAAGGTGCTGAAGACCTCAACATCCAACGAGTCCTGCGGGTCAATAGAACGCTATTCATTGGGGACAGGTATTGCTTGGGACAGCGAGGAGGCCTGGGTGACTGGTGCAGAATGAGCGAGGGGGACAGAGAGAGGAGGGGAGGGGCGGGAGGGGGCGGGGCAGGTCGTGCAGGGCCTGGTGGGCCATTGGGAGGCCTTAGGCTTTGAATTGGAGGAAGGTGAGAGCCACGGAAGGTTATAGGTAGAGGAAGGCCTGGACCGGACTCAGGTGCTCACACGCGTCTTCTGGTGGCTGCTTCTGGGAGGCTAGACGGTGGGGGGAGCAAGAGTGGAAGCCAGGGGACCAGGGTGGACGGGACTGGGCTGTCCAGGTGGAAGCTGTGGAGGGCAGAATGATGAGGCTGGACCACGTGGAAGCTGTGGAGGGGAGAAATGAGTGTGAGGTCACCGGGCTTCTAGGGATGAGCTTCTGGGACAGATCAGATGCTTTGGAGAGGATGAGGAGGATGAAGAAGTGACCACTGGCTTTAACCATACGAGGTCACCAATGACATTGACCAGGGCAGCTTCCTCGGCATGGGGGTGAGGGGAAGAGGCTGGTAGGCGCCTGGGAAGGGCCAAGTGGGACACCTGACCTAAAGCCATGGGTCTTGGTGTTGGGGGCAGTCTGTGGGGCGCGTGGGGCAGGAGGTGGAGGGCAGGGTGTGAAGGGTGCTGGGGCCCTTAGGAGGGCTGTGGTCGGCCTTGGAGTTGCTCGTGTCAGAGACGTTGACTTGTCCCTGCGTGCCCCCCCCCCACCGTGCACACCACATTGGTAGTGGGAAGGATGGAATGGGGCAGGGTAGCGGAGCTCCGGTGTCTCACTAACTATGCCCCTCCCCCAGGGACAACCTCTACCGGGTGGAGCTGGAGCCCCCCACGTCCACGGAGTTGCGATACCAGAGGGTGAGGAAAGGGTCCAGGTGGGAGTGGAGGGGCAGGCCCAGGGGGACGCGACACTGCCCCGGGGAGCTGGGTGACTCGGCCCTGCACAGCAGGGGCACTTAGGGCTGCTGGGACCGGGTGCCCCCTCACCAGCTCTCTCTGTCTGCAGAAGCTGACCTGGAGATCTAACCCCAGCGACATAAAAGTGTGTCGGATGAAGGGCAAACAGGAGGTGAGCAGGCCTGGGCTCAGTTCCGGCCACCGCTAATCAGCCCTGGCATTGCCCATGCCCGCCCCACTCCACCAGCCCTGGTCACGCCCCAACCCAGCCCCAATCAGCCCTGGCCACGCCCAACCACCAGCCCTGGCCACGCCCCCAAACCGCTCCAGCTGGCCATGACCACGCCTACTTCCCTACCCAATTGATCCCAGCCAGGCCCCGAACCTGGCCATAATTAGCCGTAGCCACGCCCCAAATAGGTCTGGCTACGGCCACACCCCTGCCCCAGTCAGTCCTAACACAACCCCCAGCCCCGCTCCAAACAACCCTGGCCATGCTCACACCCCACCCAATCCTTAAGGCCCCCTCCCGGCCCCTCCTATATCAGCCCTGGCCCCGCCCAAGTAAGCCCAGGCCACGCCCACCTCCCGCGCGCTGGCCGCACTCCCAACCTGGCCCCAATAAGCCGTAACTGCCCACCACGCCCCCAGTTAGTTCTGGTCACGCCCATGCCCCACCCTAATCGGCCCTGGCCACGCCCAGAGTGGATGCTTCTCCATCCCTGCTAGGACTCTGCTGTTGCCATGGTTATGCCCATAGTCTGACCACGCCCACCACCCGGGCCTTGCCTGCCGCGCGGCGTCCCCAGCCATTCCTAGGTTCAGCCCCTGCCTTGGCCACGCCCACCACAGACGGGCCCTCCGCCCTAGCCCCGCCCCACACAGCCCCGGTCATGGCCACGCCCACGCCCGTGGCCACGCCCACATCGCGCTCCCCCTCCCTCCTGTCCTCCACCCCAGGGCGAGTGTCGAAACTTCGTAAAGGTGCTGCTCCTTCGGGACGAGTCCACGCTCTTTGTGTGCGGTTCCAACGCCTTCAACCCGGTGTGCGCCAACTACAGCGTGAGTCTCCAGAATCCATGCGCCCCAGGTCCGACCTCCAGGCCTCTGCTCTCCCGACTGCCCTTGGCCATGGCCTTTCCCCAGGCCGTGTCACTTCCTCCAGGAAGACTTCCTGGGTGTACTCTCCCTGCCTCCTCCCCTGAAGTTCAAGAGGGTCAGCGCTGTCCACATGAGGCCTGTACAGGGGTCAGGGAAGCCGTAGCTACTTAGTCAATGAGCCAGTTACAGGACTAATTAGGGATCGACTCTTAAACCCGTTTACAGGTCAGTAAACTGAGACCCTGAGAGGTTAAGTGACTAAGGCCACACAGTAATCCATGTTGGACCGGGATTCCTCTTGGAGTGGGGAGCCGGGGGAGCTGTGGGAACCAGGGGCTGCTAGGCGGGGTCAGGAGATCTGTCAGTCACACCCCATGGTCCCTGCAGATAGACACCCTGCAGCCTGTGGGAGACAACATCAGCGGTATGGCCCGCTGCCCGTACGACCCCAAGCACGCCAATGTCGCCCTCTTCTCTGGTAAGTACCCCCAACCTCCATCTGATCAGCCCCAGCCACAGGCACGACCTGACATTTTCTACTCCGGAGTCTGGGTCATTTAGAAGCAGCTGGATGACCATTTGTCCCAGCTGTGACATGGACAGACTCTCAGCCCAGGTGTGGGGCTCAGCTGGGATTGAGGCCCAGTGGGTTCGGGGCTGAGTTAAGATCAGGGCTTGGGTGGAGGTGGGGCTTGGATGGGATCCAGGCTCAGTCTGGAGACAGGGGTTCCCCTAGGCTCAGGGCTCAGTCAGAAAATCGAGTTTCGACCCACGCAGCCCCTGGCCTCTGCGGTCTCACCTCTTGCCTGCCTTCCCCACCCATCCAGAGGGGATGCTCTTCACAGCTACCGTTACCGACTTCCTAGCCATCGATGCCGTCATCTACCGCAGCCTCGGGGATCGGCCCACCCTGCGCACCGTGAAACACGACTCCAAGTGGTTCAAAGGTGAGACCAGAAAGGGCAGTGGGTCCAGACCTGGCAGGGTCCAGAACCTGACATTCATCAAATCCCCCCACCAGAGTAAGAGTCCCAGAGGCTCTGTGGGGGACATTTCCACCACATCTTTGGAATCCGTTGGCCTTTCTGAAGACTAGAAAGCTAGAGGAACAAGTTTAGTTGGATCTAAAGTAGAACCCGCTAGAAGTGGGTGGCTTAGAAGCCCAAAATGGAACCCCAGAAAAGATATAGCAGGACTGAGCTCTTCAACACATGAGGGAGGAAGGTAACAAAAAATAGTTGATGTTGCCATTTGCGGCAATAGACACAGCGATTTTCGGCTTCTGACCTCCGTTCCCCTGCAAAAAAACAAACTTTGAGTCTGTTTCATTTTGCCTGGGTAACCAGCCTAAGTCCCCCCTTCACCATAAAAGCCAGTGAGTTCTCAGCCCCAGAAACCCCCTCTGTCGTGTCAGGGGCTGAGTTCTGACCCCTCCTCTTCTGCAGAGCCTTACTTTGTCCATGCAGTGGAGTGGGGCAGCCATGTCTACTTCTTCTTCCGGGAGATTGCAATGGAGTTTAACTACCTGGAGAAGGTGAGGCTGGTGCAGTGGGGCACGGAGTTGGGAGGCTCTGATCATGTGAAGGGGAGGGCGGAGGTGGATTCATGAATCCCTACATGGGTGAGAGCGTCCTGCCCTCCATTTCCGGTCCCCAGGGCCTCCCTTCCAGCCACGATCAGGCCCTGAGGCCGAAGGCATCTATGAGCAGCCATGGAGCACTCAGCTCGGGTGAGGGGCTTGAGTTGGAAGTCAGATACAGCTGGTGCTGCTCCTGTTCACCTGTCCATCCACCTGCTCACCCTCCCACTTACCCAGCTGACTCTAGCCCCACCCACACTCATGAGCCCATTCACCCATCTACTCATCTGCCTACCCACCCACTCATCCACCTACTACCCATTCATCCATCCATCTATCCATCCATGCATCCATGCATCCATCCACCCATCAGTTCATTCAGCCACCCTTCAATCTTATCCATCCATCAGTCCAACTATCCATCCACCTATCCATCATCCATCCACCAATCCATCCTCCCATCCATTCATGCACCACCCATCCATCCATTTATCTATCCACCCACACATCCACCCACCCGTCATCCACCCATTTACCTACCCGCCCACCTATACATCCATCCATCCACCCACACATCCATTCCATCCATCCATCTGCGAGTCTGTCCACCTACCCATCCATTCATCCATCTACCCATTCACTCACCCATCCATCCATCCGTCTTTCATAATCCATCTGTCCATCTATCCACCAGTCTATCCACCCATCCATTTATCCATCTACCCTTCCATCTATCCATCTCATCCACCCACCCATCATCAAAGCACCCACACATCCTTCCATCCATTTATATATCCATCCACACACCCACCCACCCATCCATCCACCCATCCATCAATCTATCCACTCACTCATCCAACCATCCACCCACCCAACTCACCCATCCACCCACCCATCCATCTATCCATTCATCCATCCATCAACCCACCCACCCATTTATCTATCCACTGATCCATCCATCCATCCATCCACTTTTCCACCCATTGATCCATCCATCTATCCACCCATCCATCCATCCATCTATCCATCCACTCATCCAGCCATTCATCCATCTATCCATCTACCCATCCAGCCATCCATCTGTTCATCCATTCATCAGCCCACCTGCCCATTCATCCATCCACCCACCCTTCCATCCATCTATCCAGCCATCCATCCATCCACCCATCCATCCATCCATCCATTCATCAACCCACCCACCCATTCATCTGTCCACCCACCCATCCATCTATCTACCCATCTGTCCATCCACCCATCCATCCATCTATCCATCCATCCATCCATCCACCCATCCATCCACCTATCTACCCATCCACTTATTCATCCATCCATACATCCATTCATCCACCCATTGATCCATCCATCTAACCACCCACCCATCCATCCATCCACCCATCTATCCATGCATCCATCCACTCATCCATCCATCCACCCATCTATCCATCCATCCATCTACTCATCCACCCATTGATCCATCCATCTATCCATCTACCCATCCATCCATCCATCTGTCCATCCATCCATCCATCCACTTATCCACCCATTGATCCATCCATCTACGCATCCATCCATCCATCCATCCACCTGTCTATCCATCCATCCACCCATCCATCCATCCATCCATCCACCCACCCACCCATCCATCCATCCATCTACCCATCCATGCATCCACCCACCCACCCATCCATCCATCCACCCACCCACGCACCCATCCATCCATCCACCCACCCATCCATCCACCCACCCATCCATACGTCCACCCACCCACCCACCCATCCACCCATCCATCCATCCATTCACCCACCCATCCATCCATCCATCCATCCATCCACTCATCCACCCATTGATCCATCCGTCCATCCATCCATCCACCCACCCACCCATCCGTCCATCCATCCATCCATCCATCCATCCATCCATCCACTCATCCACCCATTGATCCATCCGTCCATCCATCCATCCATCCACCCATCCATCCGTTCACCTAGTTTTCTCTCCATCCATCTGTCCATCCATCCACCCACCCATCCATCTACTTACCGACCAGTTACTTGATTACCTTGTCCTCATTCATCTCTTCCATTAACTCCCATCCTTCTTCAGATATATTCATTTATCCATCCACCGCCCACTCATCCCTCCATTGTATCATCCATCCATCTGCTCGTGCACTCATCCCTCCATCCAGGCAACCAGGCAGTGCTGAAGTGCACAGACTGCCGCTAACTCCTATTGTGACCATGGACCGGTCACTTCCTTTAATCTGTGCCTCTTACCAGTTTCCCCATATATACAATGGGGGTATCAGTAGCCCCCTCGGAAAGAGCGTAAGAGATATGAGAATAAAATGTGGCTCTTAGTGGAAGCAGTGATGATCGTCACTGCTGCTATCATCATCATCGTCATTCCTACCGGGGATTTCTGCCAGGGAAGCTGGTTCCCAGAGAGGAACGGTGGCTGGCCGGGGTCCCACCAGAGTCAGGGCCAGACTCCTGGATCCCAGCTTGGGTGGTGGGTGGCACAGCCTGTGGGCAGGCCTTCCCAGGCCACAAGGCTCAGGCCCCCATCTGTCCACTGTCACACCCAGGTGGTGGTGTCCCGCGTGGCCCGAGTGTGCAAGAACGACGTGGGAGGCTCCCCCCGCGTGCTGGAGAAGCAGTGGACGTCTTTCCTGAAGGCGCGGCTCAATTGCTCTGTGCCCGGCGACTCCCACTTCTACTTCAACGTGCTGCAGGCTGTCACGGGCGTGGTCAGCCTGGGGGGCCGGCCCGTGGTCCTGGCGGTCTTCTCCACACCCAGCAACAGGTCAGAGCCCACCAATGGGAGCAAACTGGGAGTGTTTGATGGGCATGGGCATGGGCAGAAAGGGCCTGACTTCACACCCCAGATACGCCCTGGGTCCTAGGTTGGGCACGACTGGATTAGACCCCTGAGAGGCCTCAGCCCCAGGCTGGGGTGGGACAAGCTGACACTGACCCTCTAAGTCCCTTTGATCAGAACTGGGCCAAAGATATCCTTATCCTCTGCCTTTGGAGAGAGGAGCAGGGAGGGCTTCCTGGAGGAGTGGACATCGGAGGTAGGCTTTGGGTGTGAGATGGAGGAAGTGGGAACGGTGTTCAAGGTTGGAGAAACAGCACGTGCAAAGGCCCTGAGGCTGCAGTGAGTTTGTTTTTTTTTTGTTTTTTGGGTTTTTTTTTTTTTTTTTTTTTTTTTTTTTTTTTTTTTTTGAGACAGAGTCTCGCTCTGTCACCAGGCTGGAGTGCAGTGGCACGATATTGGCTCACTGCAACCTCTGCCTTCCGGTTTCAAGCGATTCTCCTGCCTCAGCCTCCTGAGTAGCTGGGATTACAGGTGCCCGCCACAACACCCAGCTAATTTTTGTATTTTTAGTAGAGATAGGGTTTCACCATGTTGGCCAGGCTGGTCTCGAACTCCTGACCTCAGGTGTTCTGACCGCCTCAGCCTCCTCCCAAAGTGCTGGGATTACAGAACTGAGCTACTGCGCCCGGCCAAGTTTGGTATATTTAAGTAATCGCGAGAGGTCCTGTGTAGGAAGGGAACCAGGGGAGAATGGAGGACGTGAGGCAGGGAAGTGATGGGACGGATCGGGCAAGGCCTTGCGGGCTGCAGGCAGGAGCCTGGACTTTTTCCCGAGAGCACGAGGGAGCCATGAAGGAGTGAAGAGCAAGAGGGATGAAATCAGATTTGCGTTTTTAAAAAGGCTGCTGGGAGGCCAGGCTCGGAGGCTCACGCCTGTAATTCCAGCACTTTGGGAGGCCGAGGTGGACAGATCATTTAAGGTCAGGAGTTCGAAACCAGCCTGGCCAACATGGTGAAACCCTGTCTCTACTAAAAATACAAAAATTAGCCAGCCGTGGTGGCGGGTGCATGTAATTTCCAGCTACTCAGGAGGCTGAGGTAGGAGAATCACTTGAATCCGGGAGGTGGAGGTTGCAGTGAGCTAAGATCACGCCACTGCACGCCAGCCTGGGTGACAGAGCAAGACTCAGTTTCGCCGGACGCGGTGGCTCAAGCCTGTAATCCCAGCACTTTGGGAGGCCGAGGCAGGTGGATCACGAGGTCAAGAGATCGAGACCATCCTGGTCAACATTGTGAAACCCCGTCTCTACTAAAAATACAAAACATTAGCTGGGCATGGTGGCGCGCACCTGTAATCCCAGCTACTCAGGAGGCTGAGGCAGGGGAATTGCCTGAACCCAGGAGGCAGAGGTTGCGGTGAGCTGAGATCGCGCCATTGCACTCCAGCCTGGGTAACAAGAGCGAAACTTCGTCTCAAAAAAAAAAAAAAAAAAAGGAAAGAAAAGACTCAGTCTCAAAAAATAAAAAAGCGGCAGGCACAGTGGCTCACGCCTGTAATCCCAGCACTTTGGGAGGCTGAGGCAGGCAGATCACCTGAGGTCAGGAGTTCGAGACCAACCTGACCAACATGGAGAAACCCCGTCTCTACTAAAAAATACAAAATTAGCTGGGCATGGTGGTGCGTGCCTGTAATCCCAGTTACTCCGGAGGCTGAGGCAGGAGAATTGCTTGAACCCAGGAGGTGGAGGTTGCGGTGAGCCGAGATCGCGCCATTGCACTCCAGCCTGGGCAACAAGAGCAAAACTCCATCTGAAGAAAAGGAAAACGCCTGCTGGGGAATGGGTTCATGGGTTCTAACAGTGGCAGTGCAGAGGCAGGACGTCCAGTGAAACAGGGATGGGGGCCTGGACAGGGGGTGGCCTCGGAGACACTGCACTGTGGTCCAATCTGAGAGGTTACTCGGGAGCAGAGGCTGTGCTGGACAGATGGAGGAGGGGCAGGGGACATCTCTGGCCCCGGAAGACTGGAGATTTGCTGGCTTCTGGGGACAGAGGCTCCTGCACACGCCTCTCTGAGGTGGGGTCTCCCACTGGGCTGACGACACTCTCTCATCCCGACCCCTCAGCATCCCTGGCTCGGCTGTCTGCGC
The DNA here is from genome assembly GCF_048565385.1 of Saimiri boliviensis. Classification (NCBI taxonomy): domain Eukaryota; kingdom Metazoa; phylum Chordata; class Mammalia; order Primates; family Cebidae; genus Saimiri; species Saimiri boliviensis. The sequence goes on from NC_133462.1 coordinate 41,892,524, forward strand.
CTTTGACATGACTCAGGTGGCAGCTGTGTTTGAAGGGCGCTTCCGAGAGCAGAAGTCACCCGAGTCCATCTGGACGCCGGTGCCGGAGGATCAGGTGCCTCGACCCCGGTGAGAATCCCCTCCATCCCGAGTCATGTGCCCAGATGAAGTCCTGGTCCCCAGGGCCGAGGGCTGGGGCTTCCGGGTGGTTACTTAGCTGATGCTGAGTTCAGCTGTACCCGTTATGCAGATGGGAAAAACTGAGGCCGGGTGCGGTGGCTCACACCTATAATCCTAGCACTTTGGGAGGCTGAGGTGGGCAGATCACCAGAGGTCAAGGGTTCAAGACCAGCCTGGCCAACATGGCGAAACCCTGTCTCTACTAAAAATGCAAAAATTAGCCAGGTGTAATGGTGCATGCCTGTAATCTCAGCCACTTGGGAGGCTGAGGCAGGAGAATCACTTGAACCCAGGAGGCAGAGGTTGCAGTGAGTGAGATTTTGCCATTGCACTCCAGCCTGGGTGACAGATTGAGACTCTGTCTCAAACAAAAAAAAGAAAAAAAAGAGATCGGGCACGGTGGCTCACACCTGTAATCCCAGTACTTTGGGAGGCTGAGGTGGGCAGATCATGAGGTCAAGAGATTGAGACCATCCTGGTCAACCTGGTGAGACCCCGTCTCTACTAAAAATATAAAAAGTATCTGGCATGGTGGTAGGCACCTGTAGTCCCAGCTGCTTGGGAGGCAGAGGCAGGAGAATCACTTGACCCGGGAGGCGGAGGTTGCAGTGAGCTGAGATTGCACCACTGCACTCCAGCCTGGTGACAGAGTGAGACTCTGTCTCAAAAAAAAAGAATAAGAAAATTGAGGCCGGGCACAGTGGCTCATACCTGTAATCCCAGCACTTTGGGAGGCCGAGGAGGGCGGATCACCTGAGGTCAGGAGTTCAAGACCAGCCTGACCAACATGGTGAAACCCTGTCTCTTAAAAACAAAAAAAATTTAAAAAAAAAAAAAAAGAGAGAGAGCCAGGTGCGGTGGCTCACGCCTGTAATCCCAGCACTTTGGGAGGCTGAGGTGGGTGGATCACCTGAGGTCAGGAGTTCGAGACCAGCCTGATCAATATGGTGAAACCCCATCTTTTTTTAAAAAAAAAAGAGCCGGGAGCGGTGGCTCAAGCCTGTAATCCCAGCACTTTGGGAGGCTGAGGCAGGTGGATCATGAGGTCAAGAGATCGAGGCCATCCTGGTCAACGTGGTGAAACCCCGTCTCTGCTAAAAATACAAAAATTAGCTGGGCATGGTGGCGCAGGCCTGTAGTCCCAGCTACTAGGGAGGCTGAGGCAGGAGAATTGCCTGAACCCAGGAGGCGGAGGTGGCGGTGAGCCGAGATCGCGCTATTGCACTCCAGCCTGGGTAACAAGAGCGAAACTCCGTCTCAAAAAAAAAAAAAAAGAAAGAAAGAAAATCGAGGCCCGTTGGGTAAGGCAGTGGGTCCCCTGGTGTATCAGGCCCCTTTATGAAGACCTTTACGTTCATCCTGACTGCACCCATGTCACCCCAGGCCTGGGTGCTGCGCGGCCCCCGGAACGCAGTACAATGCCTCCAGCGCCCTGCCGGATGACATCCTCAACTTCGTCAAGACCCACCCTCTGATGGACGAGGCGGTGCCCTCGCTGGGCCATGCGCCCTGGATCGTGAGGACCCTGATGAGGTCAGGAGGGGCAGGGCATGGCTAAGAGAGAGTACAGGGTAGAGGGAAGGTTAGAGGAGCCAGAAACTCAGCACAGGTGAGCCCACAGCTTCCGACGCTGCCCGGAGAGCTGGAGACAGAGACACAGAGAGATAGAGAAAGATCAGGCGGTGACAGGCAGGTCGCCGGGTGCGGTGGCTCATGCCTGTAATCCCAGCACTTTGGGACGCCAAGGCAGCCGGATCACCTAAGGCCAGGAGTTTGAGACCAGCCTGGCCAACATGGAGAAACCTCGTGTCTACTTAAAATACAAAAATTAGCCCGGTGTGGTAGTGGGTGCCTGTAATCCCAGCTACTCGGGAGGCTGAGGCAGGAGAATCGCTTGAACCCAGGAGGCGCAGGTTGCAGTGAGTTGAATCAAACTGTTGCGCTCCAGCCTGGGCAACAAAGTGAGGCTCCATCTCACAGAAAGAAAAAAGGTAGACAGATATATACCAGGAGAACAAAGTGGGAGACAGAGACAAGAGAGAGATGATCAGAGACAGACAGACAGACAGAGACAGGAGAGAGATGATCAGAGACAGACAGACAGAGACAGCAGAGAGACGATCAGAGACAGACAGACAGAGACAGCAGAGAGATGATCAGAGACAGACAGAGAGAGGAGAGAGATGATCAGAGACAGACAGACAGAGACAGGAGAGAGACGATTAGAGACAAGACAGAGAGAGGAGAGAGATGATCAGAGACAGACAGACAGAGACAGGAGAGAGATGATCAGAGACAGACAGACAGAGACAGGAGAGAGATGATCAGAGACAGACAGAGACAGGAGAGAGATGATCAGAGACAGACAGACAGAGACAGCAGAGAGACGATCAGAGACAGACAGACAGAGACAGCAGAGAGACGATCAGAGACAGACAGAGAGAGAGAGATGATCAGAGACAGACAGAGACAGGAGAGAGACGATTAGAGACAAGACAGAGAGAGGAGAGAGATGATCAGAGACAGACAGACAGAGACAGGAGAGAGATGATCAGAGACAGACAGACAGACAGAGACAGGAGAGAGACGATCAGAGACAGACAGACAGAGACAGCAGAGAGACGATCAGAGACAGACAGAGAGAGGAGAGAGATGATCAGAGACAGACAGACAGAGACAGGAGAGAGACGATTAGAGACAAGACAGAGAGAGGAGAGAGATGATCAGAGACAGACAGACAGAGACAGGAGAGAGATGATCAGAGACAGACAGACAGAGACAGGAGAGAGACGATCAGAGACAGAAAGAGACAGGAGAGAGACGATCAGAGACAGAGGAGAGAGACAATCAGAGACAGACAGAGACAGGAGAAAGATAATCAGAGACAGACAGACAGAGACAGGAAAGAGAGACAAAAGACAGAGAAAGAGATTGAAAGGTACACAGACACACATACGCATCAGGAGAAAGGGGCACCTGGCATGGTGACTCACGCGTGTAATCCCAACACTTTGGGAGGCTGAGTGGGGGTGGATCACCTGAGGTCAGGAGTTCAAGACCAGCCTGCCCAAGTGGTGAAACCCTGACTCTACTAAAAATACAAAAAAAATTAGCTCGGTATGGTGGCACACGCCTTTAGTCCCAGCTACTTAGGAGGCTGAGGCAGGAGAATCGATTGAACCCAGGAGGCGGAGGTTGCAGTGAGCCGACCTCACGCCACTGCACTCCAGCCTGGCCGACAGAGTGAGACTCTGTTTCAACCAAAGAGACAGGGCCAGGGAGAGTCTGGTTAGGGGTTGTGTTTTTGGCGAGTATGCCCTTGTGCCTGTGTGTTCACCGTGTGAGTGGCGTCCGTGTACACACAGATGTATAGCTGTGGCCTGTGTTGGTGTGTCAGCGTCTGGGTGCACCTGGATAACCAGGCCCATGCTCATGTTGGTGGCATGTGGTGGCCGGGGGCTCCTGGGGCATACGTGGCCAGCCTGACCCCTCCCCGCACTGTCCCCCAGGCACCAGCTGACTCGAGTGGCCGTGGACGTGGGAGCTGGCCCCTGGGGCAACCAGACCGTTGTCTTCCTGGGTTCCGAGGCAGGGACCGTCCTCAAGTTCCTTGTCCAGCCCAATGCCAGCACCTCAGGGACATCCGGGCTCAGTGTCTTCCTGGAGGAGTTTGAGACCTACCGGCCAGACAGGTGAGTCCGGGCAAAGGTGGGGAGGGCTCGCCGGCAGGAGGGGAGATGGGCAGGTGCCCTCAGCCTCACCGCTCTGCTTGTCCCCAGGTGTGGACGGCCCGGCGGTGGCGAGGCAGGGCAGCGGCTGCTGAGCTTGGAGCTGGACGCAGCGTCCGGGGGCCTGCTGGCTGCCTTCCCCCGCTGCGTGGTCCGAGTGCCCGTGGCCCGCTGCCAGCAGTACTCGGGGTGTATGAAGTGAGTGTCCACCCCAGGCCAGCCGCGGGCAGGAAGCAAGGGAGGCTGAGCTCACGGAGGGAGGGAAGGGTTCCCGTCAAAAGCCCAACAGTGTCCTAGTCACTGAGCTGGGCAGAGAGCACAGCCCGTGCAGAGGCCCGGGGGCAGGACCACACCTGGTGTATTGGAAGAACAGCGAGGGGGCCGGTGTGGCTGGAGCAGAGTGAGCAAGGAAGAGAGCGGGAAGAGAGGAGGATTGGTGGGGGAGGGGACGGAGCAGTTAGTGCAGGCCCGTGGGTCTTGGGAGCACGTGGGCTTTGACCCCGAGAAAGGTGGGAGCCATGTAGGGTTGCAGGCAGAGGAGGGAACGGCCCTGACTCAGGTGCTCACTGGTGCCCTCTGGTGGCTGCTGCCAGGAGGAGACAGCAGGGGAAGGAGAACCAGGGACCAGGGCGGGGGGCTGTTTCCCTGCCTCTAAAACGGGAGCAAAGCTGGGATGCGTGCCATCCATGTTTGCTGTCAATGCGGGGGACCCTGCGTCCTGCCCGCCGCTATTGTAACAATGACCCGGCAGCTCCAAGTCCAAGGGCACAATCTCTGGCACGATGCCTGGGCTGCCACCCAGCTCTGCCACTTGGGCAAACATTGACTTTCTCGAGCCTCAGTTTGTTTATCTGTAAAATGGGCAGTGAACAGTGCCCTGCACTCCGATTTGTTCTGAAGACGCCAGGAGTTGCTGCTAAGAGGCAGGGGCTGGGCACAGTGGCTCACGCCTGTCATCCCAGCACCTTGGTAGGCCAAGGTGGGAAGATTGCTCGAACCCAGGAGTTTAAGACCAGCCTGGGCAACACAGCATAGTGAGACTATCCCTTAAAAAAAAAAAAAAAAAAAAAAAAAAGCCGGGCGCGGTGGCTCAAGCCTGTAATCCCAGCACTTTGGGAGGCCGAGGCGGGTGGATCACGAGGTCAAGAGATCGAGACCATCCTGGTCAACATAGTGAAACCCCGTCTCTACTAAAAATACAAAAAATTAGCTGGGCACAGTGACACGTGCCTGTAATCCCAGCTACTCAGGAGGCTGAGGCAGGAGAATTGCCTGAACCCAGGAGGCGGAGGTTGCGGTGAGCCGAGATCGCGCCATTGCACTCCAGCCTGGGTAACAAGAGCGAAACTCCGTCTCAAAAAAAAAAAAAAAAGCAAAAATTCACTGGGCCTGGTGGCAAACGCCTCTGGCTGCAGCTACTCAGAAGGCTGAGGCAGGAGGACCGGTTGAGCCTGGGTGGTTGAGGCTGCAGTAAACTGTGACTGTGCCACTGTGCTCCAGCCCAGGTGACAGAACAAGACCCTGTCTCTTAAAGAAAAACATTTCAGTTTTACTTTAAAAACTTAAAAAAAATTTTTTTTTAAAGGCCAGGTGTGGTGGCTCACGACTATAATCCCAGCAGTTTGGGAGGCCGAGGCAGGCAGATCACCTGAGGTCAGGAGTTCGAGACCAGCCTGACCAACGTGGAGAAACCCTGTCTCTGCTAAAAATACAAAATTAGCCGGGCGTGGTGGCGGGTGCCTGTAATCCTACCCGGGAGGCTGAGGCAGGGGAATCACTTGAACCTCGGAGGTGGAGGCTGCAGTGAGCTGAGGTCACACCATTGCACTCCAGTCTGGGCAACAAGAGCAAGACTCTCTCTCATAAATAAATAAATAAACCAAACAAAATAAAATAAAAATTTAAAAAGCAGGTGCTTAGAACAGGGCCCACAGGTTGCTGTCCCCGCCGGGGCTGTGTGAGGGAGTTGGTCACTTGTTCTATTTGGTCTCTGGTCTGCTCTAGGAACTGTATCGGCAGTCAGGACCCCTACTGCGGGTGGGCCCCCGATGGCTCCTGCATCTTCCTCAGCCCAGGCACCAGGTACTTCGGGAGAGGGAGGGGGTGGAGAGGGTGTTGGACCCGCCCATGATCCCCCTGGCGTCTGACTGTGAGACAGAGCTCTCCTGATGGTGCCTCCTCTCCCCATTAGAGCCGCCTTTGAACAGGACGTGTCCGGGGCCAGCACCTCAGGCTTAGGGGACTGCACAGGTGAGTGTGGGGGGGGGGGATGGCAGGCTAAGCTAAGACCCCCATCCCCCACCACAAGGGAGGGGAGAGGGGACGCTGGGAGACCCTCGAACCCTCTGGGGGGGGTGGGGGGGGAAACTGGATTCCAACTGACTTTAGAAAGGTGTGGGGAGTTGGCCAGGTGGGGTGGTTCACGCCTGTCATCCCAGCACTTTGGGAGGCCGAGGTGGGTGGATCACCTGAGGTCAGGAGTTCGAGACCAGCCTGACCAACATGGAGAAACCCCGTCTCTACTAAAAATACAAAATTAGCCGGGCATGGTGGCGGGCGCCTGTAATCCCAGCTACTCGGGAGGCTGAGGCAGGAGAATCGCTTGAACCGGGAGGCGGAGGTTATTGTGAGCCGAGATCGCGCCATTGCACTCCAGCCTGGGCAAAGAACAAAACTCTGCCTCAAAAAACAGAAAGAAAGAAAGATGTGGGGAGGTCTCATTTCTTGGGGAGGGAGATGGGAGAAGAACAGAGACCCCAGAAGACAAAGAGACACCAAGAAATGGACAGGCTTTGACAGGGATGAAGAGACAACAGAAGGCAGAGACCAACTTCTATAGGACCGAAGGGGCCAGATGTGGAGGCTCATGCCTGCGATCCCAGCATTTTGAGAGGCTGAGACAGGAGGATCACTGGAGGTCAGGAGTTCCAGGCCAGCCTGGGCAACATAGTGAAACCCTGTTTCTAAAAAAAAAAAAAAAACCGCCGGGCGCGGTGGCTCAAGCCTGTAATCCCAGCACTCTGGGAGGCCAAGGCGGGTGGATCACGAGGTCAAGGGATCGAGACCATCCTGGTCAACATGGTGAAACCCCGTCTCTACTACAAATACAAAAAAATTAGCTGGGCATGGTGGTGCGTGCCTGTAATCCCAGCTACTCAGGAGGCTGAGGCAGGAGAATTGCCTGAACCCAGGAGGCGGAGGTTGCGGTGAGCCGAGATCGCGCCATTGCACTCGAGCCTGGGTAACAAGAGCGAAACTCCGTTTCAAAAAAAAAAAAAACCTTAAGATCATCCAGATGTGGTGGTGCTCACCTGTAGTCCCAGCTACTCTGGAGGCTGAGGCAGGAGGACCACTTGACCCCAGGGAGGTGGAGGCTGCAGTGAGCTGTGATCAGGCCACTGCATTCCAGCCTGGGCGACAGAGCAAGACCGCCTTTTTTTTTTTTTTTTTTTTTTTTTTGAGACAGAGTCTTGCTGTCACCCAGGCTGGAGTGCAGTGGTGCAATCTCGGCTCACTGCAACCTCCTCCCGAGTACCTGAGATTACAGGTGTGCACCACCACGCCTGGCTAACTTTTGTATTCTTTGTAGAGATGGGGTTTCTCCGTGTTGGCCAAGCTGGTCTCAAACTGTTGACCTCAGGTTATTTGCCCACTTCGGCCTCGCAAAGTGCTGGAATTACAGATGTGAGCCACTGTGCCTGGCCAAGATCCTGTCTTTCATAAAATAACAAGGTGGCTAGGTGCAGTAGCTCACACCTGTAATCCCAGCACTTTGGGAAGCTGAGGTCGGTGGATCACCTGAGGTTGAGAGTTCGAGACCAGCCTGACCAACATGGAGAAACCCCATCTTTACTTAAAAAAAAAAAAAAATTAGCCGGGTATGGTGATACATGCTTGCAATCTCAGCTACTGGGGAGGCTGAGGTAGGAGAATCCCTTTTACCCGGAAGGCGGAGGTTGCAGTGGGCTGAGATGGTGACGTTGCACTTCAGCCTGGGCGACAAGAGCAAAACTCCTTTTCAAAAATTAAAAGTAAAAAAGTAAAGCAAACAGGGTAGCCGCAGGCAGGGTTGCAGTGAGCTGCACCACTGCACTCCAGCTTGGGGGACAGAGCCAGACTCTGTCAAAGAAATCAATAAAGTAGAAGATAGAGGGCCCGAGGGGGCAGGAGGGGTGCCCAGGGCGGCCCGCCAGGCCCCCCTCACCCCGGCGCTCCCCGCCCAGGACTCCTGCGGGCCAGCCTCTCTGACGACCGCGCGGGGCTGGTGTCCGTGAACCTGCTGGTGACATCGTCGGTGGCGGCCTTCGTGGTGGGAGCCGTGGTGTCTGGCTTCAGCGTGGGCTGGTTCGTAGGTCTCCGCGAGCGGCGGGAGCTGGCCCGGCGCAAGGACAAGGAGGCCATCCTGGCGCACGGGGCGGGCGAGGCGGTGCTGAGCGTCAGCCGCCTGGGCGAGCGCAGGGCGCAGGGCCCCGGGGGCCGGGGCGGGGGCGGCGGCGGTGGCGCCGGGGTCCCCCCCGAGGCCCTGCTGGCGCCCCTGATGCAGAACGGCTGGGCCAAGGCCACGCTGCTGCAGGGCGGGCCCCACGACCTGGACTCGGGGCTGCTGCCCACGCCCGAGCAGACGCCGCTGCCACAGAAGCGCCTGCCCACCCCGCACCCGCACCCCCACGCCCTGGGCCCCCGCGCCTGGGACCACGGCCACCCCCTGCTCCCGGCCTCCGCCTCGTCCTCCCTCCTGCTGCTGGCCCCCGCCCGGGCCCCCGAGCAGTCCCCCGCGCCAGGGGATCCGACCCCCGACGCGCGCCTCTATGCTGCCCGGCCCGGCCGCACCTCCCACGGCGACTTCCCACTCACTCCCCACGCCAGCCCGGACCGCAGGAGGGTGGTGTCGGCGCCCACGGGCCCCTTGGACCCAGCCTCAGCCGCCGATGGCCTCCCGCGGCCCTGGAGCCCACCCCCGACGGGCAGCCTGCGGAGACCACCGGGCCCCCACGGCCCTCCGGCCGCCGCCCTGCGCCGCACCCACACCTTCAACAGCGGCGAGGCCCGGCCTGGGGACCGCCACCGGGGCTGCCACGCGCGGCCCGGCACGGACTTGGGCCATCTCCTCCCCTATGGGGGGACGGACAGGACTGCGCCCCCCGTGCCCTAGGCCGGGGACCCCCGATGCCTTGGCAGTGCCAGCCACGGGAACCAGGAGCGAGAGACGGTGCCAGAACGCCGGGCCCGGGGCAGCTCCGAGTGGGTGCTCAAGCCCCCCGGCCCACCCGCGGAGTGGGGGGCCCCCTCCGCCACAAGGAAGCACAACCAGCTCGCCCTCCCCCGACCCGGGGCCGCAGGACGCTGAGACGGTTTGGGGGTGGGTGGGCGGGAGGACTTCGCTATGGATTTGAGGTTGACCTTACGCGCGTAGGTTTTGGGTTTCTTTTGCAGTTTTGGGTTTCTTTTGCAGTTTTCTAACCAATTGCACAACTCTGTTCTCGGGGTGACGGCGGGCCGGGGAGGCTTGGAGGCCGGGTGAGCAGCGCAGAGCCCACAGCTGCAGACCCAAGCCCTCCCCAACCCCTGAAAAGGTCCCTCCCCGACCCAGGCCCCTGGCGTGTGTGGGTGTGCGTGCGTGTGCGTGCTGTGTTCGTGTGCAAGGGGCCGGGGAGATGGGCGTGAGTGTGTGTGCCAGCGAGGGCTTCTGTGGGCGTGTGTGTCGGGTGGGCCACGCGTGCGGGGTGTGTGTCCACGAGCGAGTGTGGTGGCCCCAGCGGTCTGGGCGTTGGCTGATCCGATGCTGGGGCTTCCAGAAGGCCGGGGGCCTCTGAGGTGCCGGTTAGGAGTTTGAACTCCCCGCCCCCCCACCACCACTCTGCAGAGGGAAGCGGGGGCAATGCTGGGGTTTCAGGCAGGGGACACGGGGAGGGTCTGCCCAGAAGTCACATTGGCAGCAGCTGTCTAAAGGGCTTGGGGGCCTGGGGGGTGGCGAAGGCGGGTGGGGCCCCCCTGTAAATACGGCCCCAGGGTGGTGAGAGAGTCCCACGCCACCCGTCCTCTTGTGAGCTCCCCTCTCTGACCGCCAGCTGACCATGCATGCCACGTGGCCGGCTGGGTCCTCCACCCTCTCTGGAGTTTGCCTCCCCTAGCCCCCTCCCCATCAATAAAACTCTGTTTACAACCACCGGCCCCCACGACTCTGGCTCTGCTCTGCCTTCTGGTGGGGGGAGGCACAGGTAGAGGGCACCTTCAAAAGTCAAGGCCGGCTGGGGTGCGGTGGCTCACACCTGTAATCCCAGCACACTTTGGGAGGCCGAGGCAGGTGGCTCGCTTGATGTCAGGAGTTCAAAAGCAGCCTGGCCAACATGGCAAAACCCTCTCTCTACTAAAAATACCAAAAAAAAAATTAGCCACGTGTGGTGACGGGCACCTGTAATCCCAGCTACTCAGCAGACTGAGGCAGGAGAATAGCTTGAACCCGGGAGGTGGAGGTTGCAGTGAGCCCAGATCAAGCCATTGCACTCCAGCCTGGGTGACAGAACAAGACACTCTCCAAAAAAAAAAAAAAAAAAAAAAAAAAAAAGGCTTAGTCAAAACAAATCTGGGGAGCTGAGTGTAGAAAAATAAAATGGAGACTTGGGGGTCCCGTCTTCATCTGCGTAGGAGTCAGTTCCTTTTTTTTTTTTGAGACGGAGTTTCGCTCTTGTTACCCAGGCTGGAGTGCAATGGCGCGATCTCGGCTCACCGCAACCTCCGCCTCCTGGGCTCAGGCAATTCTCCTGCCTCAGCCTCCTGAGTAGCTGGGATTACAGGCACGTGCCACCATGCCCAGCTAATTTTTTGTATCTTTAGTAGAGACGGGGTTTCACCATGTTGACCGGGATGGTCTCGATCTCTCGACCTCGTGATCCACCCGCCTCAGCCTCCCAAAGTGCTGGGATTACAGGCTTGAGCCACCGCGCCCGGCTAGTTCCTTTTTTTTTTTTTCTTTTGAGGTGGAGTCTTGCTCTGTGGCCCAGGCTGGAGCGCATTTGTGCGATCTAAGGTCATTGCAACCTCCGCCTCCCGGGTTCAAGCAATTCTCCTGCCTCAGCCTCCCAAGTAGCTGGGATTACAGGTGCGAACCACCATACTCAGCTAATTTTTGTATTTTTAAATAGAGATAGGGTTTCACCATGTTGGTCAGTCTGGTCTCGAACTCCTGACCTCATGATCTGGCCACGTTGGCCTCCCAAAGTGCTTGGATTACAGGCATGAGCCACCGCTCCCAGCCACCAGTTTCTACTAATTTAATTTTTAGAGACAGCGTCTTGCTATGTTGCCCAGGCTGGTCTCAAACTCCTGAGCTCAAGTGATCCTCCTGCCTCAGCCTCCCAAAGTGCTGGGATTACTGGTGTGGGATTACAGTACGCGCAGCTCACGGACCAGTTTCTGACTGTTCCTGCAGCAAATATTTAGTGCCAAGTACTGTTTGGGGATGAAGGGCCCTACTATGTGCCAAGTACTGTTTGGGGATGAAGGGCCCCTCTTATGGAATTCACAGTCTAGTTTGAAAAAATAAAATAAAATAAAAATCATTCCATTTGACTGCAACTCCAGCACTTGGGGAAGCCAAGGCAGGCAGATCACTTGAGGCCAGGAGTTCAAGACCAGCCTGGTAAGTATAGTGAAACCGTGTCTCTACTAAAAATTAGCTGGGCTTGGTGGCTTGTGCCCGTAGTCCTAGGGCTTCGGGAGGCCCAGGTGGGTGGATCGAGACCATCCTGGCTAACATGGTGAAGCCCTGTCTCTACTAAAAATACAAAAATAAAATAAAATAAAATAGCCGGGCATGGTGGCACCTGCCTGTAATCCCAGCTACTCGGGAGGCTGAGGCAGGAGAGTGCTTGAACCCCAGGAGGCGGAAGTTGCAGTGAGCCAAGATTGCGCCACTGCACTCCAGGCTGGGTGACAGAGACTCTTGTCTCAAAAAAACAAAAACAGCCGGGCGCGGTGGCATGTGCCTGCAGTCCCAACTATTCGGGAGGCTGAGGTTGGAGGATCTCTTGAGCCCAGGAGTTCTGGGCTGTATGCGCTATGCCGATCGGGTATCTGCACTAAGTTTGGCATCAATATGTTGACCTCCTGGGAGCAGGGGACCACTAGGTTGCCTAAGAAGGGGTGAACCTGCCCAGGTCAGAAATGGAGCAGGTCAAAACTCCCGTGCTGATCAGTAGTGGGATCGCGCCTGTGAGTAGCCACTGCACTCCAGCCTGGGCAACATAGTGAGACCCCGTCTCTAAAAATAAAAAAAAAAAAAAAAAAACCCAAAACCTCATCTTCAGCTAGTGATATGTATAAGAAAGAAAAGAATAATTTGCTGGTACAAAAGCAATAATAGCGGCCGATGGGAGGTCTGGGGATTAATCAGCGAGTGCTTCCCTGAAGAGGTGAGTGTCATTCAAACTGAGATCAGAAAGCTGAGAAGAAACGGCTGGGAGATCTACAAAGACAGCGTTCCAGACAGCAGGAACAGCCTGTGCAAAGGCCCTGAGACACATGTGGCTGGAATAGGGTGGGCGAGGGGGAATGGGGGCGGGGAGGTAGGAAAGGGGTCCCGACAGGCAGGGCCTCACAGGAGAAAAGACTATTTTTTTTCCTGAGACCAGGTCTCGTTCTGTTGCCCAGGCTGGATTGCAATGGTCCAATCACAGCTCACTGTAGCCTGGACCGCCTGGACCCAAGCCATCCTCACCTCGGCCTCCTGAGTAGCTGGGACTCCAGGTAGGTGCCACCACCTTTGGCTTATTTTTCTATTTTTAGTAAAGACAGGGTTTTGCCATATTCCCCAGGCTGGTCTCAAACTCCTGGGCTTAAGAGCTCCGCCCACCTTGGCCTCCAAAGTGCTGGTATTGAAGGTGTGAGCCACTGTGTCCGGCTGAATTTTTCTTAATGTTGGGAAAATACATATGCCACATACCATTATATTTATCATTGTAACCTTTTTTTGCTTGTTTCTTTGCTTTGTTTTTAATGGAGTCTCTCACTGTCACCCAGGCTGGAGTGCAATGGCGCGATCTCGGCTCACCGCAACCTCCGCCTCCTGGGTTCAAGCAATTCTCCTGCCTCAGCTTCCCGAGTAGCTGGGATTACAGGCATGCACCACCATGCCCAGCTAATTTTTTTGTATTTTTAGTAGAGACGGGGTTTCATCATGTTGGCCAGGATGGTCTCGACCTCCTGACTTCGTGATCCTCCTGCCTCAGCCTCCCAAAGGGCTAGGATTACAGGCGTGAGCCACCGCGCCAGACCTATTTTAACCATTTTTAAGTGCACAGCCCCAGAGTGTTACGTATACTCACAGTGTTATGCAGCTATTACCATCCCCATCTCTAGAATTTTCTCCCAGGCCCCTTTCCCAGCCTTATGAGTTTTAAGTGGGACAAGAAGCCACCAGAGAGTTTTAAGCAGGGGATGTGAGCTGATTCCATTTTCAGGAATCGTTTGTCACCGTGTCACTATGTTTCACAAGGCTTCCTCCCTCTCAGCCCATGTTGATTAAGACCTACTAATGGCTGGGCCCTGGGGACAGGGCAGGGCACAAGACAGACCAGGTGCTGTGACTCACGTCTATAATCCCAGCACTTTGGGAGACTGATACTGAGAGGATCCCTTGAGCCCAGGAGTTCGAGACCAGCCTAGGCAACATAGAAATAATTTTTAAAATTAGCTGGGCATGGTAGCATGTGCCTGTAGTCACAGCTACTTGGGAGGCTGAGACAGGAGAATCACTTGAACCCAGGAAGTGGAGGATGCAGTGAGCTGAGATCGTGTCACTGCACTGCAGCCTGGGTGACAGACTCTGTCTCAAAAAAAAAAAAAAAAAAAGGTATGGTGGCACATGCCCATAGTCCCAGCTATTGGGAGGCCTGCAGCCCAGGGTTCAAAGCTACAGTGAGCTGATTGTACCAGTGTGTGCTCCAGGCTGGATGACAGAGTGAAATCCTGTCTCAAAAAAGAAAAAACGTGCACAGTGGCTCACACCTGTAATTTCAGCATTTCGGAAGCCCAAGGCCAGTGGATCACATGAGCTCAGGAGTTCGAGACCAGCCTGGGCCACATGGCGAAATCCTGTCTTTATTAAAAATATAAAAATTAGCTAGGCATGATGGTGCCTGCCTGTAGTCCCAGCTACTCGAGAGGCTGGCGGGAAGTATCGCCTAAGCCTGGGATGCAGAGGTTGCAGTGAGCCGAGATCTCACCACTGCACTCCAGCCTGGGTAACAGAATGAAATACTGTCCCAGGAAAAAAAAATTAGTCACAGGTGCAGATAAAGGTGACATATCATACTCAAATATTTAGAACTCAACAAGAATGCAAGTGCTCGGTAGCCAAATCCTGGGGATGCAGCCAAAGCTAGCCTCAAAGGGAAATTCGTAGCCCCCCAAAAATGCATTTAATAGGAAATGAGGAAGAAAGGAAACAATAGCATGGATGTCAGATTCAGATGAAGAAAAAAAGAGCAGAAGGAGCCCTCGGAGATTTGAATTCAGCTTCACAGATGGGGAAACTGAGGCCAAGAGAAGTTAAGTCACTTGCTGAAGGTCACAAAGCAAAGCTGTTCATGACAGAGCTGAAATTCAGAAGCAGGTTTGGTTCCTCCCAAGCCACTGTCCAAAGACCATAGAGACGTTTGGCATTAGTCACTATTGAATTGTATTTTTTAAATGACTTCATTTATAAAAAAAAAAAAACAAGATCAGCATACGGTGAAGTCAAGACAAGAGTTTTTTTCTTCTTTTCAGTGAGCTTCCTGGTTGCTCAAGTTTACGGTAAATCGCTCCTCTTGCTCAAAGAGCTGTCCTTTCCCCAGGGACGATGCCTTGCAAACCTTGATCCTTGAACTCTGGGTTGGGAAGTGAGGATGCAACTAGAGACTCTTGGATGCCCCCCCAAAAATCGGGAGACAAGGAAAGAAAAAGCTGGGCTTTAGAAGCAGGGTCAAAACAGGGCTGAGCAGGAAACAATTTCCAGGAAGCAATTTTGTAATCCTGACCCCTCCCATTCCCCTGCCTGGCTTAGGCTCACCCCCTATCAGGAACTGGACAGGGGTGGGGACTTCCCCAGGGTTGGCTCCCCTGCCCCCAGTCCAGGCGGGTATAAGGCCACCTCCCCAGGCCAGGAGAACCCAGAAGGAAAAGAGAAGAGCTACCATGTTCTCTTGGAGCAGACAGCGACCCCAAAGGTAGGTCCCCATGCTACCTGTCCTCGGCAGGTCTGAGTGCCAGGCCCTGTGAAGATATAGGACATTCCGGCTGACCCACTGAAGTCACAGGGGGCAGATACAGTCCTGGAGGCCGTGGCAGATCAACCTGAACTATAGACAGACTGGTGCATGCTCGCTCACTCTCTCTCTCTCTCTCTCTCTCTCTCTCACACACACACACACACACACACACACACACACACACACTCCTGCAGAGGCCCAGGTGGGCATAGGCAGGAGGAAGTCGGGAGAGGCCTCTTGTTAGAGGCCTGGGGCCACAGTGACCAACGCTGTCCAGGTCGTGTATGATGGCCGCTGGGCCAGAAAAGCTCTGGAGGAGGAGGGGAAGCCCAGGACCTAGTTGGGCGGGGACCAGACCTCAGAGGGCGCGGGGTGGCAACCCCCAGGCTTCCAAGGGTTATGGTGCTAAGTATAAACCACCCCTTCCCAAGGCCAAATGCCCACCTTCAGACCTGGCCACAGCAGGACACACTTTTCATGTTTAGAGGCTGCAGTGAATATGATCACAACACTGCCCTCCAGCCTGGGCAACCGAGTGAGACCCTGTCTCAAAAGCACGAATCTGAACATGGTTCGGTTACCTGTGTCCAGCTCCATCTTCCTCTAGGCACTCAATTGGTCAAGCCTGGACAGAAAGAGACCTAGAGCAGAGAAGTCTTCATGGAAAAGAGGGCATTGGAGCTGGGGCTTCACAGGATGAGTAGGAGTTCACATCAAAACGTAGAGTCAGGGAGACAAGGACTGACCCAGAAAACAAGCCAGATCAGAAAAAACTAGCAAGTTGGACTGTGAAGAATTAATAGCCCATGGGGGCTAGGCGGGCAGTGGGGAAGTGTATTCATATTATGTGGGAGTTACACTCAGAAACTCAACTGTCCTAGAATTGTAATTCTCCCTGGAACAGGGGCTGTTCCTGGCAGCTGTTGGGGGTCAGGGTAGAAGCTGGGAGAGGAGGAGGAAGCAACTACTCTAGTCCAGGCAAGAGAAGAGGCGTCAGTGGCCGGGCGTGGTGGCTCACATCTGTAATTCCAGCACTTTGGGAGGTCGAGGCAAGTTAATCACGGGATCATGAAATCGAGACCAGCCTGGCCAACATGGTGAAACTTCTTCTCTACTAAAAATACAAAATTAGCTGGGCGTGGTGGCACGCGCCTGTAGTCCCAGCTACTCAGGAGACCGAGGCAGGAGAATCACTTGAACCCAGGTGGCAGAGGTTGCAGTGAGCTGAGGTCATGCCACTGCACTCCAGCCTGGCGACAGAGGGAGACTCCATCTTAAAAAAAAAAAAAAGAGAGAGAGATAAGGCGGCATAGTCCAGGCTGGTAGCCGCAGTGCTGGGAAGCAGTGGGGAGGTTCGGGGTGTATTTTCATCTAGCTGGGTTTGTTCTCACTATGGTTTAGTAACCGTCTTCTGTTCCTGCCTGCAGCCCAGGGAGCGTTCAGCCTCATCTTTCTAGAACCCTGTTCCTGCTGCTGCTGTTGGTGGCCTCAGCCTGGGGGGTTACCCTGAGCCCCAAAGCCTGCCAGGTGTTCCACTCAGACAATGGCACCTCCATCTCCTGCCAACCACCTGCCGCAATTCCCAGCCACCTGCCAGCCGACACCGCGTACCTGGCGGTGGAGTTCTTCAACCTGACACAGCTGCCGGCTGACCTCCTCCGGGACGCCTCCAAGCTCCGAGAGTTGCACCTCTCCACGAACGGGCTGGAGGGCTTCTCACCCGAGCTTTTGCAGCAAGTACCGCAGCTCCGGGTGCTGGATCTCACCCGAAACGCCCTGACCAGGCTGCTCCCGGGCCTCTTCCAGGCCTCAGCCGCCCTGGACACCCTGGTGTTGAAAGAAAACCAGCTGGAGGTCCTAGAGGCCTCGTGGCTGCACGGCCTGAAGGCCCTGAGGCATCTGGATCTGTCTGGGAACCGCCTCCAGACACTGCCCCCTGGGCTGCTGGCCAACCTCACCCTCCTACGCATCCTTGACCTTGGGGAGAACCAGCTGGAGACCTTGCCACCTGACCTTCTGAGGGGTCCTCTGCAACTAGAACGGCTCCATCTAGAAGGCAACAGATTGCAGGTCCTGGAAAAGGGCCTTCTCGTGCCCCAGCCAGACCTGCGCTACCTTTTTCTGAACTGCAACAAGCTGGCTAGGGTGGCAGCCGGTGCCTTCCAGGGCCTGCGGCAGCTGGACATGCTGGACCTCTCCAATAACTCGCTGGCCAGCGTGCCCGAGGGGCTCTGGGCATCCCTAGGACAGTCAAATCGGGATCTGCGGGACGGCTTCGACATCTCCAGCAACCCCTGGATCTGTGACCGGAACCTGAGTGACCTCTTGCGTTGGCTGAAGGCCCAAAAAGACAAGATGTTTTCCCAGGGTGACACGCGCTGTGCTGGGCCTGAAGCCGTGAAGGGCCAGCCGCTCCTGGCAGTGGCCGAGCTGGCCCAGTGAGACCTGGGGCTGGGGTTGAGGGTCGGGGGTCTGGGAGAACGCTACAACCCACTTAGCAAATAATCCCGCCTTTTAAAGGTGAGATGTGGGGGCCGTCCCTTGTGGCTGGGGCCCCGTTTCACCCACCCGTGCTTCCGAGACCACACAGTGGGCTTCCCAGCCTCCTGACCCGTGCCCAGGGTATGTCCTCTCTCTGGAATGCCGTTTCCTATTTCTCAGCTCTCTTGGCCTCCAGGGTCTCCCAGTCCCCTTGTCCTTCCCGGTGGCTGAGCCCCAGCCACACTGGGGCTGCCTTTCTCTGACTTTGTCTTCCCTAAGTCAGGGGCTCTCGGAGTGCAGGGTCCGGTGCTGTCCCACTTAGCTCGGGCTCAGACCTAAAGGGTTTAGTAAATAACTCTTGAACACTGGACTGGATGAATCAGCTTTCACTATGTTCCTAGAATCTTCCCAAATCAACTTCCTAGGACTCCAGAGTGAAGGAGGAAAAGAGGTATGGCCCAGGGCCTGGGGTGTGACATGGTTTCCCTAGTGGGTGGCAATTGGGATCAGTGGCCTGTGGCTTCTCCTCTCCCTGCCCCCATCCTGGGACCTCACTGCAAATAAAACCTTGACCATCGCCCAGGTGTCATTTTACCAGTGAATTCCTGCCAGGGCTGGTATCCCAGGAGAAGGTTGAAGTTAAACCAGATTGCCCAGGTCTCCAAACAATTTGTCATGCTGGCCTCAGATCATCTAAGGGGGCACCTGCCCCAGGCAAGGTTGCAGGGGTGGGATGGGGCTGAAGGGATGGGCAGGGTCCCGGGGCCACCTGCTGATAACAGCATTGGCCATGTGGGGCTGCAATCAGATCTGGGGGACCCTGGGACATGGGGGCATGACCCATTTTCCCAGCTCCCTGAAAAATGACATGCACAGTGGCTCATGCCTATAATGACAGCCAGGTGTGGTGGCTCACGCCTGTAATCCCAGCACTTTGGGAGGCCAAGGCTGGTGGATCACTGAAGGTCAGGAGTTCGAGACCAGCCTGGCCAACATGACGAAACCCCAGTCTCTACTAAAAATACAAAAATTAGCCTGGTGTGCGGTGGCGCATGCCTGTAGTCTCAGCTACTTGGGAGACTGAGACAGGAGAATCACTTGAACCTGGGAGGCGGAGGTTGCAGTGAGCCGAGATCATACCACTGCCCTCCAGCCTGAGCAACAAAGTGAGACTCCGTCTCAAAAAAAATTAAAAAATTAAAAATAGGCCGGGCACGGTGGCTCAAGCCTGTAATCCCAGCACTTTGGGAGGTCGAGGTGGGTGGATCACAAGGTCGAGAGATCGAGACCAACCTGGTCAACATGGTGAAACCCCGTCTCTACTAAAAATACAAAAAATTAGCTGGGCATGGTGGCGTGTGCCTATAATCCCAGTTACTCAGGAGGCTGAGGCAGGAGAATTGCCTGAACCCAGGAGGCGGAGGTTGCGGTGAGCCGAGATCGCGCCATTGCACTCCAGCCTGGGTAACAAGAGCGAAACTCCATCTGAAAAAAAAAAAAATTAATTAAATTAAAAATAAATAAAAATAAAAATAAATTGCTAGGTGGGTGATGGCTCACACCTGTAATCCCAGCACTTTGGGAGGCCAAGGCAGGTGTATCATTTGAGGTCAGGAGTTTGAGAGCAGCCCGGCCAACATGGCAAAATCTCGTCTCTACTAAAAATACAAAAATTAGCGAGGCATAGTGGCACATGCCTGTAATCCCAGCTACCTGGGATGCTCAGGCAGGAGAATTGTTTGAACCTGGGAGGTGGAGGTTGCAATGAGCCAAGATCCTGCCACTGCACTCCAGATTGGGGCTACAGTGAAACTGTGTTTTTTTTTTTTAAAAAAAAAAAAAAAAAAGATCATGCCGACGTCTGTGGTCATTCCAGGCACAGGAATGAAAGGCAGGGTTCTGGGGTCCAGCAGGGGTGGGCTTGAATAGGGTCCCTCACTTGCTGGGGTGGCCAGGGAAAATGGTTTGTGATCTCTAAGACTCAGCTTGCTCATCTGTAAAACGGGCATCCTAGGGAAAGCGCAGGTCTGCTTCTGGCTTAGTGAAGGGGCAAATTAAGAAATAAAAAGAGCCGGGCGCGATGGCTGAAGCCTGTAATCCCAGCACTTTGGGAGGCCGAGGCGGGTGGATCACGAGGTCAAGAGATCGAGACCATCCTGGTCAACATGGTGAAACCCCGTCTCTACTAAAAATACAAAAAAATTAGCTGGGCATGGTGGCACGTGCCTGTAATCCCAGCTACTCAGGAGGCTGAGGCAGGAGAATTGCCTGAACCCGGGAGGCGGAGGTTGCGGTGAGCCGAGATCGCGCCATTGCACTCCAGCCTGGGCAACAAGAGCGAAACTCCCTCTCAAAAAAAAAAAAAAAAAAGAAATAAAAAGAGGCTGTACAGGTTACATATTATTTTAACCTGTAATCCCAGCAATTTGGGAGGCCAAGGTGGAAGGATCACTTAGGGCTCAGGAGTTCAAGACCAGCCTGGTCAACACAGGAATATCCCATCGTGGTGGCACGTGCCTGTGGTCCCAGCTACTCAGGAGGCTGAGGCGGTAGGATCACCTGAGCTTGCGAGGGCAAGGCTGCTGTGAGCTATGATCACACCGCTCCACTCCAGTCCTGGGCAACCGAGCAAGATCCAGTCTCAAAAATCGGTAAATAATAATTATAAGAAAGAAAGTCACTGAGGATTTGGCCACGGTCACTTAGCAAGGCCACGGGGGCTGTGAGCGCATGGACTGTGTCCATGGCAACAGCAGTGAGTGACAGGTGACCAAAGTGAGCCGTGGAAAGTATACTACCTCAATCTTTGGCAAACGCAGAGCACCGGGCGAGCCCACGGGGAGGGCGAGAGCGAGGGAAACCTGGCGCCACGCCCCCCCCGGGCACGCGCTCGGGCACGCCCCCTCAGGGCCTCTCCCCATTGGTTGGTTCCCGGAGGCCCCACCCACCCGTGCAGCTATAAGGTGGGCGGGGCCGGCGTGGGGGCGGAGACTTGAGCCTGGGGTCGCCGGAGACGCCTGGGGTCTGAAGCCGCAAGCGCCCAGGTGAGTGCCCTGAGGGCAGCGTCCAGGAGCGCCCCCGCACTCAGGAGGGGAGCTCCGGGTAGGGTGGTTCGGCGAAGGTCCGGCGGCGTGGGACGGGTACGACGGGCCAGAGCAGGTGGCTGGGACCCTTGGCACAATTGGCCGAAGCCCAGGACCTAGTTGGGCGGGGACCAGGCCTCAGAGGGCGCGGGGTGGCAACCCGCAGGCGGCAAGTCTGAGGCCTGAGGTCGAGCTCCCCCTTCCAACCGGTTGGCTGAGTGACCTTGGGCCCAGCATGGACATGCTGCCTGCCTCAGTTTCCCTGTCTGTCAAATGAGCTGTGAGGGGTCTAGGACTCAGCGGGTACCACCTCCACCCCTGTCTGGGGTGCTTGTGCAGTTCTGGGCCCAGGCGGGGGCCGCAGGAGTAGCAGGGGTCTCCCCCATCTGACAGAAGAGAAAACAGCCCAGGGAGGTGGAGGTGCTTGCCAAAAATCACACAGCAGGCCAGGTGCAGTGGAGTCTGTCACCCCAGCACTTTGGGAGGCCGAGTCAGGTGGATCACTTGAGCCCAGGAGTTTGAGACCAGCCTGGGCAACATGGCGAAACCCTTTACTAACAATACAAAAATTAGCCGGTGTGGTGGCACCTGCGTAATCCCAGCTACTTGGGAGGCTGATGACGGAAAATCACTTGAACCTGGGAGGCGGAGGTTGCAGTGAGCTTAGATTGCGCCACTGCACTCCAGCCTAGATGACAGATATTCTGTCTTTAAAATGATAATAGCCGGGCACAGTGGCTCATGCCTGTAATGCCAGCACTTTGGGAGGCCAAGGCAGGCAGATCACCTGAGGTCAGGCTGAGCAACATGGAGAAATCCTGTCTTTACTAAAACAAAAAATACAAAATTAGCTGGATGAAGTGGTGCACACCTGTTAATCCCAGCTACTCAGGAGCCTGAGGCAGGAGAATCACTTGAACCCAGGAGGCAAAGGTTGCAGTGAGCCAAGATCATGCCATTGCACCCCAGCCTGGGCAACAAGATCGAAACTCCATCTCAAAAAAAAAAAGATAATAAATAAAAATCACATAGCAGTTAATGGTAGGACTCAAACCCAGGTCTTTCTCACCCCAAAACCATGCTTTGAGTCACTCCAGCAACCCCACCTTGCCTGAGGCTCATTACTGTACACCTTTTGTGTACAGAGCCCTGGGCACGCATTGTCTGGGCCCCGCAGAACACCCCATTATGCAAATGAAGAAACTGAGGCCCCAAGAGGTTTGAGACTTGCTCGAGTCACAG
Organism: Saimiri boliviensis; assembly: GCF_048565385.1. Lineage (NCBI taxonomy): Eukaryota > Metazoa > Chordata > Mammalia > Primates > Cebidae > Saimiri > Saimiri boliviensis. The sequence continues at coordinate 41,914,466 of NC_133462.1, forward strand.
AGCCCGATTTGACAGGGTCCCAGGCCTGGGCAGGTGTCCCCTTACTCCATCCTGCCCCTCAGGGTGACCCTGTTTGCAGCACGATGTCCGAAGATGAGGCGGCTCAGATCCCCAGACCCAGCGTATGGGAGCAGGACCAGCAGGTAAGGACTGCCCCTCTGAGGAGCGGGGACACAGGAATCCTGGGGGACAGTCCCTTCTAGGAGCGTTGCAGGTCCAGCATCGTGCACCACTCCACTCCTTGCTGGGAAAACCTGACTCCTAAAATTTGGACCATGGAGCGGGGGATGGGGCATTTCCTGGAGGGGGCTTCATGAGGCCCTGGGACCGGAGTGGGTCTGAAAGACACCCAGCCAGCTTCTGTAGCCCCTGCCCAACCCTTTCCCTCTCCCATCCGTGGGTCTCCACCTGTATCCTCCTGTCTCCACGTCCACCATCATGGCGCCGTCAATAACACAGTAATAATAGAGCAACAATCACTGTGTCAGCCACAGTTCCAAGAGTTTCGCATATATTGGCTCCTTGAACACCCTATCACAACCCTAAAAACGCATTTCAGGGCCGGGCACAGTGGCTCATGCCTGTAATCCTAGCACTTTGGGAGGCTGAGGTGGGTGGATCACTTGAGGTCAGGAGTTCGAGACCAGTCTGGCCAACATGGTGAAACCCCATCTCTACTAAATTTTTTTTTAAAAAAAATTAGCCAGGTGTGGTGGTGTGCACCTGTAATCCCAGCTTCTCAGGAGGCTGAGGCAGGAGAATCATGTAAACCCAGGTGCGGAGGTTGCGGTGAGCCAAGATCACACCCTGGCTCTCCAGCCCAGGTGACAGTGCAAGACTCCATTTAAAAAATAAAACATGGCCAGATGTGGTGGCGCAAGCCTGTAATCCCAGCACTTTGGGAGGCCGAGGCGGGTGGATCACGAGGTCAAGAGATCGAGACCATCCTGGTCAACATGGTGAAACCCCGTCTCTACTTTAAAAAAAAAAAAATGTATATATGTTTCATAGTTGGGGAAACAAAGGCCAGGTTGACATGCTTGGAGGTGACTGAAGCAGAAGTGAACAGAGGTCGCTGTGCTCCAGGGGAGATGCTCTGAAACCCCAGACTCTAATGACCTTCCTGGAGCAGACAGATAACAGTCGACCCTTTAACTCGGGTTTGAAGTGTTCAGGTCTGGCCAGGCGTCGTGGCTCATGCCTGTAATTCCAGCACTTTAGGAGGCCAAGATGGGCGGATCACCTGGGGTCAGGAGTTCAAGACCAGCCTGGCCAACGTGGTGAAACCCCGTCTCTACCAAAAAACAAACAAACAAAAAAAGCCTGCTGTGGTGGCTGGGGCATGTAATCCCAGCTACTCCAGAGACTGAGGGAGGAGAATCTCAAACCTGGGAGGCAGAGGTATGCAGACTTTTTCAACCAAATGCAGATCAAAAAATATATAGTATTTGGCCAGGTGCAGTGGCTCATGCCTATAATCCCAACATATTAAGAGGCTGAGGGGTGAGGATCACTTGAGCCAGGAGTTCAAGACCAGCTTGGGCAACCTAGCAAGACCACATCTCTATAAAATGAAATCAGCTGGGCGTGGTGGTGTGCACCTGTAGGTCCAGCTACTCAGAGGCTGAGGCAGGAGGACTGCTTGAGCCTGGGAAGTTGAGGTTGCGGTCAGCTGTGCTCGAGTCCTCGTGCTCCAGCCTGGACAACAGAACAGGAGCTTGTCTCTATTGAAGAAAACTGTGGCCAGATGCAGTGGCTCATGCCTATTATCCTAGCACTTTGGGAGGCCCAGGCGGGTGGATCACCAGAGGTCAGTAGTTTGAGACCAGCCTGGCCAACATGGTGAAACCCTGTCTGTACTTAAAAAAATTTTAAAAAATAAAAAAAATAAAAGCCAGGTGTGGTGGCAGGCACCTGTATAATCCCAGCCACTTGGGAGGCTGAGGTGGGAGAATTGCTTGAAACCAGGAGGTGGAGGTTGCAGTGAGCTGAGATCACGCCACTGCACTCCAACCTGGGCAACAAGAGTGAAACCCCGTCTCAAAAAAGAAAAAAAGAAAAATTGTGACGTTCCTTGTATTCCATGAGAAGAGGCCCCCGTGAGCGCAGGACCCGTGACATTCTCACACGCACGTGCCTCCACTTCCTCTACATGGCGGGGTGCTCAGCCCTCTATCCGCCCTCTCTCCCATCCCTTGTCCTGGCCCAGAGAGGGGAAATGGGCTGAGGTGTGGCTGGGGCCCCACTTCCCCCAGGGTCCCCCTGATGCTGACCCTTCCCACAGAACGTGGTGCAGCGCGTGGCGGCTCTGCCCCTGGTCAGGGCCACGTGCACTGTGGTCTGCGATGCTTACAGCTCAGCCAAGGACAGGCATCCGCTGCTGGGGTCCGCCTGCCGCCTGGCTGAGCAGTGCGTGTGTGGCCTGACCACCCGTGCCCTGGACCACGCCCAGCCGCTGCTCGAGCACCTGCAGCCCCAGCGTGAGTGCCCCGACCCGTGTGTCCCTGGGAGCTGTGGCTTGTCCCCGTGTCCCGTCTACCTTGGTCTGTCTGCATGACATTCCTGGTGTCGTCCTCGGCCTAACCACCTGTCCCACAGCCATTCACCTCTCCTCAATCTCTTATGTCCCTCTTTAATCTCAGCACCAGCTGGGCGTGGTGGCTTATGCCTATGATCCCAGCACTTTGGGAGGTCAAGGTAGGAGGATCGCTTGAGGCCAGGAGTTCAAGACCAGCCTGGGCAACATAGCGAGACCCGGTATCTCAAAAAAAAAAAAAAAAAAAAACAACTTTAAAAAATGTGGCCAGGTGTGGTGGCTCATGCCTGTAATCCCAGCACTTTGAGAGGCAGAGGCAGGTAGATCACTTGAGGTCAGGAGTTCAAGACCAGCGTGGCCAACATGCTGAAACCCCTTCTCTACTAAAAATGCAAAAAATGAGCTGGGCATGGTGGCGTGTGCCTGTAATCCCAGCTACACGGGAGGCTGAGGCAGGAGAATGGCTTGAACCCGGGAGGCGGAGGTTGCGGTGAGCCGAGATCGAACCTCTACGTTCCAGCCTTAGCAACAAGAGTGAAACTCCTTCTCAAAAAAAAAAAATAAATAAATCTGATCCCCAGGCCCTCTTCCCTTCCTCATCTGCTCACTGGTGGTGCCCCCTCTCGTCCCCATTCCGTCCGTCTGCCTGTCTTCCCTCAACAGTCGGCCTGACGTGCCTCGGGTCCCTTTGTCCCTGCAGGCTCCCTCCCCTCTGTGCCTGCCTCTGCCTGTCCCGACCCCGCAGCCTCAGCCTCGCAGTTCTCGCATCTCTGGACCCCCGAGCTGATGACAGGCAGGGGACAAAAGGGCCCTTGGTTTCTAGTCTGGCCCAGGAAGGCGGTCCCCTGACGGTCCCAGCCCAGCACCTCCCCACCTCCCTCTCAGCCGGCGTCTGGGACCTTGAGTCCATCCGCTGGGCCATCTGAGCTGGGCAGGGCTGAAAAGTCACCTTGGTGCTGGGAGAACGGGGTGGGTGGCAGGGCCCAGGCAGGAGGGCAAAGGAGGCAGCGCCCAAGCCCACGGCGCACTCACACCAGCAGGGCCCCAGTCTCGCCTAGGGAAGGTCTAAGCCGCCTCCCTATCTCCCTCTCCTAGAGTCTCTCTGTGGGACTACAGGTATCTGTCCCAGCGTCTTAGTGGCTTCTTGGTGTAAGGCCTCATCCGCGTGTCGGTCCCCTCTCCATCCTTGCGTTTCATGTCTCCCTGTCTCTCCTGGTCTCTTCCTTCTCTGTCTCTGCGTCTGTCTCGAGTACTCCCTCCTCTACAACTCTCGCCGTGTCCCTATCTCCCTCCCTGTCTCATTCCCTGCCTGTCTCCCTTCAGTGGCCACCGTGAACAGTCTCGCCTGCAGGGGCCTGGACAAGCTGGAGGAGAAGCTTCCCTTTCTCCAGCAACCTTCAGAGACGGTACCCTGGGTGACCGGCTGTGGGGACCTCCGGGGTGGCAGGCCAGAGGAGAGGCGGGAGGGAGGGCGGGATGGTGCCAGCCAGGCTTTTAGTGAACTCGAGAAAAAACAGCCAGGTTAAGATAATTGCAACCTGCATATATAGTGCCAGTAAGGGCAGGTAACACCCTCAACACCCTCTGTGAGGGAAGGGTTTTATTACCCATTTTATAGGGGAAACTGAGGCACAGAGCCAGGATCTTTGAGTCCCGGCCTCAGGGAACTGGAGTGGCAGAAATGGAGCTGGAGTCCTTGGTGCTTGGAGTGGGGGCCCTGCCTTCCAGGTGGTGACCTCAGCCAAGGACGCAGTGACCAGCGGTGTCACGGGCGTGGTGGACCTGGCCCGGCGCGGCCGGCGCTGGAGCGTGGAGCTGAAGCGCTCCGTGAGCCACGCCATGGATGTCGTGCTGGAAAAATCAGAGGAGCTGGTGGATCACTTCCTGCCCATGACGGAGGAGGAGCTGGGTGAGGATGACACCCTCGACCCTAACCCGGGTCCTCCTGTCCCAGCCCCCATGCCCCGGTGGTACAGATCAGAGAGGTGTGAGACTCGCCCAAGGACACACAGCAGATAAGCAGGAAACACACACAACTGGAAACCAGGCCTGTCATTCTCTCCCAGTCATGTCTACAGCCCCCAGCCTGCATCCCATTGGAAGTCAGAATACCCAGATCCTAAGGGAATAGAGTTTTTAGACTTGAGGTCTCAAACTTGTGCCCGCCCCCCCCCCGCAAATGCCCATGCAGTGTGTTTTAAATATTTTCATTCTTTCCATGTATGTAACAACCAGATTTTAGCTGGGTACGGCGGCTCACGCCTATAATCCCAGCACTTTGGGAGGCCGTGGCAGGCGGATCACCTAAGGTTGGGAGCTTGAGACCAGCCTGAGAAACCCTGTCTCGACTAAAAATAAAAAATTAGCCGGGTGTGGTGGCACATGCCTGTAATCCCAGCTATTCGGGAGGCGGAGGCAGAAGAATTGCTTGAACACTGGAGGTGGAGGTGAGCAGCTGGGATTATGCATGCCTGACTAATTTTGTATTTTTAGTAGAGACAGGGTTTCTCCATGTTGGTCAGGCTGGTCTGGAACTCCCAACCTCAGGTGATCCACCCGCCTCACCATTCCAAAGATCTGGGGTTCCAGGTGTGGGTCACCACACCTGGCCAATTCTTGTGTATTTGGTAGAGATAGGGTTTTGCATATTGGCCAGGCTGGTCTTGAACTCCTGACCTCAGGTGATCTGCCTGCCTTGGCCTCCCATAGTGCTGGTATGACAGGCATGAGCCACCATGCCCGGCCGGCTATTTTTTATTTTTCATTCTTTTTTTAAATTAAAAATTTTTTTGAGACAGGGTCTTGCTCTGTTGCCCAGGCTACAGGGCAGTGGTGTGATCCCAGCTCACTGCAGCCTTGAATTCCTAGGCTCAAGTGATCCTCCTGTCTCAGCCTTTCAAGCAGCTGGGACCGTAGGCATGCGCCACCATGTCCAGCCCTGGCTAATTTCCATATTTATCTTTTAGAGATGGGGACTTGCTGTATTGCCCAAGCTGGTCTCAAAGCAACCCTCCCTGGGCTCAAGCAGCCCTCCCATGTCGGCCTCCAAAAGTGCTGGAATTACAGGTGCATGCCACTGCACCCAACCTATATATATATATATATATATTTTTTTTTTTTTTTTTTTTTGAGACGGAGTTTCACTCTTGTTACCCAGGCAATCACAGCCGCACACCACCAAGCCTGGCTAATTTTTGTGTTTTTAGTAGAGACGGGTTTTCACCATGTTGGCCAGGCTGGTCTCAAACTCCTGACCTCAAGTGATCCACCTGCCTTAGCCTCCCACAGTGCCGGGATTCCAGGTGTGAGCCACCGTGCCCGGCCTCAGCTGCGTTTGATGTCAGACCCAGGTTAAGGGACTTTGGTTGAAGCGGGTGTAGCACCTGGAGAGGGACCACGTGTGCTTCATGCCATGTATATGTCCTTGGATGAAATTTGCTTTGCAGTGCAGATTTCCCCCCATGCTTCTCAGGTTTCTGGACATGGCTGGACGGCAGACAGAATGACCTGCTTGTTGGGGGCATGTATTCAGATGACTTGGCAGTTTTCTTTAATGTGGTATTGTGATAGATGAGTTCATACTTTTTTTTTTTTTTTTTTTTTTTTTTTTGGAGACAGGGTGTCACTCTATTGCCCATACTGGAGTGCAATGGCGTCATCTTGGCTAACTGCAGCCTCAGCCTCCCGGGCTCAGATGATCCTCCCACTTCAGCCTCCTGAGTAGCTGGGACTCCAGGTGCACACCACCATGCCTGGCTCATTTTTGTAGTTTATTTTTTATTTTATTTTTATTATTTTTTTGAGACGGAGTTTCACTCTTGTTACCCAGGCTGGAGTGCAATGGCACGATCTTGGCTCACCGCAACCTCCGCCTCCTGGGTTCAGGCAATTCTCCTGCCTCAGCCTCCTGAGTAGCTGGGATTACAGGCACGCGCCACCATGCCCAGCTAATATTTTATATTTTTAGTAGAGACGGCGTTTCACCAGGTTGACCAGGATGGTCTCGATCTCTTGACCTCGTGATCCACCTGCCTCGGCCTCCCAAAGTGCTGGGATTACAGGCTTGAGCCACCGCGCCTGGCCCCCAACCTATATTCTTAAAAGGCCACTGAAGAGAATGGTTAAGAGGCTGGGCACGGTGGCTCACGCCTGTAATCCCAGTACTTTGAGAGGCCGAGGCGGGCAGATGACCTGAGGTCAGGAGTTCAAGACCAGCCTGGCCAACATGGTGAAACCTGGTCTCTACTAAAAATGCAAAACTTAGCTGGGCGTGGTGGTGTGGTGGTGCGCACCTGTGGTCCCAGCTACTCAGGAGGCTGAGGCAGGAGGCTCGCTTGAACATGGGAGGCTGAGGTTGCAGTGAGCCAGGATCATGCTGCTGCACTCCAGCCTGGGGGACAGAGTGAGACTCCATCTCAAAAAAAAAAGAAAAGAAAAAGAAAATGGTTAAGCAGTTTGGGGCCAGTGTGCCTGGGTTCCACTCGAGGTCTGTTTCTGTGGTGCCTTGTGGTACCTTGCTTCTCCTTGCCTCAGTTTCCCTCCTGTGTAGAAGGCACCTACACCTTAGTGTTTGGGGAAGACCAAATGGGTTGATGTCAGTCAAGAGGAGCGGTGAATTTGGGAAACTGGCTTCTGGACCTGGAGGCGGGCGAGCGGATGTGGAGGGGATGGGCCGTGCTCACCCCGCTCTGTCCCTGGCATCCTGTCCTCCAGCGGCACTGGCGGCTGAGGCTGAGGGCCCGGAAGTGGGATCAGTGGAAGATCAGAGGAGACAGCAGGGCTATTTTGTGCGGCTTGGCTCACTGTCAGCGCGGATCCGCCACCTGGCCTATGAGCACTCTCTGGGGAAACTGAGGCAGAGCAAACACCGCGCCCAGGACACACTGGCCCAGCTGCAGGAGACTCTCGAGCTGGTGAGAGCCCACTACCGCCCCTGCTGCCGGGTGTAAGCCAATCGGTATAGACTGAGCGCCAGCTGAATACCTGATTCCGTGCTAGCCTGATGGGGGAGGCGGAGCTGGGTGCAGCTATCTCCGGCTGCGTGTGTTCAGGGCTGGGGGACCCGGGCCTGGAGGAACCCGTGGGTGTCATGACTCTGCCTGGGGAGTCAGGGAGGGGTTTTATGGAAGAGGGGAAGGAGGAGCTGAAATTTATAGCAAGTCAGGGTAGGTCAGAAGAAAGCCTTCCAGCTGGACTTGGTGGCTCACGCCTGTAATCCCAGCACTTACAGATTACTGAAGGCTGAGGCGGGCAGATCACGAGGTCAGGAGTTTGAGACCAGCCTGGCCAACATGGTGAAACCCCGTCTCTGCTGAAAATACAAAATTAGCTAGACGTGGTGGCACGTGCCTGTAATCCCAGCTCCTCGAGAGGCTGAGGCAGGAGAATTGCTTAAACCCGGGAGGGAAAGGTTGTGGTGAGCCAAGATCACGCCATTGTACTCCAGCCTGGGCAACAAGAGCAAAACTCTGCTTTAAAGAATTTTTGTAAAAAAATCCTCTTCCAGTGCCCTCTTTGTCAGAATCCTCCCATGCTGCTCCCATCGCAGCAGCCACCAGGGGGCACCTGTGAGCCTCTGAGTCAGGTCTATCCCTTCTCTGCCCACAACGTTCTATGGCTCCCACCTGCCTTGGGGTCCAAGCCCAAGCCCTTCCCATATCTCTGCACGACCTGCTTCTGTCTCCTCAGTGCTTACTCAGGCCAGATCCAGGCTAGGGTTGGTCCTGGGCCCATCCCCACCCTCAGATCCCCCAGCCCTGAACACTGTCCACCATCTCTGTCCTTGCAGATAGACCACATGCAGTGCGGGGTGACCCCCACCACCCCGGCCCGCCCCGGGAAGGTGCATGAGCTGTGGGGGCACTGGAGCCAGTGCCCTCCGGAGAACGGCCGCCGGAGCCAGGTGAGACTTCCAGTGCGCCAGGTGAGGTGGTGTCTGCCACCAGGCTGTGGAGGGAGGGGGAGCGAGGAGTTATGGGTCAGCCCAGTGCTGCCAGGAACCCAGCTATCTCAAACCAAGTGCTGAGCTCAGATACTTGGGGTGTCCATGGGGGGAAACTGAGGCAGGGTTCAGTTCCCATTGTGTTTGTTTTTTTTTTGAGACGGAGTCTTGCTCTTGTTGCCCAGGCTGGAGTACAATGGCATGATGGCAGGTCACTGCAACCTCCACCGCCTGGGTTCAAGCGATTCTCCTGTCTCAGCCTCCCGAGTAGCTGGGATTACAGGGATGAACCACCACACCCAGTTAGTTTTGTTTGTTTGTTTTTTGGTATTTTTAGTTAGAGATGGGGTTTCACCACGTTGGCCAGGCTGGTCTTGAACTCCTGACCTCGTGATCTGCCTGCCTCGGCCTCCCAAAGTGCTGGGATTACAGGCTTGAGCCACCACGCCCGGCTGTTTTATTTTTGAGATGGAGTTTTGCTCTTGTCCAGGCTGGAGTGCAGTGGCACCATCTTGGCTCACTGAAACCTCCGCCTACTGTGTTTGAACGATTGACCTGCCTCAGCCTCCCAAGTAGCTGAGATTACAGGCATATACCACCACACCCAGCTAATTTTTGGTTTTTTGGTAGTGATGGGGTTTCACCATGTTGGCCAGGCTGGTCTCGAACTCCTAACTTCAGGTGATCCACCCACCTCAGCCTCCCAAAGTGCTGGGATCGCAGGTGTGAGCCACCGTACCCGGCCCCATTCTATGTTTATGAGGGAGACCGAGGCAGAGCTGGGTCACATTCTGTGTCCGTGGGGGATAGGACCATGAGGTCAGTGAGACAGATTGACAGTCCCACTGTGGGTCTATTGGGGAAACTGAGGCAGGACGGCAGTCCTGTTGGGCCTCCGTCAGGGAAACTGAGGTCCCCGCCCCCTGCAGGCAGAGCTGGAGACGCTGGTGCTATCCCGCAGCCTGACCCAGGAGCTTCAGGGCACGGTAGAGGCGCTGGAATTCAGTGTGCGGGGCCTACCCCCCAGTGCCCAGGAGAAGGTGGCTGAAGTGCGGCGTAGCGTGGACGCCCTGCAGACCGCCTTCGCCGACGCCCGCTGCTTTGGGGATGTGCCGGCGGCCGCGCTGGCCGAGGGCCGGGGTCGTGTGGCTCGGGCGCACGCCTGTGTGGACGAGCTGCTGGAGCTGGTGGTGCAGGCCGTGCCGTTGCCCTGGCTGGTGGGACCCTTCGCGCCCATCCTTGTGGAGCGATCTGAGCCCCTGCCGGATCTGGAGGCCCAGGTGGATGAGGTCATTGGGGGCCCTGACCCCCGCTGGGCACACCTGGACTGGCCGGCCCAGCAGAGAGCCTGGGAGGCCCAGCACGGGGATGGGGACAGGGACGGGGTGGGCAGCGCCGGGGACATCTGTGAGCAGGAGCCCGAGGCCCCCAGCCGCCCGGTCAAGCACACCCTGATGCCGGAGCTGGACTTCTGACCCGTGGGCCAGTGGGAAGGCCACCTGCAAGCCGAGATCGCTGCCGTCCCCTGATGGTCACGTGTAAGCACGAGGCCTTGGCCTTGACCTGTCTGCAGAATAGGGCTGAATTTAGGATCCCCAACCACCTTTTTCATATTGGACTCTCTCATTCTTTCCTTGGACACATGGACAGAGTCCCAGGAAAAGCAGGGCCTCAAACCCAATTCAGGCCAACTTGAGGCACGAGCTGGGTTCTTCACCTGGGTCCTCCTCCCTGGCTCCATGAAGCTCATCCAAACCTCTCCAAGAGGCCGGGTGTAGTGGCTCCTGCCTGTCATCCCAGCACTTTGGGAGGCCGAGGCAGGCGGATCATCTGAGGTCAGGAGTTCGAGACCAGCCTGGCCAACATGGTGACACTCCGTCTCTACTAAAAATACAGAAAAGCCGGGCGTGTTGGTGCGCACCTGTAGTCCCAGTTAATTGTAAGGCTGAAGCAGGAGAATCACTTGAACCCGGGAGGCGGAGGCTGCAGAGAGCAGAGATTATGCCACTGCACTCCAGCCTAGGTAACAGCAAGATCCCGTCTAAAATCAAAACCTCCCCAAGAAACACATTGTGCCCCATGCCTTCTGTTTGGGGCCTTGAAAAGTGGGCCCTGACTGGGTGTGGTGGCTCACACCTGTAATCACAGCACTCTGGGAGGCCGAGACGGAAAGATCGCTTGAGCTCAGGAGTTGCAGGTTCCAGTGACTCATGATTCTGCCCCTTCCCTCCAGCCTGGTGACAGCGCAAGGCCCTGTCTCAAGGGAGAAAAAAAAAAAAAAAAAAAAAATACTTAACACGGGCCGGGCGCGGTGGCTCAAGCCTGTAATCCCAGCACTTCGGGAGGCCGAGGCGGGTGGATCATGAGGTCAAGAGATCGAGATCATCCTGGTCAACATGGTGAAACACCATCTCTACTAAAAATACAAAAAATTAGCTGGGCATGGTGGCGCGTGCCTGTAATCCCAGCTACTCAGGAGGCTGAGGCAGGAGAATTGCCTGAACCCAGGAGGCAGAGGTTGCGGTGAGCTGAGATCGCGCCGTTGCACTCCAGCCTGGGTAACAAGAGCGAAACTCCGTCTCAAAAAAAATAATAAAAAAAAAAATAACAGGGAAACGCACATTTTGCCCTGTTTGGAACTTTAAAAAGTGAGCCCCCCTCCTCTCCTAGTTTTTATATCCTGGACAGATGGGTCCCCCAAAGATGCCGAGGGGCTGTGTTGCTCAGCCTGCCACACCCACTTGCTTCGCTGTTTGGGATATGTCCCTGAATAAAGGTGCTTTCTGATGTTCAAAGGTCCCTGCGTGTGTTCCGGCCAGGGTGGGTCTCAGTCCCAGGGGGCTGGGGGCCACAGAGGTGTGTCACTGCAGAGACATGGAGAAGGGGGAGTGCGGAGCCAGGGTGCAAGATGTGGAGGATTGCTGCCCTCTGACCTGCCTGTCATCCTGTCTGGGATCCACTGTTACTGCTCAGCCCACGCAGGGTAAGCATTGCTGCTTAAAATTAGCCGGGCACCATGGCTCACACCTGTAATCCCAGCACTTTGGGAGGCAGAGGCGAAGAGGCGGAAGGATTGCTTTTGTTCCGTTTAGTTTCGAGATGAAGTCTTGCTTTGTCACCAGGCTGGAGTGCTGTGGTGTGATCTCGGCTCACTGCAACCTCTGCCTCCCGGGATCAAGCGATTCTTCTGCCCCAGCCCCCTGAGTAGCTGGGAATACAGGCACGCGCCCCGATGCCCAGCTAATTTTTGTATTTTTAGTAGAGACGGGGCTACACCATGTTGACCAAGTTGGTACCACTGCACTCCAGCCTGGGCAACAGAGTGAGATCCTGTCTCTAAAAATAAGAGCATTGCCCCTTCTGTCTCGTGGAAGTTGTTCTCATCTTGGTCCAGGTGAATTTCGTGGAAATTGCAGGGAGCAGGACAGAAGGGGAAGGAATCGGAGGGGGCAGCTCTCCCCCTGCCTCCCCTGCCCTGCGGGAGCCAGTCTGGCTGTGTGGTCTCTCTGGCTGCGCTGGCCACGGAGAGAAGACAGAGGCAGGGCAAGGGCCACGGGCCAGTCTCAGGGGGCCCCTCCTGTCCTCTGACCGCATTTCTGGCTGCTGCTCAGACTCCCCCAAGGCTGGGTGGGGTGATGGGAACCATGGTGAGGTGCAGTGTGAGGTCAGGGTGGCCCCTTGCTTCCCTGGGACCTGGTCCAGAGGGTGGCTCTGGGATCCCCGACCGCTTCCACCAGCCAAATCCACTTCCCTGCTCCTGTTCCGGAAGCTCCCATAGCTCCCCGCTGCCCACAGACCAAACTCTTCACCCTCCAGCTTGGCCTGTATACTTGGCTCTAATCCCATCGAAGGGAGCACTTTCCCACTTCCGGGCCTTTGCTGAGGCTATGCGGCCACCTGGAATGCCCTTGCCACCCTCCCATCCGTTCCTTGGACAGGTCTCATGCATCCTCAAGGCCCAGCCCCAGTGCCGCTGCCTCCAGGAAGCCTTCCCGGACTCCATCCCAGCTGGAGACTTCTCTCCTCCAGTCCTCCACTGGACAACTTCTCAAGGTTTCTTGCCCTTTCCACCTTGACTTGTAGCCACAAGGCAGCCTTGCCCTCTCTTCCCACATGAGGCTGGGGGCTCCTGGAGGGCCAGGCCTGTTGAAGATGATCAGGACAGCACACAGGGACAGGCATTTTGGCAGAGGGAACAGCTTAAGGAAAGGCACAGCAGTAGGGAAATCGGCTTCACTGGAGCAGAGGTGAGGACAAGAGAATGGGTCGAGCCAAGCTCTGGGATCTTTTTTTTTTTTTTTTTTGGGGGGGGGGACATGTTTTGCTCTGTCACCCTGGCTGGAGTGCAGTGGCATGATCTTGACTCACTGCAACGTCCACCTCCAGGTTCAAGCGATTCTCCTGCCTCAGCCTCCCGAGTAGCTGGGGTTACAGGTACCCGCCACCACGCCTGACTGCTTTTTGTGTTTTTAGTAGAGACGGGGTTTTGCCATGTTGGCCAGGCTGGTCTCAAACTCCTAACCTCGGGTGATCCACCTGCCTCGGCCTGCTAAAGTGCTGGGATTACAGATGTGAGCCACTTTGCCCAGCCCAATGATTCATTTAATTTTTATTTAAAAATATTTTTGGGGGCCGGGCACAGTGGCTCACGTCTGTAATCCCAGCACTGCGGGAGGCTGAGGCAGGCGGATCACCTGAGGTTGGGAGTTCAGGCCAGCCTGACCAACATGGAGAAACGCTGTCACTACTAAAAATACAAAATTAGCCGGGCATAGGGGTGCATGCCTGTAGTCCCATATAGCCGGGAGGCTGAGGCAGGAGAATCCCTTGAACCCGGGAGGCGGAGGTTGCAGTGAGCTGAGATCGCGCCTTTGCAAGCAGCCTGGGCAACAAGAGTGAAACTCCGTCTCAAAAATATAAATTTTATAGATATGGGGTCTCGCTCTGTTGCCCAGGCTGGTCTCGAACTCCTAGGCTCAAGCCAGTCCTCCTGCCTCCACCTCCTAAATGCTGGGATTACAGGATGAGCCCCAGCGCCTGGCCTGAGGTGTATATTTTTTAATGGGAGAGGGGATCCAGGAAGGCCTCTTTGAGGAGATGCTGTCTGAGGAATGATCTGGAAGGAGGTGAGGGAAGTGGGGAAGGGTGCTGGAGGCAAAGGCAACCACCCACAGGAGGCCCTGAGGCGGCGTGTGGGGCTCAGCAGCCATAGTCACGTGTGTTTTCGAGGGACTCCTCCGGCCCGGCATGTTGCAGGAACTGTGAAGAGCCCTGTGTGGCTGGAGCAGGGTGGAGAGGGGGCGAGGCAGATGACACAGGGCCTAGCGGGCTGCCGGGAGGGGACTTGGGCTTCCACCTTGGGAAGGTGGGAGCCACAGAGGGTGGTAGGCAGAGGAGAGGCAGGTCCTGGCTGGGATGTTAATGATTACTTTTCCCCCCCCCCCCCACTGGGCTGTAGCCACCCTTTGGAGGGGGGAGGGGCACCCAGAGCTTTCCCAGCCGCCCTCGGAGAGCACCGGCTGGGAGGGAGGCTGGGGGACAACCCCTCTTCTGTCCCCTCCCTGTTTGGCAAACACAGTGTCGGCTCCGAGGAGACGGATGGCCTGGGAATCATCAGATCCTGTGGCTGGACGCTCCCTCCTCCCAGCCTGGTGCCCAGAGTCACCCATGGGGTGTGCCCTCTCACCCCCAATAGCACACGGCTAGGAACCCTGTCTCAGGAGGGGAAGGCAGGAGGGGGATACAGCCCAGGGTGGGTGTCACGGCCATTGCTCTGCCCGCCCACCCACAGTCAGGCCAGCACATAGGTTGGCTTCAGCATGCGGGTTCCGGGTCTGGGTTTGAATCCGGTCCTCACCATTTACTTGCACAGGGCGCCTTCTCCAGGAAGCCTCCCTGCGTTGTCCCAAGCCCCGCAGGATGGGTTTCCACTCCCAGGGTGCCCCCCAGCTCAGCTGTTGCTCCATCTTGGTCTGCATTTTGGTCCAAGTCCCTTTCGGAGAGTGACGGGTTCCCCTCCACACTGAGGACACCCCGTTTCTTGCCAAGACCCCGAGACCCCGCTTCTGCCTGCGTAGCGCGAAGGAAGTGTGTGTTCAGTCCACAACCTTATCTCAGACTCATAACCACTCTCTGTTGCTCCATTGAACCAAATATGTATTAAGCGCCGAATGTATGCTGGGCACTATTCAAGATGTGGGGCAGAGGACACCCTATGGGAACCCGAGGGGGAAGTGTTTCAGGCAGAGGGCACGGCCCATGTGGAGGCCCTGAGGCAGATCCACGCCAAGTGTGCTGGAGGCCTGGCGAGGAGGCCTGTGTGGCTGGGATGAAGTGAGAGGAGGAACCTGGGAGAGACAGCGTGGGGAGGAAGCTGGATGTCACGGAACACGGTGCAGAGTACGAGAGGAAACTGAGGCACAAAGATGGTGATCAGCTGGGGCATCCTGGCACAGCAGGGATCTGAACTACACCCACCTCATGGCTGGAACTGGAGGCCAGACGACACGCGGGCAGTCCCTTGGGGGCCCAGGAAGGGAGTCCAGCTGGCCCGTGAGTCACTCAGCCTGGTGTAAGTCATGGGCAGGGAACAGGGGAAAGGTGCTGGGCCCGGGGCCCACGCTGGGCTGGGTAGGTGGTCACGTGACCACCCAGGCCGCCTGCCCCGGGCCCATTGGCTGCCTGCCCCTGCCGGCTGGGCCTGCGCCTGCCCCGGACCCTATAAGGCCAGGGAGCTGAGGGTAGAGCCAGCTGCCAGCCTGGCCGGTCCGTCCTCTGTGGGACCCTGAGGAGTCCAGGTGAGTAGGGCTGTGGCTGCCTCAGTGACACCAGGGCGAGGCCAGGCCTGCAGGGTGGGTGTCAGGGTGGCTCAGGCCCTTGGCAGGGAGTGGGTGTGGGACGGGAGGCCTGGGAACCCCAGTTCACGCGCCTTCTCTGCTCCCTTCCAGCTTCTCACGCTCTCACTATGTCTGCTCCAGATGAAGGGAGCCGGGATCCCCCCAAACCCAAGGGCAAGGTAAACAGAAGAAAGTGGGGGCAGATCCTTGCTGCGGCTCAGAGATGCCCCAGAGCCCAGGAAGGCAACCTCCACAGTCCTGGGGGCTCAATTCTGGAGAGGGGCTTCCCTGGTGGGCCTGCGAGGGCTCTGGGAGCCATGATGCCAACCTCTCCCTTCCTGACTTGAGCTGCAGGTGGGGGACCGATGCAGACGTCAGCCCCTTCCCCAGTGGGTGACCTTGGGCCGGCCTCGGCCCCGCCCCTCTCTGAGCCTCAGTTTCCCCATCTGTGCAGTGGGGATCCTGGAAGGAAAAGGTTTTTGGAGATGGGGTAGACGATCTTTTCCTCTGTGTGTGGGAGGCAGGCTGTGCCTGCCCATTGCCCAGGTGCAGAAACTGAGGCTGAGTGAAACACTTTCCTGTGGTCACCCGGGAGCAGGGGGCTGGGGCGGTGCTGGGCTGATGGATGGATGGTTCCTCTGATCTCCGTCACTGCCAAGGCTTGGCCGGCTCATCCTGCACACCCCCCCCCCCCCGCCCCCGTGCAGACCCTGGGCAGCTTCTTTGGGTCCCTGCCTGGCTTCAGCTCTGCCCGGAACCTGGTGGCCAACGCGCACAGCTCAGTGAGAGCCCGGTCAGCCGCCGACACCCTGGGAGCTCCTACTGCCGAGGCTGCCCGACCACAGGCTGAGGGTGAGTGGCCGGCCCGGTGGGGGCTGCCGGGGGGACTCTGCACATGGACCCAGGAGAAGGAGGTCCCCAGGCAGGGACTTCCGGCCGTCTGGGGAGCCTTACATATTTGTCTGTTTTCTCATCAGATACTATGATATCTAGTACCAGATGGGGAAACTGAGGCACAAATGGGGGGACGAGTGGCCAAAGGTGGTGTAACCAGCCAAAATGGGCTTTCAACCTAGCCTGTTTCCCTGCAGTGCCCCCTACTCGGTCCCTCTGCCATTTCTTCACTCTGCCCCCCGTTTCTGACGTGCCATGGATCAGGCTGGGTGCTCTGCCTATCTGAGCTCATCAGAGTGAGATCCAGGCTCCCTGGGAGAGGCAGCAGCTCTCCTGGGGTCACAGCCTGGGGGCTCCCCAGCCTCCTATGGCTCACCTTGGGCAATCGGGGACGGTGACAGGGAACCCAGGGTTGGGGCGGTCGCCCAAGCTGGGCCTCCCTCTGGGCCCAGAGCCCCAGGCAGCTGACTTCTGCTCCACATACCTCGGCCTGGCAACAGGCAGCAGGCAGCTGCGGCAGGGGCGGGGCTGGCCGGCCCTGGCAAGGGGCTGCTCCCCCATCTCAGGCTATGTGAACCCCAGGACTCAGGGTGGGTGTCCAGCACCGAGCACAGGAAGCTCCATGGAGGCTTCTCCAGGGAACGGTGGCTCTGGGCTTGGGGGAGCCCCCAGTGGGGTTGGGGGTGGTGGTGACAGGTCTGGCTGGTAGCTGTGGATGTCACCTCCTGCTGTCCCTGGCAGGGTGGCTGAAACATTCCTGACCTTTCAGGCTGGGCCTGGCTATTGCGCAATGGGTGGCCGAGTAGATGATTCTAACCTGTATCCCTCGCCCTCCCTGACTGGCCCGTGTCCCCACAGTAGCTGCCCACCCAGAGCAGACGGCTCAATGGACAGAGGAGCTGCAGCCTTCGGGAAAGGTGAGAGGCATGGGCAGGGCAGGACTGATGTCACAGGAACCCTCTGGGTACCCCTCCTGGGACATTTCTGTTCCTGCCATCTTGGGGGCTGCTGTCTGCCTGAAGGATGGCAGACAGCCTGGGGATTCCAGGTGGAGCTTCCCCTCAGAGCCTCTATTTCTGCATCTGTGAAATGGGTGCAGTGGCTTCCTCACTGTAATCACGCAAGGCTCCAGGCTATGCAGGGCTGTGCCTGACATGGTGTGACCGAAGCGACAGTAACATAAGCACTTTTTCTTTCATTTTTATTTTTTGAGACACAGTTTCACTGTTTCTCCCAGGTTGGAGTGCAGTGGTGCAATCTTGGCTCACCGTAACCTCCGCATCCCGGGTTCCAGAAATTTTCCTGCCTCAGCCTCTCAAGTAGCTGGGATTACGGGTGCCCACTACCATGACTGGCTAATTTTTTTTAATTTTTTTGTTTTATTTTATTTTATTTTTTGAGACAGAGTTTCGCTCTTGTTACCCAGGCTCGAGTGCAATGGCGCGATCTCGGCTCACCGCAACCTCCGCCTCCTGGGTTCAGGCAATTCTCCTGCCTCAGCCTCCTGAGTAGCTGGGATTACAGGCACGCGCCACCATGCCCAGCTAATGTTTTGTATTTTTAGTAGAGACGGGGTTTCACCATGTTGACCAGGATGGTCTCGATCTCTTGACCTCGTGATCCACCCGCCTCGGCCTCCCAAAGTGCTGGGATTACAGGCTTGAGCCACCGCACCCGGCGACTGGCTAATTTTTGTATTTTTAGTAGAGACAGGGTTTCAGAATGTTGGCCAGGCTGGTCTTGAACTCTTGACCTCCAGTGATCTACCTGCCTCGGCCTCCCAAAGTGCTGGGATTACAGGCGTGAGCCACCGTACCTGGCAAAAGGAGCTGTTTTCATCGGCATTTTCCAGACAAGGATATTAGCTCAGGGCATGTGGCTGGCCTAAGGCCACACAGCACAGTGAGTGTCGGGCGGGAGAGGGTAAAAACCTGGGACTTGAACCCGGGTGTCTCCAGCTAGAGCTCAAGGTGCCCACCCGAGCCAAAGATAGTGGGGAGATGGGTTCTGAGAAAATAATTTCTGGGCTTTTCAACGTCGGTATTGTGGATACTTGGGATCAGATCACTCTCTGGGGTGGGGCCATCCTGGGCACTGCAGGGTGTTGAGCAGCATCCCTGGCCCCCACCCACTCCCTGCCAGGAGCGCCCCCAGCTGTGACACCCACAGATGTCTCCAGATATCAGCAAGAGTGCCCCTAAGTACAGTATCGCCCATTTGAGAGCTACTGAATTAAAGCACCTTGGCAAGGCGCCGTGGCTTATGACTGTAATCCCTGCCCTTTGGGAGCCCATGGTGAGTGGATCAGTTGAGCTCAGGAGTTCAAGACCAGCCTGGCCAATATGGTGAAACCCCGTCTCTACTAAAAATACAAAAATGAGCTGGGTGTGGTGGCGGGTGCCTGTAATCCCAGCTACTCAGGAGGCTGAGGCAGGAGAATTGCTTGAACTCAGGAGGCAGAGGTTGCAGTGAGCCAAGATCATGCCATTGCATTCCAGCCTGACCTATGCCATCATCACCTTCATTCGTTTGTTTGCTTTTATTTTTTAAATTATTACTATTTTTTTGAGACAGAGTTTTGCTCTGTCGCCCAGGCTGGAGTGCAACAGCACAATCTCGGCTCACTGCAACCTCTGCCTCCCAGGTTCAAGGGATTCTTCTGCCTCAGCCTCCTGAGTAGCTGGGATTACAGGAGCATGTCACCACACCCTGCTAATTTTTGTATTTTTAGTAGAGACGGGGTTTCACCATGTTGGTCAGGATGGTCTCGAACTCGTGACCTCATGATCTGCCCCCATTGGACTCCCAAAGGGCTGGGATTACAGGTGTGAGCCACTGTGCCCGGCCTGTTTTTATTTTTAAAGGTCTCACTCTGTTGCTCAGGCTGCTTTCAAACTCCAGGGCTCAAGCAATCCTTCCACCTTAGCCTCCCATAGTGCTGGGATTACAGGTATGAGCCACTGTGCCCAGCTTGAATATACTACTGCTTTTGAGACAGAGTCTTATTCTGTTACCCGGGCTGGCGTGCAGTGGTACGATCACTTCTCACTACAGCCTCAACCTCCTGGGCTCAAGCAATCCTCCCGCCTCAGCCTCCCAAGTAGCTGGGACTACAGGTGTGTGCCACCACCTGGCCAGCTGTTCAAATTTGGTAGAGACTGGGTCTGGGTCTGGTTTGGTTGTCCAGGCTGACCCTGAAGTCCTGGGCTCAAGCAATCCTCTCACCTTGGCCTCCTAATGTGCCAGGATTGCAGGCATCAGCCATCACACCTGGCCTGGATATAATGAAAAAAAAATTTTTTTTTTTTTTTTTGAGACAGAGTTTCGCTCTTGTTACCCAGGCTGGAGTGCAATGGCCGATCTCGGCTCACCGCAACCTCCGCCTCCTGGGTTCAGGCAATTCTGCCTCAGCCTCCTGAGTAGCTGGGATTACAGGCACCCGCCACCACACCTGGCTAATTTCGAATTTTCAGTAAAGATGGAGTTTCTCCATGTTGCCCACGCTAGTCTTGAACTCCTGACCTCAGGTGATCCGCCTGTCTCAGCCTCCCAAAGTGCTGGGATTACATCCATGAGCCACCCTACCCAGCCTGATGTAACAATTTTAATAAGCAATTTGGTGTCCCTGGTGTCACTAGGACACCAGGCTCAACATTTGTCACGAATGGAGAAAAGGCAAGAGGAACAGAAACGTAACGGTAGGACTTGCGCTGAGTCGAGGCCTGGGGACCTTGGCGTCCGAAATGTGCTGTTACAGACGAGGCCTGCCTATTGCAGGGGAACGGAAGGGGTGAGAATGGGAGAGGCAGGCACTGTGAGCTCATGAGGACTTCGTCCCTGAGTCAGGGCGCCACTCCACAGCCTGATGAGTGTCTGGCTGACCCGGGTCGGGCTGAGAAAGAAGCAGCTCGCTCTTTGAGGACGTGGGGCCTCTGGGTGCCTACAGTTCCTTGCCCCAAGGCACCCTAAGGGGCTGGGCTGGCGGGCGTTGGGGTGGAAAGTTCTTCTCAGTCCTCCTCTTGATCACCTGTGTCCTTTCTCAGCAGATGGTGTCCGGGGCCAAAGACCTGGTGTGTTCCAAGATGTCCAGGGCCAAGGACGCTGTCTCCTCCGGGGTGGCCAGTGTGGTGGGCGCAGCTAAGGGAGTGGTCCAGGGAGGGCTGGATACCACCCGGTCTGCACTCACGGGCACCAAGGAGGCGGTGTCCAGCGGGGTCACGGGGGCTGTGGATGGGGCTAAGGGCGCCATCCATGGGGGCCTGGACACCTCGAAGGCTGTTCTCACTGGCACCAAGGACACAGTGTCTGCCGGGCTCACGGGGGCAGTGAACATGGCCAAAGGGACTGTCCAGATCGGGGTGGACACCTCCAAGACTGTGCTAACGGGTACCAAGGACACCGTCTGCAGTGCGGTGACCGGTGCTGTGAATGTGGCGAAAGGGACTGTCCAAGGGGGCCTGGACACGACAAAATCTGCCCTGACTGGCACTAAAGACGCTGTGTCCACCGGAGTCACGGGGGCAGTGAACTTGGCCAAAGGAACCATCCAGACTGGCGTGGATACCAGTAAGGCTGTGCTGACCGGCACCAAGGACACCGTCTGTAGTGGGGTGACTGGTGCCATGAACACTGCCAAAGGGGCCGTCCAGACAGGTGTGGACACCACCAAGACCGTCCTCACTGGTACCAAGGACACCGTCTGCAGTGGGGTGACTGGTGCCGTGAACGTGGCCAAGGGGGCCATCCAGGGGGGCCTGGACACCACCAAGTCTGTGGTCATGGGTACGAAAGACACAGTGTCCACCGGGCTTACGGGGGCGGCGAATGTGGCCAAGGGGGCCGTGCAAACTGGACTCAACACAACCCAAAATATCGCAGCAGGTACCAAGGACACTGTCTGTAGCGGGGTAAGAGGTGCCATGAACTTGGCCAAAGGAACCGTCCAGACAGGCGTGGACACCACCAAGACCGTCCTAACCGGTACCAAGGACACCGTCTGCAGTGGGGTGACCGGTGCCATGAACGTGGCCAAGGGAGCTGTGCAAACTGGGCTGAAAACGACCCAAAATACCGTGACAGGCACAAAGAACACCGTTGGCAGTGGAGTGACCGGTGCCGTGAATGTGGCCAAGGGGGCCGTCCAGACGGGTGTAGACACAGCCAAGACCGTGCTGACCGGCACCAAGGACACAGTGACTACTGGCCTCATGGGGGCGGTGAATGTCGCCAAAGGGACTGTCCAGACCGGCGTGGACACCTCCAAGACCGTGCTGACCGGCACCAAAGATGCTGTGTCCACTGGACTCACAGGGGCCGTGAATATGGCCAAAGGAACCATCCAGACCGGCATAGACACCACCAAGACTGTCCTAACCGGTACCAAGGACACCGTCTGCAGTGGGGTGACTGGTGCCATGAAAGTGGCCAAGGGAGCTGTCGAGGGGGGCCTGGACACCACCAAGTCTGTGGTCATGGGTACAAAAGACACAGTGTCCACTGGGCTCATGGGGACAGCAAATGTGGCCAAGGGGGCCGTCCAGACAGGTGTAGACACAGCCAAGACCGTGCTGACCGGCACCAAGGACACAGTGACTACTGGGCTCATCGGGGCGGTGAATGTCGCCAAAGGGACTGTGCAGACTGGCATGGACACCTCCAAGACCGTCCTAACGGGTACCAAGGACACCGTCTGCAGTGGGGTGACAGGTGCCGTGAATGTGGCCAAG
The DNA here is from genome assembly GCF_048565385.1 of Saimiri boliviensis. Lineage (NCBI taxonomy): Eukaryota > Metazoa > Chordata > Mammalia > Primates > Cebidae > Saimiri > Saimiri boliviensis. The sequence continues at coordinate 41,936,399 of NC_133462.1, forward strand.
GGGGCCGTCCATGGGGGCCTGGACACTACAAAGTCTGTCCTGACTGGTACTAAAGACGCTGTGTCCACGGGAGTCACCGGGGCAATGAACTTGGCCAAAGGGACCATCCAGACCGGCGTGGACACGAGTAAGGCTGTGCTGACAGGTACCAAAGAGGCTGTTTGCACTGGGGTGACGGGTGTCGTGAATGTGGCCAAAGGGGCCGTCCAGACGGGTGTGGACACCACCAAGACCGTCCTAACTGGTACCAAGGACACCGTCTGCAGTGGGGTGACCGGTGCCATGAATGTGGCCAAAGGGGCTGTGCAAACTGGACTGAAAACGACCCAAAATATCGCGACAGGTACAAAGAACACCGTTGGCAGTGGAGTGACCAGTGCTGTGAACATGGCCAAGGGGGCCATTCAGGGGGGCCTGGACACCACCAAGTCTGTGGCCATGGGTACGAAAGACACAGTGTCCACTGGGCTCACGGGAGCAGCAAATGTGGCCAAGGGGGCCGTCCAGACGGGTGTAGACACAGCCAAGACTCTGCTGACTGGCACCAAGGACACAGTGACTACTGGGCTCATGGGGGCAGTGAATGTCGCCAAAGGGACCGCCCAGACCGGCATGGACACCTCCAAGACTGTGCTGACCGGTACCAAGGACACCGTCTGCAGTGGGGTGACCAGTGCCATGAACTTGGCCAAAGGAACCATCCATACTGGCATGGACACCACCAAGACCGTCCTCACTGGTACCAAGGACACCGTCTGCAGTGGGGTGACCGGTGCCGTGAACGTGGCCAAGGGGGCCATCCAGGGGGGCCTGGACACCACCAAGTCTGTGGTCATGGGTACGAAAGACACAGTGTCCACTGGGCTCACGGGGGCGGCGAACGTGGCCAAGGGGGCCGTGCAAACTGGACTCAACACAACCCAAAATATCGCAGCAGGTACCAAGGACACTGTCTGTAGCGGGGTAAGAGATGCCATGAACTTGGCCAAAGGAACCGTCCAGACAGGCGTGGACACCACCAAGACCGTCCTAACCGGTACCAAGGACACCGTCTGCAGTGGGGTGACTGGTGCCGTGAACGTGGCCAAGGGAGCTGTGCAAACCGGCCTGAAAACGACCCAAAATATTGCGACAGGTACAAAGAACACCGTTGGCAGTGGAGTGACCGGTGCCGTGAATGTGGCCAAGGGGGCCGTCCAGACGGGTGTAGACACAGCCAAGACCGTGCTGACCGGCACCAAGGACACTGTGACTACTGGCCTCATGGGGGCGGTGAATGTCGCCAAAGGGACTGTCCAGACCGGCGTGGACACCTCCAAGACCGTGCTGACCGGCACCAAAGATGCTGTGTCCACTGGACTCACAGGGGCCGTGAATATGGCCAAAGGAACCATCCAGACCGGCATGGACACCACCAAGACTGTCCTAACCGGTACCAAGGACACCGTCTGCAGTGGGGTGACTGGTGCCACCAGTGTGGCCAAAGGGGCCATCCAGGGGGGCCTCGACACAACAAAGTCTGTCCTGATTGGCACTAAAGACGCTGTGTCCACTGGGCTCACAGGGGCAGTGAACTTGGCCAAAGGGACTGTCCAGACTGGTGTGGACACCTCCAAGACTGTGCTCACGGATACCAAGGACACCATCTGCACTGGGGTCACCGGTGCCATGAGCATGGCCAAAGGGGCCATCCAGGGGGGCCTGGACACCACCAAGACGGTGCTGACCGGAACCAAAGACGCAGTGTCTGCTGGGCTCATGGGGTCGGGGAACGTGGTGACAGGGGCCATCCACACTGGCCTCAACACCTTCCAGAACTGGCTACCTAGTACCCAGGCCACCTCCTGGGGTGGACTCACCAGTGCCAGGACCACGGACGGGGGTGGGGAGCAGACTGCCCTGAGCCCCAGAGAGGCCCAGTTCTCTGGTGTCTCCAGGCCCCCAGATGTGCTCACAGTAGGCCCGGAGCCTGCCTGGGAAGCCACAGCCACTGCCAAGGGCCTTGCACCTGATGTGGCCACATTCACCCAAGGGGCCACCTCAGGTGAGGAGGACACGGGGCCCTTGGCCACCACACCCGGCCCTGAAGAAGCTCGGCGCTTGGCAATGTTGCGAGATGAGTTGGAGGGGCTAGGTGACATCTTTTACCCCATGAATGTGGACGAGCAAGGTGAGTAGATGCCTGGATTCCCAGGTCCCTGAGGCAGGCACAGCTACTAGGGGGCCCTTGACTTTTTTTTTTCTTCTCGAGATGGAATTTCACTCTTTTTGCTCAGGCTGGAGTGCAGTGGAGTGATCTTGCAACCTCTGCCTCCGGGATTCGGCGATTCTCCTGCCTCAGCCTCCCGAGTAGCTGGGATTTCAAGCACACACCACCACACACAGCTAACTTTTCTGTATTTTTGGTAGAGATGGGGTTTCTCCATGTTGGTCAGATGGGTCTCGAACTCCTGACCTTAGGTGACCTGCCCACCTCAGCTTCCCAAAGTGCTGGGATTACAGGCGTGAGCCACCACACCCGGCCAGCCCTTGACTTAAAAAAAAAAAAAAAAAAAATTATTTGGTTGTATTTGGTTGACTTCAGATGGAGGCGGCTGGTCCTGGGTTCAAACGATCCTCCTGCCTTGGCCTCCCAAAGTGTTGGGATTACATGCAAGAGTGCTCAGCCCTTTTTCCTTTTTTTAGAGACAAGGTCTTACTCTGTTGTCCATACTGGAGTGCAGTGGTGCGTTCACAGCTCACTACAACCTCAATCTCTTGGGCTCAAGTGATCCCACTGCTTCAGCCTCTCAAGTATCTAGGACCACCACACCCGGCTATGTACGGCTGTGTATTTTAGGTAGAGACAGGTCTCCCTATGTTGTCCAGGCTGGTCTCAAACTCCTGGGGTCAAGCATTTCTCTGGCCTCAGACTCCCAAAGTGCTGAGATCACAGGCATGCACCACCACACCCAGCTTTATTTTTATTTTTGAGACAGTCTCACTCTTATCACCCAGGATGGAGTGCAGTGGCAGTGTTGACTCACTGCAACCTCCATGCTTTCTGGGTTCAAGTGATTCTCCTGCCTCAGCCTCCCACATAGCTGGGATTACAGGTGCCTGCCAGCACACTCAGCGTTTTTTTTTTTTCAACCTCTACCTCCTGAGTTCAAGCAATTCTCCTGCCTCAGCCTCCCTAGTAGCTGGGACTACAGGTATGAGCCACTACATCCAGGTAAGTTTTGTATTTTTTAGTAGAAATGGGGTTTCACCACATTGGACGGTCTGGTCTCGAACTCCTGACCTCGTGATCAGCCTGCCATGGCCTCCCAAAGTGCTGAGATTACAGGCACGCGCCACTGCCTGGTCTTTTTGTATTTTTAGTAGACACAGGGTTTCACCATGTTGGCCAGGCTGCTTTGACTCCTGACCTCATGATCCATCCGCCCGCCCACCTGCCTCGGCCTCCTAAAATACTGAGATAATAGGCGTGAGCCATCATGCCTGGCTTCACCTGACTTTTATAAAGCCCAAGCCCCGGCCGGGTGTGGTGCTCATACCTGTAATCCAAGCCCTTTGGAGGCCAAGGTGGGTGGATCACCTGAGATGGGGAGTTCAAGACCAGCCTGACCAACATGGTGAAACCGCATCTTTTTTTTTAAATAAGTAAATAAATAATAAAAATAAAAAAGCCCAAGCCCCAACACCCTGAGGGGCTCCTGGGACTGAGTAGTATGCCTTCCTTTCCAGCTCAGCTGGCTGCCTCCCAGCCCGGGCCAAAGGTGCTGTCAGCCGAACAGGGGAGCTACTTCGTTCGCTTGGGTGACCTGGCTCCCAGCTTCCGCCAGCGGGCATTTGAACACGCAGTGAGCCATCTGCAGCATGGCCAGTTCCAAGCCAGGGACGCTCTGGCCCAGCTCCGTGACTGCTTCAAGCTGGTAAGAGGTTCCCCCTGCTGCTGCCCCTGCCCCAAGGCACTTCTTAGGACCCCTGCCCGGGACTCACCCGGCTGCACGTACCTCCTGAGCGCCTAGGAGATGATGTCCGTCAGTGTCACCGACGGCCATGGCTCTGCACTCTTGGGGCTTGGTTCCCGGCGAGGTAGGCAGAGCTACATCAGATCCTTAAAGACAGCGGGTTGGCCGGGTGCGGGGGCTCACGCCTGTAATCCCAGCACGCTGGGAGGCTGAAGAGGGTGGATCACGAGGTTAAGAGATCAAGACCATCCTGGCCAACAGGGTGAAACCCCGTCTCTACTGAGAATACAAATATTAGCTGGGCATGGCAGTGCACACCTGTAGTCCCAGCTACTTGAGAGGCTGAACCCAGGAGGTAGAGGTTGCAGTGAGCCGAGATGGTGCCACTGCACTCCAGCCTGGGCAACAGAGCAAGTCTGTCTCAGAAAAGCCTAAGGCAGTAGGGACACAAAGATGGCAAAACAGTCTGTGTGCAGAGGGGGATGTGGGCTGGGCAGGAAGGCCGTCCCCCTGGGCCCGGTCTTGACCAATGGGGAGACAGTTGTGCAAAGCCCCCACGAAGGTAGGGATAGCAGGACAGCAAGCTACCAGGGAGGCAGCTGGGTATGTTCCAGGAGCAGAAAGGCGGTGCTGTGGCTGAGGCAGACGACGCTGGAATGGGATCTAAGGGGGCCACAGGGCATGGGGCTGCAGTGTACGCAGGGAAGGACCCAGCACAAGACCTGATGAGCCCCCAGGGGACATTAGCCCATGTCCAGGGACATCTGTGGTTGTGACATTGAATCAGATGGCATCCCAGGGCCGGGTCCCCTGACCAGAGTGGTCCTCCCCTCTCCCTGGCCCCACTCTCCTCCTCTGGCCTAGGGTCACCCGCTTGGCAGTGTGGATGTTGGGGCTGGATCATTCTCTGGGGTGGGGTCATCCTAGTCACTGCAGGGAGCTGAGCTTCATCCCTGGCATCCAGTTTTCCCCTCCCCAGTCCTGAGGCCCTGAGTTTTCTTTAGAAGCTGTGGTATGTCCCGTGAGGGCAGAATCTCACAGGACTGCTATAGGGTTTTTTGTTTTTTGTTTTTGTTTTTGAGACGGACAAGGTCTTGTTTGGCCACCCAGGCTGGAGTACAGTGGCTTGATCATGGCTCACTGCAGCTTCATCCTCCTGGGTTCAAGAGATCCTCACACCTCAGCCTCTCCAGTGGCTGGGAAAACCAGCATGCACCACCACGCCCAGCTGATTTTTTAAATGTTTATTTTTTTGAGACGGAGTTTCGCTCTTGTTACCCAGGCTGGAGTGCAATGGCGCAATCTCGGCTCACTGCAACCTCCGCCTCCCGGGTTCAGGCAATTCTCCTGCCTCAGCCTCCTGAGTAGCTGGGATTACAGGCACGCACCAACATGCCCAGCTAATTTTTTGTATTTTTAGTAGAGACGGGGTTTCACCATGTTGACAAGGATGGTCTCGATCTCTTGACCTCGTGATCCACCCGCCTCAGCCTCCTAAAGTGATGGGATGACAGGCGTGAGCCACCGCACCCGGCCTTAAATGTTTATTTTTAATAGAGATGGGGTTTTTCCATGTTGGTGAGGCTGGCCTCAAACTTCTGACCTCAGGTGATATACCCGCCTCGGCCTCCCAAAATGCTGGGATTACAGGCACGAGCCACCGTGTCTGGATTTTTTTTTTTTTTCTTGAGATGGAGTGTTGCTCTGTTGCCCAGGCTGGGGTGCAGAGGCACTATCTCCACTCACTGCAACCTTGGCCTCCCAGGTTCAAGCAGTTCTCTGCCTCGGCGTCCCAAGGACCTGGGATTACAGGCATGTGCCACCATGCCTGGCTACTTTTTGTATTTTTAGTAGAGACAGGGTTTCGCCATCTTGACCAGGATGGTCTTGAATTCCTGACCCTGTGATCCCAAGTGCTGGGATTACATACATTGAGCCACCACGCCCCACCTGTTTTATTTTTTACTAGATGTTAGATTTTGCTGTGTTGCCCAGGCTGGTCTTAAATTCCTGGGCTCAAGTGATCCTCCTGCCTCAGCCGCCCCAGTAGCTGGGACCAAAGGTAGGTACTACCAAACCCGGTTAATTTTTTGTAGAGATTGAGTCTCCCTATATGGCCCAGGGTGGTCTTGAGCTCCTGGGCTCCAGCAATCCTCTTGCCTTGGCCTCCCAAAGTCCTGGGATGACACCATGAGCCACTGTGCCCAGCGGTCATAGATCGTGGTTTTTTTTTTTTTTTTTTTTGACAGTTTGTTGCCTAGGCTGGAGTGCAGTGGCATGGTCTCAGCTCAGTGCAACCTCCGCCTCCTGGGTTCAAGCAATTATCATGCCTCAGCCTCCCATGTAGCTGAGATTATAGGCGTGCACCACCACGCCTGGCTGATTTTTTGTGTGTATTTTAGTAGAGATGGGGTTCATCATGTTATCCAGGCTGGTCTTGAACTCCCGACCTCAGGCAATCCGCCCATCCTGGCCTCCCCAAATGCTGGGATGACAGGCGTGAGCCACCGCGTCCCGCAGCCACAGGTTTTGCATGTTGGTGGATGGCAGTCCGATCCCCTCGGCTGTGAGAAACCTCGAGATGCTGCCCTGAGGCAGGATTCCTGGGTGCAGCCCAGGCTGAGGTATTTTCAGTTGATGTTGGGATGGGGGGGCTGTGACAAACCGCAGTTTGAGGGTCTAACCCAGAGTTCTCAGTGAGGATGACCTGCCCCCAGGGGACATTAGTCCATATCTGGGGCCATCTGTGGTTGTCACAGCTGGGGGAAGCCCCTGGTGGAGACGGGGTGGAGGCCAGGGCTGCTGCTCAGCGCCCTGCAGTGTCCAGAGAGGCCCCGCCCCAGAGATCAGTGCAGCCCCAGTGTCCACAGTGCTGAGGGCAAGCTTGTCCTGGGGACCCTCCAGACACTCCACGTCGCTGCGGCCACCCCCAGGTGCACAGTCGCTGCTGCGTCTCCAGCACGCGGGACAATGGCGCACCTAGAAGGCGTTTCCCAAATGCCGTAGGGGAACAAAGGAAGGGCACACCCTCGCGGCCCACTTCCAGCAGCTCATCACAAAGCTTTTTCCAAACCTTGCCTGGGTTTTTGGAACAGTCTGTCCACCAGGCTGGAGTGGTGGCACGATCTCGGCTCGGTGCAACCTCCGCCTGCCTCGCGGGTTCAAGTGATTATTCTGCCTCAGCAGCCCGATTAGCTGGGATTACAAGCGTGTGCCATACCTAGCTGATTTTTTTTTTTTTTTTTTTTTTTTTGAGACGGAGTTTCGCTCGTTACCCAGGCTGGAGTGCAATGGCGCGATCTCGGCTCACCGCAACCTCCGCCTCCTGGGTTCAGGCAATTCTCCGGCCTCAGCCTCCTGAGTAGCTGGGATTACAGGCACATACCACCATGCCCAGCTAATTTTTTGCACCATTAGTAGAGACGGGGTTTCACCATGTTGACCAGGATGGTCTCGATCTCTTGACCTCGTGATCCACCCGCCTTGGCCTCCCAAAGTGCTGGGATTCCAGGCTTGAGCCACCGCGCCCGGCCTGATTTTTGTATTTTTAATAGAGACGGAGTTTCACCATGTTGGTCAGGCTGCTTCACGAACTCCTGACCTCAGGTGACCTGCCTACCTCGGCCTCCCACAGTGCTGAGGTAACAGGCATGAGCCCCCTGCCCCTGGCCCATTTTTTCACCTTTCAATCCTCACGGCAAAGTAGGCTGGGCCAGAACTCAGCCCAGGGACTTTTCAGAAAGGGAGACAGAGGCCACCAGGAAGACAAGAGCTTTGCTCAGGGCTACATGCGAAGGATGCTGGGCTAGGAAAAAGGATGTGCGATGACTTCCCACTTACTCCCGTAAGTGCTAGTGAAGGCCCTGGAGATCCCAAGAACCCAGTCCTGCCCTCAAGAGGGGACGATGTAGTCGGGGGACATGATTTGTGAATGCATGTATGGTGCGTTGGACAATGCTTGGAAACGTGGAAAATGTGTCAGGATAAGGAAGTGGCAGTGCTGGGGCTGATCACCCAGAAGAGGGGACACTCGAGGTCAGGTCTAGATGACAGCGAGAGCGCGTCAGAATGGGCAGTGTTAGCAGAGGGCACAGTCCGTGCAAAGGCCCTGGGGTGGCAGGACTGTGCCCAGCATGTTGGAGGAAAAGCCAGGAGAGGCCTGGGTGGCTGGAGCAGAGTGAGGAGGGGATGGGCCCAGTTGGGCAGGACCCGGCTTCGACCAGGATGGAGGCGGGAGGCTTGGAGTGCTCTGGGCAGAGGAGTGGCCTGACCCAGGGTGGGTTTCGTTTAAGAGGATCGCTCTGAGGAGGATGTCAGGCCCCCGAGCGGGGGCAAGGGCCAGAAGCCAGGTAAGTGCTACAGGGCCTGAGGAGTCATGCTGTGGTGGTTAAGAAGCAGCTGGGCTTGGGGTGTTTCCAAGTCACAGCTGCCCAAGTCTGATGTAGGAGGTCAGAAAGAGATGACCCCAAGAGACCCGTTAGGTTTGTAACCTGAGCAGCCAAGGAAAGCAGGGGTGCTTAGGGGATGCTGGGCGGGTTGCACAGTGGACATCAGGAGCCTGGGCTTGGACAGGGCAAAAGGAGATGCCCGGTGGCCACCCAGGGCACGCGTCCAAATACGTGGCTGGCTTCAGGTCTCCAGCGACGGTGGGGTGAGGGCTGGGAGGGTAACGGCAGTCTGGAGTGGACATTTTGGCTGTGTGCGGCATGCCCACCAGCCGTTGTGATGACAAGGACAACTGGGCCCTGTGGACAGGGTGGCGGCAGGTGCCATGTGCTGGGGATACCGCACCCAACAAGGACAGAGTCCTGAGAGTTCCCGCCCCAGGGGCAGATAAACAGGAAGTAAATGAACACCCACCTCGCCTTCAGACAGTGCTGTGTCCGAGGACAGGAACAGCTGTGACGGGAATGGACTGAGCGTGAGTGGGCAGGGGAGGCTTCGCCAAGGGTCCCCAGAAGCTGAGGCAGAACGCAGGCCTTGGGCAAGGCTGTGGGCTGAGCGGGCAGTGTGGGCAGAGGCCCTGGGGCAGAAGCCTGGCAGAGTGGTCAGAGGGCAGTGGAGACAGCATTGGGGTGTGGGTCAGAGATGACAGAGGCGTCCCAGGGGCCACCCAAGCAAGGCCATGGTGAGGAGTTGGGTGTTATCTTAATGGCACTGGGGAGTCATGCGAGGGTTTAGGACGGAGGAGTGACATGACCCTATGGATGCTGTGCTACGTGTGCTCCCTCGTGACCTTATGGGGATGTTTGAACTGCTGCCTCTTTCTGAGACAGCACGCCCGACATGGTACAACTGACTTGGAACTCATGGCCTTGCCCCCAGGCCACAGGACACACCCAAGCCGGGACTCTGTATGCACCTAAGTCCCTGAGGAATGAGGGCATGTTGTGAAAGGTCAGTGCTAAGAAGCCATCATCTCCCCACTGGACTTTCTCCAGATTCAAAAGGCCCAGCCGCCTACGGAAGGGCAGCCGTGTCTGGACCAGGGCTCCGGTGCCAGCGTGGAGGACGCTGCTGTCCAGAAGGTGGGTCTGGCACAGGGCTGGGGTCCCCCTACCCTGCCCATGGGTCTCCACTCACCTCGTGCTGTCCTCCCACAGGAGCAGGATGCTGGGGCTCTGTCCAGGGTCTGTGGCCTCCTCCGGCAGCTGCACCGGGCTTACAGCGGCCTGGCCTCCAGCCTCCAGGGCCTGCCTGCCGAGCTCCAGCAGCCAGTGGGGCGGGCGCGGCACAGCCTCTGCCAGCTCTACAGCGTGGTGGCCTCGGCAGGCTCTCTAAAGGAGCTGCACGCAGAGCGCCTGGGACAGAGCCTCGAGGACATGCAGAAGGCGTGGGAGGGGCTGGAGCAGCTACTGGAGAGCGTGCAGCACAATCCCCGGCTCAGCTGGCTGGTGGGGCCCTTCGCCCTGCCCCCTGGGGGGCAGCAGTTGTAAGACCCTGCAGGACCCAGCTCAGGACCACCCGGCTCTGCCTAGGGAGGAGCCGCCTTAGAACCTTCTCCCCAGCCCCAAACCCCGATCGGTTCCCTAAAGCCCTAGACCAGGCGTCCCCAAACTTTTTACACAGGGGGCCAGTTCACTATCCCTCAGACCGTTAGAGGGCCACCACATACTGTGCTCCTCTCACTGACCACCAATGAAAGAGGTGCCCCTTCCTGAAGTGCAGCGAGGGGCTGGATAAATGGCCTCAGGGGGCCGCATGCAGCCCGAGGGCCGTAGTTTGGGGACGCCTGCCCTAGACCCTCAGGGCTCCAGCTGGCTGGGCACGGAAGGGCTGTGGAGGCGGTGACCCGAGCCTGAGCCACCCACGCCCTGCTCCAGGCTGCCCACACCTTCTACCACTTCTCCAGCAATGCCAGTCCCTTTCCCAGCCTAGGAGCCCGGCGTAACTCACAGCTCCAGCCAAGAGCCTTCCCTCGAAGGCCTGGAGCGAGTCCGGCAATTCGAAAAGAGAAAGCATGCAGAGCCTAGGACGGCGTCCCTCTGCCCTCTAGCAACCCTTTTGTATGTAGGGGGCTCGTGCGGCCCTGCAGCACGCCCCCTCCCCAGCTCCCAGCGGCGCATGCGCTGCTGTGGCCGCACTCTGTTCCTGCACTCAAAGTGGGTCCTCAGGCCTTAGCACACCTTGAGGGTCTTAAGAACCACATTCCCTGGTACTAGAAGATAGCAGAAAATGCCAAAATACCTGCCACTGTCATCCCAAGGCAGGCTACTACTGTCTCTGTCGACCCCCCGCGTGGCCTCATGACGGGGACAAAGCTGCCAGGAACCACGGCAGCCAGAACGGGGTCTTTGCGGAGGCCTGAGGTGGGACTGACGTGGGCCTGCATGATTCGCAGGGGGTTGGGGAATGCAAAAACCAGCAAACAAGCTGCTTCTGCCCGTGCCCCTGCGCTTCTGAGGCTCCTGGGGAGGCTGGGCCCAGAACCAGGAGCCTCAGAACCAGAACCCTCCTCCAGGCTGGGCCCAGCAACTGCCCCTGGAGAACACAGAGCGTTTCCCAGACAGGAACTGCACCTTACGGAGGGAGCAGACGGGGCTGGGACCAGCTGTGGAGGTCACGTGCTGGTGACACAGCCCCTTCTCCCCGGCCCGCTCCCCCCAGGGCCTGAGGGCAGCATAAGCACTGGGCTGCAGAGGAAGCAGGGCCAGGGAAGCTGAGGGTATCCCAGACACTGGCGGCGGCAGACCCACCTGCCTGGCAAGGCTGCCCGACCCTGCGCTTGCCGGCTGGCCCAGGCCATGGAGGCTGGCAGGCTTGGGACAGGTGTGAGGAGTGCCCTGCGCTCAGTCCAGTGGGGAGGAGCCATCCAGCCCAGCCTCCCCCGGAAGCTGCAGCCCCACTCACCAACTCGGTAAGAGGACTCTCCCTTCTGTCCTCTGCTAGGACACGAGTCCAGGAACCCCAGACCTGGAGGGAGGTAGGGTGGAGGGGCTGCTGGCTGGTCACCGTGTGCACCAGAGGCCACGGCATTCGGCTCAGCTCTAAACTGGGGAAGGTGGCACGGCAGAAACAGCCCCAAGTGACGGGGTCATGAGAGGGGAGGATCAGGAGCCTTCCTGAGCCTTCCCTCCTCAGCCTCTGAAACCCACGGCCACGGGAGGCTAGGACGCCGGGCACAGCCATTTGCAGCCATCAGGCACAGTGACTGGGGCTAACGTCTGGCCCACCAAGCCCGCAACCAGGGAAGGGCAGTCCCTTCCCGCCACACCACAGCCTGATTCTTGCTGGGACGGAGGCGACTCGGCCACTGTGAGCAGAAACACGAAAAGCCACTGTGGACTGAGAAACTTTGGTGCACAGTGTGACTTTCTAAGGGCCATGCCCACGTGACAGCCCCTTACGCAGAGGAGGAAGATTTGCCCAAAGTCACACAGCATGAGTGACACAGCTGTGGTGAGTCGACGCTGGCCCCCAAGGCCCACACCCCCTGAATGCTGGAGACCACGGACCCCTGGCAGTGGCTCTTAAGGAAGGCGTGGTTTCTGCCTTCCCCACCTCTGCCCAGCTCACAGTGGGATGGGGTGGGGGTGGGGGTGGGGGTGGCGCAAGGCTGAGAGGCCCTGGTTTCTCCCTCTTGGCTGCTGGGAAGGGCTTGCTCCCACCCCACTCTACCGCCACCGGCCTTTCGGGATGGGGGTGGGCTGGGCCTGGAGCACCTTTTAGTTGCTTCACACGGTGGCCCGATGGCTCAACCCAGTCCCCAAACGGGCGCAGTGATGTTGCCAACTGTTCCCACACTTGGGCCCCCGCTGTACCAGCACTGCTAGAAAACCAAAGCCAATAAATGTGATTTCTGTTTCATTAAAAAACCCTTTATCATCATTTCATGGTGCTTGGAAATCACAGAAATTAGGCAGAAAAAAAACCCAAGGGACCAAATACAAACAGCACGGCGCTTCCCCACAGTTCTCGCTCTGCTCTCCCGCCAGCTGGGGAAGGAGACGGACAGCCTGCGGCGGGCTGAGCTGGGGCAAGGGCTGGGCCCTGGGGCCCTCGGCTCAGCTCTCCTCATCCAGGGCCTCCGAGTCCCCCCGCGCCCTCTCGTGCTCCGGCCGGTCGCTCCCAGGCCTGTCCAGGTCAGGGCCCTCCCGCAGGCTGCTGGTGGGAACAGCGAAGGCAGTGTGAGAACACCCTGCCCTGCCCTGCCCTGCCCGTGGGTCGGTTGAGTGGGGACAGGCCTGGAGCAGTGTGCTCCATTTGTGGCACCTGGGGCTCGAGTACCAGCCTGTCTTCTGCCACCAGAGACCACAAACATCTCCGGGGTCCCCAGGCTGGACCATCCAGGCCCAGCACAGGGCAGCTGCTGGGTAAGCGAGGAACTCCACGCCTTGTGCCAGACAGCGGGCCACAGTGATGGGCACTGGCACCGTCAGGTGGCCGGGTGTCTGTGCTGAGCGCCCACCTGGGCTACCCTGCAGGCTCAGCCAAAAGCCACCTTCCTAGGAGGCTGGGTGCAGGCAGCTCACAGCCCTGGAGCTGCCTCGGTGGAAGGTCCCTGAGTCGGGGTAATACGCCTGGACCCTTCCCAGAGGAACCGGCGGCTCCTGTCATGCCGCAGCCTCTCAGGAGGCCGCCCTCCCGCCCCGGGACACTCACTCGTGCAGGTCTTCAGAGGAGCCGCGTCTCGGCCCCTCCTCCGAGTCCTGACCCTCCTCATGCTCCTTGTCCTCCATGCTCTCCCCCTTCTGCGAAGAGGCTTCGCCGTTCACCGGGGCGGAGAGATCTGGGTGGGACAGAGGGGTCTCAGGGCACTGCTGGGATCTGCCTGGAAACCCCAGAACCCTTCCACCTCGAGTACTGGACCAGGTGCCAAGCTGGGTGCCGTGGACCCATGCGTCCCCAGCCACCTGGACCCTAGCACCTGCCCAAGTGCAGTGAACTCGGCTCCCCCATCTGGTCTGAGAGCTCCCGCAGGGAGGGCCGGGCTCTTCATGGTCCCATCCTGCAGCCCGCCCCAGCCCCAGCCCCAGCCACAGTGGCCTGGACAACTGGGGGCCCAAAAAATGATGGAACGTGGGCAGCTCTGGGAGAAGACCACTGCAGCCTGGGAGAGTCAAAGCAAGATGAGGCCAGGCGAGGGGGCTCACAATCCCAGCACGTGGGAAGCCAAGACTCGAGGATGGCTTGAGCCCAGGGAATTTAAGACCAGCCTGAGCAACATGGCAAAAACCCCGTCTCCTCAAAAATGACAAAAATCAGCAGGGTGTGGTGATGTGGGCCTATAATCCCAGCTCCTCAGGAGGCTGAGGTGGGAGGATGGCTTGAGCCCAGGCCGGCAAGGTTGCAGAGAGCTGTGATCATACCACTGTACTCCAGCCTGGGGGACAGAGCGAGACCCCAACATGGGGGGAAAAAAAAACCACCAGGCTTCAGCTGCCCCAGGCCATGAAGCCCAATCCCAAGCGCGCCCATCTCACCACCAAAGGGCTGCTCTGAGCACCCATAATGGAGCCATGACAGCCCAGCAGCCCTGAGGGACATGCCCCGTCGCCTGTCAGCCCACCAGGCAAGCAAAGGCACCCACCCTAAAGCCCTCACCAGCAAACCTCTGCTGACTGCCTCTCTGAAGAATCCCCGACTCTTTGTCCCCGCTGCACGGAGTGCCCCCCATCTACAGGCATCCTGAACCTGGAAGCGGTGGAGGCGTGTGTGATGCACTGTCCCTGTCACCCTTCCGGCAGGAGCCCCCAGTGGCCTGCACCCTGGCTGCCCAGCACACAGTGGGGCCTGAACACCCCTCACTAGCTGCCCCATGGATGAAAGCTGGGTCTGCACAGAGACCCCTAAAGGGACACAACACTGGTGGGTTCAGGGCAGAGAGCAGAGCTGTGCTCCCCTTCTAGAATGTTCTGCAAAGCATCTGTTTCTTCAGCGAAGACCGAGGTTCAGGGCCGCCCCTCCCGCCCCTTACCAGTACTGGGCTCCTCCTCCGCCTGCTGCTGGGGGGCCTCCTCCCCGGCCAGCTCCTCTCCGGGCAGCTTCTCCTCAGCTTTCTCCTTCTCTGTCCCAGCCTTGTTCGCTTTCTGCACTGCCTCGATCTTTGGGCCCAGGACCCTTGACTTAAGCCGGGTGTAGACTTCTGCCGCCTTCTCCATCACGTCCTTGTTTGCTTTGTAACGGCGAATCTGGCCACCAAGAGAGGAGACCTGGCTCACCCAAGTGCAGCTGGCCCTAGCCCTGGCCTGAGCCCCGCCCCCAGCAATGCCCCCCTCCAGAGGCACCTTCCAGGAGCACAGCTCTGAGCTTTTATTTTTGAGATGGAGTCTCGCTCTGTCACCAGGCTGGAGTGCAGTGGCATGATCTGGGCTCACTGCAACCTCTACCTCCTGGGTTTAAGCGATTCTCTTGCCTCAGACTCCTGAGTAGCTGGGACTATGAGTACCTGCCACCACACCCAGGTAATTTTTACTTTTAGTAGAGACGGTGTTTCACCATGTTGGTCAGGCTAGTCTCAAACTCCTGACCTCATGGTGCGCCTGCCTCAGCCTTCCAAAGTGCTGGGATTATAGGCATGAGCCACCATGCCGGGCCCGCACCAGGCATTTCTGCATTTCTACCCAACAGCCCTCGGCCTTCTGGCTGCCCCAATAAGAACTCCCTGGGGGCCTGCACTCCAGGGCAGCCCCCCAGCCGGCACCCTGCACCTCTGGTTCCCACCATACCTTCTTCAAGGTGGCCACCACATCTGTGTTCTTCTGGAGGATCTGTGAGGTCACCTGCAGGGTCCCTAGCTCCTCCAGGGCATTCAGGCACCTCTTCACGTCCTGCAGGGTGGGACGAGAGTAAGGGGGATGGCCTGGCCAAGGGGTGCCACGGGGTCCCCAGGGGTCCCAGCAGGCAGAGGAGGACATCCTGGGCTCTCCCTGAGGGGAGCTGAAGCTGCAGAACAGTCCCCACGCATGCCCAGTTGACGGGGACCTGCAGGGACAGGCAGATACTTGGGAATGTTGGGGGTTAGCACTGGGGGCCTCCACGGCGCCACCTGCCGGGAAAGCTGGGCACTGCATGTCAGGACCAGCTCCCCCAGGGCTCTTGGCCAGGAGATCCCACGTGCTCACTAGCAATGGGAACACGGACCTCAGGCCCACCCACCTGCAGGACCCTGGCTTTGCCTCAGTTTCCCAAGACTTCTAAGGTAGCCCCGCCAAGAGGTGGCAGTGAGGACTGATTGGCTCAAGAGCCGAAGCTGCTCTGTGACCAGGGCTCTGAGGATCTTACCGGGCTGTCGACCTTCAGGGCAAACTTGATCTCACTGTGCAGCTTCTGTAGCTTCTCCTCCACAGAGGGCTCTGGGCCAGGGGAGAGAGCACCACGTGGGCCCGGGCAGGGGAGAGCCGCTGGAGGAGCTGTCGTGGGGGCCCCAGGTCTGCATGCTCCACCCCAACCCCTGCAGGGACCCCTGCGCGGGCCAGCCGAGGAAGTGCTGAGCACCCTCTCTAGGGACAGGCAGGACAGGCCGACCCCGCCCCGACTTGCCCGGCTCCCCTCGGCTAACTCGGTCTGAGCATAGCTGGGCAGCAGACCTCACCTTTCTTCTTCTCCACCTTCCTGTCCAGCGAGAAGCCCTCGGACCGCTTCCGGGTCCGCTCCACCTTCACAGGCCTGCGGAGAGGCGGTCCCCCTCATTCGGGCCCAGCCACTGCTGCTCTACCACCAAGGGGCTGGCGCTCGAAGGGAGACCCAAACCCACTGCGGAAGAAAACCCTGGGAGGCCCTGGGAGCTAACCTGAGAAACAGGAAAGTGAAGGCCCCACCACGACCTAGGCCTAGGGCAGACCAGGGCGGCCACAGGCCTTGAGCTGACCACATGCCAAGCCTTTACCCTGGTTCTTATGAAATCCCAGGATTCTTTCCCTCATTCATGTGGCCAAGGGCTGCTATGTCCACCCAAGTCAGCGAGCTAGGAAAAAGCCCTCAAGGGTGACACGCATGCAGGGGGAGGGGGGAAGAACCATCGCTGAGGCTCAGTGCCACAAGCCGCTCTGCACCCCGACACCGCCGTACCCACCTGCCATCTTCTCTCAAGCAGGTTTGTCCCCCCGAGGCCAGATGCCATTTAGAAAGTGAGCAGGGAGATAAGCTCTGTCTCCCAACCACATGGAGAGCAAGACGAAAGCCCCTAGGCCCGGTTCCTCCCTCCTCCTCTGCTCTGTGGACACTGGGGCTGGACTGGGGTGGGGCCAACCTGAGCACTGCAGGGCACTGAGCAGCATCCCTGGCCTCCACTCACCCCATGCCAGGAGCACCCCCAATCATGATAACCACAGATGTCCCCAGACGGGGCCCAGTGTCCCTGGGGGCAGAATCACTGGGGGACACCCCTGGGGTAGAGAAAGGCTCCAGTCCCACAGCAGTGGTTCCTACAGAACGCACACAACCCGAGAACCAGGAACTTCACCGAGATCCCGCTCCAAGGCTGAGCTGGGAGGTGGGGCTGCCCCTGTGAGTGGGGAGGGCTGCGGAGTGCAGGGCCCCCAGGGTGTGGAGGCGGCGGGGCAGGACTCACTTGGCTCGAGGCTTCTCCTCGGGCCGCGCTCTCTTCTCCTTCTGGCCAGGTTTCCTGGCAGGCTCTGTGCTTAGGGACTGCAACTTCTTGGCTGATTTCTTGGCCTACGGCAGTCAGGAAAAGGCACTGGAGCGGTGGGAAGAGGGCACTGCCCAGACCCCTAACCCATCCCACTAGCAGAGGCAGTTCAACCCTTCCTGCCACCCTCCACACTGCTGCAAGGTGCTGGGGCAGGATGGCGGAGGGCGAGGGGGGAACCCAGTGTCCAGGCTGTGCCTGGCAGTGGCTTCTCAGGTCCCAAGTGGATCGTAGGGTTCCTGGAGCCAGCAGAGGAGCACCCGGCAGAGGGGCAGCCCCACGGAGTGGAGGAGCACCCGGCGGAGGGGCAGCCCCACGGAGTGGAGGAGCACCCGGTGGAGGGGCAGCCCCACGGAGTGGGGGAGCACCCGGAGGAGGGGCAGCCCCTGCTCTCCTCCTGCCCAGCAGCCCTGGCTGTGGCAGGAATGCCTCCCACACCAGGACTTTGGTCCCCTTTCTGTGACGAAGGGAGTGACAGAGAGAAGATGGCGTTCTTTCTGCATTCCCCAAAGAAGGCAGGCCTGGCACGACAGGCACCATCCTGTGGAGTCCAGGGGCCCAGGATTCAGACTGGAATCCTGGACAGACTGGATTCAGACCATACTGCCTGAATCTCCAGGAGTGTAGAGGGGCAAGAGGGCCCACAGACCCACACATGGTACAGGACAGTCGCCACCCTAGGAGGTCTCCTACCTGCTCCCATGCTCACCTGCCAGCTGCACATAATGGCAGCCAGAGGGCAACCAAGAGCACCTGAGTGCAGGCCCATCCTTCCCCAGCCCACTGCCCTCCATGGCTCCCACTTCCCTCAGGGTCAAAGCCCAAATCCTCCCTGCAGCCCACATGGCCCTGCACAGCCTGCCCTATCCTCTCCCGCCACCCCCCCCCCACCTTTTCCCTCTCTCCCCTCCTCCCTCTCCTCCAGTCGCAGGGGCCACCTTGCTGTTGCTCTGGCACGCCAGGCGCTGTTCTCCGGGCCTTTACGCGAGCTGCTTCTCCTGCCTAGAATGCTTCCCGTCCCAGGAGTCATGACAGATCCCCTCCCTGCATTCAGAGCCTCACTTAAACCTAAACGCAAGCCCTGAGAGTCTGCTCACACCTTCAAGGTCTACCCTATTTAAAACAGAAACATGGCCAGGTGCAGTGGCTCACACCTGTCATCCCAGCACTTTGGGAGGCCGAGGCGGGCGGATCACGAGGTTGGGAGTTCGAGACTAGCCTGGCCAACACGGGGAAAGCCCATCTCTACTAAAAATATAAAAATTAGCTGGGCGTGGTGGCACATGCCTGCAATCCCAGCTACTCAAGAGGCTGAGGCAGGAGAATTGCTTGAACCAGGGAGGCAGAGGTAGAGGTGAGCCGAGTTTGCACCACAGCACTCCAGCCGGGCAACAGAACAGGACTCAAAAAAGCAACAGAAGGCCGGGCATGGTGGCTCACGCCTGTAATCCAAGCACTTTGGAGGCCAAGGCAAGTGGATCACCTGAGGTCGGGAATTCAAGACCAGCCTGACCAACATGATGAAACCCCATCTTAAAAAAAAAAAAACAGAAACCCCATACCACACTTCACCCTCCTCCTTAGCAGCACACACGCCGTGACAGCACGCACCACCCTCACCTTGTCATCTGTATAGCTCCTGTCCTCGTTTTGAGACAGGGCTCTGTGGCACAGGTTGGAGTGCAGTGGACTGATCACCGCTCACTGCAGCCTCCAACTCCTGGGCTCAAGCAATCCTCCCGCCTCAGTCTCCTGAGTAGCTGGGACTACAGGCACACACCACCACGCCTGGCTCACTGTTCTAAGGTTTGTATAGAGATGGGGTCTCTCTCTCTTGCCTAGGCTGGTCTCAAACTGAGCTCAAGTAATCCTCTCACCTCAGTTACCCCAAAGTACCGGGATAACACTCATGAGCCACCGTGCCCAGCCCCCTCCCTCCTGTGAACGTTACCTCCTGCAGGACAGGGTCTCTGGGCCCATGAACTGCGTTCCTGATCTGTGTCCCGGAACCTGGAACACGTTCTTGTACCCAGTAGGCATGCGCTCAGTAAACGTGTGGAGGGAAGGCAGGGAGTCCCGGCCGGCCTCCTGGGCTCACCTTTCTCTCCGGTTCGGCCTCTGGCTCGGAGTCGGACGAGGACGGGGGTCCCCGGCCCCGGCCCTTGCGTCCCCGCTTCTTGACGGGCTCGTCATCGTCCCTGAGCTCGTCGCCGCTGCTGACGCCGCTGCCCCGCTCGGCCTCCCCGCGCTCGGCCCGCTCGCGCCTCCGCTCCTTCTCCTCCTTCTCCTGCTCCCGCAGCCGCCGCAGCTCCTCCTCCTGCTCGCGCCGCCGCCGGGCCTCCAGCTCGCGCCGCCGGGCCTCGTCCCGCCGCTTCCACTCACTGATGCGGTCAACCTCGTCGCTGTCACTGGGGACAGAGGGGGCCGCTGGGCACCTCCGTTTCTCGGGAGCCCGCCCTGCCCCTTAGCTGACGGAGGAGCCACCAGAGGGGACCCGGCCCCCGCACCCACCTGTTGCTGCTGGAGCTGGACGGAGGGCGTTCGGGCTTCGGTTTCCGCCCTCGGGGTTTTGGGGGAGGCTTCTCAGCTGCAAGAAAAGAAGGAGGGGTGACCTTCCCACCCAGAGCTCCAAGTGACCAGGGGGCTGCCTGGGTGTGCCCGGGCATGGGCCTGCCAAGAGATGTGAGGGCCGCAGGGAGGCAGAAGGCGAGCGCCAGGGCCCTACCTGGCTTCCTGCCCCTCGGAGGCTTCTTCACGGACACGTCTGAGTCGGAGGACGACGAGGAAGAGGACGACGCCGCCGACCGCGCCACCGCCACCGGCTCAGGCTTGGCCCCGTCCGAATCTGCCTTGGAGTCCGAGTCGGAGGCTGACGGCGCCTTCTGGGGAGAAGCAGGGACAGGCCTGAGCATGAGGAGCCCCTCTGTGAGAAGCGGGGCCACCCGGCCACCGCCAGGCTCTGCGGGCCTCGGCTCACGACCCAGCTCCCGGCGCCGTCCATCCACAAACCCACCTCCACCCACGTGAAAACCCGGCTCTCCGGCGGCCCTGGGCACAGCGGGAGCTGCTGGGCCTTTCACCTCCTCTTCCTGGTCGTGGAGCGGGGGTACTTGAGACCCCGGTTTTCTTTGTGCAGAATCTTGTGTGGAGGCCACGCCAAACAAGCTGCTCTGCTCTGCCACCTTCCCCCTCCTCCGAGTACCCGGCCAAACACACACACCACACACCACAGGCAACACACACACACCACACACACACACACCACAACACACACACCACACAACATACCAGACAATACACAACACACACACACACACTACATACAACACACACACCACAACCCACAGGCACACACACAAAACAAAACACACACACCGCACACACCATACAACATACCAGACAACACACACACACACTATAGACACACCACACACTACAGGCAACACACTGACAACACACACCACAGACAAAACACACCACACACCACATGCAACACACACACAACATACCAGACAACACACAACACACAGAGGAAACACACACCACAGGCAACACACACCACACAACATACCAGACAATACATATAACACACCACACACAACACAGCAGACAAGACACACGACACAGACGAAACACACCACGCACCACAGGCAACACACACAACACACCACACACAACACATATACCACACAACATACCAGACACACACAACATACCAGAAAACACACAACACACAGACGAAACATACGTCACATGCAACACACACACACACTACACAACATACCAGACAACACACACAACACACAGATGAAGCACACACACCACACACCACAGGCAACACACACCACACACCACACACAACATACCAGACAACACAAAAAAACACACACAAAACACACACCACAGGCAACACACACACACACCACACAACATACCAGACAACACACAGACGAAACACACACACCACAGACAACACACACAACCCACAGACGACACACACACACACCATACAGATGAAACAGACCACAGGCAACACAAACAACACACAACACACCAGACAACACACACAATACACAGATGAAACACACCACATGCCGCACACAACACACACACACAGACAACACACCACACACCATATGCAAACACACAAACATCACACATTACATATAATACACACAAAACACAAAGACAACACACAACACAATACAATCTACAGACACCATACGCAAATACACACACACCACACATTACATATAACACACAAAACACAGACAACACATACACCACATACAACACACACATTACACACACAGATAACAGACACCATACACACACAAACACACACCACACATTATGTATAAGACAAAAAAACAACACACACACACAAACGCAGACAACACATGCCATACACACACAGAGACAACACACCATCCGCACACACAAGCACACCATCCGCACACACAAAAACAACACACAGACAACACCCACACACAAGACAACACATACAACACATACACACCACACAGACAACTCACACCACAAACACAAAGACAACACACAGCAAACACACAAACACACACACCACAGACAACACACACCACAAACACAGACAACACAGCAAACATACCAAAACAACACACAGCAGACACTCACAGATACACACCAGAGACACACCAGACCCATAGACCACACACACACACACACACACACACACACACAATCAACATATACCACACACGCCATGCAGACACCACAGAAACACAAACACAAAAAACACACATACCATACACACAGACCACACGCAAGATACAAACACACACCATACGCATACAGCAAAACACAATGCAATGCACACACACAAAGATACACAAACACACTGTGCACACAGGGACACACATGCACACACACAGGCACCATATATACACACAGGAACACAGCACACACGGGCACAACACACACACAGAAGGGAGGCACAGCATACAAACACGCATACACAGGCACCAAAACACACAGGAACATGTGCACACACAACACGGGCCCACAATCTCCACACACACCACACACATACACATGTACATGATCACAAACATGCATGCGTGAGTCCACACACACACACACACAGAGCACATGGGTACCGTGCACATAAACAGAACACACACACGCTACGCTCATACTCGCACCAGTGCACACCTCTCTCTCCTCTCGCTCTCTCGCTCTCATACAGACGCCTCAGAACTGCCTTACTCCCTTCCAATGCTGACATCCCAGAATCCCCCTCTACAAATCGGATGGTGGGCTCCCGGGTGCAGTGCGGCCATAGCAAGGTGAGCCATGGTAGGACTGGGAATCTGCACTTTTCACTGGTGCTCAGGGCAGACGTGGTCCTCTGGGGTCCCCTGCAGCCCAGGTCCCATCCCCTTTAGAAAGGGCACGCCCCTACCCAGGGGACAGTGCTGGAGACCACAAAGGTGCCCCACGAGTGACCACAGGAAACGGTGAAGCGCGCATTACCTTTTTTTTCCGTCCCCCAAGGGGGCCCCTCCGCGGCGCCCGGACCACCGCTTTCTTCTCAGGTGTGAAGTCCTAGGGGAGAAGTGAGCTGAACCAGTCCCGCAGCGGCCACCGCGCTTCCCTGCCCTCCCAAGAGCTGACCGCTGGCCCACCTGGTCGCTGGTCTTCTCTGACTCAGATGAGCTTTCCGAATTCTCCTCTTCGGAGGGGGACACGCTGGCCTGATCCAGGTCGCTGGAGGCCTTTCGGGCCCGTTTTGACACCGACATCTGCAAGGAGAACCGCCTGAATGCTCAGTGACGGGAAGGCCAGGCTCCTGGCAGGAAGCCCCCACCTGACTGCCCATCACCCACAATTGCTGAGCTCTAGAACCCCCCTGGGGGGCCAAGAAGCCTGTGAGAACCTCATCAGAGCCAGGGATCCTGAACCTTGGGGAAAGCAGCCACTCACAGAAAGACACACTCTAACTGGAGGTCTCTAGAGCCACCAGGCTCACAGAGACAGAAAGCAGGATGTAGACTAGCCTGGCACTAGGGGCTGCGGAGGAGGGTAGAGAGGGAGTGTTTCACTGGACAACATTTGAGCTTGGGAAGACAAGAAAGTTCTGTATATAGACCAGGCGTGGTGGCTCACACCTGTAATCCCAGCACTTTGGGAGGCTGAGGTGGGCAGATCACCTGAGGTCAGGAGTTGAACATAAACCGGACTGACATGGAGAAACCCCATCTCTACTAAAAATACAAAAATTAGCTGGTGCAGTGGCACATGCCTGTAATCCCAGCTACTCAGGAGGTTGAGCAGGGGGAATTGCTTGAACCCGGGAAGCGGAGGTTGCGGTGAGCCCAGGTCACACCATTGCACTCCAGCCTGGGCAACAAGAGGAAAACTCTGTCTCCAAAAAAGAAAAAAAACAAAAAAACAACATGGTCCCTTCAAAGGGGACTAGTTTAAAAATAAAGAAGTAGCCGGGCGCGGTGGCTCACGCCTGTAATCCCAGCACTTTGGGAGGCTGAGGCGGGTGGATCATGAGGTCAATAGATCAAGACCATCCTGGTCAACATAGTGAAACCCCGTCTCTACTAAAAATACAAAAATTAGCTGGGCATGGTGGCATGTGCCTGTAATCCCAGCTACTCAGGAGGCTGAGGCAGGAGAATTGCCTGAACCCAGGAGGTGGAGGTTGCAGTGAGCTGAGATCATGCCATTGCACTCCAGCCTGGGCACCAAGAGCGAAACTCCATCTCAAAATAAATAAATAAATAAATAAATAAATAAAATAAAGAAGTAAGTCCAAGTGCAGTGGTTCATGCCTGTAATCCTAACAGTTTGTGAGGGTGAGGCAGGCAGACCACTTGAGGTCAGGAGTTCGAGACCAGCCTTGCCAACATGGTGAAACTCCATCTCTCCTAAAGATACAAAAATTATTTGCATGTGGTGGTGCACATCTGTAGTCCCGGCTACTTGGAAGGCAGGAGAATTGCTTGAACCTGGGAGACAGAGGTTGCAGTGAGCCAAGATCACACCACTGCACTCCAGCCTAGGCGACAGAGTGAAACCCTGTCTTAATAAATGACAAACAAACAAACACAGACCACACACAGTGGCTCACACCTGTAAACCCAGCACTTTGGGAAGCCAAGGTGGGAGGATCACTTGAGCCCAGGAATTTGAAACCAGCCCGGGCAATATAGCAAGACCCCATCTCTAGACAAAACTTTTTTTTCTTTTTGGAGACAGTCTCACTCTTGTCACCAGGCGCCAGGCTGGAGTGCAGTGGCACGATCTCAGCTCACTGCAACCTCCACCTCCTGGGTTCAAGCAATTCTCCTGCCTCAGCCTACAGAGTAGCTGGGACTACAGGCACATGCCACCACCCAGCTAATTTTTGCATTTTTAGGAGAGACAAGGTTTCACCATGTTGGCCAGGATGGTCTAGATCTCTTGATCTCGTGATCTGCCTGCCTCGGCCTTCCAAAGCGCTGGGATTACGGGTGTGGGCCACTGTACTCAGCGACAAAACTATTTTTAGAAATATTTTTCTGTATTTTTCTCTATCAAAAATAAATAATTATCTAGATGTAGTGGTGACCACTGATAGTCCCAGCTACGGGGGAGGCTGAAGGAGATCACTTGAGCCCAGGAATTGGAGGCTACAGTGGGCTATGACTGCACCACTGCACACCAGCCTGGGCAACACAGCGAGATCCCATCCCAGAGATAAAATAAAATGAAACAATATGTAATGACAAGGAAATACAGTATTAGGTAAAAAACAAAAACAAAAACAAAAACAAATACATATTATGTGGTATACTGCCTATTCTGTACTCTACACACACACACACACACAGAGACACACACCCCGCCATGTGCAACACAAACAAGGAAATAATCTTTGCTTGGCTCCAAAACTCCTCATATATTATATTACAGGTATTTTTCTAGCTTCCCTATGTCTTTTCTATTTTCTAAGTTATCTACCGTAAACATGGTTTATCATTTTAGAATCAAAAGCAAATGTTATTTCAAAAAATAATACAAACTACACCTTACTCTATCCAAAGAATTTGCTGCTGGAATCTGTTTCTTTCTGCACCTGAATAGTTAGAAGTAGGCTGGGCGTGGTGGCCCAATCCTGTAATCCCAGCACTTTGGGAGACCAGGTGGGTAGATCACCTGAGCTGGGAGTTTGATACCAGCCTGACCAACATGGAAAACCCTGTCTCTTCTAAAAGTACCACAAAATTAGACGGGTGTAGTGGCAGGGCGCCTGTAAACCCAGCAACTAGGGAGGCAGAGGGAAGAGAATTGCTTGAACCCGGGAGGCAGAGTTTGCAGTGAGCTGAGATCATGCCACTATACTCCACCCTGGCAACAGAGCAAGACTCCATCTCAAATGGAAAAAAAAAAAGAAAAAAGAAGTTGCTGCTGGAATCTTGTCCTTTCTTTCTGCACCCAAATAGTTAGAAGTGGTCAGAAGGCAGAAGATATTATATACCAGGAGAATGGAAAACACACATCCACACAAGAACTTGTACAGAAATATTCAAGACAGCCTGATCTGTAATAGCCCAAAAGTAGAAACAACCCAACTTGGCCACAGACACAGGGATCGCCACACCGTGTCTCCTCCACACACTGCAATCCGACCCAGCCAGGAAAAGGAATGGAGCCAACCCGGGCCGCAGCGCAGATGCACCTGAGGACCTCAGGCTCAGTGAGGGAAGGCAGGCACAAAGGCCAGGCAGTGTGAGATCCCATTTCTATGAAATGTCCAGGACAGGCCCCTCCACAGAGGCAGGAAGGGGTGCGTGGGTGCCAGGGGCCAGAGGAGGGGCTGCAGGGCGACAGCTGATGGTGACCAGGTTTCTTTTTGGGGTGAAGGAAATCTGGAATAATGGTAATGATTGCACAATTCTGTGAACACACTAAAAACCACTGGATTACATACTTAGGAAGGAAAAAAATCTCATGATACGTGGATTAGAACGCAATTTTTTTAAAAAATGCATACTGAAAAACACTTATATTAAAGAAAGGGGCTAGGTACCATGGCTCACACCTCTAATCCCAGCACTTTGGGAGGGTGAAGCAGGTGGATCACCTGAGGTCAAGGGTTCGAGACCAGCCTGGTCAACATGCCGAAACCCCCGTTTCTACTAAAAATACAAAATTGGCCAGGCATGATGGCACACGCCTGTAATCCCAGCTACTCAGGAGGCTGACACAGAAGAATGACTTAAACCCTGGAGGCAAAGGTTGAAGTAAGCTGAGATCATGCTACCACACTCCAGCCTGGTGACACAGTGAGACTCCATCTCAAAAACAAAACAATTAGCCAGGTGTGGCAGTGGTTGCCCATAATCCCAGCTACTGGGGAGGCTCAGGCAAGATAACTGCTCGAACCTGGGTGTCGGAGGTTGCAGTGAGCCGAGATGGTGCCACCTGCCTGGGTGACAGAGTAAAAGGTGGACGGGGGCGCGGTGGCTCACGCCTATAATCCCAGCACTTTGGGAGGCCAAGGCAGATGGATCACCTGAGGTCAGGAGTTCAAGACTAACTTGGCCAACATGGTGAAACTCCATCTCTACTAAAAATACAGAACTTACTCAGGCGTGGTGGCGGGTGCCTATAATCCCACCTACTAGGGAGACTGAGGCAGGAGAATCGCTTGAACCCGCGAAACAGAGGTTGCAGTAAGCCGAGATCGCACCACTGCACTCCAGCCTGGGTGAGAGTTAGACCTTGTCTCAAAAAAAAAAAAAAGGTGGGGATGCAGGGGATGGAGAGCAGGCTGCCAGGCGGGCATCAGAGTGAGGGGACGAAGGGCCAGCCCGCCACGGTCCTCCCCTACCTTTAGCGCCAGCGTCTTCCTCTTCAGGCCGCTGTTGTCACTGCTCTTGTCTGAGTCCGAGTCACTCTCCATCCTGTCGCTGGCAGCTGTGGCGGTCACCGTTGTGACAGCCATGACCCCCCGGTCCTCGTCGTCCTCATCAGCATCACTGCCGCCGGTGGGGTTGGCCTCGGGGGCCTCGCTGTCGGAGGAGCTCACTGGCTGTGGGAGTTGGGGCAGAGAGCGCACATCACCACCTGTCTTGAGTGGATTCCCCGATCAGGACGGTGACCCAGAGGACACACACCAGACGCAAGACCCTGAACGTCAGGGCGCAGTCTCCTGGCTTTACAAATGGGGAAACTTTTTTTCTTTTTCAAGGCCCAGAAAGGCCAAAAAACGAAGGCAGGAGAGTGAGATGGATTCGAGTATGGTGGGCACTGGGTTCGGGCCACAGGCTTCAGGGTTAAACCTGGGGCAAGTGACTTCAACCTCTCTGTGCCTCAGTGACCATATCCCGGCAATGGGGATGGCTGTCTTGACCTCAGAGGCCTGTGACTAGGAAGACGTGGAAGTGGAGGTGGAGCACCTAGGACAGCGCCCAGACCACGGCAAGAGGTCAAGAAATGCTTGGCCGGGCGCGGTGGCTCACGCCTGTAATCCCAGCACTTTGGGAGGCTGAGGCGGGTGGATCACGAGGTCGAGAGATAGAGACCATCCTGATCAACATGGTAAAATCCCGTCTCTACTGAAAATACAAAAAACTAGCTGGGCGTGGTGGTGCATGCCTGTAATCCCAGCTACTCAGGAGGCTGAGGCAGGAGAATTGCCTGAACCCAGGAGGCGGAGGTTGCGGTGAGCCGAGATCGCGCCATTGCACTCCAGCCTGGGTAACGAGAGTGAAACTCCGTCTCGGAAAAAAAAAAAAAAAAAAAAAAAAGAAATGCTTTGGGAGGCCGCACCAAGCAGATCACCTGAGGACAGGAGTTCGACACCAGCCTGGCCAATGTGGTGAAACCTCGTCTCTACTAAAAATACAAAAATTAGCCGGGTGTGGTGGTGCACGCCTGTAGTCCCAGCTACTCAGGAGGCTGAGCCACAAGAATCACTTGAACCCGGCAGGTGGAGGTTGCAGTGGGCTGAGATTGCCACTGCACTCCAGCCTCGGCGACAAGCAAGACTCCGTCTCATAAAAGAAAAAAAAAATTATGAAACAAAAAAGCCGCATTCTCCTGGTGTGATGACCAAGATGGCATGCAACAGGTTGCAGTGAGCACACACGGTGGCCAGGAGAGAGCGAGGCGGAGGAGATGAGGGTGTGAGAATGGGTGAGAGGCATGTCATGGGGCTCAGAGGCAGTGAGGCCAAGGACAGGCAGAGCGAGGCCCACATTTGTGCCCGGGTGTTGCAGCCGGGCCAGAGGGAGCAGGGAGGACACGGTGCAGGCCATGCCAGTGCAAGTAGTGATGCCGGGACAGAACGGAAGTGGGGGCTGAGGAATGTGGGCGTCAGCGCTGGTCAGGAGAGAGGGCCAGGAGGAGGGAACCACTGGAGGGAACCACGGCTCTTCCTCAGTTTCCCTGCTCCCTCCCAGCTCAGCATGTTCCTCCCAGACCAGGAGCCCATAGCAGGCGCACACCATCCTCCGCACACAGATGCAGGCTAACGGTCCCCACTCAGCACACCAGGAGAATCAGAACCAGGTGTGGCGGCACCCTCACTGCTCGGCTGTGAGCACGTTCTGTCTCCCTTGTGTCATCGTGGCCCGTGGCACAGCGACAGTGCCCTGTCTGTATAATTTTTGACAAGATTAAAAAGGGTAAGACTAAGTAGGTCAGGCCCCAAACGGAGAACACTGAGAGTAATAACGCTCTCGAGGTGGGTCTCCACCACGCCTCGCCCACAGAGTCTTCGGAGGAGGGTTCGCACACTTGGGGTTTCTCTTTGGAGCATCTCTGGTAAGGAGGGAAGGGCTGGGGGTAGGGAGTAGTAGCTCAGAGAGGAGGAGACCCAGGTTCCTTCCTGGTGGCCCCCTCCACCTAGTCCCACCCCTGATGCCCCAGAATCTTACGCAGGAGGAGCTGGTGAGTTCCAGCAACCTAGGAGCCACGGCCAATTGTGGGATGTATCAATGCCCCATGTAACCACTAGGAATGAGCAGCCTAATTTTGCAGACGAGGAAAAAGGCAGAGAGAGGTTCACTAACAGCTCAGGATCACACAGTGAGTAACTGCAGACCTGAGATGCAAGCCTGGTCGGCCGTGGCACAGAAGCCTGGACCACAGCCACTCCTCATTGAAAAGGCTTCTCTGGCTGGGCAAGGTGGCTCACACCCGTAATCCCAGAACTTTGGAAGGTTGACACGGGTGGATCACGAGGTTAGGAGTTCAAGACCAGCCTGGTCAGCATAGCAAAACCCCACTTCTACTAAAAAATACGATACTTAGCCGAGCATGGTGGCACACGCCTGTAGTCCCAGCTACTCAGGAGGCAGAGGTTGCAGTGGGCCAAGATCACGCCATTGCACTCCAGCCTGGGCAACAGAACAAGAGTCCGCCTCCAAAAAAACAAAACAAAACAAAAAAACCCTCCTTGCTTTTGACCACCTGTCACCCACTCTGTGCTTCTGCAGCCCCATCAGGCAGTTGGGAAAACCGTGCATGTCCCACAGGTAGGGAAACTGAGTCTCTGGGAGGGAAGTGACTTCCTCTACATTGTGCATGTGGATAAAGCCGGAACCTCTGGGTATCCTGGGGTCGAACTGCCTTACAGCAAAGGTTTTAGGAAATCTAACCCACACCAAGAGGTCCGGAGGACACGAATGCTGGAGGTACAGAGAAGAACCCAGCAATCAAAGGCCAAAACCAGCCAAATTCCAGTCCACCCGGCTGAGAGAATGAGGGGAACAGCTCATTTCTCTCACTGTCTCTTCAGGGATCAGCGCAGGGGGGTGACTAAATTGGAAAAGGGAAGATCAAATCCAGCTCTGCTTCCCTGTTCCCAAGTATCCCCTCCACCATTCCCCAGAGTGCTTCGTGTCAACATGCATCTTCTCACTGGATTCTCCCAGGAGCCCACTGAGAGGCCAGCACTTCCAAATCCTCAAGATGAGGAAACTGAGGGCCAGGCACAGTGGCTCACACCTGTAATCCCAGCACTTCGAGAGGCCGAGGCAGGAGGATCACCTGAGGTCAGGAGTTCGAGACCAGCCTGGCCAACACAGTGAAACCTCTACTAAAAACACAAAAATTAGCCGGATGTGGTGACGGACACCTGTAATCGCAGCTACTGGGAAGGCCAAGGCAGGAGAATCACTTGAACCCAGGAGGTGGAGGCTGCCATGAACCAAGATCATGCCATTGCACTCCAACCTGGGCAACAGAGTGAGACTCAGTCTCAAAAAAAAAAAAAAGAAGAAGAAGAAAAGGAAACTGAGGCTCAGAGAGGAGGGACATCTGAAGGGGGACAGCTCAATGGTCAAGATTCCCTGTGAGCACAGGGCAGAGTCAGGACTGGCTCCCAGGCCCACCTGCCCATACCTCTGGCTCTTGGCCTCAGCTCCCACTTCTTCTTTTCTGAGATGGAGTTTTGCTCTTGT
The DNA here is from genome assembly GCF_048565385.1 of Saimiri boliviensis. Lineage (NCBI taxonomy): Eukaryota > Metazoa > Chordata > Mammalia > Primates > Cebidae > Saimiri > Saimiri boliviensis. The sequence continues at coordinate 41,966,887 of NC_133462.1, forward strand.
TGCCCAGGCTGGAGTACAATGGTGCAATCTCAGCTCACTGCAGTGTCTGTCTCCCAAGTTCAAGCGATTCTCCTGTCTCAGTCTCCTGAGTAGCTGAGATTACAGGTACCCACCACCACACCTGGCTAACTTTTGTTTTGTATAGATCAGGTTTTACTATGTCGGCCAGGCTGGTCTCGAACTCCTAACCTCGGGTGATCCACCCTCCTTGGCTTCCCAAAGTGCTAGGATTATAGGCGTGAGACCACCTAGCTTTTGTAGTTTTGGTAGAGACAGGGTTTCGCCATGTTGACCAGGCTGGTCTCGAACTCCTGACCTGAAGTGATCCTCCCCCGCTTGGCCTCCCACAGTGCTGAGGTTATAGGCATAAGCCACCATGATCGGCCCATCTGAGCACACCCTTGAGTCTCATTCTGCTCAATCAATGGAACAAATACCTCCCACCTGGGCCACTCTCAGGATTACTCTGAGGACCAAAAGACAATGCCACTGGAACCAGGCCAGACTACCATTTTTCAGCTACTGGCTTCTCGAGGGGATGGGACCCAGACCACTCTCGGTGGCATTACTAGTTGCACTAAGGCTGCTAAAAGAATGAGAATGTACAGAGAAATGGTAAAAAGGAATTTGAAGGAAAAAAAGGAAAAAGAAAGATACAAGAATGAGCCCTTGGCCAGGCGCAGTTCCCCACGCCTGTAATCCCAGCACTTTGGGAAGTCAAGGCGGGCAGATCACCTGAGGTAAGGAGTTCGAGACCAGCCTGACCAACATGGAGAAATCCCATCACTACTAAAAATACAAAAACTAGCCGGGTTGGTGGCACATACTTGAAATCCCAGCTACTCGGGAGGCTGAGGCAGGACAACCTCTTGAACTCAAGAGGCGGAGGTTGTGGTGAGCCGAGATCGCGCCATTGCACTCCAGACCGGGCAACAAGAGCAAAACTCCAGCTTAAAAAAAAAAAAAAAAAAAAAAAAAAAAAAAAAAAACGCCGGGCGCGGTGGCTCAAGCCTGTAATCCCAGCACTTTGGGAGGCCAAAGCGGGTGGATCACGAGGTCGACAGATCGAGACCATCCTGGTCAACATGGTGAAACCCCGTTTCTACTAAAAATACAAAAAATTAGCTGGGCATGGTGGCACGTGCCTGTAATTCTAGCTACTCAGGAGGCTGAGGCAGGAGAATTGCTTGAACCCAGGAGGCGGAGGTTGTGGTGAGCCGCGATCGCGCCATTGCACTCCAGCCTGGGTAACAAGGGTGAAACTCCGTCTCAAAAAAAAAAAAAAAAGGCGAGATGCGGTGGTTCATGCCTGTAATCCCAGCACTTTGTAACGCGGAGGTGGGTGGATCACAAGGTCAGGAGTTCAAGACTCAGCCTGGCCAAGATGGTGAAACCCCGTCTCTACTATCTTTCCTAAAAATACAAAAATTAGCCAGGCATGGTGCCTCACAAAGTAATCCTAGCACTTTGGGAGTCCAAGGCAAGTGGATCACAACGTCAGGAGATTGAAACCTTCCTGGCTAACACGGTGAAACCCCGTCTCTACTAAAAATACAAAAAATTAGCCAAGCAGGGGGTTATGTGTCTGTAGTCCCAGCTACTCAGGTGGCTGAGGCAGGAGACTTGCTTGAAGCCAGGAGGCGGACGTTGCAGTGAGCCAAGATTGCACCACCATACTCCAGCCTGAGTAACAGAGCAAGATTCCATCTCAAAAAAAAACAACAACAAAAATTAGCTGAGTGTGGTGGCACACACCTGTAGCCCCAGCTACTCAGGAAGCTAAGGAGGGAGGATCATTTGAGCCTGGAAGGTTGAGGCTGCAGTGAGCCATGATTGCCTGGGCGATAGAGTCATACCCTGTCTCAAAACAAAAGAGAAACTACTCAGATTCCCATAAAGCTGTGCTTCTAAAAGCCAGCATGTGTACTGGCTACGTCCGAAGCATCCACAACAGGCCGAGCGCAGTGGCTCACGCCTGCAGTCCCAGCACACTGGCCAAGGTAGGTGGATCATCTGAGGTCAGGAGGTCGAGACCAGCCTGGCCGACATGGTTAAAATCTCGTCTCTACAAAAATACAAAAATTAGCTGGGTGTGGCGGTGGGCACCTGTAATCCTAGCTACTTAGGGAGCTGAGCCAGAAGAACTGCTTCAACCAGGGAGGCAGAGGTTACAGTGGGCCAAGATCACACCATTGCACTCCATCATGGGTGACAGAGGGAGAATGTGTAGCGAAAAAAAAAAAAAAAAAAAAAAAAAGGACAGGGCGTGGTGGCTCAGATCTGTAATCTCAGCACTTAGGGAGACTGCGGTGGACGAATCACAAGGTCAGGAGTTCGAGACTAGCCTGGCCAACATGGTAAAAGCCTGACTCTACTAAAAATACAAAAAATGAGCTGGGTGTGGTGGTGGGTGCCTATAATCCTAGCACCTCAGGAGGCTGAGGAAGGCAAATTGCTTGAACCCAGGAAGTGGAGGTTGCAGTGAGCCGGGATCAGGCTCCATCTCAAAAAAAAAAAAAAAATAAGAAGCATCCAGGACAAAACTTGGCAAGTAAAACTTCAAGGCTCCCATCCTACACGATTAAAATCTACGCCTCTAGGGGAAGTCCAGGAATCTGCATCTTTCTTTTTTTGTGTGTGTGAGACAGAGTCTTGCTCTCCCTGGTTCAAACAATTCTCCTGCCTCAGCCTCCCACGTAGCTAGGATTACAGGCGTGCGCCACCACGTCTGGCTAATTTTTGCATTTTTATGACAGACAGGGTTTCACCATCTTGTCCAGGCTGGTCTTTGACTCCTGACTTCATGATCCACCCACCTTGGCCTCCCAAGATGCTGGGATTACAGGCCTGAGCCACCATGCCCAATCAGAAACCTGCGCCGTAAACACACATTGCATTCGGAAGCACAGATGGGCTAGAGGAGCTGAGAGCGGCAGTGGCCTCAGTTAAAGCTACTTCTCATCTTGGGGGATCTGTGAAGGGCTTGTTTAATTTCGTTTCCTCGAAGACAGGCCTCTCTACAGAGCTTAGCAAGCTGCAGGTGTCCAATAAATATTAAATGGGGTGATGGTGGGATGATTCACCAGGAGGTAGTGAGCTCAGGACAGAACCAAAGAGAACCTGACCTGGGGCCAGGAAAAGATCCCATGAAACTCAACTACCTTGAAGGATTTCCGACCTACCCAGCTGTGTGTCTCCTAGACACACCATGGGTGTTAGCGTAAAATACTAGCAACACGCAACATCAGCAGGCCCCCGCCCCCTGAGAAGGGGCTACCAGATCCTCAGCGCTCAAGAGACATCTGTTGAGTGAATCCTCAGTCCTGGACCATGAGCTCCCAGAAGGCAAGGACTGTGCCTGACTCATCCCGTGTTCCTAGTCCCCAGCGTAGCATGTGCGCATGGCAGGTGTCAACACCGAAGCGTCTGCGGATCCAGGAGCAAATGCTCACAAGTGCCACCCAGCCCAGGCTGAGATGAAGGAGAGGCACAGACAGGCCGCCTCAAGACCCCAGGTTTGCAAGCAAGAACAGGCACCACAAAGAGACTCCATCCTCCACTCGAAAAAGCCAACGGCTGGGCCCCTCCTGCCTTCCTTGGCTCAGAGCACCTGGGTGTCCTTTTCCTCCCCAGTGGCCAAGCTTTCCCTAGCTTGTGGTCAGTTCCCTGGGCCTCCTCACCAACTTCATGTGCGCCCCTGCTAAGCCTGGGCTACCCCTGGCCCCCAGCCTCTCACAGAAACCTCAAAAGCAGTGTGGCTAAAGCAGAGGAAAGAACCCCAGCTCAGTTTCCTCACTCCCCATCTCACCCCAAAATACTCAGAGGAAGGTACCTTTCTCCCATCCTTCCACGGCCTTTTAGCAATTTGGTTTCTACTTTTCTCAATTCCTTCCTTTCCCAGAATATTGCCAGACAACCATTTGCCAGCGAGATGTCATCTGATTCTCGGTGTTTTTTCCACCTGACTGAGAACTCTCACATCTATAAACTACGGCCTTTTTCACTCCTCTAAAATCTGCAGTAACAGTGAAAGAGAGGGGTGTTCTCAAAGAAAAAATGTCTCTTCCTAAGAAAATAAAAGGTTTCATGAGAGCTATGACAACACTCTGTTAGAAACTTGGACTGGCTGGGCGCAGCGGGTCATCCCTATAATCCCAACACCGTGGGAGGCCGTGGCGGGCAGATCACCTGAGGTCAGGAGTTCAAGACCAGCCTGGCCAACACGGTAAAACCACATCTCTACTAAAAACACAAAAAGTAGCCAGGTGTGCTGGTAGGCACCTGTAATCCCAGCTACTCGGGAAGCTGAGGCAGGAGAATTGCTTGGACCTGGGAGGTGGAAGCTGCAGTGAGCTGAGATCTTGCCACTGCACTCCAGCCTGGGTGACAGAGTGAGACTGTCTCAAAAACAAAAAAAAAAAAGAAAGAAAGAAAGAAAAAAAATCTGGGCTGATTCTAGAGCAGAGGTTCTCACCAGGGCTGACTGCGCCCCCTCCACCCAGGGGACACTGGGCAATGTCTGGGGACACCTGTCGTCATGAATGGGGTGGGGACACTGCTCAGCACCTCCAGGGCCCACAACGCGCCACCACAGAGAACGATCAAGCGCCACATGTCCACAGCGCCCAGAGGAGAGACCCTGACCTGGCGGCCTCTTCTTCCCTCAGAAGCCCCCTTTAGGCTGGCGCTCCACCCTGGGTACTCACCGGAGGGGCGCTGTAGCTGGCGTGGGGGTTGTTCTGGATCTCCCACAGTCCTTCATTGAAGCCTTTCCTCTTGTTGGGTTTCCCGTACTTGTCTTTACATTTGTCGTAGGGGAACAGGTCCTTGGGCCCCAGGAAGGCTCTGGAAAAGGGAGTCAGTGGCCAGTCCCAGGTGAGTGAGGCCACCCCGGGAGGCACTAGAGGAGAAAACCAAGCCCCAGCAGGGGACACTTACGTTTCGTGTGTGCCAAAGAAAAAGATGGGGTACTTGTTGGGTGGGGGCTTCACGGCGCCGTCAGCGATGTCATCAATCTGCAGTGAGAGGCCAGTCAGGCTTTACCCAATGACCCAGGAAATCACCAAGAAACAAGCCACGGGGCTTGGGGCAAAGCACATGGGAGGAGGAAAGCCTTCAACCCAGGAAGCAGAAGCCCCTTCCCAATAGGAAGCTGCATTCTTCTGTGTACCCTCCCTGCAAAGCTGTACCCCACCCAGAGAGATCTCCCCCGACCCCAGGGAGAGAGCTGGCCCCAGGGCAGGTGGTCCACCTGAGCAAAGTCAGATCCGGCCCTCTGAAGCAACCAGGGGGAGGGGTCAGGCTCAGCAACTATGGACTCCCAGGACCTTCCCTGGGGACCCCTCCCGCAAAGACGGGCTTGCGGGCGGTCCCCCAGGGGATGCAGCTGGCAGCTCCAAGGATGCAGAGGGTGGGGGGTGGGCTGCAAGAGCCGGCCCTGAGCATCCAGGAAGTCCCACCCTCTCCCTGCAGGCCCATGGGCTACGGCAGCTGTCAGTCACCTCCCCACAGGAGGCTAGCAGCCCCTTCACTTCCAATCAGGTGCTTGGAGAGCCGGCTGGGGAAGGGGGGACTGGGGAGAGAAAAGCGAGTGGTCTGGGAAGAGGAGAGCTGGGAAAGGGAGCAAGTCCCTGTGAAGTTGCATTGCTCTGGTCTCTCCCAAGAAAGTCTGCGCCAGCACATCAGGCTCGAGGGGCTTCTCCAGTCCCCAACGCATTCCTTCCCCATCCGTGTCTCCAGCTTCTGGGGGCTCCTGATCTTCCCTGCCCCACTCACCCAGCTTTCCTCTCACTCAAGTCTTCTCTCGGCTACTTCCTCAGAGTCCCTGGCCCCTGGGCTCGGCCATGGGCAGCCAGCCACAGCATCCCTCTCCCGACAGAAGCATTCCAAACTCAGTCCACCAGAGGACCAGCCCGGCATGCCTCCCAGGGCTGCTGCTTCTCCTGCCTCACCCAGGACCCACCCACAGTCCACCTATCCTAGCGGCAGCGCCAGCTTCGGACCTGGGATGGTTCTCATCCTGGGCACTGTGTGGCCTCCCCCTCCACGGCCCCTCCCTGCTGCCCCAGCTTTCCACCCCGTGCCAAATTCCTCACTCCTACCGGGCAGATTCCACCAATCTCAGTCCTGGGAGACTTATCCCTGAGACCTGGAGATGACAGTAGCCTGGGATCCCTGCCCCCCTCTCAGGGCCTGGAACTCACCCACCCGCATATCTGGGACTCCCAGGCATGGGACATCCTTCAGACCAGGTCACCAGGAACCATCCAGGTCCTCAGGACCCCAGCTTCCTCTAAAGGGGTACCCAAGGTCCCCTCAGCCAGCCCCTTCCCTCAGATGCGCTCCCCGTTCCCCGGGCCCAGGCCTGTCTCCATTTCAAGCATTGGGGTTGGACCACCCCACCCTCAAGTCTCCCCAAAACCAGCTTCTACATCCTCCTCCCCACAGGGGGCCAGTCCCCAGGGTCCTCCAACAGGCCCAATGCCAACTTCATTCTAAGTTCCGGTTCCCCAAGCGACAGTGAACCTGTGAACAGACCCCAGCCCCATTCCCCCACACGCAGTCCCTCACTCAGGGGTCCCAGGTTCCCTTGGCCTTGACCCTTAACCTTCCCACATGGCTGCATCCACCAACTCGGGACCTCTAGCACATGGCCGTCAGCCCCCCAGCCTCTCAAAACTGGGATTCTCCACAAGGGAGTACTTCAGCCTGGGGCCCCCCGCATCACATGTCACCCCTAGCCTCAAATCTCAAGTTCCCCAGTTCTGCTCAAACTTGAACCTTGACCCTTCAGGCCTAGGACCCCCAGACCCTGAGGCAAGAGTCCCTCAGGTCCCAGACCCTCCCAGACACCCTGTTGGTGACTTTTTGAGGCCCTGGTGCCCCGGACACCCCCAGATACACAAGGCATGGCACCCTCTGGCCCAGGACACCCCCAGACCCCAAGAGGGCATTTCCCTCAGGCCCAGGACTCCCCCGGGGAGAGTTTCTCAAGCCCCAGACACCTCTAGATCCCCAGGGCACAGCTTCTTCTGGCCCAGGATCCCCAGACCATTGGCGTGCAGCTCCTTCAGGCCTCAGACACCCCCAAATCTCCAAGACGTGGCAACCTCAGGCCCTAGACACCCCCCAGATCCCCAAGGCACGCCTCTCTCAGATCCAAGACCCCTAGTCCCCCAGGGCAAAAATTTCTCAGGCCTCAGACACCCCTAGACCCCCAGAGCACAGCTTCCTTGGGCCCAGGACCCCAAGACCGTTGGTGGATGGTTCCTTCAGGCTCGATACCCCCAAATCCCCATACCCCCAGGGCGCAGTTCTTCAGGCCTAGGACACCCCTAGATTCACAGGGCTCGGCTCCCTGAGTCCCAGAACTCCCATTCTCCGAGGGCGAGAGTCTCTCAGGCCCCAGACATCCTCAGAACCCCTAGGCGAGGACCCCTGAGGCCCAAGGGCCCCAGACCCCGGGGTGCGGCTCCTGCAGGCCTCGGACACCCTCAGAACCCCGGGACGCGGCTCCCTGAGGTCCAGGACACCCAGACCCCGGGGTGCGGCTCCTGCAGGCCTCGGGCACCCCAGACCCCCAGGACGCGGCTCCCTGAGGTCCAGGACACCCAGACCCCGGGGTGCGGCTCCTGCAGGCCTCGGGCACCCCAGACCCCCAGGACGCGGCTCCCTGAGGTCCAGGACACCCAGACCCCGGGGTGCGGCTCCTGCAGGCCTCGGGCACCCCAGACCCCCCAGAGCGCGTCTCCTGCAGGCTCCGGACACCCCAAGACCCCAAAGACGCGGCTCCGTGCAACCTAGAACCCCCACCAGACGCCCGGGATGCAGCTCTGGCAGGCCCCGGACACCTCCAGCCCCCCAGAGGGCGTTCCTGCAGGCCCTGGACACCCCCAGACCCCCAGGGCGCGGCTCCTGCAGGCCCCGGACACCCCCAGACTCCCAGGGCCCGGCTCCCTGCGGCCGAGGACACCCCAGACCCCTGGGGCGCGGTCCCTGCAGGCCCCGGACACCCCCAGGTCCCCCAGACCCCCGAGGCACGGCTCCTTCAGGCGCCAGACGTCCGCTGTCCCCCGGTGCGCGCCTGCCTCAGGCCCGGGGCCCCCGCTGCCCCACCCCCCCACCGGCCCCATCTCCCGCGCGACCTCACCCGGGCTGGCCAGTGCGGGTAGCCCTTCATCTTAGCGAACACCAAGTCTCCGGGCTTGAAGGCGTGTGGCATGCTGACGGCGGGAGGCCCAGGCCGCGAGAAGCGGGGGCAGCGGCAGTAGCGGCTGCGGCGGCGTCGGCGGCGGCGGCAGCGGGAGGCGAAGCCGGGGGCGGGAGCCGGACGCCGAGGGGGCGGGGGCGGCCGCCTGGGCAGCCGGCCGGCACGCGCTTATTGGGCTTTGCGCCACCGGAAGTTCAGCCCTCCGGCCGTCACGCGCCGACAAAGCCGTCGTTCAGGACCACAGGCGGGGGACAGAGAAGCGCGGCGACCAATGAGAACAAGGGTTGGAGCAGAACAGTTAACGGGATTGGATAACGGGCAGACCCAAGGGGCGTAACCCAGAGACCTAATGGGAGGTTATGGGAGGTGAAAGGGAAAATGTGGGAGGAGACAAACAGAGGCGCTAAAGGAGTGAAGGGGTGGAGCTTAAGGGAGAGAGGCGGGACATAAGCCGCCACCAGAGAAGGGGCTATCAGTGAGGCAGAACATTGGATACCTTAGATAAAGACAGCCAATCAGTCAACGCAGGGGGCGGGTCATTGACAGCTTAACTCCCTCAGGAGGCGGGGCTTAAAGGAGAACTGCAAGCCGTTGGCTACCACAAGAGAAGCGCCTCAAGGTAGGGTGCAGGCATTGGCCATTACAAGAGGCGGGACTTCAGCAGGGCGTCGGCCATTGGCTATTGTAAGAGGAGCGATACAACATGAAACAGGGATGGGCCATTGCCAGCTCGAGGGGGCGGGGCTGAGAGGAAGGGGCAGGCCCCGGGGGAACTCTTAGGATAAATAGCCACAAAACGCACAGAATAGTTATTTCTTCACTTCATAAAAACTTACTGAGTACCTATTATATCCCAGGGCCACAAAACACCCCACAGACATATTCAGTCATTCAAGAAAAATGTTCTGAATACCGTGTGACCAAGTTACTGGTTACCTGATTGGGCTTCAGTCTGCACCTGGAAAATGGGGCCCATAATGGTACTGATCCTTTAAGATCTGACAGGACTGTAAGGACTCTGCACCAAACTGAGCCCGGCAATAGGAAACACAAGAAGTGTTAGAAGCTATAACTCGACCAGGCAAGGTGGCTGATGCCTGTAATCCCAGCACTTTGGGAGGTGGAAGAGGGTGGATCACAAGGTCAGGAGTTCGAGACTAGTCCGGCCAATATGGTGAAACACGCCCCCCCCCAACCCAACCTCAGAAAAAATACAAAAATTAGCCGGGCGTGGTGGCGGGCGCCTATAGTCCTAGCTACTCCGGAGGCTGAGGCAGGAGAATTGCTTGAACCTAGGAGGCGTAGGTTGCCGTGAGCCTAGATTGCACCACGGCACTCCAGCCTGGGTGACAGAGCAGGACTCCGTCTCAAAAAAACAAACAAGCAGGCCGGGTGCGGTGGCTCAAGCCTGTAATCCCAGCACTTTGGGAGGCCGAGGCGGGTGGATCACGAGGTCAAGAGATCGAGACCATCCTGGTCAACATGGTGAAACCCCGTCTCTACTAAAAACACTAAAAATTAGCTGGGCATGGTGGCGCGTGCCTGTAATCCCAGCTACTCAGGAGGCTGAGGCAGGAGAACTGCCTGAACCCAGGAGGCGGAGGTTGCGGTGAGCCGAGATCGCGCCATTGCACTCCAGCCAGGGCAACAAGAGTGAAACTCCGTCTCAAAAAAAAAAAAAAAAAAAAAAAAACAGACAAGCAAAGCAAACAAAAACCCGGCTGATCCTGGGATGACTGTATGTGTGACTTGGGGGAAGCAGATAAAGCTGGAAGGGTCCGTGGACGACCTATCATAATGCCTTACAAACATAAATGAGAAGAATGAGTTTTATTTTAACTTATTGGAAACTATTGGAGGGATCTGATTAGAAAGTACAAAGAGAGTACTTTAGTCTCAAAAAACATCCCTATGTGGGTAAAATATGCCTCAAGAAAGACGAATTCTTTACAACTTACACAAAAGGCCTGGTGCGGCATCTCACACCTGTAATCCCAGCACTTTGGGAGGCCGAGGCGGGTGAATCACGAGGTCAAGAAATCGAGACCATCCTGGTCAACATGGTGAAACCCCGTCTCTACTAAAAATACAAAAAAATTAGCTGCCATGGTGGCGCGTGCCTGTAATCCCAGCTACTCAGGAGGCTGAGGCAGGAGAATTGCCTGAACCCAGGAGGCGGAGGTTGCGGTGAGCCGAGATCGCGCCATTGCACTCCAGCCTGGGTAACAAGAGCGAAACTCCGTCTCAAAAACAAACAAACAAACAAACAAACAAAAACCACAAAAACAAAAAAATTAGCCAGACATGGTGGCACGTGCCTGTACTGTAATTATAGCTACTCAAGAGACTGAGGCAGGAGAATTGCTGGAACCTGGGAGGCGGAGGTTATAGTGAGCCAAGATCATGCCAGTGCACTCCAGCCTGGGTGGCAGAATGAAAAGGAAAAGAACGAAAGAACAAAAGAAAGAGGAGAGACAGAGAGAAAGAAAGAAAAGTAAGAAAGGAGGGAGGGAGGGAAGGAGGGAGAGTGGGAGGGAAGGAAGGAAGGAAGAGAGGAAGGAAGGAAGACATACAGGAAGGAAGGGAGGGAGAGAGGGAGGGAGGGAGGGAGGGAAGGAGAAAGCAGATAAGCAAGCAGGCCTTTAAAAAAAAATTTATCTGCCGGGCGCGGTGGCTCAAGCCTTGAATCCCAGCACTTTGGGAGGCCGAGGCGGGTGGATCACGAGGTCGAGAGATCGAGACCATCCTGGTCAACATGGTGAAACCCCGTCTCTACTAAAGGTGCAAAAAATTAGCTGGGCATGGTGGTGCGTGCCTGTAATCCCAGCTACTCCGGAGGCTGAGGCAGGAGAATTGTCTGAGCCCAGGAGGCGGAGGTTGCGGTGAGCCGAGATCGCGCCATGGCACTCCAGCCTGGGTAACAAGAGCGAAACTCCGTCTCAAAAAAAAAAAAAAAAAATTTATCTTTTAGTCTGGTACATTGAGAAGGGCTAGATTAGAATTTCCAGTTAAAATTCAGTGCACTCCAGCCTGGGCGACAGAATGAGACTCTGTCTTGGAAGGAAGGAAGAAAGGAGGGAAGGAAGGGAGGGAGGGAGGGAGAGAGGGAGGAAAGGAAGGAAGGAAGGAAGGAAGGAAGGAAAGAAGGAAGGAAGGAAGGAAGGAAAGGCAAGCCAGCCTTTAGAAAGAAAATATATATATATATATCCATCCAGCGGGACACAGTGGCTCACGCCTGTAATACTAGCACTTGGGCAGGCTGAGGCAGGTGGATCAGGAGGTCAGGAGACCGAGATCAGCCTGGCTAACGTGGTGAAACCCCGTCTCTACTAAAAATACAAAAAAATGGCTGGGCGCGGTGGCTCACGCCTGTAATCCTAGCACTTTGGTAGGCGGAGGTGGGTGGATCACCTGAGGTCAGGAGTTCAAGACCAGCCTGGCCATCATGGTGAAACCCCATTTAAAAAAAAAGAAAAGAAAGAAAGAAAAAAAAAAAAATATATATATATATATATATATATATAAAACAATTAACCAGGCATGGTGCCATGCACCTGTAGTCCCAGCTAATCAGGAGGCTGAGGTAGGAGAATTGTTTGAATCTGCGAGGCGGAGGTTACAGTGAGTCAAGATTGTGCCACTGCACTCCAGCATGGGTGACAGAACAAGACTCTGTCTTAAAAAAAAAAAAAAAAAAAAAAAAAAATCCTTTAGCCTGGTACATTGAGAAGGGCTACAGTTAGAATTTCCAGTTAAAACACATCAAAATGATTTTGAGAAGGGTTCTCACTATGTTGCCCAGGCTGATCTAGGACTCCTGGGCTCAAGCTATCCTCATATTTCAGTCTCCCAAACTATTGGGATTATATGCATGAGCCACAACATCTGGCTGAATGATTTTTAGTATAAATATGTCCCAGGCAATCTTTTTTTTTTTTTTTGAGGCGGAATTTCGCTCTTGTTACCCAGGCTGGAGTGCAATGGCGCGATCTCGGCTCACCGCAACCTCTGCCTCCTGGGTTCAAGCAATTCTCCTGCCTCAGCCTCCTGAGTAGCTGGGATTACAGGCACATGCCACCATGCCCAGGTAATTTTTTGTATTTTTAGTAGAGACGGGGTTTCCCCATGTTGACCAGGATGGTCTCCATCTCTCAACCTCATGATCCACCCGCCTCGGCCTCCCAAAGTGCTGGGATTATAGGCTTGAGCCACCGCGCCCGGCCCAAAATCTTTTTTTTGAGACAGGATTTCACTCCGTTGCCCAGGCTGGAGTACAGTGACATGATCTCGGCTCATGGCAGCCATTACCCTCTGGGTTCAAGTGATCCTCCTCCCTCAGCCTCCTCAGTAGCTAGGAAAACAGACACGTGCCATCACACTTGGCTAATTTTTAATTTTTTTCTAAAGATGGGGTCCCACTTTGTTACCCAGACTGATCTCAAACTCCTGAGCTCAAGCAGTCCTCCTGCCTTGACCTTCCAAAGAGGTGCAATTACAGGTATGAAACGCCTCACCTGGCCCCATACATTTTTTTTTTTTTTTTGAAACAGAATCTCTCTATGTCATCCAGACAAAATGCAGTGATGTTATTTTGGCTCACTACAGGCTTGACCTCCTGACCTCAAGGAATCCTCCTGCCTCAGTCCCGCAGATAGCTGGAACTAAACGTGTGTACCACCACAGCAGGCTATTTTTTAATTATTTTTTATTTATTTATTTATTTTTTCTTTTAGTAGAGATGGGAGTTTCACCATGTTGGCCAGGATGGTCTCTATCTCTTGACCTGTGATCCACCTGCCTCGGCCTCCCAAAGTGCTGAGATTACAGGCATGAGCCACCGCGCCCGGCCTTTTTAAAATTTTATTTTAAGAAATGGGGTTGGCCAGGCGGGGTGGCTCACCCCTGTAATTCAACACGGTGAAACCCCGTCTCTACTAAAAATACAAAAAAATCAGCTGGGCATGGTGGCACGTGCCTGTAATCCCAGCTTCTTGGGAGGCTGAGGCAGGAGAATGGCCCGAACCCAGAAGGCGGAAGTTGCGGTGAGCCCATCACACCATTGCACTCCAGCCTGGGTAACAAGAGCGAAACTCTGTCTCAAAAAAAAAAAAATGGTTAAGTGGCTGGGCACGGTGGCTCATACCTGTAATCCCAACACTTTGGGAGGCCGGAGCGGGTGGATCACAAGGTCAGAAGTTGGAGACCAGCCTGGCCAGTATGACAAAACCCCATCTCTACTAAAAATACAAAAAAAATTAGCTGGGCATGGTGGTGTGTGCCTGTAATCCCAGCTACTCCGGAGGCTGAGGCAGGAGAATTGCTTGAACCCAGGAAGCAGAGGTTGCAGTGAGCCGAGATCGCGCCACTGCACTCCAACCCATTGACAGAGTGAGACTCCGTCTCAAAAAAAAAAAAAAAAAAAGTTACGTCAGGTGCAGTAATTCATGCCTGTAGTCCCAGCTACTTGGGAGGCTGAGGTGGGAGGATGACTTGAGCCTGGGAGTTCCAGGCTGCAGTGACCCGTGATTGTGCCTGTGAATGGCCACTGCAGTTGTGCTCCATCGTGGGCAACAGAGGAATACTGCATCTTTTCTTCCCCCTTTTTCTTTCTTTCTAAAGTTGGAGTTTCTCCATGTTGGCCAGGCTGGTCTTGAACTCCTGACCTCAGGTGATCCACCCACCTTGGCCTCCCAAAGTGCTAGGATTACAGGCATGAGCCACCGCACCCGGCCAAGACTGCATCTTTATAAAAATTTTTTTGGCTGGGCACAGTGGCCCACGCCTGTAATCCCAGGACTTTGGGAGGCTGAGGCGGCAGATCAGGGTGTCAGGAGTTTGAGACCAGCCTGGCCAACATGGAGAAACCTCATCTTTAGAAAGAAAGAAAAAGGGGGAAGAAAAGATGCAGTCTTCCTCTGTTGCCCAAGATGGAGCACAACTGCAGTGGCCATTCACAGGCACAATCACGGGTCACTGCAGCCTGGAACTCCCAGGCTCAAGTCGTCCTCCCACCTCAGCCTCCCAAGTAGCTGGGACTACAGGCATGAATTACTGCACCTGATGAATTACTGCAAAACCCCACGCTTACTAAAAATGCAAAAATTCACTGGGCATGGTGGTGCGTGCCTGTAATTCCAGCTACTTAGGAGGCCGAGATAGGACAATCTATTGAACCCGAGAGGCAGAGGTTACAGTGAGCTGAGATCACGCCACTGTACTACAGCCTGGGCAACAGAGTGAGACTCCATCTCAAAAGAAAGCAAAATTTCTTTTGGCCAAGCTCCGTGGCTCATGCCTGTAATCCCAGCATTTTGAGAGGTTGAGGTGGGCAGATCACTGAGGTTAAGAGTTCAAGACCAGCCTGGCCAACATGGTGAAACCTTGTCTCTAATAAAAATACAAAAAAAGCCGGGTGCGGTGGCTCAAGCCTGTAATCCCAGCACTTTGGGAGGCCGAGGCGGGTGGATCACGAGGTCAAGAGATCGAGACCATCCTGGTCAACATGGTGAAACCCCGTCTCTACTAAAAATACAAAAAATTAGCTGGGCATGGTGGCGTGTGCCTATAATCCCAGCTACTCAGGAGGCTGAGGCAGGAGAATTGCCTGAACCCAGGAGGCGGAGGTTGCGGTGAGCTGAGATCGCGCCATTGCACTCCAGCCTGGGTAACAAGAGCAAAAACTCCGTCTCAAAAAAACAAACAAACAAACAAACAAAAAATAGCTGGGCATGGTAGCACATGCCTGTAATCCCAGCTACTCAGGGAGGCTGAGGCAGGAGAATCTCTTGAACCCAAGAGGCAGAGGTTGCAGTGAGCCAAGATCACACCACCACACTCCAGCCTGGGAAACAGAGGAAGACTACATCTTTAAAAAATATATATATATACACAATATAATTATTATTATTATTTTTTTTGCCAGAGCACAGTGGCTCACGCCTGTCATTCCAGCACTTTGGAAGGCCAAGGGAGGCAGATTACGTGAGGTTAGGAGTTCATGACTAGCCTGTTGCAACATGATGAGACCTCCCATCTCTACTAAAAATACAAAAAATTGCCGGGCGCGGTGGCTCAAGCCTGTAATCCCAGCACTTTGGGAGGCCGAGGCGGGTGGATCACGAGGTCGAGAGATCGAGACCATCCTGGTCAACATGGTGAAACCCTGTCTCTACTAAAAGTGCAAAAAATTAGCTGGGCATGGTGGCACGTGCCTGTAATCCCAGCTACTCAGGAGGCTGAGGCAGGAGAATTGCCTGAACCCAGGAGGCGGAGGTTGCGGTGAGCCGAGATCGCGCCACTGCACTCCAGCCTGGGTAACAAGGGCGAAACTCCGTCTCAAAAAAAAAAAAAAAAAAAAAAAAAATACAAAAAATTAGCCGGGCACAGTGAAGCAGGCCTGCAATCCCAGCTATTCAAGAGGCTGAGGCAGGAGAATTGCTTGAACCCAGGAAGCAGAGGTTGCAGTGAGCTGAGACAGCACCATTACACTCCAGCCTGGGTGAGAGGAGCAAAAATTCCATATGAAAAAGAGAATAATTTACAGTTCCAACACCTTTACACTGGCTGGGTGAGGTGGTTCATGCCTGTCATCCTGGGTTTCACCATATTGGCTTTGGGAGGCTGAGGTGGGAAGATAACTTGAGATCTGCACCAGCCTGGGTAACCTGGTGAGACCCCATCACTACAATTTTTTTTTTTTTTTTTTTTGCTCTGCTGCCAGGCTGGAGTACAGTGGCAGGATCTTGGCTCACTGCAACCTTCCACTCCCCGTTTCAAGCAATTCTCCTGCCTCAGCCTTCTGAGTAGCTGGGATTACAGGCGTCCGCCACCACACCCCAGTAAGTTTTGTATTTTTAGTAGAGATCATGTTGGCCAAATTGATCTTGAACTCCTGACGTCAGGTGATCCACCTACTTTAGTATCCCGAAGTGCTGCGATTACAGGCATGAGCCACCACACCCAGCCCTTTTTTCTTCTTTTTTTTTTTTTTAGAGATGGCAGTCTCACTATGGTGTCAGGGCTGGTCCTGAAGTCCTGGACTCAAACAATCCTCTCGCATCAGCCTCCCAAAGAGCTGGGATTACAGTGTGAGCCACCACAGCCTGCCAAAAAAAAAATATCTATATCATTATTTTTTGAGACAGAATTTTGCTCTGTCACAAGGCTGGAGTGCAGTGGCTTGATCTCTGCTCACTGCAACCTCTGCCTTCTGGGCTCAAGCAATTCTCCTGCCTCAGCCTCCCGAGTAGCTGGGATTACCAATGTATGCCACCACACCCAGTTAATTTTGTAATTTTAGTAGAGACGGGGTTTCACCATCTTGGGCAGGATGGTCTCGATCTCTTGACCTCGTGATCCACCCGCCTTGGCCTCCCAAAGTGCTGGGATTACGGGCATGAGCCAACGCACCAGGCCAAAAAGTGTATTTTTAAACATAACTACCTGCCAGGCACGGTGGCTCACATCTGTAATCCCAGCACTTTGAGAGGCCAAGGCGGGCGGATCATGAGGTCAGGAGATTGAGACCATCCTGGCTAACACAGTGAAACTCCATCACTAATAAAAATGCAAAAATTTAACTGGGCGTCATGGCATGGTGTCTGTAGTCCCAGCTACTCAGATGCCTGAGACAGGAGACTTGCTTGAACCCGGGAGGCAGAGGTTGCAGTGAGCCAAGATTGTCCCACCCCGCTCCAGCTTCGGTGACAGAGTGAGACACTATCTCAAAAAAAAAAAAAAAAGCAACTACCACTAACACCGCTAACAAAATTGAGTCGGGCGTGGGCCCTACTAATTTTATATTTTTGGTAGAGACGGGGCTTCTCCGTGTTGGTCAGGCTGGTCTCGAGCTCCCGACCTCAGGTGATCCGCCCGCCTCGGCCTCCCAAAATGCTGGAATTACAGGCGTGAGCCATCGCTCCCGGCAACAATTTTTATTTTTATTTTTTTAATAGAAAACATAGTTTTGCCATGTTGCCCAGGGTGGTCTCAACTTCAGTCAAGCAAACCTCCCACCTGATTCTCCGAAAGTGCTGGGATTGCAGGCGTGAGCCACCGCGCCCAGCTTAGGTTGAGCAGCGAACAGGACAGGGCCCAGTATTTTCTCTGCGAGGTTCAGTCGGCCTGTCCCTCTCCCATCAACGTTTGTCACCATTTGGGGAGCGCCACGGAAGGCGCCAGGCAAGGCTCTGTCGCCAATCTAGAAGCGCGCTCGTGGCCCTGGCAACGGACTCCGGAAGAACCACAGAGACGCGGCTCCAGCGGACAGAGTGGCCGCCCCAGGCCCGCGACGCACCGAGCGGCACTCCGGCCTGATTGTCACGTGGCCGGTGTCGGAAAGGCGAAAGGCGGGACTTCCGGCGGGCCGGTATTTTTTTTCCGGTGGTTGGTCCTGGGCGGCCCCTCCCCGACTGGGCCCCGTGCCCCCCGCCCATGCGGCCCCCCGCCGCCGGGCCAGCCGCCACCATGAAGAAATTCTTTCAGGAGTTCAAGGCCGACATCAAGTTCAAGAGCGCAGGACCCGGTCAGAAGCTCACGGACTCCGTGGGGTGCGTGAGGATCGTATGGGCCTGAGGCCCTGAGGGGCGGGGACGGCCGGGGAGAGAGGTCTGGGGCCTCGAAGTGCGCGGGAGGTCGGAGGGCGGAGGGCGAGGGGCTGGGAGCGGCGGCGGCGAATGAGGGAAAGGGGAGAGGTGCCGGGGGCGGGGCAAGTGGGGCCTAGGGTGGGCGTCAGGGGGAGGGGAGAGCGATCTGGGGGCGGGGCAGGAGGGCGTGTGGGAGGGACCCGGGGGCGGGGCGGGGAGAGGCAGGGGGCGGGGCAAGGGGCCGGGAGGGTAGGTCTCGGTGGCCGGGCCTCGTAGGCTATGGTGGGGGTCTAGGGCGACGGGGCTGCAGCAAGTTGGGAGTCAGTGGAACGACCCTGGGGGAAAAAAGGGATGATGAGTCCGGAGGCGGGTGGTGAGGAGAGGTCTGGGGACACGGCGGGTTCTGAAGCGGCCCGGATGATTTGGGGGAATCTGGGTGACCAGGGATGGGAGCTGAGCTTGGAGGAGGACACACAATTGTGGGATGGGGTGGTGGAGAGTAATTGTGAGGCATCCATGGGAAAAGGGGATGTGCGCTTGGGATCTGGAGCACGTGGGAGGTTGAGGAGAGACTAGGAGGTCTGGAAGGCCAGGGAAGTGGTGGTGGGCAGAGTCGTCAGTGACCTGAGAGGTCCCTGCGAATTGGGAGGGAAGGGCTCAGGAGGGTGTGCGAGGAGAGTGGAGGTGAGGGACTCCGACAGATGGTGGTGGGAGGGGAGGGAAAGGAGGTAGCTGCCAGGCCTACTTCTGGATTGTCTAGGGAAGACTTCGAGAGAAGGGCATGGGCAGGGCTAAGCCAGCTGGGAGGGGGCATGGGAGGTCGGGGAAGAGCTGGAACCGGAGACGGTGTGAGGCTGAGGGCTGCTGGGTTGAGAATAGGGAACCTGGAGAGCTGGGGCCGCTGCAGGGAGCTGGCTGACCAGGGAGTGGTGGGGACCCATGGAGAGTGAATGGGAAGGTCAGCCAGGCTGCCAGGGCAGGGGTCTATAAGCAATAATGGAAGGGATTGTGAAGAGGTGGGGGCTGGGAAGGGGTAGGAGGAGATGCAGGGAGGTGGCAGGAAGTGCGGGTCAGGGAATCACGGGCAATGGGGCAGTGATGGAGGGAGGGCCATAGTGAGGATGCCAGGATTCCTGGGGGAGAGGCTGAGCAGGAAAGCAAAGTAGGGAGAGGGCTCAGGGACAGAGGGGTCAGGGAGAGAGGTGGGCAAAAGCGGGGAGCCCTTCACTGATTCAACCAATAGTGGGTGAACAGCGTACTGGAGCCACTGGGGCTGGACTTGATAGGAAGGATCCAGGGTATGGGGGCGATGGCTGGATTGGCCCAGAGCCCAGGCATAGAGGGGACGATTGGAGGGGAGGGGTGGGAAGGGAAGGGAAGGGAAGGTGTGCAGAAGTCCCTTTTGGAGTGATACTGGATATCCAGGGTGTGTGGGCATGAAGTCCTGTTTTGGGCTGCAGTGGCAGACAGGACAAGACCGCTGCTTTCCCAGGGCTCACCACCTAGTGGGAGCTGTTGGACGAATAAACCAATGTGCCTGGGATGAGAGCTCAGGCAATGCCCAGGGCCTCAAAATAGGGTGAGCAGGGACTGCCAGGTGGTCTGGGAAGGCCTCTGCCAGGACAGCGAGACTTCAGCCATAAGGAAATCAGCCCCCTTCTTCTCTCCCTGCGGTAGCCCTAGCCCTTTCCAGACCCCCTGTCCTCCTCCCACCCCTCAAGAGAACATTCTGAGCAGAAGGCGCAGACAGTGCAGGGCCGCACAACGGGGAAGAACGGCAGGGAGCCCAGGGGAGATGGGGCCAGGCCGGGAAGGGCTCTCTGGGCCAAGGGAGGCTTTAGGATTTTGCAGTGGGAGGACATCGTGCAGTGGAGTAGCACTAACACTCCCTGAACGAGGTTCCAGAAGGGTCCCTGTGACTGCCCAGGGGAGCAGGGCTCACGGCTGGTTAGGGTGAGGTACCCCAGGAAATGCTGTTTTGTTGGAAAGACCTAGATATGGGATGGGGCCAGGGTGGGTCCTCATGAGTCCTCTCCTCTTCCACCCAATATGCTCAGCTGTGGGAGGACTGGATAGGCAGGGGTGGGCACGAAGCAGGTTCCAGAAGCCTCCAGACAAGGAGGAAGGGCTTCCCGGGCATCTGAGCAGAGCCAGAGGAGTATAGGGCTTGAACTGAGAGCCTGGTCTCCCAGAAGTTTTTGTAGATCTATAGCATGGAAAGTGACAGTTCCTGAATTCACGGGAGGGGCCTGAGAGGAGAAGGGTGAGAGACACATCTGAGCAGATTGGGAGAAAGGGCTGCTCTGCCAGGTCACTGTGCTAAGTGGATTATGGAATCCTCTTTGGCGTAGGGCTCCACAGGGCAGGGCCGTGATTACTTGAGCTCTTTGTACTTGCACAGCCCTGAGCCTGGCGTGGAGTCACGTGGCCAGGGCGAGGCTGGTTGTTGTCAGCTGACCCCAGGGTCTTGCCACAAGGGTGGCGTGGCATGGGGTACATCACCTGGACTTCTCAACCCTCTTGGGTTTGGAAACGGGATGGTGAGACCTCCCTGACAGCTTGTTAGGAGGAGGAGCCAACCAACCCAGCTGACCAGCTCACAGCAGGGGCACGGCACACAGTAGGTGCTCAGCGAACAAAGCTGTGACCTGAGGGTGGAGACTCTTATGGCAGGGAGAGAGGGAGGACGTGATAGCTCTTGAGTCTCCTCAACTCCTGAGGATGTGGGCTGCATGCAGTGGCTTATGCCTGTAATCCCAGCAGTTTGGGAGGCGACAGTGGGAGGATCATTTGAGACTAACAGTTCGAGACTAGCCTGAGCTACATAGTCTCAATAGATTAGCCAGGCTCATGCCTGTCATCCCAGCACACTGGAAGGCTGAGGCGGGTGGATCACTTGAGGTTGGGAGTTTGAAACCAGCCTGACCAACATGGAGAAACTCCATCTCTGTTAAAAATACAAAATTAGGCCGGGTACGGTGGCTCACGCCTGTAATCTCAGTACTTCGGGAAGCTGAGGTAGTAGATCACGAGGTCAGTAGTTCAAGACCAGGTTGGCCAATATGGCGAAATCCCGTCTTTACTAAAAATCCAAAAATTAACCAGGTGTGGTGGCGGGTGCCTGTAGTCCCAGCTACTCGGGAGGCTGAAGCAGAGAATTGCTTGAACCTGGGAGGCGTAGGTTGCAGTGAGCCGCGATCGCACCATTGCACTCCAGCCTGGGTGAGAGTGAGACTCAGTCTCAAAAAATAAAGAAAGAAAAATAAATACAAAATTAGCCAGGCATGGTGGTGCATACCTGTAATCCCAGCTACTCAGGAAGCTGAGGCAGGAGAATCACTTGAACCTGGGAGGCGGAGGTTGCAGTGAGCTGAGATCGTGCCATTGCACTCCAGCCTGGGCAACAGATCGAAACTCTGTCTCAAAAGAAGAAAAATTAGCCAGGATACAGATACTCCCTTGGTCTGTCTCCAGGGAAAAGGCCCTCAAAGAGAAACCCACCCAGCCAGCCCCAAGGCAGCCCCGCCAGGGACCCACCAATGAGGCACAGATGGCAGCCGCTGCCGCCTTGGCCCGGCTGGAGCAGAAGCAGTCCCGGCCCTGGGGCCCCACATCACAGGACACCATCCGAAACCAGGGTGAGCTGCGGCCCTCCTCAGGCCCAGGCAGACACTGTTTGTGGGTCCCAGCCCTGGTGCAGAAGTCACATGAGCCACTGTAGGGGTGTGAGGATCACCCTTGGGAGTGGCCCCCCGAGGGCAGGGGAAGGGTGGCTTCCGGGGTGGGGGGAGCAGAGACTTGCAGCAGAAATAAGGGCTGCCCAGGCAGTGGGGTGCTGGCTCAGGCCGAGGGGTGGGTGCAGACCAAGCCCTGCAGGGGCCCAGGACAGGCATGCTTGGCTCACAGGCCACCCAAGGAATCAGGGGGCTTGGGCCAGGGGAGAGAGGCCTGCACACCATCCCATCCCTGCCTCTCCCTTCTCGGCTGGCCTTCCAGTGAGAAAGGAACTTCAAGCCGAAGCCACCGTCAGCGGGAGCCCGGAGGCCCCAGGGACCAACATGGTAAGAACAGCCACTGGTGGCAGTGTCCCATGCCCAGGGGTGGGGACAGCTTGACTCTGTCACACGGGAGATGTGGCCTCTGCCCTTGGGGCTCTGGGACAGTTGGGAAACCTCGCCTTGACAGGTGGAGGCGGGTTGTGGTGGAACACGGTACTATGCGGGACCTTCAGGGCTCAGCCGCCGGCTGCCAAGGCTTCCTAGCTCAGGCCTGGAGAAGTGGACCTTGTGCGCAGTAGCCCAGAGGTCCCTCCCGTTAACCCTTTAAGGGCGCATCCAGTTAAGAGTTCCTACTTTTCAGAAAGAGAATGGGGGTTGACAGAGGTGAAAGCAGCTGTCCTCTCCTACACCTCAGAACCAGCAAAGGCAGGACCAGGACCAGAACCAGTCTGTGACTTCAGAGGCCGTAGCCTAGTGTTGCCCTCTCCTGCCTGCCTTGGAGGTCAAGGGACTCTGTGGAGATGGGTGTCATCAGGAAGGCCTGCCTGTAGGAATTGGGCCTCGAGAGCTCCACTGAAAGGAGTTCTAAGCAGCTTGACCTTCAAGGATTCAGTGAATTTTAGCCCGGCAAGGACATTAAAGATGGCCTAGAAATGGAGGCTCAGAAGCCAGGCCTTGTCCAGGGTGCTGTGCCCATGGGCTCCCACACAGAGTCCCTTCCTCACCAGCTTGGGGACAGGACCAGCAGGAGCCCAGCTGCCATCTGTTAAGTGCTTCTATGTCTCAGAAGCTGCTCTGTGCTGTCTGTTCTTTACTTTGTTTAGTTCTGAGCAGACCCCACAGGGACATTTGACCTACCAGGGGACAGACTTCGGGATTCAGTCACTTGGCTAGGTTGTCTCCCATGGCCTCCAAGGGGAAGGGACAGCGTGGGGGCTAGAGATGTATGGCTCTATGGCCCACACTCAGGACTGTGGCGCTCGGTGGGGGTCGGGGTGGCCTCTGTCCACAGTCCAGACACGGTCACTTTCACCGCCCCAGGTATCTCAGGCCAGAGAGGAAGGCTCTGCCCACCTGGCCGTGCCTGGCATCTACTTCACCTGTCCGCTCACCGGGGCCACCCTGAGGAAGGACCAGCGGGACGCCTGCATCAAGGAGGCCATTCTCTCAGTGAGTGGTGTGCGCTCCTGTAGTCCCAGCTACTCGAGAGGCTGAGGCAGGAGAATCACTTGAACCCATGAGGTGGAGGTTGCAGTGAGCCGAGATCACGTCACTGCACTCCAGCCTGGCGACAGTGAGACTCCATCTCAAAAAAAAGCAAGCCAGAATGTGAGGCACAGTTCTGGGAGGTCCCACTGGCCGCCAAGGCCCCTGGATCTAGCCTGGGGAAGGCGGAAGGGCAGCCTTGAGTTCTGCTCCATCCTGCCTGTGTTGCCTCTGCCCTGGGGTTCGGGCAGGACCGCGGTCTTCAAGGGTCTCTTTCTTTCTGTGATGAGCGCACAGCTGGGGCTGCTGCACGCCACTGCTCTGCCTTCCTTAAACACCGTCACCCGCGCTGCCGAGGGCCGTGTGGTCCAGGCTCTCGAGCTGCTTTCCCTGCTTCCCTCCTCCCAGCGCTTCTCCACCGACCCAGTGGCCGCCTCCATCATGAAGATCCACACGTTCAACAAAGACCGGGACCGGGTGAAGCTGGGCGTGGACACCATCGCCAAGTGAGCACACGGGCCCTTTGCCCTGCCTGGCCCTCCAGCTCACCGCAGCCCCCCTCCCACTGGGGCTGTCACCCACTCTGGCCCCCTTGTGACCTGCTGAGGTGGGCTGGGAAGGAACACAGGCTGAGTGAGGCAGCTGTACCCAGAGCCTTTGGGGAAAGGGCTAGGCTTCTTTGGGCCTCAGTTTACCCATGTGCAAAATGAAGGTGTTTTTAAGGAATCAGGGGTTCCCCACACTGGCTTCCGCGGATCACATGGGGAGCGTATAGAGGATACAGGGTCACACTGCTCTCAGCATCCAGGCAGGCCTGCAGGTCCACACTGCCCGCTGGCTCCGAGGGAACAACCCACAGGAGCCCACGGCTGATGCTGTGGCTTCCCAGCTCTGGCTCTCCGCTCTGACAGCTCTGTGGCTCCCCCACCACTGTGGTGAACTGGTGTCCTCCTGGGTTGGTGGGACAGTGAGGGCTTCCTTGGGGCTCTTGCTGGCACTAGGGGTGGCCTCCAAGGAGTGTCCAAGGTATGCCTCCCACCCTGGAGATGGCCTCCCTCTCTGGGGTAACTTGACCACTTCTTCCCTCTGACTAGAGGCCAGTGTGGTTGAGCTGCTGTTCCCTGCCTGGCAGGCAGGGCTGTGGCCCGCTAACCCGTCCACCTACCACAGGTACCTGGACAACATCCACCTGCACCCCGAGGAGGAGAAGTACCGGAAGATCAAGCTGCAGAACAAAGTGTTCCAGGTCGGTGTGCCTCCTGCTCGCCAGGCCCAGGCTGGGGGTGGGGGTGGCTGAGCAGTGGTCTCCCTGGAGGAGCCAGCAAGAGTCGAGCCACCAGTAGTGAAGGGTTTCGCCGGTAGAGGGTAGCAGGACAAGGCAGGAGGCGAGAGTTTGATGCACGAGTCACCCCAAATCAACAGATTCTGCCTCTGCTCGCCCGTGTCCTTTTCCTTGTCTTCAGTTGGGCTTATTTGGGAACACGGCGGCCCTGGGGAGGCTTTTCATGCAAATACAGATGTGTGGCTCTTCTGGGTAAGCGGCAGGGTCTGGCAGCTCTGGCCTGTGTTAGCCTCCCATCAGGCCCTCACAGTGCCAGGCTCCTCAGCCTCACTCTTCGTGCATGGTTGTGACTCTTCCCTCTGTGTGGAACTGATGGAAACTCCACAGCCTCCACCTTAGAAAAGCAGGTTTGCAGCAGCACTGAAACAGCCATCCAGGGTTCAGCAGGCGCCCCCAATAGCAAGAGCCGGGCCCCTGGATGGGGTGGGGAGTGGTCAGGCCATGGAGGAAGCCAGGGGACCCCAGTGACCCCCATCTCCACCCCTAGGAGCGCATTAACTGCCTGGAAGGGACCCACGAGTTTTTTGAGGCCATTGGGTTCCAGAAGGTGATGCTTCCCATCCCAGATCAGGGTAAGCAGACAGGGCCTGGCTGAGTGGGAATGGGGGTGAGGGGCGAGGGGCAGGAGGGCCCGTCTTGGGGTCTCCCTGCTGCACAGAGGACACCCATATCCTGCTACACCGTAGAGGACCCCGAGGAGTTCTATGTGCTCAGTGAGGCCACCCTGGCCCAGCCCCAGAGCCTGGAGAGGCACAAGGAGCAGCTGCTGGCCGCAGAGCCTGTGCGTGCCAAGCTGGACCGGCAGCGCCGGGTCTTCCAGCCCTCGCCCCTGGCCTCGCAGTTCGAATTGCCTGGGGACTTCTTCAACCTCACGGCTGAGGAGATTAAGCGGGAGCAGAGGCTCAGGTGGGCCTGGTGTCTGCTGGGTGGGGCAGGGTGGGGTGGGAGAACCCGGGCCAGCCAGCCTGACCTGGCCTGTATGTCCAGGTCTGATGCAGTGGAGCGGCTGAGCGTGCTGCGGACCAAGGCCATGCGGGAGAAGGAGGAGCAGCGGGGGCTGCGGAAGTACACCTACACGCTGCTGCGCGTGCGCCTCCCTGATGGCTGCCTCCTGCAGGGTGGGCACCGGCGATGCCCGGGGAGGGCGGCTCGGGTCGGCAGGGGTCCCTGGGCCTGACCCGCTCTCACTCGCCTGATCCCCAGGGACCTTCTACGCCCGGGAACGGCTGGAGGCAGTGTACGGGTTCGTCCGGGAGGCCCTGCAGCACGACTGGCTGCCTTTTGAGCTGCTGGCCTCGGGAGGGCAGAAGCTGTCAGAGGACGAGAACCCGGCCTTGAACGAGTGCGGGCTGGTGAGTGTCGGCCCGCAGGAGTGCTGCTGACCCCATGACCCTGCGGGTTCTCCTGGAACCAGCACAGACCCCAGGAGGGAGGCTCCTTGTTCTCAGAGCAGAGGACCTGGACAGGTCCCTGGGTTTGAATCTCAACTTCCCACTTATTGGCAGCATGGCCTTGAGTAAGTCCATAACTACTTCATGCCTCAGTTTTCCCACCTGTAAAATGGGAGCGGTGATGCATGTTAGCTGGTGCAGTAGGTTTAGGTTTAGGTCCTGGGAGTCCCCTGAGGGACAGAGGGCAAGAGGCCTGGGTGCGAGCCACAGCCTCCACTGGCTGAGGCGTCCCTGAGCCCAGGCTGCCCGCTGAGGTCCCTGCTGTGGGAAGGGCCAACTGTGCTTGGCTCTGTCCTTCCGCCATGCTGCCACACAGAGATAGTGATGGCCTGCCCCCACTGCAGGTGCCCTCTGCCCTCCTGACCTTCTCGTGGGACGTGGCCCTGCTGGAGGACATCAAGGCCGCCGGGGCTGAGCCGGACTCCATCCTGAAACCTGAGCTCCTGTCAGCTATCGAGCAGCTCTCGTGAAATAAAAGCAGGGTTGGCCTCAGCCCTGTGGGTCTGTCTCATGCTCTCCCTGTCCCTATCCCTACCGCCCCAGGGCCTCTAAGCCACCTCTGGAAAGACCTGCTTTTCCCCATGGGCAAGGGAAAGGTGTCGGCCGGCTGTAGAGCCATGCAACCGGGCCCTGTGGCAGAGCCCCCCAGCCCCCAAGGGAGAGGCCTCGGGACGCCACCAAATCGAAGTCCTCCCTAGCTGTGGTAACTGTCATGAAGCCCCTGGGCAGACAAACGGGCATCTCCCTGGACAGGAGAGCAGGCTCATGGCACAGGTCCTGTTCCTGTGTGCCATGGGTGGCAGCAGCTGCACCCGACGCTGGGGCTGGTCTGTGGATGTGGGTGACGACAGTAGAGGGGACACTGGCCTTCAAGCACGGACCTGCAGTTACTAAATTATGAACCCAAATAAACAGGGTGTTTGAATATGGTTTCCTGGTGCTCTGTTCAAACTGTGGGACACAGGCCAGGCTCAGCTGCTGCGGAGTGGACAACACGTGGGGGCTGGGTGTGGCTCCCTGCCAAGGCAGCACCAGGCAGAAACCTGCTCTCCAGCCAGTGCCTGGCCACAAGTGCCTGCTGAGCCTCCCCTGCCTGGGGTGGAAGTTCCATGGGTTAGCGGAGGCTGTGCTGTGCCCATAAAGGCCCAGTCCCTGTGGGCCTCCCCCAGCCTGGGAGGTGAGTGCTGTCACAGGCCTGGCTTCACTGTGGCTAGTGAGACAAAGTGTCCTGAAGACAGTCATCTATTCCTGGAATCTGTAGATGTGTGATGTCATTCGTGGGTATAATGAACGATCTTGAGCTGGGAGATAGTCCTGGGTGGTCCGGGGAACAGTGTCCCCACATGGTCCTCACGAGAGGTAGTGGAAGGGTGAGTCAGACAGAGAGTGAAAGAGGCTGCGCCGTGGCTGTGAAGGTGGAGGAAGGGCCCCCGAGCTAAGGGATGAGGTGCCTCTGGGCACTGGGAAAGCTTCCAGGAGGGCCTGGCCCCGCCCACAGCTTGATGTTAGCCTGGCGAGGCATGCATGCGTTCTGACCTCAGAGCTGTGAGATGGTGACAGGTGCTTTAAGCCACCAGGTTTGTGGTCCAGCAGCCCCAGGGGACACAGGGACTGCCCTGTGGTGTGGAAGGCATGCGTGCCCAGCTCCACTGCTGACTTGATGCAGGTCTGCACCAGGGGGAGGTGGCCAGGGCCTGTGCTCATACCCCTGCCCTTGCATTGGTCCCTTCCTCACCCCTAGCTGGCCTAGTGCTGTGGGTCCCCCCGAGGGTCCCCTGACAGGGCTCAGGTCTCCGGTCCTCTGACCGCTGTCAGCCAAGTGATGGAGAGACGCACAGCCTCAAGTCCCCAGTGTGACTGCAGTATTCCGCTCTCATAGCTTGAGGGGAGCCCCCAGCATGCCTTTCTGTCACAACTTGGGCCATCAGCAGCTGCTTGCTTTCCTGTCACCCTGACCTGTGGGCTGCCTGGGCAGGCATCTGATATCTTGTTTGCTGCCCTGGCCAAGGAACCGGCACCACCCCAGCTGGTGTAGGCACCCGGCTCATTGAGAACAGAGGCCGTCCCTCCAGTCCTGCATCCCCTGCTGGTCCCAGAATGCAACTCCGGGTTATCAGGAGCCCCTGTAAAGCTGGTCAAAGGCATGCACGGGGGGAGCCTCTGCTTCGTGCACAGCTGAACCCTGCTTCCCAGGAGGAAGTCTTGGCCTGGGCACCCCCTGCCATCCCTGACCAGGTGGACGGAGGTAGCCAACACCTTCCACACATGGGGTCCCCTTAACGGAAGCTTAGACTTAAGGCAGGGTGTGGCCGGGAGAAGCAGGGCTGGCGAGGGTGACCTTCCCTGTGGCTATGTGTGCTGAGCCGCTCAACACCACAGCAGCTGTCACCTCTCCTCCCTTGGGGACAGCGGGGATAAAGCCCACTCACCCACAAGCAGATAGGTCACCTCCTAGCTCCAGCACTCGCAAGACATGCACCTGACCTAGGGATGGGCTCTCACAAAGCCTCAGACTAGACGCCAAACTCCACTCCTGGCAGCTCTGGGTTGAGAAAGGTGACCTCGGCAGGTCACGAACACCCCCTCCTAACCCCCCAACCCAGGGCAGGAGGGACTGCCAGGCAGAAGCACGTGGGGAGAAGAAAACCACACCTTGAACTAGGTCAGCCTTGTACGAGGACTTAGCAACGAACAGATGGGACAGTGCTGTCACAGGGCACAAGGCTGCCCCCGGACACGAGGCACCACACGGGGCCGGGCCATGGGCAAGGCACACCCTCAGAGAAACACGACGTTCTCAGGAAAGACAAGACAGCGGCTAAGGGCTAGAGAATAAGTTTATACACTGCCTCGTTAGGTCCAGGTGCACATGGCCAGGCGGGTGATCCTGGCACTTCAATTCATTTACAAGCATTGGATTCCACGCCTGCTCCCACGCCCGCAGGCTTCCCCGATAGGCCAGCAATCTCAATAATGCTTTATTAAAGGGCAGATTCATATGTAGCTCTTGGGGGAATTTTTACAAATGTCAAAGGAACTAATCCAGCATCCTATATAGAACTCTGCACACCTTGGGAAGGTCCGTGAAGCAGGACAAAGTGCTCTTTACACAGGAATCGAGTCGGTTCAAGTATCTGCTCCGGGGGGAGGACGTCCTAAGCGTTCTACATACGTCACCACAGCTCTCAAGAGGCACCCAGTGGGCTTGAGGGCACGGCGGCCTTGCCAGCGTCCACCCCCAAAGCACCCCCAGCTCCAGAAGCGGCGCCACACGGGGTCTGGACCTCTGCAGGGTGAGAGAGGCAGTGTCTTGAGCTGGCTGTGCCCACTGGGCTCCCTGGGGGAAGACCCCACCCTGTTGCCTCCTGGGGCCTTCGACAGCCCAGGGGGTGGGACCCTCCACCCACAGACGGAGGCTGGGGTACTGTGCCCCCTTGTAGAGGTGATCATCCACCCTCAGGCTAACCCTGTTCCCTGCCACCCCAGCACACTCCTTCGACTCAGCCTGCCGCAGGGCTTCTGTACTTCTTTAGGGAGCATTCCAGAAAACTACTTGGCCCTCTCTCCCGCCTCAGTGTAGCCTTCTCTGACCCCATCTAACATCACAACCACCTGAGACTTCCAGCACAGGCCCTCTCAGCTCTGCGGCCAACATCCCCTCCCTGTTGAGGCTCACCTCCTGTGCCCACCTCACCAGTGCATTCTGCTGTCTAGAGCCCTTCTCACCCGCAGCATCTGGGACATCCATGATCATACAGTCGCCCTCCTCCTCTTCCTCCTCCTCTGTGTCTGCCTGGAAGCCGTCCATGTCCTCAGCACCAACCTGGACAGGCAGGGCGAGTAGCTGTCAGCACTGCAGGTGGCAGTCACACTGGTGCTGGGGGGCCTCTGGGAGTGTGACCCCTCCCTCCCACCCCCAACACAGCCCAATATCCTGAACCCAATTTGGTAACAAACTGTCCAAATGTGAGAGGTTTATCAGAGGCCACAGCCAGATAACCTTGGGGGTTCCCTCAAATGAAATGGACTCAGATTTCCCAAACAGCCATCACTGCCACCTACAGAATCGTCTCCAGTCAGTGACAGGCCACATACCTGACAGTGGTCCCATCGGATTACAACTGTATTTTTATTTAATATGTATGTATATATTTTGAGGCACGGTCTTGCCTTATCACCCAGGCTGGAGGAGAGTGGTACCACTTTGGCTCACTGCAACCTCCGCTTCCCAGGTTCAAGCGATTCTCCTGTGTTAGCCTTCTGGGCAGTGGAGATTACAGGTGCCTACTACCATACCTGGCTAATTTTTGTATTTTTAGTACAGACTGCGGGGGCGGGGGGGGGGGGGGCGGGGTGTTTCCATGATGCTGTTAGGCTGAGTTTGAACTCCTGACTTCAGGTGATCCATCGGCCTCGCCCTCCCAAAGTGCTGGGATTACAGGCGTGAGCTACCGCACCTGGCCACAACTTTTTTGCTGTGCCTTTTCTACGTTTAGAGATAAATACCACTAGGTTACAAGTGCCTGCAGGACTGAGCATAGGTTTGCAGCCCAAGAAGACAGGGCTGAACCACGCGGCCCAGGCGTGCAGCAGGCTGTCTATCCAGGGTAAGAACAACCCAGTGCATCAGCACAACCACAAAACTGCCTGAGGACACGTCTCAGAATGCATCCCAGACGTGAAGCTATGACTGTGACTTGTGAATTATTTCTAAGTCAAAACAAAGGGATTCTGGATTTCTGGCTCAGATTGAAAAGCTGACAGAGTATGCATTTTCCTCTGAATTAACTTACATATTTTTAAAGAGACAGGGTCTCGCTCTGTGGCCCAGGCTGGAATGCAGTAGCATGATCAGGGCTCACTGCAGCCTGGACCTTGCAGGCTCAAGCAATCCTCCGACCTCAGCCTCTTGAGTAGCTGGGACTACAGGCATGAGCCACGATGCCCGGCTAATATTCTCATTTTTAGGAGAGACAGGGTCTCATTTTCTTCCTAGGCTGGTCTCCAATTCCTGGCCTCAAGCAATCCTCCTGCTTCACCTTCCCAAAGTGCTGGGACTACAGGCATGAGCCACTGTGCCCGGCTAATATTTTCTTTTTTTTTTTTTTTTTTTGAGACGGAGTTTCGCTCTTGTTACCCAGGCTGGAGTGCAATGGCGCAATCTCGGCTCACTGCAACCTCCGCCTCCTGGGTTCAGGCAATTCTCCTGCCTCAGCCTCCTGAGTAGCCGGGATTACAGGCACGCGCCACCATGCCCAGCTAATGTTTTGTATTTTTAGTAGAGACGGGGTTTCACCGTGTTGACCAGGATGGTCTCGATCTCTCGGCCTCATGATCCACCCGCCTCGGCCTCCCAAAGTGCTGGGATTACAGGCTTGAGCCACTGCACCCGGCATATTTTCTTTTCTTTTTTTTTTTTTTTTCTTTTTTTTTTTTGAGACGGAGTTTTGCTCTTGTTACCCAGGCTGGAGTGCAATAGCGCAATCTCAGCTCCCTGCAACCTCCGTCTCCTGGGTTCAGGCAATTCTCCTGCCTCAGCCTCCTGAGTAGCTGGGACTGCAGGCACGCGCCACCATGCCCAGCTAATTTTTGTATTTTTAGTAGAGACGGGGTTTCACCATGTTGACCAGGATGGTCTCGATCTCTTGACCTCGTGATCCACCCACCTCGGCCTCCCAAAGTGCTGGGATTACAGGTGTGAGCCACCGTGCCCGGCCGGCATATTTTCTTTTTAAAAATTTTTTAATTTTTTTTTTTTTTTGAAAGAAAGGGGTCAGGCCAGGCGTGGTGGCTCAAGCCTGTAATCCCAGCACTTTGGGAGGCCGAGGCGGGTGGATCACAAGGTCAAGAGATCAAGACCATCCTGGTCAACACGGTGAAACCCCGTCTCTACTAAAAATACAAAAATTAGCTGGGCATGGCTGGGCGCAGTGGCTCAAGCCTGTAATCCCAGCACTTTGGGAGGCCGAGGCGGGTGGATCACGAGGTCAAGAGATCGAGACCATCCTGGTCAACATGGTGAAACCCCGTCTCTACTAAAAATACAAAAAATTAGCTGGACATGGTGGCGCATGCCTGTAATCCCAGCTACTCAGGAGGCTGAGGCAGGAGAATTGCCAGAACCCAGGAGGTGGAGGTTGCGGTGAGCCGAGATCGTGCCATTGCACTCCAGCCTGGGTAACGAGAGCGAAACTCCGTCTCAAAAAAAAAAAAAAAAAAATTAGCTGGGCATGGTGGCACGTGCCTGTAATCCCAGCTACTCAGGAGGCTGAGGCAGGAGAATTGCCTGAACCCAGGAGGCAGAGGTTGCGGTGAGCCGAGATCGCGCCATTGCACTCCAGCCTGGGTAACAAGAGCGAAACTCTGTCTCAAAACAAAACAAAACAAAACAAAACAAAACAAACAAACAAACAAAGAGAGTACAGCCTGGGCTGGGCACGGTGGCTCACACCTCTAATCCCAATACTTTTGGAGGCCAAGGCGGGATGATTGCTTGAGCCCAGGAGTTCAAGACCAGCCTAGGCAACATGGAGAAACCCTGTCTCCACAAAAAAAAAACACACAAAAATTAGCCCGGCGCGGTGGTGAATGCCTGTAGTCCCAGCTGCTCAGAAGGCTGAGGTGAGAAGATTACCTGAACCCGGGACAGGGAGGTTGCAGTAAGCCGACATTGTGCCACTGCACTCCAGCTTGGGCAACAGAGCAAGACTCTGTCTTGGGGGAGAGGCGGGGAGAATGTAGCCTGGAGTTTGAATCCCTGCTCTGTGACTCCCCTGCTGTGTAGGGTGAGGAAGGACTGGACTGAGGGTCTGCGTTTCCAGTTAGATTTTTTTTTTTTTTTTGGAGACTGGTATT
The DNA here is from genome assembly GCF_048565385.1 of Saimiri boliviensis. Classification (NCBI taxonomy): domain Eukaryota; kingdom Metazoa; phylum Chordata; class Mammalia; order Primates; family Cebidae; genus Saimiri; species Saimiri boliviensis. The sequence continues at coordinate 41,999,532 of NC_133462.1, forward strand.
CCGTTACCCAGGCAGGAGCACAGCGATGCAGTCACAGCTCACTGTAGCCTTGATCGTATGGACTCAAGCAATCCTCACACCTTAGCCTCTGGAGTAGCTGGGACCACAGGTGTGTGCCGCCATGCCCGGCTAATTTTTATTTTTTATTTTTAGTAGAGATAAGGGGTCTCACTATGTTGCCCAGGCTGGTCTCAACCTCCTGGGCTCAAGCGGACCCCCGGCCTCAAGCCATCCTCCCACCTCAGACTCCTGAAGTACTGGGATTACAGGTGTGAGCCACTGCACCTAGCCCCAACAAGATTCCTGAGCTGTTGGCATTTGCTTTCAGCAAAGGAGACAGAAAGACAGGACTTATGAAGTGGAGGTCTGATTCCCACCACGAGCCTCCAGGTCAGTGCTCACTCTCTCTGTGCATGAACAAAAACTCATCCCAGGAAGGAGAGCCACACTTATTTTTTCAGGGAGGCAAGGCCTCACAACTCCAGGAATTCTTCCTTTACATAAACCTTCATTCGCCTAGAAAATCGACTGCACAGTAACACAATGGTCAGAGCACAGTGCCTGGCCATGCTGACTGGGTTCCAATTGTCCCCATGCATTCCCATGTAGGGGCTCCCTAGGCAGCATGGGCTGATCCTGTGAGGACACAGTAGGACCTTTTTTTAAAATATAAAAGAAACAGGGTCTTGCCCTGTCACCTGGGCTGGAGTGCAGTGGTGCGATCACAGATAACTACAGCCTCGAACTCTTGGCCTCAAGTTATCCTCCTGCCTCAGTCTTCCAAAGTGCTGGGATTACAGGTATAAGCCACTGAGCCCAGACTAGGGCCATTTTCAACTACCTTTTTGAAAGATTAGTTAAGCAAAGAAGGGTCTAATAATCCCCTGTAGACTCTGCTGAGGAGTGTGACACTGCAGGTGTTAAACAAAGGGAACAAGCCAATTTCTTCAGAGCCATCTCAAGTCACTGGGACCTCCCTCCACACAGGAGATGCACTGACACACGAGGTTTTTTTGGATCCACAATTTTTCAGCACAATCACCACTCTCACCCTCCAGGCTCAAGACAGGCTTTAACACATGACACCAAGTTCTACTGTGCTGAGAGCTGCCGGCAGCTTGCTTCACAGGACAGCTGTCATCACAGGCAGCACTGCAAGTGCTCAACACAGACACAGAGGAGCGCGGACTATGGAAAATGGGAGTTGGGAAAACATTTAGCAACTACATGGGATGAAGATGGTGTCACTAACATCTATCCGCCCCCCACCCCTTTTTTTTGAAACAGAGCCTCACTTTTGCGCCCAGGCTAGAGTGCAATGGCATGACCTGGGCTCAACTGCAACCTTTACCTCCCGGGTTCAAGTGATTCTCCTGCCTCAGCCTCCCAAGTAGCTGGGATTAGAGGTGTGTACCACCAATGCTCAGCTAATTTTTGTACTTTTAGTAGAGATGGGGTTTCACCATGTGAGCCAGGCTGGTCTTGAACTCTTGGCCTCAAGCCTGCCTCATTCTCCTCATTCTCTTGTAATGCTGGGATTACAAGTGTGAGTGATGGCACCCAGCCATCTATGCTTCTTTTTTTTTTTGAGACGGAGTTTCGCTCTTGTTACCCAGGCTGGAGTGCAATGGCGCGATCTCGGCTCACCGCAACCTCCGCCTCCTGGGTTCAGGCAATTCTCCTGCCTCAGCCTCCTGAGTAGCTGGGATTACAGGCACGCGCCACCATGCCCAGCTAATTTTTTGTATTTTTAGTAGAGACGGGGTTTCACCATGTTGATCAGGATGGTCTCGATCTTTTGACCTCGTGATCCACCCGCCTCAGCCTCCAAAGTGCTGGGATTACAGGCTTGAGACACCGCGCCCGGCCTTTTTTTTTTTTTTTTGAGACGGAGTTTCGCTCTTGTTACCCAGGCTGGAGTGCAATGGCGCGATCTCGGCTCACCGCAACCTCCGCCTCCTGGGTTCAAGCAATTCTCCTGCCTCAGCCTCCTGAGTAGCTGGGATTACAGGCACGCGCCACCATGCCCAGCTAATGTTTTGTATTTTTAGTAGAGACGGGGTTTCACCATGTTGACCAGGATGGTCTTGATCTCTCGACCTCGTGATCCGCCCGCCTCGGCCTCCCAAAGTGCTGGGATTACAGGCTTGAGCCACCGCGCCCGGCCTGCTTCTTTAGTTTTATTCTGATGACATAATCTGTTCTGTTGGCAAGGACAAACACACCCTTCTTTGTATTTTAAAAAATTTAAATGAAATAGCCGGGCGCGGTGGCTCAAGCCTGTAATCCCAGCACTTTGGGAGGCCGAGGCGGGTGGATCACGAGGTCGAGAGATCGAGACCATCCTGGTCAACATGGTGAAACCCCGTCTCTACTAAAAATACAAAAAATTAGCTGGGCATGGTGGCGCGTGCCTGTAATCCCAGCTACTCAGGAGGCTGAGGCAGGAGAATTGCCTGAACCCAGGAGGCGGAGGTTGCGGTGAGCCGAGATCGCGCCATTGCACTCCAGCCTGGGTAACAAGAGCGAAACTCCGTCTCAAAAAAAAAAAAAAAAAAGAAACATAACAAGGGGTGGGCATGTTGGCTCACGCCTGTAATCCCAGCACTTTGGGAGGCCAAGGTGGGCGAATCATGAGGTCAAGAGTTCGAGACCAGCCTGACCAACATGATAAAACATCATCTTTACAAAAAATTCAAAAATTAACCAGGTGTGGTGGTGGGCGCCTGTAATCCCAGCTACTCTTGAGGCTGAGGCAGGAAAATTGCTTGAACCTGGGAGGCGGAGGTTACAGTGAGAAGAGATCACGCCACTGTACTCCAGCCTGGGCGACAGAGTAAGACTCAGTCTCAAAAAAAGAAAAAAAAAAAAGATGAAAACTCTCAAACTGGGAAAAAAGTGTAACCCAATAAAAAACATGTATGTACACCATTTGCAGACAAATAGCCACCCCTCCCCATGGGTGCAGAAGTATCAGTCAGAAGCTTGATTAAATGCCAGGAGGCTGGACAGAAGATCACTTGAGCCCCAGAGGTGGGAGACCAGCCTGGGGCAACAAACTGTCTCTACAAAATATTTAAAGATTAGCTGGGTATGGTGGCACATACCTATATTCCCAGCTCCTAAAGAAGCAGAGGTGGGAGCATCACTTGAGCCCAGGAGTGGAGGCTGCAGTGAGCTGTGACTGAACCACTGAACTCCAGCCTGGGTAACAGTGAGACTCTGTCTCAAAATAAGCAGACAATGCCAGGGGACATGTCCCATCTGGGCTCTTGTGCTTCCTGAGCCCCTCTCTACACAGGCTCTGAACAGTATCAGGCCCTGCTCCATAGGGAAGTTTACGTCCCAAACTGTAGGAGGTTCAGGGATGTGGGTGAAGCACCAAGCTGGGCCTGGGTCCCTACTCCTTCAGGTGTGGCCTTGTGTGTCCAATGCACTGCTAAGTCCCAGGAGGCCCTCACCTGTGCCACGGCAGCAGAGGCCACCAATCGCGCATATGGCCACCACTGCCATGCATTTTCAGGTGCGATGTCACATTTTGCTGACTCTAAGACCCACCGAATCTCTCTGACCTACTCTAGTTAAACTGGGTGCACCCCTCTTTCCTAGTAGTTAGAGACGATAGCCAGGTACTCGCCACCCCGAAGCACAGAAACTCACACCTGATTCTGGACACATGGGACTCAGGGTGCCATGTTCCCAGTGAGGAAACACAGGTTCCACATGTTGACAGGGAGCAATAGCAGTGCTTGGGAGGACCCAGGGCAGGGCACTGCATCCCAGCTGGGAGAGTGAAGCTGCCACATCAAACCAGTGGAGGAGGGTGGGGAGGGAGCTGGTCCAAGCCCTGGGCTGCTGCATGGAGGATGAGACCCCAAAGGAATGTCTGAGGGACACGGGTTCCCAGGGAAGGGCTGATTAGCAAAAGCACTGGAGCACTGCTTGCATAGTGTCACAGGCAGAGGGACCTTCCCGCCCCGATCATTTTCAGACTGGGGAGCTCCAGTTCCCTGTAAGGCTGTGCAGGTCACAAGGGAAAGGCACTGCTCACACACAGCTTCAACAAGGAACGCAGCCAGTGAAGCTTTATGTGGGGCTGCCTGGGGCCCAGCTCCCAGGCACTGGGCTCCCCACGATGCCACGCCGCCTCCACAGGGCCAGGAAAGCTGTGTACACTACACACTATGCAGGGACAAAGGCTCTAGGGAGTGCCAGCAACAGTTCCACTGACAGCCCCAGACCCTCTGGGATGTTCTGAAGTCCTCTCCTGCTAGGACAGTTAAGGGAGGTTCACAGTGTGTCAAGGTCCATGTCCGTGTGCTGCCAGTAGGGAGATGACTGGACATCATCTCAGGAGCCACTTCTTTTACCTCCCTCCCTGCCACTATGTAAATGACCACTTTTTTTTTTTTGAAATGGAATCTTATGCTGTTGCCCAGGCCGGAGTGCAATGGCATGATCTCGGCTCCCTGCAACCTCCGCCTCAAGTGATTCTCCTGCGTCAACCTCCTAAGTAGCTGTGATCACAGGCACTCACCACTATGCCCAGCTAATTTCTGTATTTTTAGTAAAGATGAGGTTTCACCATGTTGGCCAGGCTGGTCTCGAATGCCTGACCTCAGGTAATCCACCCTTTTCAGCCTCCCAAAGTGCTGGGATTACAGGCGTGAGCCACCGTGACCAGCCATCAACCACCTCTAACATCAGAGAAGAGGATGCAAGTTGGAGCTGGGGGTTGATGCAAGTTTGACCGCTGTCTTGCTCCTTGTCCCAAGTCTCTGAAAACCTGTAACTCCATCAGATCGTGGCCTGGAAGGCCCAAGGTTCACAAGGACAAATAGGTTTGCACTAAGAGTAGATATTAGAAATGAAACTCAGGGGGCCAGGCACAGGGGCTCACGCCTATAATCCCAGTGCTTTGGGAGCCAAGGCAGGATTGCTTAAGGCCAGGAGTGCTTAAGGCCATTGAGTGGAAGGTACAGATAGTTCCCATACACTTTCTTTGCCAAAGCAAAGCCAAGCCACCCCCATTACCAACATCACCTTCCAGAGCAGTGCATTGGTTACAATCAGTGCACCTTAGGCTGGGCACTATGGCTCATGCCTGTAGTCCCAGCACTTTTGGAAGCCCAGGTGGGAAGATCACTTGTGCCCAGGAGTTGGATACTAGCCTGGGCAACGTGGCAAAACCCCACCTCTACGAAAAATACAGGTTTTTTTTTTTTTTTTCTTGTTTTTGAGACGGAGTTTTCGCTCTTGTTACCCAGGCTGGAGTGCAATGGCGCGATCTCGGCTCACCGCAACCTCCGCCTCCTGGGTTCAGGCAATTCTCCTGCCTCAGCCTCCTGAGTAGCTGGGATTACAGGCACACACCACCATGCCCAGCTATTTTTTTTGTATTTTTAGTAGAGACGGGGTTTCACCATGTTGACCAAGATGGTCTCGATCTCTTGACCTTGTGATCCACCCGCCTCGGCCTCCCAAAGTGCTGGGATTACAGGCTTGAGCCACCGCGCCCGGCCTAAATTTATTTTTATTTTTATTTTTTGTAGAGACCAGCACAGGCAATATGGTGAAACTCTGTCTCTACAAAAAATTAGCTGGGCGCAGTGGCATGTGTCTATAGTCTCTCTCAGCTACTCAGGGGGCTGAGGTGGGAGGACTGCCTGAGCCTGGGGAGGTCAAGGCTGCAGTGAGTGGTGATCATGCCACTGCACTACAGCCTGGGCAACATAATAAGACCTGAGACTCAAAAAAAAAAAAAAAAAAAAAAATAGAGAGAGAAACTCAGTTATGTACATTGGGTGGTAAGGACAGAAAGTCTGCATGAACGCTAACAAGGCTGATCCATGGCTGGGGTGGGTGCCAGGGGCCACTGGCTCTCTGAGCACCAGTTTCTTCTTAAGACCAGGCAGTGCCCCGTCACACACCCCACAGCTCCGTGTGCTTGTGCCTCTGAGACACCCATGAGGCTGTAATCACAGAGCACTCATTCTCCTTACATGCTCTTGCCTGTGCCTCACATTGGGTGGTGTTCTGCATGTCCCTGTGTCTGTGCAACTGATGAGACTGGCTGGTGCACATTAAATCCTTAATAACTGTGATTGAATGCAAAATTAAAGAACCCATGAACGAAAATAAAAATGCCACCACTTGGGATATTATGCAGTGTGAAAAAAAAAAAAGCTATCAAGCCACAGACAGACATGGAGGAAACGATACATACTGCCAAGTGAAAGGAGCCACACGAGGTGGCATTCCAGCTACAGGGCAATCTGAAAAGGCCGAATCAAAGATACAGAGGTCAGTGATTTCCAGAAGACTGGATGGGTAGAGCACAGGGGCCTTTCAGGGCAGAGAGGCCGCTCCGTTCAGAATAATACACAGCATCCAACATTTGTTCAAATCACAGAACCCTCAACACCAGGAACAAACCCTAACGGAGACTGTAGACTCTGAGTGTTTATGATAAATCAAAGAAGGTGCACTTTGTCTATTTCTAGAGACAGGGTCTCGCTGTCTCGTCCAGGCTGCAGTCCAGTTGTATGATCGTAGCTTACTGCAGCCTCAATCTCTGAGGCTCCAGCAATCTTCACGCCTCAGCCTCCCAAGCAGCTGAGCCTACAGTTGCATGCCACCACTTGGATAATTTTAAATTTGTGTTTTTCGTAGAGGTGGGGTTTTGCCACGTTGCCCAGGCTAGTATCCAACTCCTGGGCACAAGTGATCTTCCCACCTGGGCTTCCAAAAGTGCTGGGACTACAGGCATGAGCCATAGTGCCCAGCCTAAGGTGCACAGATTGTAACCAATGCACTGCTCTGGAAGGTGATGCTGGTAATGGGGGTGGCTTGGCTTTGCTTTGGCAAAGAATGGGAACTATCTGTACCTTCCACTCGATTTTGCTGTGACCCTAAAACTACTCTAAGAGTAAAGTTATTTAAAAAACACAAAAGCAACAAGCGCAGTGGCTCATGCCTGTTAATCCCAGCACTTTGAGAGGCTGAGGCGGGAACATCACGAGGTTAAGAGATTGAGACCTTCCTGGCCAACATGGTGAAACCCCGTCTCTCCTAAAAATACAAAAATAAGCTGGGTGTGGTGGTGTATGCCTGTAGTCCCAGCTACTCGAGAGGCTGAGGCAGGAGAATCACTTGAACCTGAGAGGCAGAGTATGTAGTTAGCCAAGATGGCACCACTGTACTCCAGCCTAGCGAGAGTGCGAGACTCTGTCTCCAAACCAACCAACCAACCAACCAACCAACCAACCAACACTGGGCGCAGTGGCTCACACCTGTAATCCAAGCACTTTGGGAGGCCCAGGTGGGTGGATCACGAAGTCAGGAGTCAAAACCAGCCTGACTAACACGGTAAAACCCCATCTATACTAAAAATACAAAAATTTGTGGGGTGTGGTGGCCCATGCCTGTAGTCGCAGCTACCCAGGAGGCTGAGGCAAGAAAATCACTTGAACTTGGGAGGCAGAGGTTGCAGTGAGCTGAGATCATGCCACTGCACTTCAGCCTAAGTGACAGAGCAAGACTCCGTCTCAAAATAAAAAAAAAAACAATCAACCACCAAACACAAAAGTCCTATGGGGCTGCCGACCTGCTCGCCCTGCCCCACCTCACCTGGCCGTCGTGCCTGCGCTTCTTCATGAACTGGGTGATGCACATGCTGCCTGCTGACTTCCTCTTCAGTGAGACAGGAGTACCCTGGCCGGGCCCCGTGGAGGGGATGCTGCCACTGTCCTCTCTGGGGGCTGAGGGCACCGTGGTCACGTAGTTCCACTGGCATGGCACAGGCAGGTGCTCCTGTTCGAAGCTCCGCAGCACCTGCGGGTGCACGTACCAACACATCCTGAAGTCAGGCCGCTTCTCGTACACTGAGTTCTCAGAAATGAGCCGCTTGAGTCGGGACTTGGAGGGAACGGTGGCATCCTCGCCAGGGGCGGGGGTGTGCAGGCAGGTGGTGGAGGGGCTCAGGGGGCTGCCGTTGTGCTTGCTGAGCAGTCCCCGGCGGCAGTGCTCCTGGAACTCCCGGATGATGACCTTGCTCCCATTCACGTTGCCATGCAGCAGCGGCAGCAGCTGGGCCAGGACTGGCAAGAGGGAACATGGGCAGGCATGAGGTTTGGGGAGACACAGACCACCACAGGCCAACGGGCGGGAACCACACACAGCTCCTCATTGCCATTGAGGCTTGGGGCACAGCCAGCTTTGGGGACAGGAGGCTTCATGAGAGTGGTCTTAAGAAAGGGCAGTACGGCCGGGCGCAGTGGCTCAAGCCTGTAATCCCAGCACTTTGGGAGGCCGAGGCGGGTGGATCACGAGGTCGAGAGATCGAGACCATCCTGGTCAACATGGTGAAACCCCGTCTCTACCAAAAATACAAAAAATTAGCTGGGCATGGTAGCGCGTGCCTGTAATCCCAGCTACTCAGGAGGCTGAGGCAGGAGAATTGCCTGAACCCAGGAGGCAGAGGTTGCGGTGAGCCGAGATCGCGCCATTGCACTCCAGCCTGGGTAACAAGAGCGAAACTCCCTCTCATACAAAAAAAAAAAAAAAGAAAAAAAGAAAGGGCAGTGGCCGGGCGCGGTGGCTCAAACCTGTAATCCCAGCACTTTGGGAGGCCGAGGCGGGTGGATCACAAGGTCAAGAGATCAAGACCATCCTGGTCAACATGGTGAAACCCCGTCTCTACTAAAAATACAAAAAATGAGCTGGGCATGGTGGTGCATGCCTGTAATCCCAGCTACTCAGGAGGCTGAGGCAGGAGAATTGCCTGAACCCAGGAGGCAGAGGTTGCGGTGAGCCGAGATCGCGCCATTGCACTCCAGCCTGGGTAACAAGAGTGAAATTCCGTCTCAAAAAACAAAAGAAAAATAAAGGGCAGCACCCACACACCTGCCTAGAAGTGAGCCTCAGCCAGGCACGTGCATTGCCAGGGCTGACTTTGAATGCCTGCTGTTCCTACCCCAATGGTTGCCCTGCTCTCCTTGTATGCCATGGTCCCTACCCAGTTTTTTGAGTCTTTTTTTAAGACAGGGTCTCACTCTGTCCCCCAGGCTGGAGAGCAGTGGCAGGATCATGGCTCACTGTAGCCTTCTAGGCTCAAGCAGTCCTCCCACTTCAGCCTCCTGAGTAGCTGGGAACACAGGTGTGAGAAACCATGCCCAGGTAATTTTGTATATTCTGCAGAGATGGGATTTTGCCATGTCGCCCAGGCTGGTGTTGAAGCACAAGGCTCAACCAATCCTCCCACCTTGGCCTCCCAAACTGCTGGAATCACAGGCATGAGCCCACTGTGCCTGGCCCCTCCCTGGCTTTTGAGAAAGCATAACCCCCACTCTAGCACTGTGGGTGCCTATGTCCTGGTTGATAAGCCAATTAAAGGACCTGCCTTGTCCTGCCACTGGGGACATCATCAAATGTACGAACGTGTATGAGAAGAGGGCTGGCCGCTGTTATTTGTGGAAAGAATGTTTGCATCACAGACCCACTAGCCTGTAAGACTCTTCCCCTCAGCCCTGGAATTGGCTGGGACTAGGAACAGGTGGGGGCCTGACCAAGTCCCTGAGGAGGGGAGGCCTCGCCCAGGCTCACTTTGCTGGTCCCTCTTCTCCCGCTTGGAGGCCTTGGGTGTCTGCTCCTCCTGGGCGGGCGCGGTCTCCAGGAAGCAGGCTGCAAACTGCTGCAGCACCTTCAGGTCCTCGTCCACACAGTCCCCATCAGCCACCCACACGCAGCCGATTTTCACAGGCTGCAGGACGCGGAACCGCTTCCCCTTGGCCAGAAACTCGTCCCACTCCTTGGCCTTCAGTTTCTGGCGGACCTTGTGGTTCTCAGGGTCAGTGCACTCCTAGTGGGTTAGAAAGCAGAAATTTATTTGGAGTTCTCGCTCCACTATTCCCAGGCACTCTTTCGAGATTCCAGCCCCCAGACAGCTGGGGAGCAAGAGAAAAGGATGGGTGTAAAGCTTCTCACAGTGTCAGGGCCTGGGCAGAGCATACCACGTGCTGGCTATCCCTCTTCCAGATAGAATTATTCTACATGGAATAATTGACACCCGGTCTTCTCTGGGAGAGTCACAGACATTTCAGAGCCCACCCATGAGACCTCTTTTAACACCACTCTCAATTTTCTGGTGAATGTGTGATCGTGGAGTCATTTAACAGGGTTGAGTATCTGCCCGCATGGTCCAGTCACCGGGCAGACACACGCAGGGCCTGAGACCACTCTCTTGACAGACATTTCAGGACTTGGTGGTCAGATATGCACAAGGAATGGAGACCCTCAAGTCCGACTCTAAGACAGTCACACCAAATCCCTGCTTCCAAAACGACAGGCCTTCAGAGTCCCAAAAACAACTTGCTTGCAAGTTCTACAACCTTACAGAATATGGAAAGGGGTGGCAGGCAGGTTCGCCTGCAGCGACGTGGGGAATCTTCTGGAGAGATGGGGAAGTTCTACGCTTTATTTTGGGCTGTGGCTACACCATCCACTCGACTGCTGTAAGTCATCAAACTCAACACTTGCGATGCATACGTCGTGGTGCATGCTGACCGTACGTCCAATGGAGTGGTTTCCAGCCTTCTAACCCACAGGCCACGGCCACGCTCCCTCACCAGAGTGTCTGCTCACTTGCAATTTCCTCTTATGTCTGCCACCCTCCCATGTGATGCTAAGTTCAGGCTAAGCCATTCCGACAAGTGAGCTTGCATGCTGGGAACACAGTTCAAATCGTGTATGGCTGGGCGGGGACTCCTGTCACCCTCCCAGGCACGCCACCGACCACCAGTCTGTGAATGAGCTTTTTCTGAGCCAGTGACCTCCCTTTCACTCCCTCACCTCTGTCACACCTTCGTCCTCAGACAGGTACCCATGGGGCACAAAGAAACCATCATCCTCATCTTCATCCTCTCCCACGTCGTCATCATCATCCTCAAAAGGAAAACAAAAGAGTTCATCAGATAGAAAAGTAGAGCGTGTGTCTCATTAAAAACAATAAATTGGCCAGGAACGGTGGCTCACGCATCTAATCTCAGTATTTTGGGAGGCCAAGGTAGGTGGATCACTTGAGCTCAGGAGTTTGACACCAGCCTGGCTAACATGGTGAAACTCCATCTCTACTAAAAATACAAATTTTAGTTGGGCACCTGTAATCCCAGCTCCTAGAGAGGCTGGGGCAGGAGAATCACTTGAACCCGGAAGGTGGAGGTTGCAGTGAACTAAGATTGCGCCACTGCACTCCAGCCTGGGTGATATAGCAAGGCTGTCTTAAACCAAAAAATCTAAAGCTGTGAACATCTGTTTGGCATGGCCTTCTGATGGACACTGTGAGCAATCAGCAGAAAGCCACCAAGTCACAGCAGCTGTGCCATCAGGTGGAAATGGTGAGTAACAGGCTGGCAGGAGGTGAGATGGAGCTGCAGGGCCACGGAAGCGAGTGTCGCCAGGTGAGATTTTTTGAGCGAAGCTGGAAGTGTGGATGTTCAGGGAGATTTGGGTTTCAGACCACACAGCAGGCCAAACAAAAGCTGTCCGAGAGTGAACACAGCTGGGGTATGTCCTTACCCCTTCACTGTGGGACAGGGACTCCCCGGGCTCCTCTTCTTCCCACTCCTCATCGCTGTCCACTTCATAGTCGAGGAGCTTCTGAGAAAAAAAACACACGGGACTCACGACTGCCTTCGGGGCTGGAGGGAAGAGGCACAGCGAGGAGGTACAGGGACGGACACCCGCTTGGGCCCGCTCACCGTGTCCTGGGCCCAGGGGTCTCGGGCACGGATGAGCGCTGTCTTCTTGTTCCAGGTCCCCCAGTAGGCTGGCCGGTGGTTCTCACAGAACTGCAGGAGCTTCATCCTTCCGAATTTCCTCCTCTCGGGAACACCATCGCCCTTCCCAGGCTCCACAATCACGACATCACTAAGAAGGAAAACTCTGGGCTGAGGATCGTGCTGCCCTAGACTCACTCACACACGTCCCAGGGACCTCCCAGTAAAGCTGGCCTGACAATTCCAGAAAGTTGGGAGAGCGTAAAATACAGCACTACCTGTCCCCAAAGAAAGGCCAGGAACGTGGACTCGAGGGACAGAGGGAGGAGGGTGCAGCCTGCAGGAGGAGAGGGAGGAAGGCTGCCCAGGTTCAGCCTCGGAGCATTTTTAGCAAGGGGAGTTGAATGGAACCGGGAAATCTGCAAGAGCAGGGAGTGTCCTTCACTGGAGCCCAGGAGGGGCTGGGAAGACAGGAAGAGGAAAACTTCAGGGGCTCACAGGAAGGCCAGGTAGAGAGACGCCTGAGCCAGCAGAAGGCGAGCAGCAGAAGGCCCCAGAGCTCCTGCCTCGGGGACCCCAGGATTTGGGCAGCTGCCCTCCAGCGTCACTAGCAGGCGAAGGCTAAACTCCTTGGGCTCTGACCTGTTGAAAATGTCTGAGTTCTGAGTGGAAATCTGGGTGGGTCCGGACCTCAGAGGCTGCCGGCCTTTGAGGTCTTTCAAGAAGGATAATTCGCCATTCTGCTGCTGAAGGAGCTGGTCTAGCTGACTGCAGAGGTCTGGGTCGAAAACAGTCCGACACTGAGGGGCCAGGACCATGTGCTCTTTAATTTCAAAGGGGGCAAACTTTCCACAGGAGCCAGCAAGGGTCTGAAATAAAGAAGAGATCCAGTGGGGTCTTCAAGCAATGGGAGAAAGGAGGCACCATGGACACACACAGCAGGGTGCTGGTGGGATTCACCCAGGCTAAGGGCAAGGCGAAGACACTACATAGGTCCACAGAGCCGAGTTTCCAGAGCTACAGGATGGAGGTCAGATCGGGAGTCTCAAGGGATGGGATATGGGGACAGACTAAAGGGAGCTGTTTTGGGTGATGGAAATAGGGTGTATCTTCATTATGGTTAGCTGCCCCTGTAATTTGTCAATATGAAAGTCCTGAAAAGGATGTGTTTTATTGTATGTAAATTATATCTCAACAAACCTTGCTTTAAAGAAAAAAAAAAGGCCAGCACAGTAGCTCAGGCCTGGAATCCCAGCACTCTGGGAGGCCGAAGACAGTGGATCACCTAAGGTCAGGAGGTCAAGACCAGCCTGGACAACATGGTGAAACCCTGTCTCTACAAAAAAATTAAAAAATTAGTGGTGATGGCAGGCACCTGTAGTCCCACTACTCAGGAGGCTGAGGCAGAAGAATCACTTGAAGCCAAGAGGTGGAGGGTGCACTGAGCCAACATTCTGCCACTGCACCCCAACCTGGGCAACAGAGTAAGACTCTGTCTCAAAAGAAAAAAAAATAATTTAGAGACAGGGTCTTACCGTGTCGCCCAGGCTGGTCTCCAACTGCTCTGTTTTTCTGAGATGGAATCTCGCTTTATCACGTAGCCTGGAGTGCACTGGCACGATCTTGGCTCACTGCAACCCGCTCCTCCTGGATTCAAGGGATTCTCCTGCCTCAGTCTCATGAGTAACTGGGATTATAGGTGCCCACCACCATGCTCGGCTAATTCCTGTATTTTTACTAGAGACAAGATTTCACCATGTTGGCCGGGCTAGTATCGAACTCCTGACTTCAGGTGATCCACTTGCCTTGGCCTCCCCAAGTGCTGGGATTGCAGTCACGAGCCACTGCACAAGGCCAAAAGGAGAAATTTCTGTATAACAAAAGACTCTGTAAACAAAGAGGTAGTAGACTGAGACGAAATATCTGAGGATTAAATACCAAACTGTAAAAAAACTCTTTTTTTTTTTTTTTTGAGACGGAGTTAAGCTCGTTACCCAGGCTGGAGTACAATGGCACGATCTCGGATCACCGCAACCTCCACCTTCTGGGTCCTGGGTTCAGGCAATTCTCCTGCCTCAGCCTCCTGAGTAGCTCGGATTACAGGCCTGTGCCACCATGCCCAGCTACATTTTTTTATTTTTAGTAGAGACGGGGTTTCACCATGTTGACCAGGATGGTCTCGATCTCTCTTTTTTTTTTTTTTTTTTTGAGACGGAGTTTCGCTCTTGTTACCCAGGCTGGAGTGCAATGGCGCAATCTCGGCTCACCGCGACCTCCGCCTCCTGGGTTCAGGCAATTCTCCTGCCTCAGCCTCCTGAGTAGCTGGGATTACAGGCACGCGCCACCACGACCAGCTCATTTTTTGTATTTTTTTTAGTAGAGACGGGGTTTCACCGTGTTGACCAGGATGGTCTCGATCTCTTGACCTTGTGATCCACCCGCCTCGGCCTCCCAAAGTGCTGGGATTACAGGCGTGAGCCACAGCGCCCGGCCCAAAAAAACTCTTATCACACATCAGGCCAAAAAAAAGGTCAGCTCTGTAAAAGAAAAAAAAAAGGGGGGTAAAAAATAGGAATTGGCAAGTCACAGAAGAACTAAAATGGGAAACCAACATAAAAAAATGCTCAACTGCACCAAGAGTCAAGTAAAAATGGAAAGTAAAACAAGAATATCAATTTTTTTAAAATGCATCAGACTGGCAAAGTTAAAATTCATTCCATCCATTAATATCACAGAATCAGGGCCGGGTACGGTGGCTCATGCCTGCAATCCTGGCACTTTGGAAGGCCGAGGCAGGTGGATCACGAAGTCAAGAGATCGAGAACATCCTGGTCAACATGGTGAAACCCTGTCTCTACTAAAAACACAAAAAATAAGCTGGGCATGGTGGCGCGTGCCTGTAATCCCAGTTATTCAGGAAGCTGAGGCAGGAGAATTGCCTGAACCCAGAAGGCAGAGGTTGGTGAGCCGAGATCGCACCATTGTACTCCAGCCTGGGTAACAAGAGCGAAACTCCATCTTAAAAAAAAAAAAAAAAAAAAAAAAATCACAGAATCATGAAGAAACATTTTCACACATTGCCAGGAATGTACATCTGAGTTTTTCCCGTCTGGCGGGCACTCTGGCCATGGCTAATGATGTTTCAGCAATGTGCTGTTTTGTCCTAGAGGCGATCTCATGCTTAGTTGGCTGTCCCAGAGGAGGCATGTGTGCAGAGAAGCATACGCAGGAACCCCTACTGTGCCACTGAGGGGCAGAGAAGCTCAGATAGTGGCAGGTTTTGCAGCTCACACTTGTGAGCCCAGCACATTGGGTGGCCAAGGTGAGAGAACTGCTGAGGCCAGGAGGTCGAGACCAGCCCTGGCAAGACAGTTAGACCCCATCTCTACTACAAATAAAATTAGGGAGGCTGAGGTGAGCACATCATCTCACGTCAGGAGTTCGAGATCAGCCTGGCCAATATGGTAAAACCCTGTGTCTACTAAAAATATAAAAAATTAGTGAGACATGGTGGTGGGTGCCTGTAATCTCAGCTACTCAGAAGGCCAAGGCAAGAGAATTGCTTAAACCCAGGAGGTGGAGATTGCAGTAAGCTAAGATCGAGCCACAGCATTCCAACCTGGGTGACAGAGCAAGACTCCGTCTTAAAAAACTAAACAGCCGTGCGCGGTGGCTCAAGCCTGTAATTCCAGCACTTTGGGAGGCCGAGGCGGGTGGATCATGAGGTCAAGAGATCGAGACCATCCTGGTCAACATGGTGAAACCCCGTCTCTACTAAAAATACAAAAAGTTAGCTAGCCGGGTGCGGTGGCTCAAGCCTGTAATCCCAGCACTTTGGGAGGCCGAGGTGGGTGGATCACGAGGTCGAGAGATCGAGACCAACCTGGTCAACATGGTGAAACCCCATCTCTACTAAAAATACAAAAAATTAGCTGGGCATGGTGGCGCATGCCTGTAATCCGAGCTACTCAGGAGGCTGAGGCAGGAGAATTGCCTGAACCCAGGAGGCGGAGGTTGCGGTGAGCCGAGATCGCGCCATTGCACTCCAGCCTGGGTAACAAGAGCGAAACTCCAACTCAAAAAAAAAAAAAAAAAAAAAAGTTAGCTGGGCATGGTGGCGCGTGCCTGTAATCCCAGCTACTCGGGAGGCTGAGGCAGGAGAATTGCCTGAAGCCAGGAGGCAGAGGTTGCGGTGAGCCGAGATCGCGCCATTGCACTCCAGCCTGGGTAATAAGAACAAAAAACTCCGTTTCAAAAAAAAAACAAAAACTAAACAAATGAATAAATAAAATTTTAAAAAGAGAGAGAGAGAGAGAAACCATGATATCATTGCATTATTAAGTATTATGCAACAGTGAAAATAAATGACATGGCCAGGCGGGGTGGCTCACGCCTGTAATCCCAACACTTTGGGAGGCTGAGGCAGGCAAATCATCTGCAGTTGGGATTTCGAGACCAGCCTCATCAACATGGAGAAACCCTGTCTCAACTAAAAATACAAAATTAGCCAGGCGTGGTGGCACATGCCTGTAATCCCAGCTACTCGGGAGGCTGAGGCAAGAGAACCACTTGAAACTGGGAGGTAGAGGTTGTGGTGAGCTGAGATCACACCACTGAACTCCAGCCTGGGCAACAGGAGCAAAACTGTCTCAGAAAAAAAACAAAACAAAAAAAACCAAAACACAGTGCTCGCTTCAGCAGCATATATACTAAAATTGGAATGATACAGAGAAGATTAGCATGGCCCCTGCACAAGGATGACTAACACACAAATTCGTGAAGCAGTCCATATGCTTTTTTTTTTTTTAAATAAAATAAAAGAAAAAAGAAAAGAAATGACATGGGTCTGTGTAGATACAACATCATGTTGTGCACCTTCAAGATATGCAATTGTTGTGAAATATTTTGAGATACAAATAAAAGGATAGGCCCAGAGCAGGGGCTCACGCCTGTAATCCAAGCACTTTGAGAGACCAAGGCTAGGAGAAGCTTTTGAGGCCAGAAGGTCAAGACCAGCCTGGGTAATATTGCAAAATCCCGTCTGCACAAAAAATTTTAAAAATTAGGCCAGGCGCAGTGGCTCATGCCCATAACCCCAGCACTTTGGGAGGCCGAGATGGGCGGATCACTTGAGGTCAGGAATTCGAGACTAGACTGGCCAACATGGTAAAACCCTGTCTCTTCTAAAAACACAAAAATTAGCTGTGAGTGGTGGTGTGCACCTGTAATTCCAGCTACTCAGGAGGCTGAGGAAGGAGATTCACCTGACCCCAGGAGACAGAGGTAGCAGGGAGCCGAGACTGCACCACTGCACTCCAGCCTGGGCGACAGAGTGAGACTCCATCTCAAAAAAAATAAATAAATTAAATAAATTAAATAAAAAAAGTTAGCCAGGTGTGGTGGCATATGCCTGTAGTCCCAGCTACTTAGAAGGCTGAGGTGGGAGGATCACCTGAGCCTGAGAGGTCAAGACTGTAGTGAGCTGTGACTGTGACACTGCACTCCAGCCTAAGTGACAGTGTGTGACCCAGTCTCAAAAATAAATAAATAATAAATAAATAAAGGGCAGATAGATATATTAAAAAGAATGAGGCCGGGCGCGGTGGCTCAAGCCTGTAATCCCAGCACTTTGGGAGGCCGAGGCGGGTGGATCACGAGGTCAAGAGATCGAGACCATCCTGGTCAACATGGTGAAACCCCGTCTCTACTAAAAATACAAAAAATTAGCTGGGCATGGTGGCGCGTGCCTGTAATCCCAGCTACTCAAGAGGCTGAGGCAGGAGAATTGCCTGAACCCAGGAGGCGGAGGTTGCGGTAAGCCGAGATCGCATCATTGCACTCCAGCCTGGGTAACAAGAGCAAAACTCCGTCTCAAAAAATAAAATAAAATAAAATAAAATAAAAATAAAAAAAATAAAAAGAATGAAATACATCTAAATATGGCAACATGATACATACCCGAGACAGCTAAGTACACATGTGTATGGACAGTGAGTGGAGCAGGGAAAGGCACTGAAGGCCCGCTAACATTAGAGATGGGCTCTCTCTGGGTAAAAGGGAAGGAGGGCTGTGGTTTCCATGCACAGATGGTGGCTCAGGAGGTCTGAGCTGTCAGGTGACCAACGCCAGGCGGGGAAAGTAAATCTTCGTGCATTCTACTGCTGTTTTATGGCTAAGCTTGCCCCTCAATCCTAAGTTTCCCAAGGGTAAAAACATGGTTAACTTCTCTCTTTTTTTTTTTTTTTTTTTTTTTTTTTTTTTTTTTTTTTTTTTTTTTTTTTTGAGACGGAGTTTCGCTCTTGTTACCCAGGCTGGAGTGCAATGGCGCGATCTCGGCTCACCGCAACCTCCGCCTCCTGGGCTCAGGCAATTCTCCTGCCTCAGCCTCCTAAGTAGCTGGGATTACAGGCATGCACCACCACGCCCAGCTAGTTTTTTGTATTTTTAGTAGAGACGGGGTTTCACCATGTTGACCAGGATGGTCTCGATCTTTCGACCTCGTGATCCACCCGCCTCGGCCTCCCAAAGTGCTGGGATTACAGGCTTGAGCCACCGCGCCCGGCCTCTTTTTTTTTTTTTGAAGCGGAGTTTCGCTCTTGTTACCCAGGCTGGAGTGCAATGGCGCGATCTCGGCTCACCGCAACCTCCGCCTCCTGGGTTCAGGCAATTCTCCCGCCTCAGCTTCCTGAGTAGCTGGGATTACAGGCAGGTTAACTTCTCTTAACGCCTAACACAAAATTACTCATAAAGTAGCCTCTGAAAACAGCACTTTTTAATCAGACACGACACTTTTTACCTTTTTGGGTCAAAGCGAAGACAAAATATTGAGCCTCAAGAGTTCACCAGAAACGGAACTTCGCTGGCTTACCGGAGGCTCCGTGCCTCATCATCAGAGAAGCTGGCTGGTGACAGATGCTTTCACTTTCAGAGAGGAAAAGAGCTGAAACTCGAAAGCAAAGGCAGCTGGCTGCTCACCTTGGGGGCCTGTGGAGTCTTTGGTTTCTGGAAGAACCTGGTGATTTCGGCCTTCTCTGCTTTAATACGCTGTGATGTAAGAGAAGGTGATGAGAAAGAGGGGAAGAGACACAGTGCACACTTCAAACATGCAAATGTCCCCCCAGCACCAAAACTCAAGCATGTTAACTTGAAGGCTCTACTGTGATTTTTTAAGCTCTCAAAACCCACGGACCCACAACCACGTCAGCCAATCTCAAAATGTCTGAGTTGCCCTTGCGGATGGAAGTGCCAGGGTATGGGACCAGTAGGCGTGTGACAGGCCAGCACTGGAAAGAAGCAAAAGGATGCAGATGCATCTAGACAGATTCGTCCCTCCCATGGGCGCCATTTGGTTTCCTCAAACCAAGAGAACATTAGGCGACAGCTGTGGGTAGAATTCCACCTTGTGCATCTGCTTCTTCAGCGGGCTGGGATGGGGAAGTTCTGAAGGAAACACGCTACCTTCTCCTCTTCTCTTAACCGTTTCTCTTCTTCCTTTTTCCTTTTCTCCTCAAGTTTGGCCCTGTGAGACAGCAAATAACATTTCAGCCGACTCTTTGCTATGGTTCTGGAAGGGACCATGGCACGCAACTGTTAGTATATGGCAAGTATTTAATTTTACAGTAATGAATATGTTACTTTCACATTACTATAAAGCTGTAACGTAGACCTTCACAATAAAAATGGAAAATAGACAATAAAATTCTTTCTGTGACTAGAATATTCTGACTTTAGCCAGCCAATGCATAATTACCACAAACAAAACCCATATTCCTGCGATGCAAATGCGTCAGTTGGTTGGGAACTGGAAGGACAGTCACAGGCAGAGACAAGGGGCCCAGTGTGAGTGGACGTGGGGGAGCACGAAAGAGCAGGGAGCTGCTTTCCACTGCTCCCACGTCGGGGCCGCACGTGCAGCTCACACAGGAGAAACAGAAAGGAACTGATGGGAGCCCCAGTCTGCCTGCGAAACACCAAAGGCCCATCACAGCGGCCAGAAGTGGAATCCAGCAGTGGGGAGGTAGGCCCAGCATGGCTGAGGGCACTCACTCCAGGGCTTCCTGCCTCTCCTTGCGCCGCTCCTCCTTGAGCCGCTGCTTCTCCGCCTTCTCCTTCTCATCTTTCTCCCGTTTCTCCCGCCTCTCCTTTTCCTTCAGCTCCTTCTCTTCCTCTCTCTTCTTCTTGGCCTCTTCCTTGGCCCGCTTGGCCTCCTCTTTCAGCTTCTCCTTTTCTTCTCTTTCTGCACGTAACTTGAGCTGTTTGCCCAGGCGCTCCTGATCCTACAAGACAGTGTGGCAGATGACATGTGGCCTTCTTGCCAGCCGCCAGGAGGGAGCTCACGACAGTGTCAAGTGGCTCTCTCTATAGCTCCCAGGAGGAAGCTCTGATCAGAGCATGCGGGACAGCTGGTCCTAGACGAGACGGACAGAATTTGGGGACCAAGGCTGGGTACAGTGGCATGTGCCTTTAATTCCAGCACTTTGGGAGGTCAAGGTGGGTAGATCACCTGAGGTCAGGAGTTCCGAGACCAGCCTGGTCAACATGGTGACACCCCGTCTCTACTAAAAATACAAAAATTAGCCAGGCGTGGTAGAGGGTGCCTGTACTCCCAGCTACTCAGGTGGTTGAGGCAGGAGAATCACTTGAACCCAGGAGACCTAGGGTGCAATGAGCTGAGATCACACCATTGCACTCCAGCCTGGGCAACCAAGTGAGACTTAGTTAAAAAAGAAAGAAAGAAAATGAATTCAGAGACCAGCTCCAGGAAGAGCCTCCAATCAACAACCTTACACAGAAGTAATTTTATTTTTTTTGAGATGAGATCCACTCTGTTGTCCAGGCTGGAGTACAGTGGTGCAGTCACAGCTTGCTGCAGCCTCGACCTCCCAAGCTCAAGCAATCCTCCTGTCTCAGCCTCCTGAGTAGCAGGGAATACATGCACATGCCACTATACCCAGGCATTTTTATATTTTTCCTAGAGACGGAGTTTTGCTGTGTTGCTCAGACTGGTCTTGAACACCTGGCCTCAAACAATCCCTCTGCCTCAGCCTCCCAAAGTGTTGGAATTATAGGCATAAGCCATAGCACTCAGCCACAGAAGTGATTTTCATCATCTATTATGCTTCCCTCCATCATGAGAAAAATGTTAATAATTAGCCCTGTGTCCCGGTACTTGTAAGCAAGTCAATATAAGATTCATTTAAAACACAATCTGGCTGGCACAGTGGAGCTCACTCCTATAAATCTCAGCACTTTGCGGGGCTGAGGCAGACAGATTGCTTGAGGCCAGGAGTTCGAGAACAGCCTGGCCAACAAGATAAAACCCCATCTCTACTAAAAATACAAAAAATTTAGCCAGATGTGGCAACGCACACCTACAGTTCCAGCTACTCAGGAGGCTAAGGCCCAAGAATCACTGGAACGGGGAAGGCAGTTCAAGATCACGCCATGGCATTCCAGCCTGGACAACAGAGCGAGACTTTGTCTAAAAACAAACAAAAATCCTCAAAAACATTTACTAATTTGGAGATGGGGTCTCATTCTAGTGCCCTGGCTGGAGTTCAGCAGCACTATCTTGGCTCACTGAAACCTCTGTCCTGGGCTCAAAGCAATCTTCTGGCTGGGCGTAGTGGCTCACGCCTGTAATCCCAGCACTCTGGGAGGCTGAGGCGGGTAAATCACAAGGTCAGGAGCTCCACACTGACTGGTCAATATGGTAAAACCCAGTCTCTACTAAAAATACAAAAAAAAAAATAGCTGGGCATGGTGGTGTGCACCTGTAGTCCCAGCTGCTTGGGAGGCTGAGGCAGGAAAATTGCTTGAACTCGGAAAGCAGAGATTGCAGTGAGCCCGGATGTGCCACCAAACCCCAGACTGGGAAACAGAGCAAGACTCCATCTCAAAAAAAAACCAACCAAACAAAAAAGCAATCTTCCTGCCTCAGCCGCTTGAGTAGCTGGGACCACAGGAACCTATCACCACACCTGGCTAATTTTTGTAGAGACAGAGTCTCATCATGTTGCCGAGGCTGATCTTGAACTCCTGCGCTCCAGTAACCTGCCCACCTCAGCCTCCCAAAGTGCTAGGATTATAGGCATGAGCCATCACAACCAGCCCAGGTGTTTTTCTCTCTTTTCTTTTTTGAGACAGAGTCTCGCTCTGTCACCAGGCTGGAGTGCAATGGCGCCACCTTGCTCACTGCAACCCTGAACTCCCTGGTTCAAGCGATTCTCCTGCCTCAGCCTCCTGAGTAGCTGGGACTACAGGCGCATGCCACCACGCCCAGCTAATTTTCATACTTTTAGTAGAGACAGGGTTTTCCCACATTGGTCAGGCTGGACTTGAACTCTTGACCTCTTCTTGATCTTCCCACCTTGGCCTCCTAAAGTGCTGGGATTACAAGTGTGAGCCACCACCCCCGGCTTCAAATTCTTTAAGGGAGTTAACACTTCATTGCCAAGTTCCTCATTCAAAAGATTTGGTAGTGCCCTGGGACACTGAATCATTCTGTGATCTGAAGTTTAATGTTAAACATGCTCAGCTGGGCATGGTGGCTCACGCCTGTAATCTCAGCACTTTGGGAGATCAAGGCAGGCGGATCACTTGAGGTCAGGAGATTGAGACCAACTTGGCCAACATAGTGAAACCTGGTCTCTACTAAAAATACAAAAATTAGTCAGGAGTGGTGGTGTGTGCCTGTAATCCCAGCTACTCGGGAGGTTGAGGCAGAAGAATCACTTGAACCTGGGAGGCAGAGGTTGCAGTGAACAGAGATCTCGCCATTGCACTCCAGCCTGGGCAATGGAGGCAACGGAGGGAGTGGGCACCTGCTCGGCTCCACAAGTGCCCACTCCCAGCACAGCATGAGGACCATCTCTCATCCAATACGGGCTTCCCACATGTCTGGAGCCCAACAGCTCAGCTTTCAGTTTGGGTTAAGAATATCTGCCTTTAGGGCCGGGCGCGGTGGCTCAAGCCTGTAATCCCAGCACTTTGGGAGGTCGAGGTGGGTGGATCACAAGGTCGAGAGATCGAGACCAACCTGGTCAACATGGTGAAACCCCGTCTCTACTAAAAATACAAAAAATTAGATGGGCATGGTGGCGCATGCCTATAATCCCAGCTACTCAGGAGGCTGAGGCAGGAGAATTGCCTGAACCCAGGAGGCGGAGGTTGCGGTGAGCCGAGATCGCGCCATTGCACTCCAGCCTGGGTAACAAGAGCAAAACTCCGTCTCAAAACAAAAGAGTATCTGCCTTTGTCGCTAAGGAAATGCTCTAAATGTGTCCCAGTAAGTACATCTCTGGTAGCCTTAACAAAAGCCAGGGAGACACAGTCCGAAAGATGTCAATTTTCGTTTCTTGCCAGCATCCCGTGTGACTGCATCTGACATACAACACAGATGACAAAGGTGACTATCTGGACTGAACAAGGACACTGTCAACATAGCTGTGGGTGGAGCAGAGTCTCCCGCCCTGTTCCTAAGCAGGAAATAGAAGGCTTCTAGAAACTGCAGGTGAATCAGATTTCTTCAGCCACACTTGGGTATTTTCTCCTCCAATGTGTGCGGAACTTGGAGGTGCCAATGAGCTTCAAAAGAGTTCGCATTCTGGCTGGGGGTAGTGGCTCATGCCTGTAATCCCAGCACTTTGGGGAGGCTGAGGCGGGCAGATCACTTCAGGTCGGGAGTTCAAGACCAGCCTGATCAAAATGGAGAAACCGCGTCACTAGTAAAAAATAAAATTAGCCAGGCGTGGTGGCGCATGCCTGTGATCCCAGTTACTCTGAAGGCTGAGGCAGGAGAATTGCTTGAAACCAGGAGGCGGAGGTTCTGGTGAGCCGAGATTGCTCCACTGCACTTCAGCCTGGGCAACAAGAGTGAAACTCTGCCTAAAAAAAAAAAAAAAAAAAAAAAAAAAACCCGGGCGCGATGGCTCAAGCCTGTAATTCCAGCACTTTGGGAGGCCGAGGCGGGTGGATCACGAGGTCAAGAGATCAAGACCATCCTGGTCAACATGGTGAAACCCCGTCTCTACTAAAAATACAAAAAATTAGCTGGGCATGGTGGCGTGTGCCTGTAATCCCAGTTACTCAGGACGCTGAGGCTGGAGAATTGCCTGAACCCAGGAGGCGGAGGTTGCGGTGAGCTGAGATCGCGCCATTGCACTCCAGCCTGGGTAACAAGAGCAAAACTCCGTCTCAAAAAAAAAAAAAAAAAAAAAAAAAGAGTTCTCCTTCCAAAGAGTGAGATAAACTGTAAAAATAAAAATCAGGCCGGGCGCGGTGGCTCAAGCCTGTAATCCCAGCACCTTGGGAGGCCGAGGCGGGTGGATCACGAGGTCGAGAGATCGAGACCATCCTGGTCAACATGGTGAAACCCCGTCTCTACTAAAAGTGCAAAAAATTAGCTGGGCATGGTGGCACGTGCCTGTAATCCCAGCTACTCAGGAGGCTGAGGCAGGAGAATTGCCTGAGTCCAGGAGGCGGAGGTTGCGGTGAGCCGAGATCGCGCCATTGCACTCCAGCCTGGGTAACAAGGGCGAAACTCTGTCTCAAAAAAAAAAAAAAATCAGGCTGGGCATGGTGGCTCGCGCCTATAATCCCAGCACTTTGGGAGGCCAAGGTGGGTGGACCACCAGAAGTTAGGAGTTCAAGACCAGCCTGGCCAATATGGTGAAATCTTGTCACTAAAAAAAAAAAAAAAAAAAAAAATAGCCAGGTGCGGTGGTGCATGCCTGTAATCTCAGCTACTTGGGAGGCGAAGGCAGGAACATTGCATGAACTCTGGAGGTGGAGGCTGCAATAAGCCAAGATTGTGCCACTGCACTCCAGCCTGGGCAACGGAGCGAGACTCTATCTCAAAAACAGTAACAACATAAAAATCAACCCCAAATCTGACCCACAAAAATACAGTGCACTGTCAGGAAGCTCAAGAAATGCCCAGTGAACACAGAGCTGATGGTCACCAGGCCCCTCCTGTGAGCTGGCAGTATAGGCAAAGCCCAGAGGCCTTCCCTGCAGTTTTCGTTTGTTTTGGTATAACATGATGTTCAACTTCTCTAATCTTTAAGCAGTAAGTAAAAAGGCCTCTGGTGCCGCCCCCCCATAGAATAAGAAACTCAGCAGGGAGTTCCTAAAAGATAAGCAGCCATCAAGCGTAGGGGCTAGTAAGATGTTACAGCACTTAGGAAGAAGTGGAACTTAAATACCTATGAAAGAGTTCCGGACTGCAGAGAAAGGGACTGGGGTTTCTGGAAGGTAATTTTAAGCTGCAGTGGGATAAGGAATCATTAAGAGAGTAGTAGTACTACTGATAAAAGCTTAGAAAAGGCCACACACAAAATCTTAGGACTCAGTAAAGTAAAAACTAACACAATCCATGCACCACCAAGCCCAGGTAAATAAAATGAAGCAAGAATCAAAATGATGGTCAGAGAAGGCTGGGAAAAAGTAAAAACGGGACCAAAGGAATTGCAAAGGGCTTTGCTTACTATTTAATGCAAAAAGCACAGCAGGTTAATTTTCTATTTCAGGAAAAATGTCTTACTCTTTGCAGTCTGAGCTTGTTCTTCTCTGTAGAACCTTTGACGAATTTCTTAGTTATCTGAAATGAAAGACATTTATCTTTAAACACCAGTTATTTCAATTGCTTCAAGAAAATGAGAAACTTTTCCAGGTGATCAGTTTTTCCACCAACAGAACCAAAATGTCATGGTATAGTCATAAACTCCAATGAGTGTGCACACATGTGTATCTGGGATTAGATAACGAGGGAGACTGTGGAGGCAGATAAAGAAATGAGTGAAGCAGGCCACAAACAAGAAAAACAAGGCAAGCTCAGAAACAAAAGCAACAGACAAGGCTGGGTGTGGTGGCTCATGCATGCAATCTTAGCACTTTAGCAGGCTGAGGCAGGCAGATCACCTGAGGTCAGGAGTTTGAGACCAGCCTGGCCAACATGGCAAAACCCTGTCTCTACTAAAAATACAAATAATTGGGCGTGGTGGCAGGCTACTCGGGAGGCTGAGGCAGAAGAATCGCCTGAACACGGAGGAGGAGGTTGCAGTGAGCCGAGATGGCGCCACTGCACTCTAGCCTGGGCTACATAGCCAGACTGTCTCTAAATAAATAAATAAATAGATAGATGCTAAATTAATCAAGTAAAACACATCTCCAGGCTGGTTTCATGTGAACCACTAATTTACATTCTGTCTAACCCCACTCTGCTTTTTATATTTTTTTATTTTTAATTCTTGTTTTTGAGATGGAGTCTCGTTCCCGTTGCACAGGCTTGAGTGCAGTAGCAGTCTCGGCTCACTGCAACCTCCACCTCCCGGGTTCAAGCGCTTCTCCTTCCATAGCCTCCAGAGTAGCTGGGATTACAGGCATGTGCTACATGCCTGGCTACGTTTTAGATTTTTAGTAGAGATGGAGTTTCACCATGTTGGCCAGGCTGGTCTCGAACTCCTGACCTCAGGTGATCCACCTGCCTCGGCCTCCCTAAGTGCTAGGATTACAGGCATGAGCCACCGCGCCCGGCCAAATCTGCTTTTTAGAACATGGAGTGAAAGCTTAAGACAAAAGGGAAACTTGCTGGGGTTGTCTAAGACCTCTATATTCTAGGGCACAATATTCTCTATCATCTACCTTCACACTGAGCTTGGGCTACTAGGAATTACCAACAGGACCCACGGTGTGCCTCACCGTCCACCTAAATGGTCCTGGGGCGGAAGACAGACAGGGAGTCTGGACTTTGGCCTAAGCCATCTCCCACCATGGCAGGAATACCAAACTATTAGAGTGAAGAACAATGGGAAAAGAGGCTTAAGGCTGGGAAGAAATAGTTCTCCCGGTTCACTGCAGATTTAAAGTGTAAGGCTGAAGTTGAATTGAGAAAGTAAAGGCCCAGCCAGATGTGGTGGCTCACGCCTGTAATCCCAACACTTTGGGAGGCAGAGGTGGGTGGATCGCAAGGTCAGGATATCGAGATCATCCTTGCTAACAGGGTGGAGCCCCATCTTTACTAAAAATACAAAAAATTAGCTGGGTGTGGTGGCATGTGCCTGTAATCCCAGCTGCTTGGGAGGCTCAGGCAGGAGAATCACTTGAACCCAGGAGGTAGAGGTTGCAGTGAGCCAAGATTGAGCCACTGCACTCCAGTCTGGGTGCCTGGGCAACAGAGCAAGAGCAAGACTCCATCTCAAACAGAAAAAAAAAAAAAAGAAAAACCAAAAGCCCATTTTCCTGGCAATGGTCTGACAGGTCAACAAAATTATTTAACAGTGATTTCTTTATCTGGGAAAGCTGAACCCCTGACTAGGATCTCTCACAGAATAGTAGCTTTAGATGAGTGAACTCTAAAAGACAGCCTTTCCACTGGAGTCCCACTGAGTCCTTTCTGGACTAGACCTTTCTTGACTAGACCTTTCTTTAGGGAATGGCTGAGCCATTTGTTGTGAGAAGGCTGCCTATCTTGGCGGAAGTTCCTTCACCAGTGAGATGGGGCCAGGGTGCTTAGTCTTTACTGAGAATGTGGCAACAGAAATGCCAGCCAGAGGCAGCCTCACCAAATGCTGCAGAAAAAGCATGTGTCTCTCCAGCATTCACTCTGGCTGCCAAGGCTGTGTGCCTCACCCCCACTCTGAGGGATTTAGCTGTAGAATGTGGGAGCCGCCACAGCTCCATGAGAGTGCATGTGGTATGTGGTCTTGGGGCAGTGAGGAACTCATTTCTGTGGTCCTGCCTGCACTTGAAGCTCAGCTGCAGAATCTCCTGCCTCTTATAATGCCCCCCTCCTCTGCTGTGAGTCCAGGAATAATAGACTTGATGTGACTGGCAGGAGCCTGCTCAGTAATACCCAACAACACAACAGAGAAATTACTGCTTAATTTAAAACTGGTACCTCTTTTGCTTTACCAAAACCTCAGATGAACCTTGAGGTCTGACAGAACTTTATCTTCTTAAAATTTGACGCAAGTGTTTCTAGATCTCACTCTTAAAATTCTATGCAAGGCTACCATACTCTACCCAGCTGGAGTCCAGCCAAACAGCACCCTCAACTGCCAAAAACGCGATCCAGGATCCCAGATGGAAGCTGAAACACAGAAAGCGACAATCCCAAGGAGTTGAGACAGAGCCCACAGTGTGTGGGCATGAAAATTCCTACACCTTTTCCCCGATAATCCTCTCAGAGCCTATGGACTCTGATTTTATACTAAAGGGTATCCAATTTCTAAGTCCAGAGCAGATAAGTGGCTAAAACCTAACAGCAGGGGAGCAAAGGCAGGGGGTAAACGATAAAACCTCCAAGCATATGAGTACAAGCTGGGAAAATAAGAACGCATACATTGCCTCGAGCTAGCAAAAGCTCATTCTCCTAACAGCCCAAAGCCACTTGTAGAAGGAAGCTGCAAGCAGCAATCATTTAGTGAAAGCCAAGCATAGAAACAGAAGTATCTACTAAGACAGATCTGTACCCTGCAGCATACCCACACCATGGGATATCACAGAGCAGTTAAAAAGGGCTCGATCTTCCCATCCCAGTATAAAAAACATCAAAGACACCCTTGAGTAACAAAGCCAGATATTTACAGTGTATGTCGGACAGAAAGAAACAAAACCATACTGGTTATTTCCTAGGGATCTGTCTGGATAGCAGGACACAGAAAAATACAAGATGATGATGACGATGATGATGATGATGATGATGATGATGATCACTGCAATCTCCTGGGAGAATAAAGGGGTACAAGCTTTCCATTCTTTCTTTCCTTTTTTTCTTTTTTTTTGAGACAGAGTGTCTGGCTGTTGCCCAGGCTGCAGTGCAGGGGTACAA
Source organism: Saimiri boliviensis (assembly GCF_048565385.1). Classification (NCBI taxonomy): domain Eukaryota; kingdom Metazoa; phylum Chordata; class Mammalia; order Primates; family Cebidae; genus Saimiri; species Saimiri boliviensis. Next base: position 42,028,137 of record NC_133462.1, read on the forward strand.
TCACGACTCACTGCAACATCTGCCTCCTTGGCTCAAGTGATCCTCCCACCTCAGCCTTCTGAGGAGCTGAAATTACAGGTGTGCACCACCATGCCCAGCTAATTTTTGTATTTTTTAAAAGACGGGGTTTCAACTCATTGGTCAGGCTGGTCTTTAATCACTAGGCTCAAGCAATCCTCCCACCTTGGCTTCCCAAAGCACTGGGATTACAGGCATGAGACAGTGCACCTGGACCATTATTTCTTTTAAACGTGGACAATTTATTACAAACGTAATTTCAAGTATCTGGAAAGAAGTTCCAGCAATCTGGGCACAGAGGCAAGCCAAAGATTCCAGTAACAAACGCAAGTGCACCAACATGATCATTTGCAGACTAATCATCTCCATCGCTAACATAAGAGGCTAAATTACAAGTCTGATTGCAAACAAACTTCAGAAAAGGTTCTTTCCCACATGGTAGAAAACTGTAATACTAAAAAGGAACACTTTAGCTATTCAAAGGAATCTGGTAGTATCTAAAGAGGGGTCTTTCTAAATCACTGTTTTTCCAAAGACTCTCCAGATCCTACAGTACTAAAATGACAACAAAAACCGAAACAAATAAAAACCCGCTCTGAAGCTCCCTGTGAAGGGACAGCTGGATCTGTATCGGAACAAACTCCCATTTTCTTTTATTTTAAAAAAGAAAAAATACAGAAGGCAAGCCAGCTCACAAAGTACAGTGGCAATAAATGCCCAGGAGCTCTCAATGCAGATTTCACTGCACCAACTCAAGGAAGAACAGACCCCAGAGACAACCACACAGATCACATGGCGACGAGAAACAATCTGCAAGCTTCCCACCAGCTCTCCCGGCAATCTGCAAAGAGGGGCTGGTGGGGAGGGAAAGTGTGAAAACAATGTATTCCCCAGAGTAACAGGGGTTGTGGACGTCGGGGATGGAGGGGGTGCAGACCTCATGGCACGGAAAGGTGTTGAGTTAGGCACCAAGGCAGGTGCCTGGTCTACGAAGCAGACCAACCCAGACATGCAGGACTCCTCAAAGGCACGGAGAGGAAGTAGGGGTTGGAGGTGGAGCCTCTCCCAGCTGGGATCTCAGGGAGCCCTGCCATCAGAGGAGAGCAGGGGGAGGCCTCCTGATCATCGCTTCACTTCACATAGCTTCACTGAACAGGCCCTCCTGGGGTGGTTGTGGCCACTTTCTGCCATAGGCTCTGGGCCAGCCTAAGGCCTTGACCACTTGTCAATTATTTGAAAAGTTGGGCTAATACTGCCTTCTAGTGCATTCCAAAACCTCCACCTGTGTTCAGAACAACATCTAGCATTCTAAATGCAGGGTTTCCTAAATATCGCACACTGTGGTTCATGTGCTCAGTTGTGTTAGAAAGCGGGCAGGACTGTTTCACCACAGTGCCCAACAAGGTGGCTTCCCACTTTGCAGACTGAGCTGTGGACGATGGACCACAATTAATAGAAACATGTGCTCGTATCCTGCTCTTGCTAAATGGCTGCCAACACATCACAGGACAACATTCTGAAAAGAGTATCAATATAATGAAGAATTTACATCAACTAATGGGCAAAATAGCCAGCTAATATTAAATGGCAGTATTAAACTCACATATATATATATATATTTTTTGTTTGTTTGTTTGTTTGTTTGTTTTGAGACGAGTTTCGCTCTTGTTACCCAGGCTGGAGTGCAATGGTGCGATCTCGGCTCCCTGCAACCTCCGCCTCCTGGGTTCAGGCAATTCTCCTGCCTCAGCCTCCTGAGTAGCTGGGATTACAGGCACGCGCCACCATGCCCAGCTAAGTTTTTGTATTTTTAGTAGAGACGGGGTTTCACCATGTTGACCAGGATGGTCTCGATCTCTTGACCTCGTGATCCACCCACCTCGGCCTCCCAAAGTGCCAGGATTACAAACGTGAGCCACCGCGCCTGGCCCCAAAAGTAAAAATTTTAAACAAACAAAAAAAGACATTGCTAAACATACCATGGGACTCATGACTGATTTTATCAGTTTGGTCCATAAGACCCTAAGGACACCATCATGCTAATCAAAAACCAATTACAGCCGGGTGCGGTGGCTCACGCCTGTAATCCCAGCACTTTGGGAGGCCGAGGCGGGTGGATCACGAGGTCAAGAGATCGAGACCATCTGGTCAACATGGTGAAACCCCGTCTCTACTAAAAAAAAAAAATACAAAAAATTAGCTGGGCATGGTGGCACGTGCCTGTAATCCCAGCTACTCAGGAGGCTGAGGCAGAAGAATTGCCTGAACCCAGGAGGCGGAGGTTGCGGTGAGCCGAGATTGTGCCATTGCACTCCAGCCTGGGTAACAAGAGCGAAACTCCGTCTCAAAAAAAAAAACAAAAAACAAAAAAACAATTACAGAGACAGACCATGCAAAAGTCACCCTTACCGGTTCCTTAAAAATGGTTCCAGACAGGGTATCACTCTGTCACCCAGGCTGGAGTGCAGTGGTATGATCACAGCTCATGTAACCTCTAACTCCTGACCTCAAGTGATCCTCCTGCCTCAGCTGTCCCAGGTAGCTGGGACTACAGACATGTGCCACCACGCCCAAATAATTAAAAAATAAAAAATAAGTTTTTGTGGTCGGGCATGGTGGCTCACGCCTGTAATCCAAGCACTTTGGAGGCCAAAGCGGGCTGATCACCTGAGGTTGGGAGTTCAAGACCAGCCTGACCAACACGGTGAAATCCTGTCTTAAAAAAAAAAAAGTTAAAAGGCCGGGTGCGGTGGCTCAAGCCTGTAATCCCAGCACTTTGGGAGGCCGAGGCGGGTGGATCACGAAGTCAAGAGATCGAGACCATCCTGGTCAACATGGTGAAACCCCGTCTCTACTAAAATACAAAAAAAAATTAGCTGGGCATGGTGGCGCGTGCCTGTAATCCCAGCTACTCAGGAGGCTGAGGCAGGAGAATTGCCTGAACCCAGGAGGCGGAGGTTGCGGTGAGCCGAGATCTCGCCATTGCACTCCAGCCTGGGTAACAAGAGCAAAAAACTCCGTCTCAAAAAAAAAAAAAAAGTTTTTGCCGGGCTGGGCACAGTGGCTCATGCCTGTAATTCCAGCACTTTGGGAGGCCAAGACAAGCAAATGACTTCAGGACAGGAATTCAAGACCAGCCTGGCCAAGATGCTGAAACCGTGTCTAACAATACAAAAATTAGCCAGGTGTGGTGGCATGCACCTGTAATCCCAGTTATTAAGGAGGCTGAGGCAGGAAAATCACTTGAACCTTGGAGGTGGAGGCTGCAGTGAGCTGAGATCATTCCACTGCACTCCAGCCTGGGTTATAGAGACTCTGTCTCAAAAAAATAAAAATTATTTTGTAGAGACGGTGTCTATGTTAACCAGGCTGGTTCTGAAGTGATCTTCAAGCGATCTTCCCACCTCAGCCTCCTGGAAGTGCTGGGATGACAGGTGTTAGCCACCATGCCCGGCCCCAGGTGAGGCTGTTTTTAAGATGGGTGGCTGTGCTGACAGGGGCTGACCGTACACAATTCCCCAGGTCATGTTTCCCGCCATCTCACTGCCACTTCAGTGCTCAGTGCCTCCGTACCCCTGAGGTCTCTACAGTTCTGTGTTTGGACAGGAGGGGCACAGAGGAAGCTGGACCTGGAGCCTGAAGTGAGGGCTCAGATCCTAATTCCCTGAAAAGCAAAGCTCCGTTGTGTGAACAACGGAGGCTAAACAGCAGGGTGTTATCCACACAAGACAGCAGGTACTGTTGATGAATCAAGTCCCAGGTGTATCACAACGAACGTACAACAGAACACTCCTGAGTTTTGATGCTGGCAAGAACTTCACGTCAAGTGGTCACAAGACCTAGCCCAGGGCCCCGCTCACTCTGCCACAAATCATCGGGGTGATCCAGTGGGGACTGACAGCACTCTGAGATCTGTGAACACGGATGTGCAGGGACTCCGTGGGAGATACTCACTCTGCGGACAGGTGTGGAGGTGGGGAAGGGACTCGTGCTGCCATGCTGCTTTGAGGGAGCAGAAGGCCCCTCAGGCGAGCTGGTGGAAGAGGGAGAGCTCAGGGAAGAATGGCTGAGTACAGAGTCTTCTTCGAGGCAAGATTCCAGCACCTCACTCTCAGGGGTCATGCTCTTGCCTTGGGGTATTGCCAGAGGGGACTTAGTTTGGGGGGGTCTCACAGCCAAGATGTCCTGCAGGACCACCACGGGCACTTTCCCTCTGAACAGGATGCCCCCAGCTTCACTCCAATTGTCCTGCTCCTTTCTGGAGCACATTCTCGGGCCACTCATCAGCTCCGGGCAGCTCTGTGGCGAACATTCCTGGGAGTCAACTCTCCTCCCCATGCCTCCAGAGCCAATACCCTCCTCCTCTGTTTTGCAAGGAATGTCTGAAAGGGTCTCTCCAGGAAATGCCAACTTGTCATTCTGAATGGCCTTCGGCAACCCCTGCTGATCCCCAGCTTCTTCTCTATTGCCATTTACTGCCTCCCTGGAGGGAGAGGCTTCAGAATTTAGTTTATTGTGCTCCATAAGACTGTCAGGCAGCTCATTCGAGTCCTCTGTCAAATCAATGATGACTGTGCTCTGGCCAATACTAGTTTCGATTCTATTTCTTAAAAAGTTATCTAAGGGACCCTTCCCGTTGACAAGTTTTGGTCTCAAGTCTATGTCAGAACCCACATGACAGTCGTTTTCCAAGGTGTCCAAAGAGGTCTCGGTCTCAAAATCGGGGCTTTTACTTTGCACAGAAGTACCCCGATCGTCGGACACGTCATCGGCTTTCTCCTTTGGGACAAGATTCAGCGGCTTAAACGGCAGACGGGCTGAAACAAAGCCAGAAAGCCATCTTTAGAGAATGTTGAGAGTTATAACCACTCATGAGCTTCAAAATTACTTGTTGGGACATGGTGGGGATAATTTCAAAGTTTGAAAAGGGGCTATGTGGAGCCAGGCACAGTAATTCACACCTATAATTCCAGCACTTTGGGAGGCTAAGGCAGGAGAATTGCTTGAGCCTAGTATGGTAGAGGCTGCAGTGAGCAATGATGGTACAACTACACTGAAGCCTGGGCAAAAGAGACTGTCTCAAAAAAAAAAAAAAAAAAAAAAAAAAAAAAAAAAGCAGGATAAACAAAGAATGAGATAAGCTGTAAAAATAAAAATCAGGCTGGGCATGGTGGCTCACATCTGTAATCCCAGCACTCTGGGAGGCCGAGATGAATGGATCATCTCAGTTGAGAAGTTCAAGACCAGCCTGGCCAACATATTGAAACCCCGTCTCCATTAAAAATGCAAAAATTTGCCAGGTGTGGTGGTGCACACCTGTAACCCCAGCTACATGGGGGGCTGAGGCAGGAGAATTGCTCCAACACAACAGGCAGAGGTTGCAGTGAGCCAGTATCGCGACACTTGGGCAAGACTCCGTCTAGAATAAAAAAAAAGTAGGGCAAGAGGGACTATGTTTTCATTCTATACTTTTCTAACAACCTAATTTTACTTTTTTTTGTTTTTTGGAGACAGTTTTGCTCTTACCGCCCAGGCTAGAGTACAATGGCACGATCTCAGCTCACTGCAACCTCCACCTCCTGGGTTCAAGTGATTCTCCTGGCCTCAGCCTCCTGAGTAGCTGGGATTACAGGCACACACTACCATGCCTGGGTAACTTTTGTATTTTTGGTAGAAACGAGGTTTCTACAGGCTAGTCTTGAACTCCTGACCTCAGGTGATCTGCCTGCCTCTGCCTCCTAAAGTGCTGGGATTACAGGCATGAGCCACCATGCCTGGCCTCAACATCCTAATTTTAAAAAACCAAAATCCTGACAAGCCTTTTAGCAGAGCCACTGCCAGAATTTCAAGAGACATTTTTTGATTTGAGATCCAGTTCATATTCCAAATTTATTTATTTATTTATTTATTTATTTTTATTTATTTTTTTTTTTTGAGACGTAGTTTCGCTCGTTACCCAGGCTGGAGTGCAATGGCGCGATCTCGGCTCATCGCATCCTCCGCCTCCTGGGTTCAGGCAATTCTCCTGCCTCAGCCTCCTGAGTAGCTGGGATTACAGGCACGCGCCACCATGCCCAGCTAATTTTTTGCACCTTTAGTAGAGACGGGGTTTCAGCATGTTGACCAGGATGGTCTCGATCTCTTGACCTCATGATCCACCCGCCTCGGCCTCCCAAAGTGCTGGGATTACAGGCTTGAGCCACCGCGCCCGGCCTCCAAATTTATTTATAATGGGTGAAAATCTCGATGAAAACTGCATCTGGTTCTAAAGTAGAAAATACACAGACACATTTGTGGAGAGGGTTTTGTCTTTTTTCTGGCCTCAGCAGCCAAGGCTCTGTTAGGCTTTTGTCATCCACCCAACTATTCTCCCAGGGCCTGCCAGACTTAGGGCTGGTTAGGAGAGAGAAGAGGAAACACTTTGGGAAACGAGGAAATCAGATGAGTGAACTTCGCAAGGAACCTACATTCACTTACTTCAACACCAATGCCTCTTCCATTCACTATTTCATAATGTAATTGACCAAATAGAAACCTGTTATTTTGGGTTTTCTTGGAGACAGCATCTCACTCTGTTGCCCAGGCTGTAGTACAGTGGTGCAACCTTGGCTCAATGCAACCTCTGCCTCCTGGGTTCAAGCAATTCTCGTGCTTCAACCTCCAGAGTAGCTGGGACTACAAGTGTGGCCAACATGCCCAGCTATTTTGTATTTTAGTAGAGCTCGGGTTTCATCATGTTAGCTAGGCTGGTGTCGAACTCCTGAGCTCAATCTGCCCACCTTAGGCTCCCCAACGGCTAGGATTACAGGTATGAGCCACCATGCCTGGCTTCCCCCTGCCACTTTTTTTTTTTTTTTTTAAATGAGACAGAGTTTTCCTCCATCACCCAGGCTGGAGTGCAGTCCTGTGATTATAGTTCACTGAAGCCTTGAACTCATGGGCTAAAGCAATCCTATCCCAACCTCCCAAATAGCTGGTTTTACAGGTATGTACCACTGCACCCAGCTCAAGTTTGAAAAACCCAAAACTGTAGTTTTTAAAAATACAATCCGGGCCAGGCACAGTGGCTCACGCCTGTAATCCCAACACTTTGGGAGGCAGAGGCGGGTGATTACAAGGTCAGGAGTTCAAGACCAGCCTGGCCAAGATGGTAAAAGTCCGTCTCTACTAAAAATACACACCAAAAAATTAGCCAGCGTGGTGATGGGCACCTGTAATCCCAGCTACTTGAGAGGCTGAGGCAGAAAAATGCTTGAACCGTGAGGCAGAGGTTGCAGTCAGCTGAGACCACGCCACTGCACTCCAGCCTGGGTGACAGAGTTAGACTCCGTGTACCATCTCAAAACAAAACAACAAAAAAATGACACAATCCAACCACTCATCTGGCCTACGGGTAAATACACTCCCCATTTTACCCAGAAGGATTTGGGGACATTTATCTTCCAGGACAACAGTGGTTCTCTGCGGGGACAGTTCTAGGGACATCCGCAGTATATGGAGATATTTTTCGTTGTTCTGACCTGGAGGATCCACTTCCTGGCATCTAGTGGGAAGAGGCCAGGGATGCTGCTAAGCTCCCTGCAATAGATAGGAGAGCCACCCAGGTGCAAGTTACCAAATGCCAACTGTGCACAAGTGGAGGCCTCAAGATTTACTTGTGGGAACCCAACCACACATTACTGTTTGAAGAACAATTTCCCAGCTTCCTAGTCTGAAGAGGGACTGTTTCTGTCCCTTCTAGCTCCAAGCTCCCACCGAGATCTCCAATAAGAGAAAATAAAGACTATCAACTAGGAACAGCTTTTTAGCCCATTTCCAGATAATTACCTTGTATTAACTTCTTAACTGGAAAAGCTGGTCTATCTTTGCAATCCATGGCTGCAAATAAAAGTGTCAAAGGGTAAGCTGTTAAATGTTGCAAATAATAAAGTTAGCAAATACATATGTAGAGCTAATTATGTACAAGGTGGAGGCAATTCTGAGCCCTCTGACCTCGGGGGACATGTGGCACAGTCTAGAGATGTTTTTGGTTATCACAATGAGTGGAGGGTTGGGAGGGGTGCTACTTACATCCAGTGAGTAGAGGCCAGGGATTCTGCTAAATGTCCCACAATGAAATGCACAGCACAGCACACCACAACAGAGAATTATATGGGACAAAACGCTAATAGGTTGAGAAATGCTGCCCTAGACACTGTCATGTCTTCTTTTATTTTCACTGTGGCATTTACTCTGAAACCTTCCTGTTTATTATGTGTCTCCCTAAACAAAATGCCAAGTCTTTTTTTTTTTTTTTTGAGACGGGGTTTCGCTCTTGTTACCCAGGCTGGAATGCAATGGCACGATCTCGGCTCACCGCAACCTCCGCCTCCTGGGTTCAAGCAATTCTCCTGCCTCAGCCTCCCTAGCAGCTGGGATTACAGGCGTGCGCCACCATGTCCAGCTAATTTTTGTATTTTTAGTAGAGACGGGGTTTCACCATGTTGACCAGGCTGGTCTCGATCTCTTGACCTCGTGATCCACCCGCCTCGGCCTCCCAAAGTGCTGGGATTACAGGCATGAGCCACCACGCCCGGCCTAATGCCAAGTCTTTGAGAGCAGAAAGACTTGTTTCATGGTGCACCTACGGTACCTGGCTTAGGCTCTGGAATCAACCTGAAAGCCAACTAAGAGAGTAACAGGAACTGTTTCATGCAATTAAACTGGAATGACTAGAAGCAGGGATGAGAGAAAACACAGGATTACCTATTTCATTCACATGATCCCCAAACATCTTCCCCAACCCTAGCCCCTACACCACCACCAAATCTGTAAAATGAGAAAAGGGTTCCTTTTCTTTTTTTTTTTTTTTTGAGACGGAGTTTCGCTCTCGTTACCCAGGCTGGAGTGCAATGGCGCGATCTCGGCTCACCGCAACCTCCGCCTCCTGGGCTCAGGCAATTCTCCTGCCTCAGCCTCCTAAGTAGCTGGGATTACAGGCACGCACCACCATGCCCAGCTAACTTTTTGTATTTTTAGTAGAGACGGGGTTTCACCTTGTTGACCAGGATGGTCTCGATCTCTCGACCTCGTGATCCACCCGCCTCGGCCTCCCAAAGTGCTGGGATTACAGGCTTGAGCCACCGCGCCCGGCCCCTTTTCTTTTTAAAGAGAATTCATGAAGGTAACACAATGTAAAGCACTTTGAGCTTGCCAAGCAGGAGCTGAAGTCCTGTTGACAGGTAAGACAGAAAGTTTTCCTACAAAAAAAAAAAAGAATCGAAAGAAAAGCATCTAATAATATCAAAGGAGATGTAGACGTGACCATAAATAGAATCAAGTCTTTGGATAAATACCTCATGTAGTTAGAATAAGTTCAGAAGCTCACACTTACCCACTTACCACGAGATCTGGCTTGGAAAAATCTGGTTTAGTTATTTTGGTTAATCTACGTGTGTTTTGTAAGCGCTACATAAAAGTGAGTTTTTTTTGTTTGTTTTTTTGAGACGGAGTTTCGCTCTTGTTACCCAGGCTGGAGTGCAATGGCGCGATCTCGGCTCACCGCAACCTCCGCCTCCTGGGTTCAAGCAATTCTCCTGCCTCAGCCTCCTGAGTAGCTGGGATTATAGGCACGCGCCACCGTGCCCAGCTAATTTTTTTGTATTTTTAGTAGAGACGGGGTTTCACCATGTTGACCAGGATGGTCTCGATCTCTCGACCTCGTGATCCACCCGCCTCAGCCTCCCAAAGTGCTGGGATTACAGGCTCGAGCCACCGCGCCCGGCACAAAAGTGAGTGTTTTTTAAAAGCAGACTGGGGCTTCCTAAAAAACTCATCATGCATACATGAAACTACCCCCCACCCACCACCCCAAGCCTGGCGAATAGGAAAAGGTACTGAGAAAATTCACGTTTCCTTTCTAGCCATTTGAAGAAAATACAGTATCATTCCCAAGTTTTCAGTTACTAGAAGACATAGGTTTCTCCTCCACCCCTCAACTAAAGGATATATGACCTTTAGTCACTTAACTTTATTTGAGACAATCACAAAGATCTATTTGTGTGGCTTTCAGTCACTAGCTTTGATGCAAGTGGAACAGAAACAACCTCATTAAAAACAGGGCTCCCCCCGCCATTAAAAAACCTCTATATAAAATGGGACACCACAATCCAGGGATCCAAAGATACACACGATTAACACATATTTGTGTATAAAGTTACTAACGCCTCTTTATGCTGCAATTACACCCTTTCTAATTTTATTTGGCATTAAAATAAAATAAAATATCATGAAACTTTCCCTTCATGATAGTATGGTCCTTAGTGAGTCGTGGGGTGTTTCTGGAAGACCAAGGCGGATGGATAAGGTGAAGTCAGGAGTCCCAGACCAGCCTGGCCAAAATGGTGAAACTCCTTCTCTACTAAAAAAAACACGAAAATTAGCTGGGCGTGCTGGTACAGGTGCCTGTAATCCCAGCTACTTGGGAGGCTGAGGCAGGAGAATCGCTTGAACCAGGGAGTCAGAAGTTACAGTGAGCCAGGCAACAGAGCGAGACTCCATCACAAAAAGAAAAAAATAAACATCCTGACAAAACGTCACCGCTCCAAGACAGTCCCAATGCTATTTATATTAATTTTATGCCTCCGTGAAATCCCAAAGACTAGAGGGAACTGGAGTCATGATCTTCAGGCAAGCGGGACTCTGTCGCCTACGGGACACGTTGGCAATGGCACTGCTGGTTGTTACGACTTGGGGACAGGGGTTGCCACTGGCTTGCAAGAAGCGGACGCCAGGGACGCTGCTCAACACCCTGCCATGCCCAGACGGCCCCCAAATATTCACACTGCTGAGGCTGAGAAACCGGATGCTGTCCATTCTAGCCCTTCATTCGTTCCTGTTATTTAATGAGCATCTACTATGTGCCAAGTGCTGCCAAAGCGTTTTACGATGGAGAGTCCAGCAACGGAGAGGGGCAGGCTGGCGTTCCTCGGTTCACCCTCCCCCGTTTCGGGAGGCCTGTTGTGGGCTCCAAAGATCCCTCCCGAGGCACAGGGAGAAGAAAGTCACCGTGCCCATCAGGCAGGAGCAAGACCTCGGGAGTCCGAGCCTCCCGGCCATCTCCACCATCCGGGCCTCTTCTTTCCCGGGCTTGCCCCGACCCGCCATGGCATCTGCCCCGGTCCCCGAGCCCGTGCGAGCTTGGGCCTCAGTTTCCCCACCCGCTTGGCCGCAAGGTCCAACATGGTCAAGGAACGTAAACGCAACCCAGTCACCTGCAAGGCAAGCCCTTTCGATTCCCTGGGCCTCAGTTTCCCCTCTTCGCCCCTCCGACCCATCACCCCAGAGGACCCTGGAGGGACGAACTGACGCAAAAGCGCCGGAAACAATATGGTCGCGGCTACAACAATAACGTCAAGGAGAGCGCCCTTGGGGACGCCGGGCCCTCGCTGGGGACGAGAAGGCCCCAGGGAGTGAACGCCCCCGGCCCGCAGGACCAGACTGTTCGTCCGGGGACCCATCCGCCCCCCATCGCCGCCTCGGCCGGCTCAGGCCGCGCGCCGCGCCCCCACTTCCCTCAGCGCGGGCGCGAACCAACCTGCGACCGCTCCCCTGGCGCCGGGCGCCCCGCACTCCGGCTCCTCCAGCATCGCCCGGGCGGCAGGTAGAGCTTCTCTCAGGCAGCGGAGGCGCGGGCTCCCCTCAGGCGGCCGCTGCTCCTCACCCTCCCGCCCGCGCCACTGCTGCCGCCGCGGCCGCCGCGCTCGTATTTGGCGGGAACCGCGGCGACCCCTGCAGTCCGCGCGCCAATTGGGCGATCCCGAACCACGTGATGACCCGCCTCGGGAATTGAGGAGCGCCCCGGGCATCCTCGCGAGAGTCGTGACTTCCATTCCTCCCATGGCTCGTCCATTGATATTTCCGCGGGGGCCGGGGCTTCCCCCCGACTGCCTGCCATTGGCTGGGAGGAGCTGCCCTGCGATTGGAGAAAGCAGTTGTCAAGCTGATTGCTGTGCGCTGCGACTGGCTGATCGCGTGGGATAGTCCCAAAGAGGAGGGAGGCCCAGACTCTTACGTCACCAGGAGGGCGTTTTACGCTGGGCGCAGATGACAACCTGAAAGTGAGATTTAGGTGAAGAACCTGGAGTTTTGAGTTTATCCTAATGGGACATCGGCTAAATATAGCAACAGCAATTAAAGTTATAAATTGCTTTTTTTTTTTCAGATGGAGTCTTGCTCTGTCGCCCAGGCTGGAGTGCAGTGGCGCGATCTCGACTCACTGCAACCTCCGCCTCCCGGTTCAAGCGATTCTCCTGCCTCAGCCTCCCGAGGAGCTGGGATTACAGGGGCCCGCCACCACTCCCGGCTAATTTTTGTATTTTTAGTAGAGACTGGGTTTCACTATGTTGGCCAGGCTGGCCTCAAACTATCTTCGTGATCCGCCTGCTTCTGCTTCCCAAAGTGCTGGGATTACAGGCGTGAACCACCGCGCCCAGCCATAAGTTGCTTTCTGCAAGAACAGTAAAACGAAGTCTGGGGAGCGCTTGAGAAGTAGTTGACATTCAGTAAATAACAGAATGAGTGAACGAAATGGATCGTTTCTAGTTTGATTCTCAGGGAATTGGCAAATGCTGTTTTCTCTGCCTAGAACTAAATCTTGCAGCTCTTTTCCTGGCTAACTTATACTTTTCAGATCTTAGATTGGCACCCCAAGAAGCCGTTCCCCAACTCTGGCAAGATCAAGGGCCTGCAACACTTCTCTTTTTCATTTTTTTTTTTTAAATTTCTTTTTTAAGGTGGGTTTTCACCATGATGGCCAGACTGGTCTTGAACTCCTGACGTCAGGTGAGCCACCCACCTAGCCTCACAAAGTGCTAGGATTACAGGCGTCAGCCACTGCGCCCGGCCTTTTTTCTTTCTTTCTTTTCTTTTCTATTTTTTTTTTTTTTTTTTTTTGAGACGGAGTTTCACTCTTGTTACCCAGGCTGGAGTGCAATGGCGCGATCTCGGCTCACCGCAACCTCCACCTCCTGGGTTCAGGCAATTCTCCTGCCTCAGCCTCCTGAGTAGCTGGGATTACAGGCACGCGCCACCACGCCCAGCTAATTTTTTGTATTTTTAGTAGAGACGGGGTTTCACCATGTTGACCAAGATGGTCTCGATCTCTTGACCTCATGATCCACCCGCCTCGGCCTCCCAAAGTGCTGGGATTACAGGCTTGAGCCACCGTGCCCAGCCTTAAACTTCTCTTTTTATTAAAGCAACTACAGCTGTGTCTGTTTATTAGTTGGTTGTTTAATGAATTAATTTCTGTTGTTGTCATTAGTTCTCAAGAAGATAGGACTCGTTTCTCACTGGAACTCCAGCACCTGTTAGTAACTGATCATATTTACCTGGTCAATAAATATTTGAGTGAATGTATAAATATTTGATTGAACTGTGTAGGTCAAGCAGATTAAAAGCTTCACATAGAATAAAGAACTTCAGTGTCAGACAGTGAGTCTTGAAACAGGTTTTCTTCCTTCCTTTCTTTCTTTTTCTTTCCTTTTTTTTTTTTTTTTTTTTTTTTTTTTTTTTGAGACGGATTCTTGCTCTGTCGCCAGGCTGGAGCGCAGTGGGACAATCTCAGCTCAGTGCAACCTCCACCTCCCGGGTTCAAGCGATTCTTCCGCCTCAGCCTGCAGAGTAGCTGGGACTATAGGGGCGTGCCACCACACCAGGCTAATTTGGGTATTTTTAGTAGAGACAGGGTTTCACTATTGGCCAGGATGGTCTCAATCTCTTGACCTTGTGATCCTCCCGCCTCAGCCTCCCAAAGTGTTGAGATTACAGGCGTGAGCCACCGCATCCGGTAATTTTTTTTTTTTTTTTTTTTGAGACAGAGTTTCGCTCTTGTTATCCAGGCTGGAGTGCAATGGCGCGATCTCGGCTCACCGCAACCTCCGCCTCCTGGGTTCAGGCAATTCTCCTGCCTCAGCCTCCTGAGTAGCTGAGATTACAAGCACGTGCCACCATGCCCAGCTAATTTTTTGTGTTTTTAGTAGATACGGGGTTTCACATGTTGACCAGGATGGTCTCGATCTCTCGACCTCGTGATCCACCCGCCTCGGCCTCCCAAAGTGCTGGGATTACAGGCTTGAGCCACCGCTCCCGGCCCCGGTCATTTTTTTTTTTCTCGAGACCGAGTCTTGCTGTGTTGACCAGGCTGAAGTCAGGTGGTGCGATTTTGGCTCACTGCAACCTCCGCCTCCCGAGTTCAAGCAATTTTGCCTTAGCCTCCAAATACCTGCGACTACAGGCATGTGCCACCATGCCTAGCTAACTTTTGTATTTTTAGTAGAGACTGTTTTTCACCATGTTGGCCAGGCTCGTTTTGAACTCCTTTTTTTTTTCTGAGACGGAGTTTTGCTCTTGTTACCCAGGCTGGAGTGCAATGGCGCGATCTCGGCTCACCGCAACCTCCGTCTCCTGGGCTCAGGCAATTCTCCTGCCTCAGCCTCCTAAGTAGCTGGGATTACAGGCACGCGCCACCACGCCCAGTTAGGTTTTTTTTTTTTGTATTTTTAATAGAGACGGGGTTTCACCATGTTGACCAGGATGGTCTCGATCTCTCGACCTCGTGATCCACCCGCCTCGGCCTCCCAAAGTGCTGGGATTACAGGCTTGAGCCACCGCGCCTGGCCTGAACTCCTGATCTCAGGCTATCCGAGCACCTCGGCCTCCCAAAGTGCTGGGATTACAGGTGGGAGCTACCACACCCAGCCAAAACAGGTTTTCTTCAGCACCAATTTAATCTCAGAAGCAGAGGTGAGCAGAGATTGAAATTTAGCCCAAGTTTGGAATTCTATTGAAGTAGATTGAATAATTAAGCCAGTATTATTGGCTGGGAATAGACAATCTGGGGACACCACTTTGAGCAAGTCACCTTGATGACACCTCAATGTTTCAGTTTCCCTGGATGAGCTGTGAGAATGTTTCCCCCACTTCTCTTACATTCTGGCATTTTCCAATGATATTACGTCGGTGGATCACAGTTAAAGGCACATCAACAAGGCCCCCCGCCCCGCCCTTTTTTTTCTGAGACAAGAGTCTTGCTCTATTGCCCAGGCTGGAGTCCAATGTCGCAATCTCAGCCCACTGCAGACTCCACCTCCTGGGTTCAAGTGATTCTCCTGCCTTAGCCTCCCAAGTAGCTGGGATTACAGGCGCATGCCACCATGCCCCGCTATTTTTTTCTTTTTGTTTTTGTTCTTGTTTTTTTATTTTTGGGGGAGTTTTATTTTTTGGGGAGTTTTATTTTTTGCAGCACAAAAACCTGAATTTTTTATTTTTATTTTTATTTTATTTTTAGTAGAAATGGGGTTTTGCCACGTTGCCCAGGCTGGTCTCAGACTCCTGAGCTGAGGTGATTCACCTGCTGCAACCTCCCAAAGTGCTAGGATTACAGGCAAGAGCCGCTGCACCTGGCCAAGAAGCTATTATCAGAGCTTAACAGAGCACATCAATAAACTCCTTCAAACTTTTCTTAATAGCCCCGTAAAAATCTTGGGACATGAGATTAGTGTGTGTGTATTCTGAAATAATCCCCGATTGATCTAGCCCACTGCCTTCTTTTGAGGCTTTTGGAAACTTTCAGCAATCTTCTGCTTAAAAAAAAAAAAAAATCAACCAAATCTGTCAGCGATTTTAACACTTTTAAGTTTCAAGCTTTCTAACTGTCATCATTTTCTTGTTCCTCTTTTTTTGGTTCATTTAGTCATTCCAATCCATTATTTCCAATGCATTCAGTACACTATTTATTTATTTTTTGTTTTCAGGCGAAGTTTTGTTTCTCGTTTCCCAGCCTGGAATGCACTGGCACGATCTCAACTCACTGCAACCTCCGCCTCCCAGATTCAAGCAATTCTCCTGCCTCAGCCTCCCAAATAGCTGGGATTACAGGCATGCACCACCACGCCCGTCTAATTTTTTGGTATTTTTATAGAGATGGGGCTTCACCATATTGATCAGGCTGGCTGGTCTTGAACTCCTGACCAGAGAGAGAGAGAGAGAGAGAAAGAGAGAGAGACAGAGAGAGAAAGAGAGAGAGAAAGACAGAGAGAGAGAGAGAGAGAGAGAGAGTTGATGGGGCAAATTACACAGGCTTTGTAGAACAGGTTAGGAAGTTGGGAATGTATCTTAAGGGTGGTAGGCGGAATTAAAGCAGGACACTGCTGTGATCTGAATTGCATTCTAAAAGCATTCTCCCTGCCGTCTCAGGGATGAATTGGAGGGGAGAACTGTAGAAAATATGGTTAGGGCATGAAGAGGGACCTAGAGGTCTAGATGTGTCACGTGGGCAAGTCAATGGATGAACACGCGACAGAGAGAGGAGGAGGGGTGGCCGGGCACCGTGGTTTATTGCAGTGATCCCAGCACTTTGGGAGGCTGAGGAGGGTGGAGGTCAGGAGTCTGAGACCAGCCTGGCCAACATGGCGAAACCCCGTCTCTACTAAAAATGCAAAAATTAGCCAAGCGTGGTGGCACATGCCTGTAGTCCCGGCTGCTCGGGAGGCTGAGGCAAGAGAATCGCTTGAACCCGGGAGGCGGCGGTTGCAGTGAGCCGAGATCACGCCGCTGCACTCCAGCCTGGGAGACAAAGCAGGACCCCGTCTCAAAAAAAAAGGAAAGAAAGAGGGGACGGAGCCTGAACACTTAGAGGAACTGGATTTACCTAAGATGAGCAAACAGGCATCTGGAGAATTGTGAGCAGGGACCCTCCTCTACTTGCCAACCTCCCTGGCCAAGTTTAAACTAAGCGCCTTTCCCATGTTAGGGTTACCTCCGGGCTCCAGGGGGCGCTACACCTGCTGCGGCCCCTTTAGGCTCGCCCTGCTCAACTCACTGACAGAGGCGGCCTCGCCCGCGGTAAAGAACGTGCGCGTGCGCTCTCCGGCCGGCAGGGGGCGCGCGTGCGCAGTCGGGACGCGGAGGGGCGCGCGCGGCGGCCGGCACCGGAAGCGTGCGGTTGCCATGTAATATCCTGGCCGCGCGGGCGCGCGAGCGTCTGAGGCGGCGTCTGGGCGGGAGCGGAGCTGGCGAGCGGGTGGCAGAGGCGGCGCCGACTGGGGCCGCTGAGGCGCGCGGGGGGTCAGCGGCGCCCGGGAGCCTGTCGCTGACGCGGTCCGGGCCGTAGGCTCGGCGGCGGGCGGCAGCATGTCGGTGGCGGGGCTGAAGAAGCAGTTCTACAAGGCGAGCCAGGTGAGCGCAGGCCCAGGCGGGGCCTCGGGCTGTCCGGATGAGGGGTCAGGCCCGACCTGGCCCGGGAGGGGGCCGGGGGGACGGAGCTTTGGACGTTGGCGCCTGTACCCCGCCGGGTGGGCAGAGCGGGGGGACGGACGGGGACGACGATGCGGCCCAGGCCCTGGTCGCCATGCGGGCTCCAGAAGCGGGGACGGTGTCCCTGGGGGGAGGGCAGAGGCACCCAGGGGCTGCCCAGGGACGCGGACCTCTCCCTCCTCCTCTCCCCCGTAAAGGCGGGGTGCGGGGACAGAAGGGGAAGCAAGGCGTCCCGAGGCTGTCCGCACAGGACGCTTGCGAAAAGTTGTGCTTAGAGCGGTTCTGTTCAGAATCCTCTGGATGGGCAAAGTGCCGACTTGAAAAGGTGGAGGGAGAAGTCGATTTCCCCTCTCTGCCCCTCGGACCGCCGGTCCCTCTCCCCAGAGACGGGGACTGTCATCGACTCCGTGTGTCCCTTTCCTGAAATACGTGTGCGCCTCTCCTTTAAAAACGCGCGTACACTGTGGTAGCACACGCCGCAGAATCCTGTGTGCTGTGTTTTTCATTAAACGTGTCTTGGAGATCACACTGGAGCGAGATTTCTCCCCCGCTGTCGGCACTGTTGGCATCTAGGGCTGGATGGTTCTCCGTAGTGGGGCCATCCTGGGCACTGCAGGGTGCTGAGCAGCGCCCCGGGCCTCCACCCACTCCAGGCCAGGAGCACCCCGCCCCCAGTCGTGACAAACAAATTTCTTGAGATATCACCTTGTGTCCCCAGAGGAATAGAAGCCCGCCCGCTCCCTTTTCCTCCTTCCTCCCTCCCTTCCTCCCTTCCTCCTTCCCACTCTCCCACTCCAGGCCGGGAGCACCCCCCGCCCCCAGTCGTGACAAACAAAAATTTCTTGAGATAGCACCCTGTGTCCCCAGAGGAATAAAATCAACATGCCCGCTCCCCCTTTTTTTTCCTCCCTCCCTCCCTCCCGCCCTGTCTCTCTGCCTCTCTCCTCCCTTCCTTCTCTTCTTTCCTTCCCCTTTTCTTTCCCTGTTCCCCAGGACTACTGCACTAGACCATACTCCATACTTCTTGGATTTTTATTTGTTTATTTATTTTTTTGAGATGGAGTTGAGCTCTGTCCACAGACTGGAGTGCAGTGGCACAGTCTCGGCTCACTGCGGCCTCCACCCTTCTGGGTTCAAGCGATTCTCCTGCCTCAGCCTCCCCAGTAGCTGTGACTGCAGACATTCACCACTGTGCCCGGCTAATTTTTGTAATTTCAGTAGAAACGGGGTTTCTCCGTGTGGTCCAGGCTGGTCTTAAACTCCTGGCCTCAAGTGATCCGCCCGCCTCGCCTCGGCCTTGGACGGTGCTGGGATTACAGGTGTAGGCCTGGCCTACTTAGATCTTTTTATTTATTTATTTTTTTTAAGCTATAAGTTTATTCAATGCAAAATAATCCTCTCCCATTTTACTGAGGTGGCTGACCATGTCCACGACCAAATCCGCCTCTAAACTGGAACTCGGTTGCTGACCCAGCCCCCACCTCGGTTTTCTTGTTGGCACCAGGTGGCACAGCACTCTATCTGTAGGTATCTCTGTCAGCTTCCCCTCTGGTGAGTCTTGCAGGTCGCTCACCTTCCAGACCTTTAGGCCGAGGCCTGCCTGTCTCTGGACGGCTGCGGTGTACGGTGGCAGGCACGATCTCTGGGGGCAGATGGAGGTAATCACAGAGATACTGGATACCCTCATTGGTAAGGTACCAGTAGAAATGTCTCCAGGCAAACTGTTCCTTCACGTAGCCTCGGGACTTGAGAGACTGCACGGCCTTCATGACATGAAGGTTGGGCACGTTCTTGTCTGCCAGCTCCGGGTGCTTAGGCATGTGGACATCCTTCTTGGCCACCATGACTCCCTCCTTAAAAAGGAGCTCATAAATGGCAATCCGGTTCTTCTTAGGCATCAACATCGCGGCGGCTGTAAGGACCGGGGCCGGAGCTGGAAAGGCTACTTAGATCTTTTTTTTTTTTTTTTTTTTTAGACGGAGTTTCGCTCTTGTTACCCAGGCTGGAGTGCAATGGCACGATCTCGGCTCACCGCAACCTCCGCCTCCTGGGTTCAGGCAATTCTCCTGCCTCAGCCTCCTGAGTAGCTGGGATTACAGGCACGAACCACCATGCCCAGCTGGCTACTTAGATCTTTTTAATGGGTACATTGTATTTCATTCCATGACGTGTACCATAATTTATTTAACTGGTTGTCATTTAACAGGTATTTCCATTGTTTCCCGGAATTTTCTGCTACCTGCGTTACTACATTGAATAGCCAGTGAACATCTTTGCTCACAGGGGGGATTAGTTTTATAGGATGAATTACCAGAAGTAGAATGCTGCATCCCAGCCTAAGTGCATTTGATATGGACACATAAAGGGTTTTTTGGAAAGTCTAGGACCCATTGCTGGTGAATCTGGTGAAAGGTGTGGGTCCACACTCTGGAAAACTGGGCACACGTAAGATTCAGTTTGCAGTTTTGAATCCAAGAAGTCTCAGATTTGGCTGGGCGCAGGGACTCATACCTGTAATCTCAGCTCTTTGGGAGGCTGAGGCGGGAGGATCACTTGAAGCCAGGAGTTTGAGAGCAGCCTGGGCAACATGGCAAAACTCCATCTGGACTAACAATACAAAATTTTCTATTTTGCCTGTAACCCCAGCTACTCAGGAGGCTGAGGCAGGAGAATCTCTTGAACCCAGGAGGCAGAGGTTGCAGTGAGCTGAGATTGCACCACTGCACTCCAGCCTGGGTGACAGAGGGAGAGTCCAACTTGGGGGGAAAAAAAAAAAAAAAGACAGGAAGCCTCGGATTGTTGACTCCTGTTGGTCTGTGCACTGCAGGGTGAGGTGGTGTGGAATTTGTGTGGATGGACTCCATGAGAAATGAATAATGATCTTAGCAAATGCTTGGGCCACGTTGGCAAACAGGGCTCTCTGCCCACAGTTTGGAGAGGCCCAGAGGAGCAAAGAGAAATGAGTCCCGAGTAACACCCAGCTGGTACGTTTTGCCCCTGGAAAGGAAAAAGTAATGACCCTGCCAGGTGGTATGGCTTACACCTGTAATTCCAGCACTTTGGAGGCTGAGGCAGAGGGATCCCTTGAGTTTAGGAGTTCAGGACCTATCTGGGAGATGCAGGGAGATCCCATCTCTACAAAATGTCAAAAACTTAGCCAGGTGTGATGGTGTGGACTTGCGATCCCAGCTACTTGGGAGGACCACTTGAACCCAGCAGTTCAAGGCTACAGTGTATTATGATTGCACCACTGCACTCCAGCCTGGGCGACAAAGTGAGACCCTGTCTCAAAAAATATTAAAAAGTAACAACACTAGTGGATGTCTAGGCATGTAGATACTTAGGGTCTATCTCTAGACCCCAGATGACGGTTAAACCCTGGAGAAAGGTGTAATCCAAGTGAAGTTTAGGATTGTTCCTGAGAACAGCCTCACCCCCTTGCCCCAGCAGGTTGAAATCAGATAGCCTGGCCCTGGGTTAGACTTTGCCCAGCAGGCATCAGACCCTCACCTGCTTGATTAGATCACCATAGAGTGCTGCTCCCTAGCAGGAAAGATGTCCCCAGAGGTCTTGGAGAGGCCACTTGGTTCCCTGCTATAAACATAGACAGGTCTCTGGAAGCCGCCGTCCCAACCCCCAGTGATCAGGGCTTGTGCCCATTTTGTCCTAAGCTGACACTCTCTTTGGAGGAACGAGCCAGGCCTCTCAGCCCAGCCACCAGGACTTTGTCTCTCTCGAGGGAAGCAGGATGACCTGCATTCAGATCTGTGAATTGCGCCTTGAGGACTGGAAAGCACAGTGCAGTGTTAGCTGGGCGTAGGATTGCCCGTTTCTACATTCTGAGGCCTAGTCCCAAAGCACGATAGCCACAGCCCACCCTCGGGGCTGTTGTCTTGGCCTCCTGGTCAATTCTGTGTTGTGTGGTGCTCTTAGGAGTCACTCTGGCTGCATTCTATGCCCTTCTGTGATCATTGCTGTGATTTCCTCTGCATCTCAGCTGTTTATCTGGACATATCCAACTATTTGTGTTTCTTTTCTCATTGTTAGAATAACAACTCTTTGACCCTCTCCTGTGGCTTCAGAAGATGGTTATCTAGTGAAAAGCGGCATCTCTCCTTATGCAGTGATACCAGCATTAGAGTTCTCACCACGTGAACAGGCAGTATGCTTTATACCAGTAGGTCTCAGCTGGTCTTGCTTATCTGGCCTGAGGGTAAAACATTTCCCTTTTTACACAGAAGGATTTAGGGACATTTTTCTTTGTATAAAACAGGGCCAGTTTTGTCCTCCAGGGGACATTGACAATGTCTGGGACATTTTTGGTTGTCACAGCTTGGTAGGGGGCTGCTGACTACTAGTAGGTAGAGGTCAGATATGCTGCTCAGCATACTCCGGTGCCCAGGGCAGCATCTTCCTGGTGCCCCAGGTGTCAATAGTGCCAAATTTGAGAAACCCTGCTTAGAGACTTGGGAAAAAATGAGGATAATTATAGCAAACCAAAGCAACAGAAAAACCCCGCTGGGCCATTCTTGAGATTTTCCTAGTTTCCTAAACACAGATAACCACGTGTGTACATAGGTTATTTATTTATTTATTTATTTATTTATTTTTGAGACGGAATTTCGCTCTTGTTACCCAGGCTGGAGTGCAATGGCAGGATCTCAGCTCACCGCAACCTCCGCCTCCTGGGTTCAGGCAATTCTCCTGCCTCAGCCTCCTGAGTAGCTGGGATTACAGGCACGCACCACCATGACCAGCTAATTTTTTGTATTTTTAGTAGAGACGGGGTTTCACCATGTTGACCAGGATGGTCTCGATCTCTTGACCTCGTGATCCACCCGCCTTGGCCTCCCAAAGTGCTGGGATTACAGGCGTGAGCCACCGCGCCCGGCCATTATTTATTTATTTTATAAGAAAAAGAATAAAGAAGAGGAAGAAAGAGGAAGAGGGAAAGAGGATGGGGGTATTGCTTTATTGCCCGGGCGAGAGTGCAGTCTAAATATGAGTATGCCTATAATTGTCCTTAATAATGGAGACATGAAAGAAAATGAGGGAAGAGAATAACAAACAGGGAGCCAACCAACATTTCGTTTAAACTTTTAAGTTGATATGATGTGGTACTGATAAGAGTGTATATTTTAAGTGGAGAGTTCTATAAATGTTAATTACATTTACTTGTTCCAGATCTGAGTTCAAGTCCTGGATATCGTTGTTAATTTTCTGTCTCATTGATCTGTCTAATATTAATGTTGAAGTCTCCCACTATTATTATTATTATTATTTTTTTTTTTGAGACGGAGTTTCGCTCTTGTTGCCCAGGCTGGAGTGCAATGGCGCGATCTCGGCTCACCGCAACCTCCGCCTCCTGGGTTCAGGCAATTCTCCTGCCTCAGCCTCCTGAGTAGCTGGGATTACAGGCACCCGCCACCATGCCCAGCTAACTTTTTTTGTATTTTTAGTAGAGACGGGGTTTCACCTTGTTGACCAGGATGGTCTCTATCTCTCGACCTCGTGATCCACCCGCCTCGGCCTCCCAAAGTGCTGGGATTACAGGCTTGAGCCACCGCGCCCGGCCTTTTTTTTAGTATTTTTAGTAGAGACGGGGTTTCACCATGTTGACCAGGATGGTCTCGATCTCTTGACCTCGTGATCCACCCGCCTCGGCCTCCCAAAGTGCTGGGATTACAGGCTTGAGCCACCGCGCCCGGCCTCCCACTATTATTATGTGGGAGTCTAGGTCTCTTTATAAGTCTTGTATGTCTGCGTATTCCTGCATTGGGTGCATATATATTTAGGATCTTTAGCTCTTCTTGTTGTTGCATTGATCCTTTTGTCATTATATAATGTCCTTCTTTGCTTCTTTTGGTCTTTGTTGCTTAATTGTAACTTCTGCTTTTTATTTATTTATTTATTTATATTATTTATTTATTTATTTATTTATTTATTTTGAGACGGAGTTTTGCTCTTGTTACCCAGGCTGGAGTGCAATGGCGCGTTCTCGGCTCACCGCAACCTCTGCCTCCCGGGTTCAGGCAATTCTCCTGCCTCAGCCTCCCGAGTAGCTCGGATTACAGGCACGCACCACCGTGCCCAGCTAATTTTTTGTATTTTTAGTAGAGACGGGGTTTCACCATGTTGATCAGGATGGTCTTGATCTTTTGACCTTGTGATCCACCCGGCTCGGCCTCCCGAAGTGCTGGGATTACAGGCTTGAGCCACCACGCCTGGCCGAAAGTTTTTGTTTTTTTTTTTTTTTTTGAGACAGAGTTTCGCTCTTGTTACCCAGGCTGGAGTGCAGTGGCGCGATCTCGGCTCACCGCAACCTCCACCTCCTGGGTTCAGGCAATTCTCCGGCCTCAGCCTCCTGAGTAGCTGGGATTACAGGCACGTGCCACCATGCCCAGCTAATTTTTTGTATTTTTAGTAGAGACGGGGTTTCACCATGTTGACCACGATGGTCTCGATCTCTTGACCTCGTGATCCACCCGCCTCGGCCTCCCAAAGTGCTGGGATTACAGGCTTGAGCCACCGCGCCCGGCCGAAAGTTCTTTTCTTTAAGGATGTTGAATATTGGTCTCCACTCTCTTCTGGCTTGTAGGGTTTCTGCTGAGAGATCTGCTGTAAGTCTGATAGGCTTCCCTTTGTGGGTAACCTGACCTTTCTCTCTGGCTGCCCTTAGTATTTTCTCCTTCATTTCAACACTGGTGAATCTGATTATGTGCCTTGGAGTTGCTCTTCTTGAGAAATATCTCTGTGGTGTTCTCTGTATTACCTGGAGTTGAATATTATCCTGCCTTATTAGGTTGGGAAAATTTTCCTGAATAATGTCCTGAAGCGTATTTTCCAGCTTGGATTCATTCTCTTCGTCACATTGATAGGTCACATTCATAGGTCTCTTCCTCACATTTTGATAGGTACACCTATCAAACGTAGATTAGATCTTTTCACATAGTCCCATATTTTTTGGAGACTTTGCTCGTTCTTTTTATCCTTCTTTCTCTAATCTTATCTTGTTTTATTTCATTCAGTTGGTCTTCGACCTCTGATATCCTTTCTTCTGCTTGATCAATTTGGCTGTTAAAACTTGTGCACTGCTGGGCGCGGTGGCTCAAGCCTGTAATCCCAGCACTTTGGGAGGCTGAGGCGGGTGGATCACGAGGTCAAGAGATCGAGACCATCCTGGTCAACATGGTGAAACCCCGTCTCTACTAAAAATATAAAAATTAGCTAGGCATGGTGGTGTGTGCCTGTAATCCCAGCTACTCAGGAGGCTGAGGCAGGAGAATTGCCTGAACCCAGGAGGCGGAGGTTGCAGTGAGCCGAGATCGCGCCATTGCACTCCAGCCTGGGTAACAAGAGCGAAACTCCGTCTAAAAAAAAAAAAAAAAAGAAAAAAAAGAAAGATCGAGACCATACTGGTCAACATGGTGAAACCCCGTCTCTACTAAAAATACAAAAAATTAGCTGGGCATGGTGGCATGTGCCTGTAATCCCAGCTACTCAGGAGGCTGAGGCAGGAGAACTGCCTGAGCCCAGGAGGCGGAGGTTGCGGTGAGCCGAGATCGGGCCATTGCACTCCAGCCCGGGTAACAAGAGCGAAACTCTGTCTCAAAAAAAAAAAAAAAAAAAAAAAAAAAATTTGTGCATACTTCACGAAGTTCTCGTATTGTGTTTTTCAGCTCCATCAATTCACTTATATTCCTCTTTAAATTGTATGTTCTTGGCCGGGCGAGGTGGCTCAAGCCTGTAATCCCAGCACTTTGGGAGGCCGAGGCGGGTGGATCACAAGGTCGAGAGATCGAGACCAACCTGGTCAACATGGTGAAACCCCGTCTCTACTAAAAATACAAAAAATTAGCTGGGCATGGTGGCGCGTGCCTATAATCCCAGCTACTTAGGAGGCTGAGGCAGGAGAATTGCCTGAACCCAGGAGGCGGAGGTTGCAGTGAGCCGAGATCGCGCCATTGCACTCCAGCCTGGGTAACAAGAGCGAAACTCCGTCTCAAAAAAAAAAAAAAAAAAAAAAAAAAAAAAATTGTATGTTCTTGTTGACATTTCGTCAAATCTTTTTTCAAAGTTCTTAGTTTCTTTGGATTGGGTTAAAACAAGTTCTTCTAATTCACAGAAGTTTCTCATTATCCACATTTTGAAGCCTGCTTCTGTAATTGGAACACACTCGTTCTCCATCAGGCCTTGTTTCGTTGCTGATGAGGAACTGTGATCCCCTGCTGAGGAAGAGGCATTCTGATCTTGAGTATTCTCAGCCTTTTTTCGCTGTTTTCTTCCCTTCGTTATAAATTTATCCATCTGTGGTCTTTGTATTTACCGTCTTTGTAGTTGGGTTTCTGAGTGGACATCCAACTTATTCATTCTCAGCGCCGAAATCTGAGCAACCCACTGCACCGACTAAATCAGCGGCGTTAAGATTGATGGTGCTTTTCCAACTCTGCACCAAGAACCGACGCTCCAAGGCGCCGGCAAAACCGCCTCGCCGGTCACAAGAGTCGCGCTGGGGACCCATGGGGCTCCTCCGCTGGGAATCTGCTGGTGCGTGAGCAACAAGAATTCATGTGAAGGTGTGGCGTCCTCTCGTTCTTTGCGCTTTCACTGGGAGCTACAATCCCGAGGTGCTAGTGATCAGCCATCTTGGATCTCTCTCGAAAGTTGTTTTCTATTTATTTATTTTTTTGAGACGCAGTTTCTCTATTGTTGCCCAGGCTGAAGTGTAATAACGCAGTCTCAGCTCACTGCCACCTCCGCCTCCCGGGTTCAAGCAATTCTCCTGTGTCAGCCTCCTGAGTAGCTAGGATTACAGGCGTCCACCACCAAGCCCAGCTAATTTTTTATATTTTTAGTAGAGACGGGTTTTCTCCATGTTGGCTAGGCCTGTCTCGAACTCCCGATATCAGCTGATCCACCTGCCTCGGCCTCCCAAAGTGCTGGGATTGCAGGTGTGAGCCACCACGCTGGGCCCCAAAGGTAGATATTTACATAAAACTTGGCATCCAGACCCCAAGGTCTAGCCCCACACCCTCCCCTAAATCTTTAGAAAAACTACAGTGTCTTTTTTTTTTTTTTTTTGAGATGGAGTTTCACTGTTGTTGCCCAGGCTGGAGTGCAATGCTCGATCTCGGCTCACTGCAACCTCCACCTCCTGGGTTCAAGCAATTCTCCTGCCTCAGCCTCCTGAGTAGCTGGGATTACAGGCACATGCCACCATGCCCAGCTAATTTTTTGTATTTTTAGTAGAGACGGGGTTTCACCATGTTGACCAGGATGGTCTCGATCTCTTGACCTCGTGTTCCACCCGCCTCGGCCTCCCATAGTGCTGGGATTACAGGCTTGAGCCACTGCGCCCAGCCTACAGTGTCTGTTAGTATCTGGGCTTCCTTTTAGAGGCGAGATAGATCCCTTATAAACATCTTAGGTGTATTTGTGCACTGTTTGTCATATATACGTATTGTGACAACCGTATGTATTAATAAGCCTTCACAAGGTAAGCACCTATGTTGTAATTAACAGTGTCAGTTTTGTGTGATACGGTCTCTCTGGAATTTCCTTTACATATGGTGACAAGAAGAAAGACAGAAAAATGGTTCACAGAGAAACACAGAACATATATGAATCTCAAAATAACCATGTGTACTGCTGTATAGGAAACTATCTCAGAGGAAGCACACTTCACTGCTGCCCAAATGCCACCATCCATTTATGTTCCTCAGTGTGACCTTTTTTTTTTTTTTTTTTTTTTTTTTTGAGACAGTGTCTTGTTTTGTCACCAGGCTGGAGTGCAGCGGTGCAGTCTCAGCTGACTGCAACCTCCGCCTCCTGGCTCCAAGTGATCCCCCTGCCTTAGCCTCCCAAGTAGCTAGGACTACAGGTGTGTACCACCACACCCGTCTAAGTTTTATTTTTATTTTTTTGTATTTTACTAGAGACTAGAGACAGGGGTTTCACTATGTTGGCCAGGCTGATCTTGAACTCCTGACCTCTTGATCCACCCACCTCAGCCTCCCAAAGTGCTGGGATTATAGGTGTGAGCCACCACGCCATGCCCAGTGTGAACTTTTAATACAAAAATACCTTCAAGCTTATAATGAAGAATCTTTATCGCTTGAGCCTGGGGATGTCAAGTCTGTAGGGAGCCTTGATTCCACCACTGTACTCTAGCCTGGAGACAGAGCCAGACCTTGTCTCAAAAAAAAAAAAAAAAAAAAAAAAAAAAAAAAAAAAAAAAAAAAAAATTTACAGTAATTTAGAAAACGGACAGTTTCCATGGCTACACAAAATGGTTCTATACACTGCTTAAAGGTTTCCAGTTCCTTGCTGGCACTATATTTATTTATTTATTTATTTAAAGACAGGTCTTTGCTGGGTGCGGTGGCTCAAGCCTGTAATCCCAGCACTTTGGGAGGCCGAGGCGGGTGGATCACGAGGTCAAGAGATCGAGACCATCCTGGTCAACATGGTGAAACCTCGTCTCTACTAAAAATACAAAAAATTAGCTGGGCATGGTGGTACGTGCCTGTAATCCTAGCTACTCAGGAGGCTGAGGCAGGAGAATTGCCTGAACCCAGGAGGCGGAGGTTGTGGTGAGCCGAGATCGCGCCATTGCACTCCAGCCTGTGTAACAAGAGCGAAACTCCATCTCAAAAAAAAAAAAAGATGGGGCCGGGCGCGGTGGCTCAAGTCTGTAATCCCAGCACTTTGGGAGGCCGAGGCGGGTGGATCACGAGGTCGAGAGATCGAGACCATCCTGGTCAACATGGTGAAACCCCGTCTCTACTAAAAGTGCAAAAAATTAGCTGGGCATGGTGGCACGTGCCTGTAATCCCAGCTACTCAGGAGGCTGAGGCAGGAGAATTGCCTGAGCCCAGGAGGCGGAGGTTGCGGTGAGCCGAGATCGCGCCATTGCACTCCAACCTGGGTAACAAGGGCGAAACTCCGTCTCAAAAAAAAAAAAAAAAAAAAGATGAGGTTTCACCACCTTCGTCAAGCTGGTCTTGAACTCCCGACCTCAGGTGATCTGCCTGCCTTGGCCTCCAAAGTGCTTGGATTACAGGCGTGAGCCACCACGGCCGGCCACTGGCACTTGATTTAATAGTTGATAGACACAGGCATCTGGGCTCCTGAAGGAGGCACATGCTCCCATCAGCACTATCAGCCAGCGACAGTGCAGATCCCTTCCTCCTAACTCCTCCATTTGGCAATGTCAGAGACAGTTTTTTTGTTTTTTTTTTGTTTTGAGACAGAGTCTTGCTCTGTTGCCCAGCCTGGAGTGCAGTGCCATGATCTTGGCTCACTTCAACCTCCGCTCCTGGGCTCAAGTGATTCTCCTGCCTCAGCCTTCCAAGTAGCTGGGATTACAGGCGCCCACCACCGCTCCCAGCTAATTTTTTTTTTTTTTGTATTTTTTGGTAGAGACGGGGTTTCACCAGGATAGTCTTGATTTCCAGACCTCATGATCTGCCTGCCTCAACCTCCGAAAGTGCTGGGATTACAGGCTTGATCCACCGCTCCCGGCCCCCAGAGACCGTTTCTGTCGCAACTTTGGGAGAGGATGCTCATAGCACCAAGGGGATAGGGGCCAGGAATGATTGCCAAACATACTATAATGCATAGGGCAGCGTCCCCCTGCCGCAGAGAAAGAATTATCCAGCCCTAGTGCCAGTAGAGTCGAGCTTAAGAAACCCTGCTTTAAACCAGGTTCTGGACTCCACGCCTTCTCACAGTGTCATTTTTAAATGGAGAAACAGAGGCCAGAAGGATAAGGGAGAGAGTGCTGGGAAGGATGAACTTACTTTCCAGGAGGCTCTGTTGTTGGTTCAGAGTTTCTGATCTCTCATTGTTGGTACCATAACCTCAGTAGATTCCAGGCCAGTTTATATCTTGGTAAAATCTTTCGGGAACTTGTTCAAAATTGGTTTGGGCTTGAGTGGGAAGTTTGTGAGTTTTTACTTCTTGTTATGGACTGCCCATGGACTGATTGAGCACCGAAGCTGGGGAAGTCGAATCTATCTGGAAGAAAGCAGTAAAAGAAATAGCCATCTGTCTTGGTCCTGTCTCTGTGGTCTCCTCCTTTCTGCCTGTGTGACGCCCACTCCCTCAAGAGCCTCTTGGCATCCATGCGCAGCTAGCGTTGGGGAAGTGAGGCGGGTGAAAGGATGGCGCTAGTGAGAGCCGCTCTCAGAAGTTCCCTTGGTGTGCGGGGAGTTTGAGCGACGTTGTTTCCAGGCCTAAGCTGCTAACTGACTTCCTGATAAATCTTGTGGCTGGGCTGTGTGAGATTGAGAGTGTAACTAGGGGTAGAACTGGCAGCTCCCTGGAATGCTGGCCTTTTTTTTTTTGGCCTGAAAGAGGGAGAAAGTTTGAACATTTGAATGGAAAGATTGCTTCATACTGAGCTAGGAGGAAAATTCCCGAGCATCACCTCCCATGGCGTTGAAATCTGTCTGGTGCTTCTTAGGCCCTGGGTTCGTGCCTAGGAGAAAGGAGAGGCCGGGGGGTTGAGAGAGGATTATCTGCTGGGGATCCTGGGCCCCACCTATTGGGGGGCTATAGGTCAGAGTACGCAGTGTCTGGGAACATGGCTGATGTTTCAGAATGTCCATGATACTTCCTTTTCTGACCTATCTTTATTATTTTTTTATTTGTTGTAGAGACAGAGTCTCACTATGTTGCTTAGGCTGGAGGCTCCTTAAACCCTACCATTCCAGGTCTTGAACTCCTGGCCTCAAGTGATTCTCTCTCCTGTTTCTCTCAAAGGGCTGGGATTACAGGTGTGAGCCACTGCACCCGGCTTATTTTGGTTTTTTAGATTTTGTGTTTTTGAGATGCAGCCTTGTTGTGTCTCCCCTCCCTGGCTGGAGTGCAGTGGCGTGATCTCGGCTCACTGTAACCTCTGCCACCTAGGTTAAATGATTCTCCTGTCTCAGCCTCCTGAGTAGCTGCGATTACAGGTGACTGCCACCATGCCCAGCTATTTTTAGTAGAGACAGGGCTTTGCTATGTTGGCCAGGCTGGTCTCGAACTCCTGATCTCAGGTGATCCACCCACCTCAGCCTCCAAAAATGCTGGGATTACAGGTATGAGCCACTGCCTGGCCCTGACCTCTTTTATAAAAACCTCACTTTGTGGGGCTACTCTTGGTTTTCCTACCCAGCGTGCTTGATCTGTTAAGCCATGGACATGGAATGATCTTAAGATACAGAAATACGGGCCGGGCACAGTGGTTCATGTCTGTAATCCCAGCACTTTAGGAGGCCAAGGCAGGTGGATCATGAGGTCAAGAGATCGAGACCATCCTGTTCAACATGGTGAAACCCCATCTCTACTAAAAATATAAAAAATTAGCTGGGCATGGTGGCACGTGCCTGTAATCCCAGCTACTCAGGAGGCTGAGGCAGGAGAATTGCCTGAGCCCAGGAGGCGGAGGTTGCGGTGAGCCGAGATCGCGCCATTGCACTCCAGCCTGGGTAACAAGAGCGAAACTCTGTCTCAAAAAAAAAAAAAAAAAGATACAAAAATACGGGGTTCATAACCCCTTTGCCTTGGCACAGATGTACACCCTTGTGTTGGGAGTGACAGGTGATTCAGAGGCCCTTTTGTGTGGGCTGGCCAGGGCCAGCGTTGGCCATTCAGAGGCTGTGTCCGGGACAAGGCCGGTGAGTCCAGAAGCTGCAGGCTGACCTCCGGAAGCCTCCTCTCCCTCAGGGAGTGCTGGCAGCAGATTTAGGAAGAGACTTTGCTTTGTGATGTCCACGTATGATGGAAATGGGGTTAAGTCCAGTCTTTCAGGAAACCCTGGTGACTGAGTCCGGGAACGTGTGGCATATGTTGGTGTGTGCCGTAAGCCATTGGAGCTGGCCGCGTGGGGACCCTGGGCCACCCCCGGAAAGGCAGGGCTCACTCTCCCCACTCCGCTCTGTTTCTGGCTTGTAGATGGGTGGAACTAGCAGCTGCATGGAAGCCTGAGCTGCGTGCTGGCTGGGCTGTGCAGACACAGAAGTTAGAGACTGCCCTTCCCCCAAGGAAGCTAGAGGCTCCTTACACCCCTTTTCCCCCCTGGGCCTGTCTGTGAAAACGGGCTTGCCTGGCCCCCTTCATAGGGTTGGCTGTTGGTGGCTGTGGGACACTTTGAAACCAAGCAGCATCCTGCGTTTTCCTGTTCTTAACAAACCAGGACCCAAGGGGTCATCAGACTCCAGTTTCTGCCACCCGCGACTGCTGTACATTAGGCCCCAGAAATAAAGCCAAGGGCTGAAAGTTCGGCCAAAAGCTCATCTCTGATTCAAACTCCCGTGTTCACCAAAGACCAGCTGGGGCTCCTTGGGTGCGGATTGCCCTGCTTGCTTATCTGGGTGTGTGTTACAGCCCAGCCCTGCAGTACTTAATTATATTCTGGGTGCACCATTAACAGCCTGCAAGGTGAGGT
Source organism: Saimiri boliviensis (assembly GCF_048565385.1). NCBI lineage: Eukaryota > Metazoa > Chordata > Mammalia > Primates > Cebidae > Saimiri > Saimiri boliviensis. Next base: position 42,059,884 of record NC_133462.1, read on the forward strand.
GTCTCACCTTACCCCGCTCAGTTGAAGAAATCGGGGGCTGGCACATTTTGAGACCCCAGACATATCAAGTGCACAGAGAACATGACACTGCTCCCCCTGACCCTGGCTGCCCAGGGGTGGCCGCAGTCGAGTGCGCAGTCTGCCTGAGGCCTGAGCTGGCTGCTGGGCCCCTCAGGGGTCCCTGTGTCTGTTGCAGTTTTTCCTCAGAGGAGAAACCTGGGGTTTGAGGCCCGTCCCCCTCAGAGCTGCTGGTGTCTCTGTGTCCAGTGGACTTTGATCCAGGCACCTAGGGTTCAGCCAAGCCTTCATGGCTGCCTCAGCCCTTTTCCTCCTCTGCGATTGTCCCCAGTGTTTTGAAACTGATGTGATCTAGGGAAACGTCTTGTTTAATTTGGAGCGTGCTGCCAGTAGGATTTGGGAGGCAGCCTCGGACAGAGCTTGAAAGAGGAACGCAGAGCGGCCCTGCCCGTGTCTGATTTCCAAGCCCCTGAGGTCTCTAAGCACTGGCAGGGTTGGATGGGGAAGCATTTCAGGCTGCCGGGCCTTTTTGTTTGGGGGGTGGGGCGGGGTGGGTGTCAGGAGCTCAACTGTCCCTGGATGCCTTGCAGCCTGCCTGGAGCTCTCCAGCTCTAATGGCTTTTTAATGTGTGAGCTGAAGGGTCGGTCTCTTCTGGTTCTTTTTCAAAACTGGCCCTGGAAAGCAGGATGGAAGAATGTGGCAGCCAGGGCTGAGCGGGCTTCCCTCTCCCCATCCTGCCTGCCTCTTCTTCCCCTTCCCCCCCCTCCTCCCCCCCCTCACTCTTGCCCTTTCTCTGTCTCTCGTTTCTTCTGCCCTTTCCCCTCTTCCTCTCTCTCCTCTCCCTGCCTCCTTCCCGTGCGTCTGCCTGCCTGTCTGCCTGCCTGCCTGCCCACCCCCTCTCTCCTTCTCTCTTTCTCTCTTTCTCTCTTTCTCTCTCTCTCTCTCTCTCTCTGTCTCTCTCTCTCTCTCTTTTGCAGGGATGGATTTGGCAAGCACTTTTCCTGAGCACTGCAGCTTGGGTGCATTTCTGCTCATTTCCTGTTGAGCCGTACCCAGGGCTCCCTGAACTCAGGCTCCAGGAGGATGGCCCTATCTTTCTTTTCCTCTCCACTCCTAGAAAAACCTGCTGACCAGGCCCTTAGAGCGGAGTCACGGGGAGACTTCCTCACCACAGCAGGAGAATAGATGGACCATTTCCTCCGCCGGACCTGACTCAGCAGTGGTCCACTGGCCGCCTGGGAGAGGGCTCCTGCCTGGCGCAGGGAGACAAAGTACCCTTTTGGGGGGGTCATGCCTCATGTGACGCCGTCTGTGGGGGCGGTGGTCATGGTAGATACTCAGCATCCAGACGGCATCGAGGGCATGGGGGGAGTGGGCTGACTCCCCTCCGCAGGCCAGGAACATGCATCTCCTGTGCCCTGAAGTCGGAGTCAGATTCCCGCAGGGTTGCAGGCAGATGGGGATGATTATTGCATTGCCTTTAATACTGGATTATGAGCCACTGCGGCCAGAGCCAGGCATTTCTGTTCATTGCTGCATCCCCAGTGTTTGCTTTAGTGGCTGGCCTACCCCAGGGAGCCAGGGTGGCCACCCCAGCGGATGGCCACCTGTTGGGTTGGTGTGAGCACATCCCCACCTGGCTTGGGGTACAGTTCAAGCTCTCAGCAGGCTTTCAGGAGCTTCTGGAGCCCCCGCCTTGGTCCCAGCTTTAAATGCTACTCTTTCCCTGCATGGGGGACTCACATCTCTGCCCTGCGTGGGTCACTCCACTCTCCTGCCTCCTGTCCGTGTCACCGGCCTCTCCTACCTCCCAGCCTGGCTCCATTCTCTCCACTCTTCTTGTTTGTGCTATAACACGTGTTTCTGTATCCCCTCATCCTTGGCATCTTCCAGGGCCGCATGTGGGTGACTTCTCACCCCTTGGAGCATCTGGCCCCGTGGTCCCCCACCAACACGCTGGTCCTTGTGTGAGCTATTCTTCTCCCATCAGATGGCGGCTCCTGAGGGTCAGGTTGTGCTTGGGCATCTGTGACAGGCCATGGCCTGCTGGGCGCTGGCCTGCTGACAAGGTCATCAGAGATGCACCCGGCAGAGGCTGAGTTGGGGGGCTCGTTCTCAGAGTCGGGGGGCTGTCTTCTACAGGGGCCCTGCATTGTTCCTGGTGGTGCCTCAGCAGTAGCCCCTGGTCCCCTGGCCAGGCATCTGACCAGGCTGTATCAGAGCACCAGGGAACCAGGTAAGGCCTTGGAGAACTCGGAAACAGGTCCGACTGGTCTGAAAAGCCAACAGCTCAGAGTATTGCGTGTGGTTTAGGGTGTGTGTCCAGCTCCAGGGCTGCAGCTGAGAGTCACCTGAACTTGGCCGGGTCAGAGGGGCCTGAGCGTGTCATAGGTGGTCTCTGACCTGGAGTCTGCACGAGCAGGGTCCCGAGGAAACTGAGCCCAGGCCCCTGCTTTCCCCGTTGATCGAGGCCAGGCCCAAGTGCGCCTGTTGCTGCCTGGCCAGGCCCGTCTGCACAGAGTTGGTGGTTCCCTGGCTTGAATTCGTTCCCAAACGAAACCACTCCCGGTCTCCAGAAACCAGCTCTCCAGCCCTGTTGGCCATTCTTAGGGCTTTCGCTGTGGCTGGGCCTGGCCACCTGTCCTGCGGCTCCCTCGCTGGCCTCCATGCCCAGGTGCTGTGGTGACTTCCTTCTGATTGCCACAGTCCACAATTGGCCCTGCGGCTCCTCCCGCTTCTTCCTGTGGACGGCCCCTTCTGTCTTGGAGTCTTCGATGTATCCTATGCATCCGCCGCCCCTCTTCGTATCTGCCTTCCAAGCCTGTGCCCCTCATAAGAGCCTGTGTGCTCTTATGAAAGAGCTGTTCAGGCTGGACGCGGTGGTTCACACACCTGTAATCCCAACACTTGGGAGGCTGAGGCAGGAGGATTGCTTTAGCCCGGGTGTTCAAGCCCAGGTGGGCAACATGATCCTTGTCTGTACAAAAAATGAAATTAGCCAGTCATAGTGGTGCACGTCTATAGTCCCAGCCACTTGGGAGGCTGAGGTGGGAGGATCACTTGAGTCCAGGAATTCAAGGCTGCTGTGAGCTGTGATCATGCCACTGCCTTTCAGCCTGGGCAACAAAGCAAGACCCTGCCTAAAAAAGAAAAAAAAAAAAGTCCGTACTTTAGCAGTGCCCACCTGGAAGTTCCTCTTTGTCAGAATCAGAAACACGGAAGGGGAATTGCAGCAGAGTTGGTTTCTCACCACATGATTCATGTGCCTTGTGCCTGTGTTAGCTGCCACGCTGTGGGACATGTGGCCCCATGGAAAACACGTTGCCTTTTCTCCTGAGGCCTGTTGCCATGCTCTGTGCATCCTCGTCTCTCTCGTAGGATTGGGGGACCCTGCATGCTACAATTCAGGCTCAGGAGCAAGGGCTGATGGGCTGGTAACAGCCAGGTCCTGAATGCCTGCCGGGGGCAAGGCATAGAGGCTGGAGACCCTGCACTCAGCATTCTTAGGGAGTTGAACTCCCCAAACATCGCTGGGCATGGTGCCTCACGCCTGTAATCCCAGCTCTTAGGGAGGCAGAGGTGGGAGGAGAGCTTGAGTCTGGGAGTTTAAGACCTGCCTGGGCAGTATAGTAAGACCCTCTTCTACAGAAAAAAAAAAAAAAAAAAGTAAAAAAAATTAAAAGCAAAAAAAAGATGAGTTCACAAACATCACCTTAGCAGTAATGCAGATAGGTATCTTCCTCCATCACACCCCATCCAGCCCAGCGTGCTGGAAGCAGAACTGCTGACTGATGATTTTGCTGCTGTCATTTCGGGACTCTGCCTCAGCACTAAGCAGAGGCTCTTATTCTCAGGAAGCCCCTGCGGAAGGAAGCTCTGGGAACTTTCTGCCCCCAGCCACCCGCCACCATCCCCTGCCCCTGCCGCCCGCCTCTGTGGGTTGAGGCCCCACGGCTGACTCAGGCAGGCATCCATCAGTCTAACAGCCTCACTCATCAGAGTCCCAATTGTTTGAAATGGATGGGCAGCCCCAGCCCTTCAAGGCCAGCCTTTGTGACTCAGAAGAGGGCAGCCCAGTGACCTGGGATGGAATTTCTCCGTGTCTTAACCCTCGCCCACCTCGCCATAGGATCTTCTTCATCTCCTCTCGTGAGGCCTCTGACGGTTTTCTCTGAGGTTGGGGATCATTGCTATTATTTTAGGAAGAAAGAATAGCCCCAGAACTGCAGGGTGAGTCTCTTGCTTCTTGCTTACTCTTGTAAAGTCAGCATTCCACCCACGAGGAGCCTTGGAGCTCCCGGACCCCCGGCCGAGTGCAGCGTGGGTGTCTGGGAGGTATGTGCTGCCCACTGCAGGGGCTAGCTCAGAGGCTGCTGAATGCTGCGCTGTGGGTCGTTTTGCTCCCCCAGCTTTTTTTTTTTTTTTTTTTTTTTTTTTGAGATGGAGTTTCGCTCTTGTTACCCAGGCTGGAGTGCAATGGCGCGATCTCGGCTCACCGCAACCTCCGCCTCCTGGGCTCAGGCAATTCTCCTGCCTCAGCCTCCCTAGTAGCTGGGATTACAGGCACGTGCCACCATGCCCAGCTAATTTTTGTATTTTTAGTAGAGACGGGGTTTCACCATGTTGACCAGGTTGGTCTCGATCTCTTGACCTCGTGATCCACCCGCCTCGGCCTCCCAAAGTGCTGGGATTACAGGCTTGAGCCACCGCGCCCAGCCGCTCCCCCAGCTTTTACATTTTTATTTCATACTTGCAGAGTCATGTGTATTTTTCCAGTGTTCTCCCATGCCCAGTCTTCCCACAGCAGCCTCCCCGGCCAGCCCCAGAGCATCCTGCACCTGCCAGCAGGAGGCACCAGCGGGGCCCTCTGTTGAGTGGGGTCCCTGTGTCACCTCTAGACTGGCCGGGGGATCCGTAGCGGGCAGCTGCACAGCCAGGGATGGTCTCTGGGGCCTGGAAGAAAGGGGTGCTATTGGGAGAGAAGGCAGGAGAAGGACCTTCAGTCTACCTGCCACAATCACGTTTCTGGAGCCCAGGAGTCCGCTCCTCGGCTGTCGGAGGAGCCAGGGGGAACAGCCTCCTTCCAGGAGGGGTTGCGTCTTACTGGGTTCAGAACATGTTCCCCGGCCGCATATTGTTTGGCACCAATGTATGGCACCAATGTGTGGCACAGGGCACATCCCTTGTTCAGGCACCTCATGAAGGTTGTATCATAAAGGGTTTCACATACAAAAAGACACCTACGAATGACCAGTTGATGACCAGGTGCACACCACCCCACCCAGATGAAACCAGAGCAGGACAGACACACCTTTACTGAGTGTGGGTTCACCACGCCAACATGTGCAGTGTTGCACTGTCTACATGGGTTCTTGTACTCTACTTTTTTTTTTTTTTGAGATGGAATCTCGCTCTGTCACAGTGGCACAATCTCAGCTCACTGCAACCTCTGCCTCCTGTGTTCAAGCAGTTCTTCTGCCTCAGCCTCCCGAGTAGTTGGGATTATAGGCACATGCCACCATGCCCAGCTAATTTTTTGTATTTTTTGTATTTTTTTTTTTTTTTTTGAGACGGAGTTTCGCTCTTGTTACCCAGGCTGGAGTGCAATGGCACGATCTCGGCTCACCGCAACCTCCGCCTCCTGGGTTCAAGCAATTCTGCCTCAGCCTCCCGAGTAGGTGGGACTACAGGCGTGCGCCACCATGCCCAGCTAATTTTTGTATTTTTAGTAGAGATGGGGTTTCACCATGTTGGTCAGGCTGGTCTCAATCTCTTGACCTCGTGAGCCACTGCGCCCAGCCTAATTTTTGTTTTTTGTTTTTTTTTTTGTTTTTTTTTTTTTGAGACAGAGTTTTGCTCTTGTTACCCAGGCTGGAGTGCAATGGTGCGATCTCAGCTCACCGCAGCCTCCGCCTCCTGAGTTCAGGCAATTCTCCTGCCTCAGCCTCCTGAGTAGCTGGGATTACAGGCACGCCCCACCATGCCCAGCTCATTTTTTGTATTTTTAATAGAGACGGGGTTTCACCATGTTGACCAGGATGGTCTCGATCTCTTGACCTTGTGATCCACCCGCCTCAGCCTCCCAAAGTGCTGGGATCACAGGCTTGAGCCACCGTGCCCGGCCTTAATTTTTATATTTTTGGTAGAGACGGAGTTTTACTCTTTTGGTCAGGCTGGTCTCAAACTACTGACCTTGTGATCTGCCTGCCTTAGCCCCCCAAAGTGCTGGGATTACAGATGTGAACTTTTTGGTTTTTTTTTTTTTTTTGAGATGGAGTTTCTTATCATCTAGGCTAGATTGCAATGATGTGATCTTGGCTCACTGCAGTCTCCGCCTTCTGGGTTCAAGCGATTCTCCTGTCTCAGCCTCCTGAGTAGCTGGGATTACAGGCGTGCGCCACCACACCTGGCTAATTTTCATATTTTTAGTAGAGATGGGGTTTCACCGTGTTGGCCAGGCTGGTCTGGAATTCCTGACCTCAGGTCATCCGCCTGCCTTGGCCTTCCAAAGTGCTGAGATTACAGGCATGAGCCACCACGCCTGGTCACTCGTACCCTACCTTTTAGACGGAACACTGCTTGGCTTGTGAGTACCAGTTCACACTGACACAAGGCTCTGCTCGCGTCCACAGCTGCGTGGCTTTCCTTTGTGATTATTCCACAGCGTGGCTATCTGTTCTCTGGCCCATGGACGTTCAGAGTCTCCAAGTTTCTGAGTTTTCGCAGACCGTGACAGTGAGCAATCCCCTGCGGCATGCGTCTGAGAGCCTCTCCGGTACGGTACTTTGCTAACTATGACCATCTACTGTAGTGCTTGTTGACTTTGCCCTTGAGTAGCCACTGCACTCCAGCCTGGGCAACACAGTGAAACCCTGCCTTAAAAAAAAAAAGAAAGGAAGAAAAATAGCCACATAGGTTTCCAGTGGTCCTAGCCTGGAAGAAACAACCTGTGCAGTTTGCGTGGCCGAAAGTCTTGGACCCGAGGCTAGCACTATCATGTGTTGTGCACTTGTAAAGTGTGTGTGTTCAGCTCTCCTCCGCTGCTGTATGTGCCTGGGGGCTTCGACCAGGAAGCCCAGCGGGTAGGGAGGAGGCTCCCAGCTCAGGGTTAGCTCTCTGTGGTCTGGAGCAGGAAGACATGGGGGCCTCCTGCACCGTGAGCTCTGAGGACTTCGCTTCTGCTGGGTGTCCTCACAGACGTAGCTTCCCCACCAGCCTGTAGATTCCCCCAGAGCCTTGTTTTCAGTTTTGCTGTGCACAGTGTGGCCGTGCTGGCAGAAGGCACCTAGCACCCAGCCTAGTCGCCGAGGGCAGCTCAGGCCAGCATGCACAACCCGTCCCCATTCCTCATGCGCTCCCTGTGCAGATTCACCTACTTCCTAACATTTATTTGTAGCTCCAAATCATTCCTTTTGCAGTCATTTGCAGACAGGTGCAGAGCAGCAAAAACTTTGTCCCCTGGCACGTATGTTCCTAGCCGAGGTGAAACAAAGCAACGCTACCTTCTCTTTGATTGGCGCCGCGTTTCTCTCATTTTTGTGGATTTTGTTGGTGATCTCGCTGTTGAGAATGGCCCCCGCATCGTGCAACAGCGCTGTCTCATGTTCCTCAGTGCTGGGAGGCTGGGATGAGCCTCACGGAGAAACCACGTCTGAGAGCAGCTTTGCTTAGGCAGGAGCGATCGCGCTGTGTCCATGAGTTCAGTGTGGGTGAGTCACAAGAGAGACGAACTTTGGAAGTGCATAAAGGCTGGGTCCAGCGGCTCACGCCTGTCACCCTACACTTTGAGAGGCCGAGGCAGGAGGATCGCTTGAGCCTGGGAGTTTCAGACCAGCGTGGGCAGCAAAGTGAAACCCCATCTCTACAAAAATACAGAAAAAGAAAATTAGCTGGGTGTGGTGATGCATGCCTGCAGTCCCAACTACTCGGGAGACTGAGGCAGCAGGATTGTTTGAGCCTGCGAGGTCAAGGCTGCAGTAAGCCGTGATCACGACACTGTACTCTAGCCTGGGCAACGGAGCAAGACCCTGTCTCAAAAAAAAAAAAAAAAAGCCAGACGTAGTGGCTCACGCCTGTAATCCCAGCATTTTGGGAGGCTGAGGCTGGTGGATCACTTGATGTCAGGAGTTCAAGACCATCCTGGCCAACATGGTGAAACCCCGTCTCTACTAAAAATATGAAATTAGCCATGTGTAATCCCAATTACGCGGGAGGCTGAGGCTGAACAATCACTTGAACCTGGGAGGCAGAGGTTGCAGTCAGACAAGATTGCGCTACTGTCTGCTGTCCTCCAGCCTGGGTGACAGAGTAAGAATCTGTCTTAAAAAGAAAAAAGAAAGAAAGACTGTTCCCTTACGTGGCAAAGGAGACTTTGCAAGTAGGATGAAGGATACAGATGTGGGGGTGCGAGATTGTCCTGGCTTATCCTCGAGGGCCCAGTCCCATCAGAAGGCAGAGCACCATCCCCTGCTGTGGTCAGAGGGAGCTGAGACAACCGAAGAGAGAACAGAGGTAGCTGCTGAGGGGCCGGCGCCTGCTAGCTCTGACAGTGGAGGAGGGGGCCATGAGCCAGTGGCTGTGTGTGGCTCCTGGATGCTGGAAAAGGCAGGAAAGCCCTAGAACCCCCAGAAAAGAGTACAGCTTGCAGCATCTCAATCTTAGCCCACTGAGATCTCTTTCAGGGTCTGACCTAGTGAAGACTTTGTGTTGCTTTAATGTATCGTTGAAGACGCGTGAATGGCTATAAGTTACTAGGTTTGTGGCAATTTGTTATGGTGGCGACAAGAAACTCACAGAGGTCCACACTGTCTAAAGCCTTGTCGTCATTATGGTTTTCAGATAGAGAGAGGCAGCAGGGAGACAGAGGCAGTGGGGAGACAGGAGACAGAGAGAGGCAGCAGGGAGGCAGGAGCAGGGGGGAGACAGAGAGAGGCGGTGGGGGAGACGGAGGGGGCAGGGGGAGACAGAGAGGGACAGGGGGAGATGGAGAGGCAGGGGGAGACAGGCAGGGGGGAGAGGGACAGGGGAAGATGGAGAGGTAGGGGGAGACAGGCAGGGGGGAGACAGACATGGGGGGAGACAGAAAGGCGGGGGGGGAGACGGGCAGCGGGGAGACAGAGAGGGGCAGCAAGGAGACGGGCAGGGGGAGACAGACAGAGGCAGGGGGGAGACAGAGAGGGACAGAGGAGGAGACAGAGAGGTTCAGAGGAGGAGACAGAGGGGCAGGGGGGAGATGGAGAGAGGTAGGGGGAAGACAGAGGCAGGGAGTGTGGAGACAGGCCGGGAGGGGGGAGGCAGAGAGAGGCAGTGGGGAGACAGGGGCAGGGAGAGGGGAGACAGAGAGAGGCAGGGAGGAGACAGAGAGCGGCAGGGGAGAAGACAGAGGGGCAGGGGAGAAGACAGAGGGGCAGGGGGAAGACAGAGTTGTTTTGTCCTGTGTTAGCTCTTATCCCTGAAATCAGCAAGAAAATAGGACCGATTCACTTTGCCAGGTTGGCTTCCGTGCCCTGCTAAGAGCTGGGGTTCTATCCAGCCTTCCTTTGTTGTGACGCTCCGTGGAACTCATCTTCTACTCCGCAGAAGTTGTACCTGGGCTCTGGATTCCCACCTTGGTGACTTAAAAGCTAGTGGACTGACAGAAAATTTGGTCCCCGGCCGGGCCTGGTGGCTAAAGCCTGTAATCCCAGCAATTTGGGAGGCTGAGGTGGGCGGATCACAAAGTCAAGAGATGGAGACCATCCTGGCCAACATGGTGAAACCCCGTCTCTACTAAAAATACAAAAATTAGCCAGGCATGGTAGTGCTTGCCTGTAATCCCAGCTACTTGGGAGGCTGAAGCAGGAGAATTGCTTGAACCCGGGAGGTGGAGGTTGCAGTGAGCCGAAATTGCGCCACTATACTCCAGCCTGGCAACAGGGTGAGCCTCCTTCTCAAAAAAAAAAAAAAAGAAGAAAAGAAAAGAAAATTTGATTGCCATTATTTAACTTGGATTTTGAAAACTGGCCATTTGTTTAGATTTTCACAGAACATGCTATTGCTTTTCTAAGCCTGAGGGTGCCATGCACCCTGGAAACACCAGTGCAGATCATGTTCAAACCTGCCAACTGTCCTGCAGACGATTGACAGTTCCTGAGTTTGGCAGCGTGTTTTTTCTGATCCAGGAGCCTGGAGCCCACACCAGATGCCCGCCCATGATGCCCTCCCACATCTTCAAAATGGGCACTTCTGAACTTTGTCCTGGGCTTCTGTTTCCAGGCCAGCCTCCCTGCTGCAGGCCCTGTGTCTGCCCTTCCTGCCTTTCCTCATGCCGTGCCTGTCTCTCCTGCATATGCCCAGATCCCACCCATCCTTCAAAGCCCCGTCCATGGCCACCTCCTTTGTTGCTCGCCCTGACTTGCTCCCTGCAGGCCTCCTGTTTTAGGGCTCTGTGTTCCTGTGTGTGTGTGAGCCTGTGTTATACGTCTCTCTTTTTCCACTGTACCTGGCACAGATACATACTCACTGAGCTTGACTGGGACCTTAGTGATGGTTCCAGACCAGAGCTTTGAAGGATGGGTAGAATTTGGATGTAGGAAGAAGCAAGGAAAGGAGGGACCATTTCCAGTGCAGGGAGAGAGCCCTGCCCTGGGCATCCCCTAGGCGGGTGTTGGAGGGAGGGCCCCAGCAGCATGGGTCTGCCCTGCCCTATCCTTCCCCTCCATCCTGAGCCCAGGCACCATCCATGGGGCCAGTCCTTCCAGGGGAGTGGAAGCCGCCATGGGTGCTGGGAGGAGCCTGGCTGCCAGACCATGATGGCAGGGTGGGAGAGATTTAAATATTCTTACTGCTTGTAGCTCAGGAAATGGCAGCACCAGTCCTTTGTCCTCTGGGGCGATGATAGCAGAGAAGCAAGACCTGGGAGAAGGGCTACGGGCCCGGGAGGCAGGGCTGCTTCCCCTACAAAATACAAGTAAGCGCAGGCAGGGCTGCGCGCGCTTTGTGTTGACGTTACAGCAGCAGCCATTCTGGCAGTGAGGGGTCACAGTCACAGCCACAGGCTCTCTCTTGCACAGGGTACGTTCTCAAAGGCAGGGGAGAGCGTGGGTGTGCAGAGGTGGAGGAGGGCAGGACATCCTCAGGGAAGGAGTTGCATTCACCACAGGCAAGGCAGGAAGTCAGGTGCTGGTGGGGGGGGTGGTCAGGATGGGCGGGAGGTCGGGATGGGCAGCAAGGCCGTGCTCTCAGCTAGTAGGAAAACAGGAATGCAGGTTGACTGGGAAACAGGAGAGGGGGCGCAGAGGCTATGGTAGCTGCCTGGGCTTTGACACAGCAGTAGCTGTGAGTCAGGGACATGGGGAGTTTTCTTTTTTTTTTTTTTTTTTTTTTGAGACGGAGTTTCGCTCTTGTTACCCAGGCTGGAGTGCAATGGCGCGATCTCGGCTCACCGCAACCTCCGCCTCCCGGGTTTAGGCAATTCTCCTGCCTCAGCCTCCTGAGTAGCTGGGATTACAGGCACGCACCACCATGCCCAGCTAATTTTTTGTATTTTTAGTAGAGACGGGGTTTCACCATGTTGACCAGGATGGTCTCGATCTCTTGACCTCATGATCCACCCGCCTCGGCCTCCCAAAGTGCTGGGATTACAGGCGTGAGCCACCGCGCCCGGCCGGGAGTTTTCTACCAACCTTAAGTTGAGTCATTTCTCTCTTGGTCCTTTGCTTCTTTTTTTACTTTTTTCTTTTTTGAGACGAAGTTTTTGCTCTTGTTGCCCAGGCTGGAGTACAATGGTACGATCTTGGATCACTGCAACCTCCACTTCCTGGTTTCATGTAATTCTCCTGCCTCAGCCTCCTGAAGAGCTGGGATTACAGACGCCCGCCACCAAGCCCGGCTAATTTTGTATTATTAGTAGAGACGGGGTTTCACCATGTTGGCCAGGCTGGTCTTGAACCCCCAATCTCAGGTGATTTGCCTGCCTCGGCATCCTAAAGTGTTGGGATTATCGGCATGAGCCACCAAGCCCAGCGGTTCTTTGCATCTTTTCTCCCACCCTGCCCCTCCGGTAGAACCTCCAAATTGTGTGTCACGGCCATCGAAAGTACATCCAGTACCGTGAGCCTTTCGGAACCAGGACTTGACTCTGCAGCTGATGTGGAGGTGCTCTAGGCACAGCACGAAAGTTTGTGCACGTTCAGCCAGCTGTTGACACAATTTTTCCTGGTGTGTGCCATCCTGTGAGTGCCTCACCAGGGTCCTTTGGGGGTGGGTGTGACTCAGGGAAGGCGTGTTCCCTTTCTCCTTCTTAAAGAAGGGCCTGCATGAAGCCTCTTACTCCAGAAAAACTGGGCACAGAGGCTGTGTTGCAGGGCGGAGGCGAAACCCCTGGCCAGGCCCACACCCGTCATTCCTCGGGACTCAGTTGCCTAGCGCACAGTAGCCTAGGATCGTGGGGTGGCATGTGGTTTCTAAAGCACGTCCATGCCTGAGGCTCATGGTACGTCACCTGGCGTCACCTGCTTTACAGTTGAGGAAACCAAGGCTCAGAGTCGGAGCCCGAGTGGCAGAGCTGGAACCAGATCCGGTCCTGGTGCTGCCCATCGGGCGCCCTCACCCCAACTCAGCCCGTCTGCCTCTTGTGGTCTCTTGGGCGCACCTTTGCTCTCATGTGTTACTGCCACACCTGAGGGCAGGGCAGCTTCTTATTTATTTATTATTTCAACCATTAGTACTTATTATTTCAACAGATACTCAGTGACTGATGCCACGTAGGCACAGGGCCCTGTGCTGCCTCTGCCAGCCCTGTCCCTGTGCCCAGCCATGCTGGCAGGAAGCTAGTGTTGGAGGACAGGGAACTTGGGGTGGGTTTGCGATGAGAGCCTATCCTGAGTGGCGTTCCTCCAAGGATGATAAGCCCCAGCGGGGCAGAAGGGGCCCTGGGAAGCAGGCTGCACTTGCCAGAACCTCCCAGGCCTGGGGCCCAGGTGCACGCTGTCCCGGGGACCCAAACATGAGTCTTCAGAGAGAAGGGGCTGCAGTTGTCTTGCTGCAGGGAAGATGGTAGGGGGACTCGGGCCATTTACCCACTTCCTCTGTGCCAAAGCCGTGGTCAGCAATTATGAGATTCCCAGCTCCAGGTTTCCACCTCCAGTGTCACTGTGTAAGGAGTAGGTGGTGCCTCTGAGCAGTCGGGGGACCCATGTGCCAGAGCCAGTGCATGCGACTCAGTGCTGGGGCAGGAGTGTCCATTGCTAGGTGACAGATGCTGGCATCTAACACTCGCAGAGGGCCCCAGTGCACAGATGTGGCTGGCCGTGCAGAGCTGACCACCCCTCTCAGTTCCCCCTGCCCTGCCCCATGCCGCCCGGATTAGTTCCTGCCCGGGTGCTTTTGGTAGCCACACCTCAGAAAACCAGTCTTGCTGACTGTGGGCCACCAGGGGCATGAATCACCTGCCACCCAGAGCCTGGTGTCCCTGCGCAGGTGTGCCAGGTGGGCAGTGGAGACAGGTGAAAGCACATTCTTCAGCTCCCACTTGCAGCTCTGCCCGCCCACCGCACTTTCTAGAGAACCTTAGCGCTCTCCTCCCCGCCAGCAGCCAGGCAGGGATTTAGGTGGTTTCTGTTTGGCCTCCCATGCCTGCCTCTCCAGTGTCCTGTCAGCCTAGACCTCAGACCTGCCGCTGTCCCCGGGCGGCGTCCTGGATAAGAAACTGCCCAACTGTGGGAGTTGGGTCCCCAGAATGCAAGTCAGGCTTAGCCTGCCTAGCTCATGTTTTGTGGTTTGCAAGTTTTCCCAACCCTGCAGCTCTCTGGGGAGGGAGCCAGATCCAGGCTAGGAATGGGCCTGGCGGCCTCCATCATCATCAGCCCAGGTGAACTGCCCACGAGCCACAAAAAGGAAGGTGGTGGGAGGAGTGTCATCTGGCCACCTTCCGAGTCACTGCTGGAAGTTGCTGCCCCTAGAGCTCAGCCGCTGTCAAGGGGTGGGATATAATGAGGACCCTCAAGAGATTGCCAGGGGTCCTTCATTCTAGGGCGCTAAGTATCGGCAAGTGCTTCCTGTGTCCTGAGCTCAGGACAGCAGGGGGGCCACAAACAAGCAGGAGGAATGTGGGGCCTTGTGAGGAAGAGGGAAGTAGGGGAGGGGTGGCCTTGCAGCCCTGGGGACATTTGGATGGACAGAGGTCTGGTGGCTAAGACCCAGTGTGGGAAGACCAGGGAGGTGCAGTGAGGGAGAAGGAACAGTGAGAGCAAAGGCTCTGAGGCGGGGGCGGGTGGGCCCGGGCAGGTGGGGATATGAGATGCGGTGTGGGGGATATGAGATGCAGTGTGAAGGGGCAGGGGCTTGAGAGAGGAAGCATCAGTGGTGTGATGGGAGAGGGTGAGGAGGCCGCTGATAGAGGGAGGACCAGTTAGGAGGGCTCCCTGTGGGAAGAGGCTTCTCATTAGTCCTTTAGAAACAGAAGGGTCATAGAGACGCTGGAGAAGGGCTCTGGGCTTTCGGGCCAGCCACCTCAGCTTTCGGGGCATAGAGGGAACTCACGGCCCCGCGCTGAGACCTGTGCACCTGGAGGCCGAGCAGCTCTCTCCAGGCCCCATTTGCAGCGTCTTTCTGCAGGGCTGTGCATTGCCTGAGCCCTGCTGTTGACGAAAGACTCATTTTTAAGACTGCCTTATGGCTCCTGTGCACGTGCTGGACGCGGATCCTCCACGCTGCCCCCTCAGGAATACCAGCCTGCGCTTGGGGCTGCTGGCTGGACGTTTTCCTGCCAGGCAGAGCCTCAGGGGATTTATCACCTCATTTGTTTGTGTGTTGGATTTTTCCTTTTATAAGTTTTCATGCGAAACTGATTTTGCCAGTTGTATGTCACACAGCCCTCCTGCCTGGTCCCCAAGCTGAGAAATTACGACACATGACTCACTGGGGCTGACTTCCATGTCGATGCGTTTGCTCTGGCTAGAGCTCTGGGTGTAGTTTGTCCCTAGGAGGGGAACCTTGAGCACTCACTGGCATCTCCGTGCTTGGGTGAAACCCTGTGCAAGCATGTGTTCCACATGGCTGAGCCCCTTGGTTAGCAGGCCTGTCCTTCCAGCTCCTGAGAAGGCAGCATGAGCTACCGGCTCCCACCCGCCTGCTCCCAGATTCCTCACCCAGCCCTGGGGCTCTGCCTCTCCCCTTCCACCTGCCCTAACTGCATTCCAGGCAGAGCCAGGGTCGGTGGGGCCAGGGCATTGGGGATCCCTTGACCTCCGTAGGCACCCCTGCTGTCTGGCCTTGGGCCAGGCCCATCCCTCCTAGGCCCTTAGCTGTCCTATTTATCAAGTGGAGACATCTGCCCAGGGTTGGCCGCTGGGCCAGGTGGGGGCTAGAGGGCCCTGCTGGCTCTGTCCACTCCTCTGGTGGTTGTCCTGGAGCTCTTCGGGGTTGGCCTCACGCCACAGAGAGTAGGTATCAGCTTTGTATGGCAGAGGGCGCCCCTCTTCCCCCACGCATCAAGGAGCAGGTGGTTCCTGTGGGTGCCCGAGGGGAGCGGGTCGGGTTCAGTGCTGGGCAGATTGGCAGTGGTGATGGCAGCCCCAGGGCTGCTGGTCATTCGAGCTGAGCCCAGGCCAGTGCTCTCCTTTACCAGACAGGAGACGGGGTGCTCTGAGAGGAACTGTGATGGAGAACTTGGGTGGCCGAGCCCAGCTCACTGCCCCACCACCATGTGTCGGGAGGACGTGTGGACTGTCGCTTCTGCCATATGGGCTGTGAGGGAGCCCCCACCAGTGGGCGGCGCTGGCCAGCCTGGGCCCCACATGGCCCCCTAGTGCAGCCTCCCCCACACCCATGTGGAGCCGGGCCAGGCAGGGTGCGTCCGAGGCACGAGTTTCCAAGGACTGCTGAGTCATCTCAGGGAGGAGGCCCTTCCCTCAGCCAGGACCCAGGCGCCTTCCCAGCCTTGTCGAAGCTGGAGCTGGATCTGCAGGGAAAGGCCCTGGGCAACCCTCCACGTCCGCCGACCCCTTACTCCCTGTTCACAGCTTCGTGCTCAGATTCCCCGGCCCTCATCTCAGAGTCCTGAACCGCAGCTCAACGTCGTCATCTGGGAGGCTAGGGAGGGGCTGGGGTGTGGGGCCCTGACCAAGAGCATAGCATTCATGGGTGTCTCCTGAGTGCCAGGTGCTGCCCGGGTGTAGAAGCAATGAGAAGGCCAGTGGTGGTGTCCCGAGGGCAACTTGGTATAGGGCAGGGGCTGGTCATGGTAGAGAGCAAGAGGCGGCCACATGCTCTAGGGACTGGCCTGCAACTTGGACTCAGGGTAAAGACCTTGAGCCCCCATGCTCCTGAGCCCCTCAAAAAAGAAACACAGAAGTGGAGGCCCAGGGATCAGGCCAAAGCCAAGGGGGACGGCAGGGGAGAGGCTGGGCTGCCAGGCCATGGCACCGGAAGGCCTCTCAATGCAGACGAGGACCGAGAGGCCAGGGAGGAGGCTGGCTGGGGAGGAACATTGATCGCCCCAGCTAGGGCGGACAGGCCAGGTTCAGGTGGGTAGAGGCCTTCTGGGACTTAGGCCCTGTGCAGGGTTGCTTGGGGTTTAAAGTCAGCAGCCAGAGCTGGAGGCCTCATCAGAAAGGAGGTGCGGGCTGGACCCTCGCTGGTGACTTCTCTGTCAGCACAGGAGAGGGTTGTTGGACCCTGGGGCTGCCTTCACCGTCATAGACCACGGCTGGCTGGCCCTTTTCTGTCTTGGGGTGCTGACAGAGCTGCGTCCTCAACCCTGTCCGCAGCCCTGTTGTGGCCGCCGCTAAGCGATTCCCTCCTGTGACCATTGGCACTTCCGTCTGGGTGACTTCTTTCTGGTGACCGATTCCCTCTGCTTCCAGTTCCCCTGATGTGTCAGCCTCAGACTCTTGGATGGGGCCCCAGGTGACTTCTGGAGTATTTCTCTTGCCTAAGGTTTTTTCTCCCTGCCATTGTCATGTACCAGGCAGGAGAGCAGTGGCTGTGACTTCAAATGGCATAGGCTCGCTGCTGCGCACACAGCAAAGCATTTACCTCCCTCTGCCAACCTGAGAGTCCTTTCTTTAGCTCCGAGAGCCAGGAGCCAGGCAGAGCAGGGTGCAGGCAACCTGAGAGGTGGCATGAATGGCCAGCACCACAGGTGGCAGAAACGCCCCCCTGAGGCGATTTAGAAACTGCAGTGGCCGGGCCTGACCAAAGCCCCCAGGGCCCAGGTCTCTTTCCCTACCATGGCATCCAGTCCCACCTCTGGCCAGGGAGTTTGTGGCAGGCCTGTCCCCACAGCCTAGAGGCCGTGGGGAACCGGGCTCTCAGGGAACCCTTTGCGGCCTAGCCTGGGGCAGAGCCCATTCTGGTTCCAATCCAGAGCCAGAATCTCAGCAGCCAGCCCAGGCCCAAGGTACTACCCCTCTGGCTGAGAGGATGCCTGGGGCTTCCAAAGCCACTGTCCTTTTGCTGGCAGAGCTTACTTCCCAAAGGAGCCCCTGACCTGCCACAGAGAGTCTGTGGCTGTCCCCAGGGCCCAGTCTGGCCATGGTGGCGGCATCTGGTTTGGGGTTTCCATGGGAAAACGACTTCAGAAACTTTGTCCTGATTCATTGTTTTCAGCAAGCCCATTCCCAAAGCCTGCTTTTTTTTTTTTTTTTTTTTTTTTTGAGACGGAGTTTCGCTCTTGTTACCCAGGCTGGAGTGCAATGGCGCGATCTCGGCTCACCACAACCTCCGCCTCCTGGGTTCAGGCAATTCTCCTGCCTCAGCCTCCTGAGTAGCTGGGATCACAGGCACGCGCCACCATGCCCAGCTAATTTTTTGTATTTTTAGTAGAGACGGGGTTTCACCTTGTTGACCAGGATGGTCTCGATCTCTTGACCTCGTGATCCACCCGCCTCGGCCTCCCAAAGTGCTGGGATTACAGGCTTGAGCCACCGCGCCCAGCCTGAAGCTGCTTTTTAAAAACCATTCAGACTCGATGGATAGGAGGGGATATCTCTGCTGAGAGGTTGGAGGCTCGAAGGACAGTGGCAGATCAGGGCTTTCTGAACTCTTGGACACTGAAGGGAGCTTGGCTATCGGGATCCCTCCCTGCGTCACACACAGCGGGCAGTTGCCCAGTCAGCCCCGAGGTTTTACAAGAACACTGGGGGTTGAGGTTTCTCCCTGGTGAGCAGAGTCTCCTTCCATCTTCCCTTGGGCTGGGGAGCAGGTTTCTGGCATCTTGACTCCTCGCCGCTAGGCCGTGAAGGGTGCCTGGTACCTGTGGTGCTCCCGTGGCCTCCTCCCACTGCACCTCTCCCTCCCATTCCTGTCCTCCTCCCTATGAATGTTCAGGAATGGGGGCTCCTGCTTTTCATCTGGGGGTGCCCTGCAGGCTCCCAGACCCGGAACGCCACCCCCACCCCTGTTCACCACCCAGTCCAAGTCCCAGACCCGGAGTCCCCAGGCCATAAACCTGCCCATGCCCCAGACCCAGTTTCCAGGCCGCAATCCTGTCCATGCCCCAGACCTGGAGCCTCCAGGCCACAATCCCGTCCATGTCGGGTGTTTACTGTCATGGGAAAGCTCAGAGCTGCCTGCAGCCAGCTGACCTCTGTTAGGTGAGCTTTCATAGTCAGTGCATGAGGGCCTCAGGTCTGGAGAGTCCCCATGCCACTGGGGCCACTCAAGGTTTCCAGCAGGGACAGAACAGGAAGCCCCCGGTGGCTGGTCACCTGCACACCACCTTCCCAGAAGTGCACATCCCCTGCCCTTCCAGAAAGCATCCAGCATCTTAGGGTGTCACCGAGGCAGGAGACTGGGAGCATGGGTGGAAAAGGAGCCACAAAGGCCAGTGGCTTTCTGTGCCGCCAGGCAGCAGGCTGGCTCCAGGCTGTGCGCATCTTGGACTTTCTGACCATGGGAAAGAGGCTGCAATGGCCCTGCGGAGGTGTCCCTGTGTTTGGGCAGGGGCTCCCAGATGCTGGGCCAGCAGGCAGGGGTGCTGCATTTGGAAAGGGGCTCAGAGACACAGATACAGTATATCTTCACATCCCTTCCCCTGGCCCCCACGCCTCGTCCCATGTCAGGGCTTTCCCCATGCCCCAGGGATCCCTGCGCCCTTGCCCGGAGCCTCCACCCTGACCCCACACTCCAGCTGTTGTGCACACAGGTCCGCTCAGGACTGTGCTGCTCCTGCAGCCCTACCCCGCTTCACTCTGTTCCGTGGCTAGCCGGATCTGGAACACTGCTGCAGCGTTGGAACTGCGCCTACTGTGGAAGGGCTGAGCATGCGCCTCCTCCACATTCCCTCAGCTTCCTCCTCCATGTGCCTGGCATGACGGCTGGGATATGGGACTGTGAACAGTGGCTCTTGTTCTGTGTGTCCTGCCTGCCCTGTCCCTGGTCCTGTAGGGTGGCTGGGCCTGGACCCCTCCTGTAGTCTCCAGTTCCCCAACCCATGCTCTGTCCTGGAGTTGCTGTCCCCGAGTCCTATAAAGATTCGGCCTTGGTCAGGCACACTGTGTCACACCTGCAGTCCTAGCACTTCAGAAGGCTGGGGCAGGAGGATTGCTTGAGGCCAGGAGTTTGAGACCAGCCTGGACAACATAATAAGACCCTGTCTCTTTTACAAACAAAAACACAAAAGACTAGGCCTTGTCCCAAGTATTTGCTGTGGTTGACCAGCTGTGCCCACCTGCCATTTCTCCACCCTGCGCCTGGCACTGGGGGAGGCCCCTGTGGTCTGTGCTCTCACAGATGTCGCTGAGGAGGGATGCAGGGAGGGACGAGGAGGTGGCTCTGTAGCACAGGGTGGGCAGCACCACAGCACCTCCGACGCCAATAGGCAGGAGGACACCAGCCAGAGATCCACTCCCTAGCCGAGGGAGGACGGGTGACCTCTGCTGTGAACCTGGAGGTTCTGGAGTGCCACAGCATGACTGTGGTGAGAACTGAGGACCCCGGGGCTGACCCCTCCACAGGCGAATGTGGCACATCCCTGCAGGCTGGGCTCCAGCAGATCTCCCCTGCCCTCCCCTACACTGGCTTTCTTCTTTTTTTTTTTTTTTTTTTTGAGACGGAGTTTAGCTCTTGTTACCCAGGCTGGAGTGCAATGGCGCGATCTCGGCTCACCGCAACCTCCGCCTCCTGGGCTCAGGCAATTCTCCTGCCTCAGCCTCCTGAGTAGCTGGGATTACAGGCACGCACCACCATGCCCAGCTAATGTTTTGTATTTTTAGTAGAGACGGGGTTTCACCATGTTGACCAGGATGGTGTGGATCTCTCGACCTCGTGATCCACCCGCCTCGGCCTCCCAAAGTGCTGGGACTACAGGCTTGAGCCACCACGCCCGGCCGGCTTTCTTCTTTAAATGAAGAAAATAAACCTGTTAATTCATCAGAACAAATTGTCTGCCGGGGCACCGAGCCTGAGGCAGGCATGTGTGTTCCGTGTCGTAGGGATCAGGTTTCTCCGCTGAGATGTTTAAATCCTAAGGCTGTCCATTGGCAGCAGCCAGCTGGATTTGGAATTTTTCTTCTGCTCCTGCCAAGTGGCCTCCACAGCTGTGCCTTCCGGGTGCAGGGCAGCCACCCACACCCCTCAAGGTAAAACCTGGGGTTCTGCTCGCCCCAGCCCTGCCCTGGCTCTCAGTGCACAGCTCTTCACAGTTTCCCACCAGGCATTCTCTGTTCTGTGCGTCGCATCCCTGGTTCCCCTCCAGAAAGAGCCAAAGGCCTAAACTCTAACGAATGCCAGACTTCAAAGGAATAGCCCCCTTCTCCCAAGGAGACAGGAGTTCTGTGCTCTGCGGTGGAACCCCATCTTCGTGTTCAGCTCGCTCACTTCGTAGGTTCCTGGCTCACAGGTGACAGAGTCAGGCCCAGGCAGAAAATGCATGTGGTGGGTACAGGTAGGATGTGTGAGCATGGAGTGGGCAGGCCTCTGCTGGGCACCTCTGGGCAAAAACCCGAAAGACCATGAGCCGATCTTGTCAAACCCTGGGGAAGTGTCCAGCAGGCAACAGTGGGTTCCTTCCCAGGCCTGACAGAGCCGGGGCCTCTCCCACAGTGACTTCTCAGCCCTGGTCCTCACCTGGCAGGGTTAGCGAAACCCCATGTCCCCTTGCTCCAGGAGGGGACAGGTCACAGCTTCTGCGGGAGGCCAGCCGGCACCTGAGGCAAAGGCAGTCTTGGAGAGTGTTCCCTCTTGGGCTCAGCCTATGTTTGTCCCAGGACTGGGGAGAGGAAGTGCTCGTGTGGCTTTCAGGACGGCAGCCCTCGTGGGGCCCAAGGCTGGTCACTTGGGGTCTGTAGCGGGTGCTCTGACCCCGTCCAGGTGGGGCCGTGTGGGAGAGTGGGCAGCAGTCACCCGACTAACCTGAGACCCCAAAGCAGACTTGGTCAGTGGGGGATGGTTTCAAACTTGAGAGCCCTGTTGGAACCCTGGCTACAGAGTGGCCCCCTTATTTTCCTCTGTTTCCTCTCATGCAGGGTGGGAACACGAGGTGAGCCTTGCGGGTATGGGGAGACTGATGTGCGGAGCTGTCATTACCACTGCTGAGTCCGCCGCACTCGTCGGGCTCAGAATCAGCCTGCAGAGTCCCCCTCGGCAGGACACCAGGACCACGGCCTCAGTCCTCCCTCCCCGAGGGCAGGGTCTCTAATGCGGAGGCATCGGGGGTGGCTGCCCGCCCCACGATGGGCAGCTTTCGCCTGGCACCAGGGTTAGGAACACCCGCTGACCCAGGAGATGCTCTCTGGTGAGCCCCCCGTGGCGCCCGGCTCTGCTGCAGACTCTCGGTCTCCCCATCCTTGGTAGTGCTGGTGCGTAGGCTGCAGTGGGCAGGGCCCTGGAGGGCAGGAGCCCACGCTTGGTTTCCGTGCCTGTGGCCGGCGTTGCACTGGCCCAGTGCTTTGTTTTTCCCGTGTTTCCCTCGTGGCCTCTCATCCCTGTGTCCATCTGTGCCAGCCTCTAGCTCGTGAGCCTTGGAGAGAGGGGACCTTAAAGGGTCACATCCCCTGCCCAGTGCCTGCCCCATGGGGGACCATCAATCACCACGAGGTACTTGGCTGGAGCCGAGCAGAGAGACCTGGGTAGTTGGGGCACAGCCTCCTGGGTGACAGGGGTACAAGGAGGCAGGGGTTCAGGGGGGTTCAGGAAATGCTCCTGGGGCTTAGGAAGGCAGGTTCCTGGATTCCCAGGTGAGATGGGCAGGTGGGGCTGGGGCCGGAACCAGAGGCCACCAGGTGGGTCCCCAGCCCCTCCCCTCAGAAGCAGGATGTGGTCCCCGCTGGCAGGGCCTGTCTTCCTGCCCTGTGTGAGGTGGGGGGTTGGGGAAGGGCCACAACGGAGCCGCTCCTGCCAGCCCACAAACCAGGTCCTGCCTGGGCAGGTCTTGGGGCTGGAGTGACATCGGCCCGGAAGGTGCGGTTTCTCGACCCACTGGCTTCAGTTCTCCCAGCTTCCCAGAAGGGTCGTCTCGCATCAGCCGCTCATTTCCCTCTCTGGCAGCCGCTGGCTCTGAGCATGTCTTTTCTTGCCACAATCAAAAGAACTGAAACTGTCCCAAGAAATAGAGTGGAATGCCCCGAAAACACCTAGGGAGGTAGGCTCCTTCCTCCTAACGCCTTCAGCGAAATGGAGGGCCATTTCCTGCTTCCTTCCTGCCTCTCATCTGTGCCAGTGTCCCCTCCTGGGCCCAGAGCCCAGCCCTCCTGCTGTGGATCTGGTGAGGGGATTTCTAAGAAGCTTCCAAGATGCAGCTGAGTTGAGAGCCACCAAACCCACAGGCGGGAACGGGACAGGGGTCAGAGCTGTGGGGTCCTGTGCTCACTGAATGCCCAGTGTACCCTGCACAGGAAGGCAGAGCCCCACAAAGTGCACACCTCCCCCATCTCCATCTTACAAAACCAAATGCTGAGGCCTGCTGGGGCAGCTTGAGTGTGAGAGGACACATGGAGCAGGGCAGGTGGTGGGACTCTGTCAAGCCCCCGGGATCTGACGTTTCCTCCCAGCCGGTGGATAGAAAGGGTCTTGATGCATGCATGGGTGAGGCCCATCCGGTGTCATGGGGGCTTCCAGAGCAGAGCCTTGGAGGAGAGCTGGGAATTCTATGGGAAAGGGGCTGGTGTGTTTCTGGGCAGGATGCCAGGACTTGAGAGCAGCAGCGTACTCCAGGCAGGCTGCTGTTTGCAAAGCTTGGGGTTGGGGGCAATTGCACTCATGGTGCCCTGGGCTATGATCTCCAGGTATGGGCTGGAAGGTGTACCAGGTGCCTGATGTGGGCAGAGCCTCAGGCTCAAGCAACTTCCTGCTCTTGGGTCACTTCTTCCCAGGCTGCATCCTGATCTCTTGACTGCCCTGTTGGACACCCCCCAGCCCCACACAGCCAATGCAGTGTGGCACCACAGGGACAGTTGCGGCATCCCTTGGCCACGTCTTGCAACGGCTTGGAGCCACCACCAGGACAAGAATGGTGGGGTGTTGGCAGGCAAGCACCAGCTAGACCTGGGGAACGCCGCAGATGCCTGGTCTAGGGGCACAGGGCATGGCCCACAGCCCCCATGTCAACAGTCACCAGCCCAAGGCACATAACACCTCACACTCCTGCCCAGGCCGTGTGTGCATCTTCACGCAAGTGACCAGACCCAGGACGTTAAATTTGCCGACGGCTTCAGAGATGGCACACCCTGTGACACTTGGCCTCCAGAGGGCAGGACCAAGCATGTGACCTGAGGTGGCCTCCCTCTGGGAGCCTCCATTTGGGGCAGGGCCTGGTAGCCACTCGGTTCCTCATGAAGCACTGTGTGCTGGGAAGGGCCTCACAAGGTCCCTCCTCTCCCTGTGAGGCATCTCCCGGCTCCAGGCACACACGGGATGCCCGGGGTGACGAAGGCAGCTCCTGTGCTTAACACAGCGGTGCTGGGGTTGAGGATTCCAACGTGTTCCTTAGGATATTTCAGGGCTGTTGTCTCAGGTGCTGTCAGAGGTTTGGGAATTCAGTGCTTGCTTCTGCCTCCCACCACATGAGAGACGCCATACATGCATGTCATTGTCATTGCTGTTACTGTAGCTGAGAGCCATGAGGACTGAGGTGTGCCAGGCCTGTGCCAACTGCCTTGTGAGCCTCAGTGTCCGTGTGGCAAGGGCCGGGCTGTCTCATCCCACAGACGTGGGCACCAGAGTGCAGGAGAGTGGCGGCTTCCCTGCCCGGCTGCCTGCACCTCTGCTTTTTAAACTGTCACTTCCTGCTGCCTCTCCCAGCTGAGCTGGCAGGATTTTTTCTTATTTGAGACGGAGTCTCGCCCTGTCACCAGGCTGCTGGAGTGCAGCTTCCACCTCCTGGGTTCAAGCGATTCTCCTGCCTCAGCCTCCCAAGTAGCTGGGACTACAGGTGCATGCCACCACACCCAGCGTATTTTTGTGTTTTTAATAGAGACGGGGTTTCACCATGTTGGCCAGAATGGTCGCAATCTCCTTACCGCGTGATCTTCCCGCCTCTACCTCCTAAAGTGCTGGGATTACAGGCACGAGCCACTGCGCCTGACCAGGATCTTTTTTAAGTAGACCCAAAATATTCAAGGATGGGGGCAGATCCCCACATTGCTATCTATGGGGATGTCTATGTAGGCATTTTCGGAAGTAGTGTCTTCTGAGCCATGTGTTCGCAGGCTGAGGCTCTGGACTCCACTATGGCTGAGGTGGGGTCCCTGTGGGTGTGTGAGCAGCACTGTGAGTGGCAGTTGGGACACACAGATGAGGGTAGGCCACCTCCGCACTCCCCCTGCAGGCCCACCCTGCTCTGCGTCAGCAAGTGGCCCTAGGGTGCCTTCGGCAGTGCCTGAGGCATGTGTCCTGTTCGCCTGGCTTTCTGCCACCTCCTATGGATGTGATGTGGCTGGAAGGTGGCCCAGGGCGCCTTGTCCTCTTCCTCCTCCCCTGGGCTAACAGCATTTCCCCTCTTCTGTCCTCCAGCTGGTGAGTGAGAAGGTCGGAGGGGCTGAGGGGACCAAGCTGGACGATGACTTCAAAGAGATGGAGAAGGTGAGGAAGAAACTGTGTTCTCCGTGTGGTGGTGGCACTTCCCCGGGCCTGACCTCTGCTGGGCAGAGTGGAGGCGGCCAACCCTAACGGACCTAAGTCTGTGGATGGGACCCGGCAGGCGTGGAAAGGGGTGGTGTGGGGGCCTCGTCAGCTGGACTTGATGGGCAGGCAGCCGTGAGGATGTAGCTGAGCTGAAGACATGGAGGGGGGGGTTGGGGGATCCTAGTGTGGCTGTTGGGGAAGGAAGTGGGGCAGTTGGGGCCTTGTGTACCATGAGCCTCCAGTGGCTGTGGAGTCTCATATGCCATGTCTCTCCACAGAAGGTAGATGTCACCAGCAAGGCAGTGACCGAAGTGCTGGCCCGGACTATTGAGTACCTACAGCCCAACCCAGGTGGGTGCTCCAGCTGCTGCCTCTCCAGCCACTACTAGGGTCTGCCCAGGCCCTCAGAGGGGACATAGGGGCTGACAGAACCACTAGGCTCATGGGTGGCGAGTTTCAGGCACCGCTGGATCCAGAGCTGCAGAGGCTGTGCTTGCCTTTTCACCTCAGCCAGCAGCTCAGCCCCTCTGTTGCCTCACTTAGGCCGGCCAGTTCTTCAAGGCTGTCCCAGCCTTAAACCTCTTCCAGCCAGCAGTCCCGGCAGGGAGCCTCTCCTCCAGCTCGCTTTTGGGACCTATTTGTATTGACTGCCCCTCCCCAGAGCGCCTGGCCTGGGCTCCACTCCTGGGACATTGAGCTGCGTCCCCCTGGCCCCGAGGCAGGCGTTTCCCCAAATGCGGAGTCCATAGGAGGCAGTGGACATGGGGTGGACCCACACCCAGCATCGTCCACTCAAGCCCTGCTAGGAGCAGACCCGAGCAGGCTGTGGAAAGGATGTAGCTCCCCACCCCCTACTGTCCATCACCACTCCGCGTACGCCTTCCTGGCACCCCCCTAGATGAGGGGTTCCTGGTCATAGCCACGTTCTGGGAGGAGCAGCCCTTAGAAGGAGGTGGTGTTGCCCCAAGGAGCTTGGTCACCTCTCCACGCGCTGCCAGCTCCTTCAAGGCTGGTGGGAGCAGGGAAGGGACCCTCCACTGTACTTTGTGTGGCCTGGACTGTTGCAGGCACAGGAAGTGAGGGTGGGGCAGGGGATGTGGGGGCTGCGCAGGCCTCACAGCCCACTCCCACTGGGCCTTCCTATTCCAGCCTCACGGGCTAAGCTGACCATGCTCAACACGGTGTCTAAAATTCGGGGCCAAGTGAAGAACCCTGGTTATCCGCAGTCAGAGGGGCTCCTGGGCGAGTGTATGATCCGCCATGGGAAGGAGCTGGGCGAGTCCAACTTTGGTGAGTACTGCTCTCTAGAAGCCACGCCTACCCTCCCCGGAGGCCACACCCCCACAAGGCAGGGCAGGTCCAGGTCTGATCCACCACCCAGTCCCTGCCTGTGCTGAGCCCTGGGGATGCATGGTGGCCCTCACAGCTTTCCAGTTGCAGGGGACTGCACAGATAGAGCCATCCAGCACTGACCAGCCACTGGCCAGCAGCCAACAGGGCTCCTTGCTGTGGTTCCAGATCTTCCCCAGCTCAAGCTAGTTGATTCCCCAGGGCCTGGACCCCCCAGCATCTGTCCTCTCACCACCTTCAGCCTGTTGAGGGCAAACCTGGGCCCTTTTAGGAGCACGAGGAGGGGCTGCTGGTTTAACATCCCACCTGGATTTGGATTTTAGGATCCTTTGTTTTGCTCTGAGTTCCTGGAGTGTGGGGGCAGGGCGCAGTGGCTCACACCTGTAATCCCAGTACTTTGGTAGGCAGAGGCAGATGGATCACCTGAGGATGGGAGTTCCAAGACCAGTCTGACTTAACATGGAGGAACCCTGTCTCTCCTAAAAATATAAAAAATTAGCCAGGTGTAGTGGTACATGCCTGCAATCCCAGCTACTTGGGAGGCTGAGGCAGGACAATCGCTTGAACTGGGGAGGCGGAAGTTGCGGTGAGCTGAGATTGCACCATTGTACTCCAGCCTGGGCAACAAGAGCAAAGCTCTGTCTCCAAAAAAAAAAAAATGGCCGGGCGTGGTGGCTATTGCCTATAATCCAAACACTCTGGAGGCCAAGGCGAGCGGATCACCTGAGGTCGGAGTTCCAGACCAGCCTGATCAACGTGGTGAAACCCTGTCTTTTAAGAAAAAAAAAAAAAATAGTAGTAGTGGGGAAGGATCTGGATGTGGTGGTGCACACCTGTGGTCCCAGCTACTTGGGAAGCTGAGGTGCCAGCATGGCTTGAGCCCAGTTGGAGGCTGTGGTTAGGTGGTACTGCACCACTGCGTTCCAGCCTGGGCAACAGAGCAAGACCCTGTCTCAAAAACAAAAGCTAAGGAGAGTCTCAGTCCAGCGGTCCCAGGTCCACTGTGACAGCTCCCCCCACTGCTTCTCCACAGGTGATGCATTGCTGGACGCTGGCGAGTCTATGAAGCGCCTGGCGGAGGTGAAGGACTCCCTGGACATAGAGGTCAAGCAGAACTTCATCGACCCTCTCCAGAACCTGTGCGAGAAAGACCTGAAGGAGATCCAGGTGCTGCCCCTGCACCAGCCCCAGGCCTGTCCCTTCGTCCTGCTGGATGGGGCGGGCCCCATTCTGCCACCCTCACCTCACTCCAGCTTCAGCACTGCCCTCTGGGTCACGCTCAGGCAGGCGAGTCCTGATGGTGCAGGGACGGCGGGTCACGCCATGTATGGGGCAGCCCTCCAGCTGCTGCTGGTGTGATCTGTGTCCCCCACTGTCCCCAGCACCACCTGAAGAAGCTGGAGGGCCGCCGCCTGGACTTCGACTACAAGAAGAAGCGGCAGGGCAAGATCCCTGACGAAGAGCTGCGCCAGGCACTGGAGAAGTTTGAGGAGTCCAAGGAGGTGGCAGAAACCAGCATGCACAACCTCCTGGAGACAGACGTGAGTTTCTGGGGCGCCACGTCCTTGGGAGGCCGGGGTGGCGGCCTCAAGGGAGTTGAAGGATGGCGGTGGCAGCAATCTGGCCGCTGCAGCAGGGGCAGTTGAGGATGCAGGCCCCAGGCCCCTCTGCCTCCTATGGCTTTACCTCAGAGTCAGGGTGGGCACAGGACAGTTGTGCTGGCAGAAGCCCCTAAGCCCTGCTGTCCCTTCAGATCGAGCAGGTGAGTCAGCTCTCGGCTTTGGTGGACGCACAGCTGGACTACCACCGGCAGGCCGTACAGATCCTGGATGAGCTGGCCGAGAAGCTCAAGCGCAGGTGAGCCGGGGCCCTGTGCTGCCACGCGCCCTCTGCCGGCGGGTGTGGGCAGCACACCTTGCTCTAGTAAGTGCCTGGCAGAACAGTGCCCTGGATTCTTCCTGGGCACTGTGCCAGGGTCAAGTCCAGGGAGGGGCTGGTTCCCAGAGGACTGAGGGCTTTGAGGTCAGAGGAGCCAGGGGTCTGAGAACTGTGAAACACCAAGCCCTACCCCCAATGCAGGCCCTCAGACTCCTGATCACGTGCCTGTCTCCTCCCTGGCTGTACTTTCTGGGGAAAGTACCCTGGCTGCCTCAGGGACACCCAGGCTCCTGTCTCTGAACCTGCTTCAGGGCCTTTGCGTGTGTCAGGCACCAGCTATGGTAGGGAACATAGGGAGGAGGCAGGAGGCATGTGACTGGGGGCACTGCAGGTAGAGGCTGTAGCAGAACACAGCTGCTTGCCAGCCTCTGAGGCGCCCCCAAGGTGGGGGTCCAGACTGGAGGCCCTATGGGTAGACTTCCCAGTCAAGTCATGTTCCAGAGTTTGGGTGTCACCACCCCACTGCCACCCTCTCCCAGGCCAGGTCATTAGGCAACAGTGTAAACACAAGGGTGGGGCTGTCTCTCCCTTCACAGGATGCGGGAAGCTTCCTCTCGCCCCAAGCGGGAATATAAGCCCAAGCCCCGGGAGCCCTTTGACCTTGGAGAGCCTGAGCAGTCCAACGGGGGCTTCCCCTGTTCCTCAGCCCCCAAGATCACAGGTAATGGGGCGTGGAGCCATCTTCTGGAGGTGGATGCCAGCGGGCGGGGGTGGCTGAGGGCTGGGCCTGTCTCGGGTCTCTGTGCGCCAGGCCCCTGGGCGCAGCTCTCAGCCCATCCGGACCACCAAGGTGGATGGCAAGGGCTGGTCTGAGTCTGCTGCGGAAGAGGCCCTGTCCGACCATATTGAGCGCACAGCCACTGCGTTTTGTTTGCGTTTAGCTTCGTCGTCTTTCCGATCTTCTGACAAGCCGATCCGGACCCCTAGCAGGAGCATGCGTGAGTGTCCCAGGCTCACCACAGCCTCAGTGCTGCCTTCTGCCTCCCACCCTGGTCCTCTGCCCAACCCAAGCAAGGAGCCAGGCACGGGCACAGGCCCACACCTTGCAAGACGCCACCCCTCTGGGTCTCAGCCTCACTGTGTGAATGAGGGACTGCCGTGTTCCCGCTGCTGTGTCTGCCAAAGGCATCAGCCCAGCTCTAGGCTGTGTGGTGCCTGCAAGGGCTGAGGGTATCTGGTCATTCCTTGTCACCCCAGCAGCAGTGGGTGTCCCTAGTACCTCCCAGGAGCAGCTGTGGTGACCATTTACAAAGACTCCCCCATCCTCCCTCCTGGGCAGCAGTAGAGGCAGGACCCCAGAAGTGGCAGCGGGTGTCCTCCACCCACCCATAGGCTCCAGGCCATGGCAGGTCTGAGTTGAGACCCTAGGCTGCATGGGGTAGGGTGTAGGAGCCCCGGCCTACGCGCTAGCCCCACAGCCCGTTCCCACCCCCAGCACCCCTGGACCAGCCAAGCTGCAAGGCGCTGTATGACTTCGAGCCTGAGAATGACGGAGAGCTGGGCTTCCGTGAGGGCGACGTCATCACGCTGACCAACCAGATCGATGAGAACTGGTATGAGGGCATGCTGGACGGCCAGTCGGGCTTCTTCCCACTCAGCTACGTGGAGGTGCTCGTGCCCCTGCCACAGTGACTTGCCTGTGACCACACCCTGCCCCTCCGTCCACACTGGCCGCCACCCCCTGCTGGGTCTCCTGCATTCAACGGGGGCCCTGCTGCCAGGGCGGTGTCCCAGCCTGCCGGTGCCTTTGAGGTACTCCCTGAGCAGGGCCCCACACTTGGGTTGGGGGGCTTATCTGGGTGGGTGGGGAGGCCTGTTTACGCTAGCCCTGACCCCCAGTGGTGATGGCTTCCTTCCCAACTCCATGGCGCCGGCCTCCTCCCCACTCCCCAACTCCTCGCCCAGCTGGCCGAGGCGGGGCAACACTACGGTGCTCTCAGAAACACTAAAGTTCCTCTGGGCAGCCCCCACCTCCGTCCTGATCCCATGGGGGCCCGGCCCACTGCCTGCCCTCGAGTCCTATAGCCTTAACAGGATGGGATTGAGTGTCCCTGTGGGGTGGCTCAGCCAGGACCCTGGTTTTTGAGACAGAGTTTCGCTCTTGTTGCCCTGGCTGGAGTGCAGTGGTGTGATCTCGGCTCACTGCAACTTCCACCTCCCGGGTTCAAGCGAGTCTCCTGCCTCAGCCTCCCCAGTAGCTGGGATTGCACCACCATGCCCAGCTAATTTTATTTTTTTAGTAGACACGGGGTTTCTCTGTTAGGCTGGTCTCGAACTTCTGACCTCACGATCTGCTTGCCTCGGCCTCCCAAAGTGAGCCACTGCGCCTGGCTTAAATCCTGGTTTTAAATCCCCTCCCAGCCTGGTGCTGGTGATGGGCCCGGGTCCCACTCCAGAGCCCCTGCACCCTCACCTCACTCACACACACACACACACACACTCTCCTTCTGCAGCCTGGGGACAGAGGCCACCTGTGATCCTTGGGGTAGCTCGGCCTGAGGACAGAGAAAATGGCCTCCTACAGGGCCCCAAGCTCCCAGGCCCCGCCCTCAAGTACCTTTTCAACTTTTTAACTGCCCCCAGCCAGGCCCACGGAGGCCTGTGTCACTCAGGCACAAGCTGCCACCACCAGCTACTGACACACCCCCTAGCACACCTTACACTTAACATGGGACCACGGCCCCAGCCCTGCTGCTGAGGGCCAAGCACAAAGGCTCCAGTGAGTGAAATCTTCCAGTACCTGGTGGCCAGGCCTCCCCTTACTGAGCCACTGCAACCCCACCCCACCCTGTGGGAAGTGGCCCAGCCCTTTCCTCTAGACCGAGGCAGGCAGCCCCCTGAGACCCCTGCCCAGACCAGCAGGGCCGCAGCCCCAACATCTGCTTCCTCTGTTGCCCAATCCAAAAATCGCTGAAATAGGGGGGTCTTCTGGGCCAGGCCACATTCACATTCCCCTCCTCCTGTGGCCTGGCAAAGCCTCTGGACCCCAGGCTCTACTCTGCACCCCCCTTGTCAGCAGTACATGAGGGGCAGACACCCCAGTACAAATGAGTACACAGCCTTGGGCATGGTCCAGGGCAAACTGAAATGTACACCTGAATTTTGTAAACAGAAGTATTAAATGTCTCTTTCTACAGCCCCTTGCCTCATCTTGGTGCAGAGGCAGGCCTGCCACCCACACCCCAGCAGGTCCCCTGTGCCCCACACGTGCTGCAGAGCCTGAGTCGGGTGGGACTGGCCCTGAGGCTCCTGCACCAGTTCCCGGGTGCAGGGGTTAAGGAAGCCCTGATGCCCTGGAAGCAGGGGTGATGGTTTCAGCCTGGGCGCCTGGGCACCCAGCCACCCTCACTCTAGCATTGGGGAGACCAGCGTGGCTGGCTGCTGCTTCCATTTCTTTATTACCTGAGCCCAGCTGGAGCCCACCCTGCCCTGGGAGGCTCAGCTCCCCTGCTTGAGGACACTGCACACCTGCTCCAGCACGTGGCACAGGCTCTGGTCCTTAGGCGTCCTGCTGGCCAAGGAGATCTGAAACGAGAGGGCTGGGCCTCAGGCTGTGCCCAGGGGTCCTGGCCAGCCCCACACCTCACTGTCCAAGTCCAGCAGCCTGGCTGAGTCCCCCTGGGACCAAGGGACAGGGCTAGGGTCCCACGACACAGCCTGCTGCTAAGCCAGAGGGGTGGTATGTAACAAAAGGACCTGGCTCCTGGGGGTGGCAGTGCTGTGTGGAGGTGTGGGGCTTACATGGAGGTTCCCGATCCTGCCCTCACCTCAGCCCTACCCTGCCTGGGTCCCAGACACTCATGGCGACATCACAGCCTTGAGAGCCAGCCGAGAGCTAAGCAGAAGAAGCCCCTTTCTCTGCAGGGTAGGGTGACAGCAGGAACTGCCGTTAGACACTCAGGGACACCAGGCCCTTAGGCAAACATCCCAGGATCCTGGGCCCTCTGCAGGGAGCCACTCCCAAAACCCGCTGCCAGGACCTTGTCAAGTGCTGCCAGGGCTTAAAGTTCCACAATCCAATAAAACCTGGCCTGCACCCTGCTGGGGTGGCCTTGGGGTGACCAGGGTCAGGTGTATTCTGCCAGCTGGACCCATGGGGTTCACTACTGCCACCTTTTAGGCTGCCCCAGTGGCCTCTCCTGGGGCCACAT
This sequence comes from Saimiri boliviensis, assembly GCF_048565385.1. Taxonomy (NCBI): domain Eukaryota; kingdom Metazoa; phylum Chordata; class Mammalia; order Primates; family Cebidae; genus Saimiri; species Saimiri boliviensis. Next base: position 42,092,383 of record NC_133462.1, read on the forward strand.
TAGGAGGTCTGCAGGGGATGTGGGGCTCACCTTCAGCTTGTCAAGGTAGGTGTGCTCCTGGCTCCAGGGTTCCTGGAGCCTCACGAGGTCAGGGGCGCCCTTGTAGAACTCCACCAGCAGCATCTGCAGGACAGGGCAGCATGTACTCCCAGGCTCCCTCCCTGCCCAGGGTGCACCGGCCCCTCTCCTGGGTTCCAGTCTCAGGCAGGCTCGAGACGCTAACAGATAACCATGGAGACCAGGAGCGACCTTAGCTGGAGGCTCACCTGGCTTAAGGCCAGGAGTGCTCTGGGGAGGGGGAGGCACCTGCGCTACCCAAGTGGCTGCCACGACAGGCCCACTGGGACCTGCACTCACTGAGCCCAGTTCTCCAGAACCACACCAGCCTGACATGGCCCCTGGTCCCCCTCGTCCCAGCAGTGACACCTATGAGGCCACAGTTTGATGAACTAATTTGGGTTTTGCTGTTTCTTTCCCGAAATGGGGTCTCACTCTGTCACTGGGATCATCTTGACTCACTGCAACCTCCACCTCCCGGGTTCAACCGATTCTCCTGCCTCAGCCACTGGAGTAGCTGGGACTACAGGAGTCCACCACCATGCCTGGCTACTTTTTGCATTTTGGTAGAGACCGGGTTTCATCATGTTGGCCAGCCTAGTCTCCAGCTCCTGACCTCAGGTGATACACCCGCCTCAGCATCCCAAAGTGCTGGGATTACAGGCAGGAGCCACTGTGTCTAGTCCAGTTTATGAATGTTGAATGTGTAACTGTTAAGTGTTCATCCAGGTACCACCAAAGTCACTGGGGTTGCTCCACTGGAGAGCCTGGCAGAAGAGGCCAGCCCCTTGGAGAATAGCAGGCAGTAGATGAGGGAGGGGCCGTGGCAAGGACCTGGAACTCTGTCCTGAGAGGGATGGAAAAAGCTCTGACCCAGGCCCCCAAGGCGCCACCAGCCATAGCTTCCTGAGCCCACCAGTGGGGAGGAGACCCGCACATCTTGCGTACCCTGCTGTGCACTGCCAGCCCCTGCCTGCAGCGAGCTCACCATCTCGTGAAGGATGTCATTGGTCAGGAAGCTGTCCTGGACGTAGGCCATCTCCACGTCCATAGGGATACCGTAGTCACTTGGCCTTTGCTGGTAGGGACACAGGTCAGTCAGAGAAGCCTCTCCAGCCCCCAGCCCATGGCAGCTGGGGACAATGGACAGTGCCCGGGCTGGGAATGGGAGTGCATACCCCAGCCCAGCTCTGCACTCGGACTGACACCTGGCGGTGGGACCAGGGAGGCAGGGTAGCATCCTCCCTCTTGAGAGAGGCCCAGAAGAGAGCCAGGGCCCTGAAATTACTTTCCAGGGCTGACCTCTGACTTCAGGGCTTAGGGAATGAAGCCAGGCAGGGTTCAGGATGGGAGCCCTCTTGGTACTCAGCAGCAAACTACACACAGAGGCCCCATGCCCAGGCTCACTGAAGCCTCAGCCCGGCAGCAGTCACGTCCCCATTTCACAGATGGAGAAACCAGGGCCCCAATGCTCCAGTGGAGCCTGGAATCGGGGGCCGCCACCTAGTTGTGACCGAAATGCCCAGGTACTCCCACCCTGGGCACCCCAGGCCCCCAGGGCAGCCCCACCTACCTCGGGAGGAGGCATCACCCAGAAAGGTGAGATCTTGGATTCGGGGCCTGGGTTGCCAGAGTAGTAAGGAGCTGGTGGAGGAGAGGGGGAGAGGGGCTGGGTCTGCGGGGGCTTGGGTGGCCCAGCAACCCCCCTTCTCAAGCTTCCCACAGCCCCAGCCAGTGGCATACAGCAGAGTAGGGCGAGACAGGGCTGGAAGCCGTTGCTGGAGCCCTGAAGCCGCAGCTGGTAGTCCATCTGCGTGTCGATGTCCTGCAGGGACGGCAGCGCCGGGCTGTGTGGGTGGCTATGGTACCAGCCCACCAGGGACAGGCCCCGCAGAAACAGGCTCTGGTAGATCTGGGGACAGAGGCACAGCTCAGGGGGCACAGGGGTCTGAACGGCTCCAGTGAACTCATGCAGCCGCCCAGTCCTGAATGAGCCCCTGCTGTGTATCCTGAGTCCAGTGGCAGCTAGAGAAAGCCCACAAGGCCGGGCACGGTGGCTCACGCCTGTAATCTCAACACTTTGGGAGGCCGAGGCGGGTGGATCACAAGGTCAAGAGATCGAGACCATCCTGGTCAGCAAGGTGAAACCCCGTCTCTACTAAAAATACAAAAAATTAGCTGGGCATGGTGGTGCGTGCCTGTAATCCCAGCTACTCAGGAGGCTGAGGCAGGAGAATTGCCTGAACCCAGGAGGCGGAGGTTGCGGTGAGCCGAGCTCGTGCCATTGCACTCCAGCCTGGGTAACAAGAGCGAAACTCCGTCTCAAAAAAAAAAAAAAAAGAGACAGCTCACAAGTATATCTATAAATGTAAGACACACCCAGCCACAAAGCGAGTACCTCAAAGTCATTTTGTTCACCACTGTACCCCAGCTTAAGGAATAATGGCCACCACACAGTGGGTACTCAATAAAGACAGGCTGGGCACAGTGCCTCACGCCCATAATTCCCCCACTATGGGAGGGCAGGAGTGCAAAACCAGCCTGGCCAACGTGGAGAAACCCCTTCTCTACTACAAATATAAACTTTAGCTGGGTATGGTGGTGGGCGACTGTAGTCCCAGCTACTCTGGAGGCTGAGGCAGGAGAATCGCTTGAACCTGGGAGGCAGAGGTTGAAGCGGGCTGAGATTGTGCCACTGCAGTCCAGCCTGGGAGACAGAGTAAGCCTCTGTAATAGATACTGGCTCAAAGCGGTAATCCCTGCACTTTGGGAGGCTGAGGCTGGAGAACTGCTTGAGCCGAGGAGTGAGACCATTCTGAGTAACACAGCGAGACACTGTCTCTACAAGAAATACAAAAATTACACCAGGCACAGTGGCTCACGCCTGTAATCCCAGCCCTTTGGAAGGCTGAGGTGGGTGGATCACAAGGTAAGGAGTTCGAGACCAGCCTGAACTTCCAACATAGTGAAACTCTGCTTCTAGTAAAAACGCAAAAATTAGTCAGGTGTGGTGGTGAGCGCCTGTAGTCCCAGCTACTCTGGAGGCTGAAGCAGGAGGATCTCTTGAACCTGGGCAGTTGATAATGCAGTGAGCCCTGATTTTGCCACTGTACTCCAACCTGGGTAACACAGCAAGATCGTATCTCAGAGAAAATAAAAGGGCAGCTGGCACTTCCTGAGCCTTTACTAGATGAGGCCTGGAAAAAAGCATTCATTATTGGCAACCCTTCATTTTTTGTTTTAGATACAGGATCTTGCTCTGTCACCCAGGCTGGGGTGCAGTGGCACCATCACAGCTCATGCAGCCTCGACATCACGGACTCAATCCATCCTCCTGCGTCAGCCTCTCAAGAAGATGGGACTACAGGTGTGTGCCACCATGCCTGGCTGATATTTTTATTAGAGATGAGGTATTGCTGTGGCCCCAGGCTGGTGTGGAACTCCTAGGCTCCAGCAATCCTCCTGCCTCGGCCTCCCTAAGTGCTGAGATTCCTGGTGTGAGCCCCTACGCCTGGATCTGATGACCTTTCATTTAAGCCGCTCGTTTGACAGACAAGGAAACCAGGCTGTGAGAGGGGAGGGGACTGGCGAGGTTTCCACGGCAGGGTCAGGTGAGCCAAAAGCAGTGCTCTTAAGCCAGGCATGGTGTCTCACACCTGTAACCCCAGCACTGTGGGAGGCCAAAGGGGACGGATTACCTGAGGTCAGGAGTTCAAAACCAGCCTGGCCAATGTGGTGAAACCCCTTCGCTACTAAAAATACAAAAATTAGCAAGGCATGGAGGCACCTGCCTGTCATCTCAGGTAGTCAAGAGGCTGAAGCAGGAGAACTGCTTGAATCCAGAAGGTTGGAGGTTGCAGTGAGCCAAGATCACGCCACTGCACTCCATCCTGGGATACAGACCAAGACTCCGTCTCCGGGGGGGGGGGGGGGGGGGGGAGGGGTAGAAAGCAGTGCTCTTAACCCTTCACTGTGGGGCTTCAGGCACAGAGATGGTGACACTGCCAGCCACTGGCCAGTCACCAGGACAGCTACGTCCCTCCCCAACCCTTCCTAAAATGCCACCTCCCAGGCAGCCCCTCACCTCCTCTTCAATGGCAGCTGCAGTCTCTGCGTCCCCGAGCCGGCTCCTACAGGGGAAGGCTCTCAGCACCGTCAGCACTGTGGGGAGGGATGGCTGTTACCCCGTGATCTTTGGTCCCTCAACACCCCCCTCCGACCCAGCCCTGGATACCCACTCTGGCTGTTGATATCCCAGCGGCCCCCCAGGTAACCCACGACTTCACTTCGAGTCAGGTGGCTGTGGAAGTCCTGGGAAGGGAAGGACAGCAGAAGACGGATCAGGCAGTGGCCCTGCCCCTACACTGGAGCCCACCTGTGCCCTCATTCTCTTTATTCCAGACCCGAGTCTTGCTCTGTCGCCCAGGCTGGAGTGCAGTGGTACCATCCCAGCTCACAGCAACCTCCCTCCCAGGTTCAAGTGATTCTCCTGCCTCAGCCTCTCAAGTAGCTGGAATTACAGGTGTGTACCACCACATCCGGCTAACTTTTGTATTTTCAGTAGAGGAGGGGTTTCACCATGTTGCCCAGGCTGCTCTTGAATTCCTGAGTTCAGGTGACCTGCTGCCTCGGCCTCTAACAGTGCAGGGATTACAGCTGTGAGCCCCCATGCCTGGCCACGCACCCTCCTTCATACATTCACTGAGCACCTACAGTGTACCAGTAGCAAACAAAACAGCCAAAGTCCCAGCTCTCACAGAACTGACACACCAGGGAGCCCTTCCCGCTGCCCCCGGACCAGGCTCCCCTGGCCCTGTAGCCCCCTGCCCTGGACAAGTTGGGAAACACACCAGCAGAAACAGCACGTTGCTGGAGACAGCCACGTTGAACGGTTGGAACTTGTTGATGGCTGCAAAGGATGTGACTTCCACCAGGGTGTGGGGGTTCCTGTAGGGCCAGGAGGATTGCGCAGCCTCAGGAACCACCCCACAGCTCTGAGGATCTGAAGCTCTGTCCCACCCCCAACCCCTGCCCTTGCTACCCCCAGACCAGCAAGAGATCCAGGGGAACTGGGGCCAGGGCAGGGCTTGGGATGAGTCTGACCTGGCAGAGTCGCGGCTGCCCAGCATGCAGTATCGGACCGGGACCCGGATCTTGCTGTCCACCCGCTTGCCCAGGGTTGTGGCCTCTGAGAGAGACAAAGGCAGGATCAGTCCCTCCCCAGCCCAAGGCAGAAAAAGCTAGGAGGCCACAGGGTGTGATGGTACATGCCTATAATCCCAGCGCTCTAGGAGGCTGTGGTGGGAGGATCGCTTGAGCCCAGGAGGTTGAGGCTGCAGTGAGCTGTCATCACACCAGCCCGGGCTCGAGAGTGAGACTCTGTCTACAAAAAAAAATTGGTCAGGTGCAGTGGCTCACGCCCATAATCCCAGCACTTTGGGAGGCCGAGGCAGGAGGATCACGAGGTCAAGAGATCAAGACCATCCTCCAACATGGTGAAACTCCACCTCTACTAAAAATACAAAAAAACTTACGCGTGGCGGTACATACCTGTAACTGGCCTGTAGTCCCAGCTCCTTAGGTGGCTGAGGCAAAAGAATTCCTCGAACCCAGGAGGCAGAGGCTGCAGTGAGCCAAAATCATGCCACTGCGCTCCAGCCTGAGCAACACGGTGAGACTCCCATCTCAAAAAAAAAAAAAAAAAAAAAAAATTTTTTTTTTTACACTGGGAAGCTGAGGTGGGAGCGTTGCTCAAGTCCAGGAGTTCAAGACCAGCTTGGGCAAGATGGTGAGATTGCATCTCTACAAAAAATACAAAAATTAGCCAGGCATAGTGGTGCACACCTGTGGTCCCAGTTACTCAGGAGGCTGAGGCAGGAGTATCACTTGAACCTGGGAGGCCGAGAATGCAGTGAGCCATGATTGCACCATGGCACTCTGCCTGGGGAACAAAACAAAACTGTTTCTGAAAAACAACAACAATAAAAACCCACATACAAGATAAGAAGAGAAAAAAAAATCAGGGGACAAGTCAAACAGAGGAGATGTTAAAAATTAGACAGTGCCAGGCCTGTTGGCTCATGCTTGTAATCCCAGCTACTTGGGATGCTGAGGCAGAAGAATCGCTTGAACTTGGGAGCCAGAGGCTGCAGTTAGCCAAGATCTCACCACTGCATTCCAGCCTGTACAACAGAGCGAGACTCATCTCAAAAAAAAAAAAAATTAAACAGTGAGCTCAGGAAACCAGGTGAAATCAGGCAACAAGACAAATAAATCCCATAGGCAAGCAAACAAGAAGTCGGGCAGAGAGCACAGAAATCAGGCGGTGCATAAAGAAATAACAGCAGTGGGGGAGGCAGAGGTCACAGTGAGCTGAGATCAGGCCACTGCACCCAAGCCTGGGAGACAGAATGAGACTGTGTCTAAGAAAAAACAAAAACAAAACCAGGCTCGGTGGCTCACTCGTGTAATCCCAGTACTTTGGGAGGTAGAGGGAGGTGGATCCACCTGAGGTCAGGAGTTTGAGAACAGCCTGGACAATACAGCGAAACCCTGACTCTCCTAAAAATACAAAAGTTAGCCAGGCATGGTGATAAATCTCAAAACAATAAATACATGAAATAAAATGCAGCGTTTGAGCTTGAAAAGTCAGAGTGAAATTGGGCAGTGGGACTGGGAAGTCAGCCAGGCATCCTGAGGGCCCTAGGGCAATTTCAAGGCTCAGCCTCTCCCTGGCCTCCTCCCAGACCCAAGCTATACACACGTCCTGTCCTGCCTCCCCTCCCCACGCCTCTCACCCGGGTGCGCAGGCTCTGAGGGGCTCTTCCCCGGTGCTCTCCGACTCTTGTCCTCTGCTGAGACCCCTGCCAGAACCTCCTCCTCCTCTTCCTCCATCAGCAACTCTTCCTCCTCCCCTTCACTGGCTGGGCTCTGAAGGGGTTAGGGGTTGGGAACAGCAGTGGGACCGTCAGCTGGGTGTCCCCCACTCCCTACTAAATCCCACCCCAGCCCTTTGGCCTAAGCCGTAGGTGCCATTGCTACAGATGACCACTAGAGGGCAGGAGGGAGCAAAGGAGGTCTTTGGCTGAGATCTCGAATTATTATTTTTATTATTATTTTTTTGGTGATAAGGTCTCACTGTCCCCCAGGCTGGAGTGCAGTGGCACAACCTCGACTCGCTGCAACCTCCACCTCTCAGGCTAAAGTGATCCTCCTTTTTTTTTTTTTTTTTGAGACTGAGTTTCCCTCTTTGTTCCCCAGGCTGGAGGGCAGTGTTACAATCTTGGCTCTCTGCAACATCTGCCTCCTGGGCACAAGCCATTCTCCTGCCTCAGCCTCCTAAGCAGCTGGGGCTACAGGTGCCTGCCACCACCCCTGGCTAATTTTTGTCCTTTTGAGTAGAAATGAGGTTTTGCCATGTTGGCCAGGATGGTCTCCAACTCCTGACCTCAAGTGATCTGCTGGCCTCAGCCTCCCAAAGTGCTGGGATTACAGGCATGAGCCACCATATTCTTTCATTTTTGAATTTCGCTCGTTACCCAGGTTGGAGTGCAATGGCGCGATCTCGGCTCACCACAACCTCCGCCTCCTGGGTTCAGGCAATTCTCCTGCCTCAGCCTCCTGAGTAGCTGGGATTACAGGCAGGCGCCACCATGCCCAGCTAATTTTTTGTATTTTTAGTAGAGACGGGGTTTCACCATGTTGACCAGGATGGTCTCGATCTCTTGACCTCGTGATCCACCCGCCTCGGCCTCCCAAAGTGCTGGGATTACAGGCTTGAGCCACCGCGCCCGGCAAGCCACCATATTCTTATCTGCAAAAGGGCACAATGATCTCTAGACCCATGGGGGTGGCATCAGGGTGAAATGAAATTATGTATGCAAAGCATTTAGCATATACCCAGATGTACGAGTGAGCTAGCATCATACATTGATTATGTACAGTAACCTTTCCCCTCGGCCGTGAGCGGTGGTTCACGTCTTTAATCCCACCACTTTGGGAGGCTGAGGCGGGTGGATGACTTGAGGTCAGGAGTTCGAGACCAACCTGGCCAACATGGTAACACCCTCTCTCTACTAAAAATACAAAAATTAGCCAGGCAATCCCAGCTACTCAGGAGGCTGAGGTAGGAGAATCCCTTGAACCCAAATGGCGAAGGTTGCAGTGACCTGAGTCATACCATTGCGCTCTAGCCTGGGCAATAGAGTGAGACTCTGTCTCAAAAAATAAAAATAGCTGGGCGCGGTGGCTCATGCCTGTAATCCTAGCACTTTGGGAGGCCGAGGTGGGTGGATCACCTGAGGTCGTAAGTTCAAGACCAGCCTGGCCATCATGGTGAAACGTCATCTTAAAAATTTTTTAAAAATAAAGGCTGGGCACAGTGGCTCACGCTTGTAATCCCAGCACTTTGGGAGGCCGAGGTGGGAGGATCACAAGGTCACGATATTGAGACCATCCTGGCCAACATGGTGAAACCCCGTCTCTATTAAAAAGTACACACACACACACTTGCTGGGCATGGTGGTGCGTGCCTGTAGTTCCGGCTACTTGGGAGGCTGAGGCAGGAGAATCACTTGAACCCGGGAGGCAGAGGTTGCAGTGAACCGAGATCGCGCCACCACACTCCAACCTGGCAAGAGAGCGAGACTCTGTCTCAAATAAATTAAAATAAATAAAATATGAAAGTAAAATATAACTCTCCTCCAGTTTTATCCTAAACTGCCCTTGCGGAGATGACTTCTCTGGGTCACATCTGTCCTCATCACCTTCTGGGCAGCATCCGACCCAGCCCGTCCTCCCACCTACTGGGAACACGGTCCTCACGTGACGCCCAGAGCCCCGTGCGCTTGCCCAGCTCCTTCTCAGCTCCCCATCTCTCTGTTGCTGGCCCCAGGCTGGGTTTTCAGGCCTCCTCCCTCCACTCCCCTCCCAGGCAACCTCACCCACTTCTCAGGGCTCCAGATCCCACCAACACCCAACATTGCCCGAGGTCCTGTCTCTAGCCTAGGCCTCGCCCAGCTCCAGACTCAGGGCCCAGCTGCCCCTCCATGTCTCCACGTGGGGGCTCACAGGGTCACACTCAACGTGGCCATGTTGGGTCCGCTGGACCCCCAAATCTGCCCTTCCCACAAACCCCCATTTTGGCAGCTCCATCCACCCCCATCTGATCGATCAGCAAATCCTGGCAGATCCACTTCCAAAAATACCTGGAACCTGCCCACCTCTTCCCAGCTCCATGGCTGGCCTGGTGCCCCCACCATCCCTCACCTGGACCAGCTCAGTCACCTCTACCCTGGTCCCTGGATCCCGTCCTCACCCCTGACAGTCTGTCCTCCCCGCAGCAGCCACCAGAAAACACCTGTAAGCACCTGAATCGAGTCCTGTCCCTGCTCTGCCTGCAACCCTCCATGGCTCCCACCTTCCTCCAGGTCCAAGCCCCACAGGATCCTGCATGACCTCCCCTGTCTGCTTCCCATCCTCCCCCTTCCCTCTCTCCCCCTCACTCACTCAGCTCTAGCCACACAGGCCTCCTCTTTGTTCCTGCAACACACCAAGCAAAGTCCTGCCCCAGGGCCTCGGCTGGGACAGTTTCCCAAAAATCCTCATAGCGCCCTCCGTCCCGCCCCATCTTCAGTTCTCTGTTCAAATGTCACCTTCTCGTCAAACCTCCCCTGACTGACTTCTTCCCCCACAACTCCCACCCAAAGGCAGGGATTTTTGACTTTTTAGCCCTTTGCTTTATAGATAGTGCCTAAGACAGGGCCTGCATACGGTTGGCACTTACTGAATACCTGAAGAATATTTGATGTGTCAACTTAGCTAGGCCAGAGCACCCAGTAATTTAATCAAACACTGATCTCGGCATGACTGTGACAGCATTCGTTAGACGTGATTCACATCTACAGTAAGGTGACTCTCAGAAAGGACATTACGCTTGGCCAAACCCCACAGCTCACGCCTGCAATCCCAGCACTTTGGGAGGCAGAGGCAGGCAGATCAGAAGTTCGAGATCAGCCTGGGCAACAAGGTAAAACTCTTGTCTCTACTGAAAATACAAAAATTGGCTGGGCATGGTGGCTCAGGCTTGTCATTCCAGCACTTTGGGAGGCCGAAGTGGGCAGATCACTTGAGGCCAGGAGTTCAAGACCAGCCTGGACAACGTGGCAAAACCCCGTCTCTACTGACAATACAAAAAACATAGCCAGGTCTAGTGGCAGGTGCCTGTAATCCCAGCTACTTAGGAAGCTGAGGCAGGAGAATCACTTGAACCTGGGAGGCAGAGGTTGCAGTGAGCCCAGATCACACTACTGCGCTCCAACCTGGGCCACAGAGTGAGACTGTCTCAAAAAATTTGTAAAACCAGACCCCGTCACTGAGCCACCGAGGACTCAGCAGCCTCCCCATCGAGAACTCTCGTTTCCCGATGCTCCCTCCCTCCCACCAGCCTTCTCCGGCCAACACTGCCTTCCACAGGCCATTTCCACCAAGGAAAAGGAATCCTGGCCGGGTGCAGTGACTCCTGCCTGTGATCCCAGCACTTTGTTGAGACCGAAGCGGGTGGATCACCTGAGGTCAGGAGTTCAAGGCCAGCCTAGCCAATATGGTGAAACCCTACTGGGGTTTAAGATAAAATAAATTAAAATACCAAAATTAGCCAAGCTGATGGTGCATGCCTGCAGTCCCAGCTACTTGGGAAGATGAGACCAGGAGAATCGCTTGAACCCAGAAGCGCGAGGTTGCAGTGAGCCAAGACTGCACCACTGCACTCCAGCCTGAACAACAGAGCAAGACTCCATCTCAAAAAAAAAAAAAAAACCATATCTATGGCCACTATCCAGAATCACCACTCTTTCAACCCCTTTCCTGATGTGTATCAGTTATAACCTGCTTCCTGCTGGTACTGAGGATTGTATCCATGTAAGAATTCAACAGAGGTTGGGTGCGGTGCCTCACACCTGTAATCCCAGCACTTTGGGAAGGGATTTCAGGTGGATTACAAGGTCAAGAGATCGAGACCATCCTAGCCAACATGGTGAAACCCCATCTCTACTAAAAACACAAAAATTAGCCAGGTGTGGTGGCGGGTGCCTGTAATCCCAGCTACTCAGGAGACTGAGGCAGGAGAATCATTGAAACCCAGGAGTTGGAGGTTGCTGTGAGCCGAGATTGTGCCACTGCATTCTAGCCTGGGTGAAACAGCGAGACTCCGTCACAAAAAAAAAACAACAAAAAAAAACAGAATATAGGAAAGTAATTCAGTTACAGGATGACCAGTGCAAGACTATGTGCCAGTTCCTCACAGAGACTGGACTGGCTAAGGATGACCAGGTGAAGATTTACGGTTTTTGTTTTTTGAGATCGAATCTCACTCTGTCACCCAGGCTGAGTATAGAAGCGCCATCTTGTCACTGAAACTTCCGCCTCCTGGATTCAAGAGATTCTCCCACCTCAGCCTCTTGAGTAGCTGGGACTACAGGTGGCCACCACCACACCCAGGTTGTTGTTTGTTTTTTTTAATTTTAGTAGAGACAGGTTTTCACTATGTTGACCAGGCTGGTCTTGAACTCCTGACCTCGTGATCTGTCCGCCTAAGCCTCCCAAAGTGCTGGGATTAAAGGCGTCAGCCGAGAGAGAGATCCAAGATGGCTGATCACTAGCAGCTCGAGATTGTAGCTCCCAGTGAAAGTGCAAAGAACGAGAGGGTGCCACACCTTCACACGAATTCTTGTTGCTCACGCACCAGGAGATTCCCAGCGGAGGAGCCCCATGGGTCCCCAGGGTGACTCTTGTGACCGGCAAGGCGGTTTTGCCGGTGCCTTGGAGCGTCGGTTCTTGGTGCAGAGTCAGAAAAGCACCATCAATCTTAACGCCGCTGATTTAGTCGGTGCAGTGGGTTGCTCAGATTTCGGCGCTGAGAATAAGTCGGACGTCCACTGAGAAACCCAATTACAAAGACGGTAAATACAAACACCACAGATGGATAAATTTATAACGAAGGGAAGAAAACAGCCAGAAAAGGCTGAGAATACCCAAGATCAGAACGCCTCTCCCTCAACAGGGGATCACAGTTCCTCATCAGCAACAGAACAAGGCCTGATGGAGAATGAGTGTGTTCCAATTACAGAAGCAGGCTTCAAAATGTGAATAATGAGAAACTTCTGTGAATTAAAAGAACTTGTTTTAAACCAATCCAAAGAAACTAAGAACTTTGAAAAAAGATTTGACGAAATGTTAACAAGAATACACAATTTAGAGGGGAATATAAGTGAATTGATGGAGCTGAAAAACACAATACGAGAACTTCATGAAGTCTGCACGAGTTTTAACAGCCGAATTGATCAAGCAGAAGAAAGGATATCAGAGGTCGAAGACCAACTCAATGAAATAAAACAAGAAGATAAGATTAGCAAAGTCTCCAAGAAATATGGGACTATGTGAAAAGACCTAATCTACGCTTGATAGGTGTACCTGAATGTGACAAAGAGAATGAATCCAAGCTGGAAAATACGCTTCAGGACATTATTCAGGAAAATTTTCCCAACCTGGTAAGGCAGGATAATATTCAACTCCAGGTAATACAGAGAACACCACAGAGATATTCCTCAAAAAGAGCAACTCCAAGGCACATAATCGTCAGATTCACCAGGGTTGAAATGAAGGAGAAAAAACTAAGGGCAGCCAGAGAGAAAGGTCAGGTTACCCACAAAGGGAAGCCTATCAGACTTACAGCAGATCTCTCAGCAGAAACCCTACAAGCCAGAAGAGAGTAGAGACCCATATTCAACATCCTTAAAGAAAAGAACTTTCAACCCAGAATTTCACATCCAGCCAAACTAAGTTTCACAAGTGAAGGAAAAACAGTTTTTTGTGAATAAGCAAGCACTCAGAGATTTCATCACCACCAGGCCTGCTTTACAAGAGCTTCTGAAAGAACCACTACACATAGAAAGGAACAAACAGTATCAGCCTTTCTAAAGAAATACCAAAAAGAGCATCAATATAATGAAGAATTTACATCAACTAATGGGCAAAATAGCCAGCTAATATTAAATGGCAGTATTAAACTCACACATATATATATATATATATATTTTTTTTTTTTTTTTTTTTTTTGAGACGGAGTTTCGCTCTTGTTACCCAGGCTGGAGTGCAATGGCGCGATCTCGGCTCACCGCAACCTCCGCCTCCTAGGTTCAGGCAATTCTCCTGCCTCAGCCTCCTGAGGACCTGGGATTACAGGCACGCGCCACCATGCCCAGCTAATGTTTTGTATTTTTTTTTTTAGTAGAGACGGGGTTTCACCATGTTGACCAGGATGGTCTCGATCTCTTGACCTCGTGATCCACCCGCCTCAGCCTCCCAAAGTGCTGGGATTACAGGCTTGAGCCACCGCGCCCGGCCTCACATATATTATTATTAATTCTAAATTTAAATGGACTAAATCCCCCAATCCAAAGACAGACAGGCAATTTGAATAAAAAACTAAAACCCATCAGTATGCTGCATCCAGACCCATCTCACATTCAAGGGTACACAAAGACTCAAAACAAGGGATGGAGAAGGATTTACCAACCAACCAGAGAGCTAAAATAAATAAATAAAAAGCAGAAGTTACAATTAAGCAACAAAGATCAAAAGAAGCAAAGAAGGACATTATATAATGATAAAAGGATCAATGCAACAAGAAGAGCTAAAGATCCTAAATATATACGCACCCAGTACAGGAATACGCAGACATACAAGACTAATAAAGAGACCTAGACTCCCACATAATAATAGTGGGAGACTTCAACATTAATATTAGACAGATCAATGAGACAGAAAATTAACAACGATATCCAGGACTTGAACTCAGATCTAGAACAAGTAAACGTAATTAACATTTATAGAACTCTCCACTTTACACGAAATGTACACTCTTATCAGTACCACATCATATCAACTTAGAAGTTTAAACGAAATGTTGGTTGGCTCCTTGTTTGTTACTCTCTTCCCTCATTTTCTTTCATGTCTCCATTATTAAGGACAATTATAGGCATACCCATATTTAGACTGCATTCTAGCCCGGGCAATAAAGCAATACCCCCATCCTCTCTCCCTCTTTCTTCCTCTTCTTTATTCTTTTCATTTAAAAAAAAAGATTTGCAAACTACCCATAATAAAGAGTTGCTAATTCTTTATAATTTGCTTAATCCTAACTGGTTTTCCTGACTGCCAGGAAACTCAGAGCCTAATTTGTGGTTCACCTTTAAAAACTGAGCATGCTTTGTGGTTGTGGTTATTATATATATTAACCTTATACATCTCTGCTCCCAACAAACCCAGCTAAAAAAAACTGTAGGATTGTTATCTTTTATCACTGTTGTATGTTAGTTTCAGTTTTTCTATGAAAAATTGCCAAAATTGTGTGTGTGTGTATTGCTGGTGTTATCAATATGAATCTAATAAGAAAACTTATGTTGAGTCCTACAACATCAATACCTCTATTAATCCATTATTTCATTCAAACAAGTTTGTTGAGTGCTTAATATACTTACAACATTGTATTCAACTTACAAATCTCCTCCATCCCTGTCTTAGGGAATTTCCATCTCATAGCTAGCGGCTTCTTTCGAAGAGGGTAAGAGGTTAAACACTTGGCCTAACAGGTTAGGATGGGATTAGTGTCTACTTCTCATAGGTTAAGAGACAGAAACCCAAGTTTGTCTCCCTGGTTAAAAAAAAAAAAAAAAAAAAAAAAAAAAAAAAAAAAAAAAAGGTGTCAGCCACCATGCCAGGCAGGTTCATGGGTTTTAAGTGCTTGTGGCTCACTGAAGCTTAAGTGAGGATTTCCTTGCAATGAGTAGAATTTCCTTTCTGTCACCTGTCAGAAGTTTCAAAACTTCACAGCTTGTATAAAGTAACCATTTGTGGTCTTCTTTTAACTTGCACTAGTGTTAACTCCATGTAATAAACTTCATACATTAAAAAAAAAAGTTTATAGGCCAGCTCGGTGGCTCATGCCTGCAATCCCAGCACTCTGGGAGGCCAAGGCAGGTGGATCATGAGGTCAGGAGTTCAAGACCAGCCTGATCAACACAGTGAAACCCTATCTCTACTAAAAAATACAAAAAATTAGCCAGGAGTGGTGGCGGGCACCTGTAATCTCAGCTACTTGGCAGGCTGCGGCAGAGGTGCTTGAATGCAGGAGAATCGCTTGAACCCAGGAGGTGGAGGCTGCAGTGAGCTGAGATCATGCCATTGCACTCTACCCTGGGCAACGAGAGCAAAACTCTGTCCAAAAAAAAAAAAAAAATTTATAAAAACATATCTGGCCGGGCGCGGTGGCTCAAGCCTGTAATCCCAGCACTTTGGGAGGCCGAGGCGGGTGGATCACGAGGTCGAGAGATCGAGACCATCCTGGTCAACATGGTGAAACCCTGTCTCTACTAAAAATGCAAAAAATTAGCTGGGCATGGTGGCACGTGCCTGTAATCCCAGCTACTCAGGAGGCTGAGGCAGGAGAATTGCCTGAACCCAGGAGGCGGAGGTTGCGGTGAGCCGAGATCGTGCCATTGCACTCCAGCCTGGGTACCAAGAGCGAAACTCCATCTCAAAAAAAAAAAAAAAAAACATATCTACAGGCCGGGCGCGGTGGCTCAATCCTAGCACTTTGGGAGGCCGAGGCGGGTGGATCACGAGGTCAAGAGATTGAGACCATCCTGGTCAACATGGTGAAACCCCGTATCTACTAAAAATACAAAAAATTGGCCGGGCGCAGTGGCTCAAGCCTGTAATCCCAGCACTTTGGGAGGCCGAGACGGGTGGATCACGAGGTCAAGAGATTGAGACCATCCTGGTCAACATGGTGAAACCCCGTCTCTACTAAAAATACTAAAAATTAGCTGGGCATGGTGGCGTGTGCCTGTAATCCCAGCTACTCAGGAGGCTGAGGCAGGAGAATTGCCTGAACCCAGGAGGCGGAGGTTGCGGTGAGCCGAGATCGCGCCATTGCACTCCAGCCTGGGCAACAAGAGCGAAACTCCGTCTCAAAAAAAAAAAAAAATACGAAAAATTAGCTGGGCATGGTGGCACATGCCTGTAATCCCAGCTACTCAGGAGGCTGAGGCAGGAGAATTGCCTGAGCCCAGGAGGCGGAGGTTGCGATGAGCCGAGATCGTGCCATTGCACCCCAGCCTGTGTGACAAGAGCGAAACTCCGTCTCAAAAAAAAAAAAAAAAAAAAAAAAAAATCTACAAACACAAAGAACTTTTTTTTTTTTTTTTTTTAAAAAAAAACAGAGTTTTGCTCTGTCACCCAGGATGCAGTACAATAGCATAGTCTCAGCTCACTGCAACCTCTGCCTCCTGGGTTCAAGCAGTTCTCCTGCCTCAGCCTCCCAAGTATCTGGGATTACAGGTGCCTGCCACCACACCCAGCTGATTTTTGTATTTTTAGGAGAGACAGGGTTCTACCATGTTGGCCACGCTGGTCTCGAACTCCTGACCTCAAGTGATCTGCCCGCTTCGGCCTCCTAAAGTGCTGGGATTGCAGGCGTGGGCCACCGGGCACGGCCTTGACGTTACTCTTGATACATGGGTGGGCTTCATCCATCAGTTGAAAGCCATAAAAGCCAAAACAGAAGAAGAAAAAAAAAAAACAGGATTCTGCCTCTGCTCCTGTCTCCTGCCTGCCCTACGGATTTCAGACACAGGCACCATTACCAGCTCCATTTTATGTAAGGTAAAAAACTGGCCGGTGCAGTAGCTCACACCTGCAATCCCAACACTTTGGGAAGCCCAGGCAGGAGGATGGCTGGAGGCCCGGAGTTCGAGACCAGCCTGGGCAACGTGGTGAAACACATCTCTACTAAAAATCCAAAAGTTAGCCAGGTGTGGTGCCTTGTGTCTGTAGTCCTGCTATAGGGAGGCTGAGGTGGGAGAACTGCTTGAGCCCAGGAGGTGAAGGTTGCAGTGGGCCGAGAGGTTGGCACTGCACTCCAGCCTGGGCCACAGAGAGGGACCCTGTGTCAAAGAAAAAAAAAAACAAAGGCACACAAAGGGTCCTTGGCCAAGTTCACCTGGCCCCTCTGGTCCTACATCTCCAGCCCCTCAGCCACCCACAACCCCAGCATGCCTTTCCTCATGCCTACGTGACTTTGCACGTGCCATTCCATCCTACTAAAAAGCTCTTCCCTTCAGCTTGCTCTGACAAACTGCTACTCATCTGTCAAAGCCCTAGCTCCCGTGTCCCCTCTCTCCACCCCAGCCCTGGAGGGATGGAGGCAGCGTGTCACACGGTGAGCGCCTCATCCGTGTTTGTATATATTACTATAATGCCTCCTCCTGGGACAGCCGTGTCAGGCTGGGCACCCCTCATCCCAGTGACCTGGGCGGCTTCCTGGAGGAGGCTGCCGTACGTACCTCATCAGCAGTGGCGGCAGGCGTGTGCAGCTGGTGCAGCCGGAGCCAGGTGGCTTTGTACTTGTCCAGTTTCTGGCCTTTGTACTTGACAGAGGCCCAGCCACAGCCAGACTTCTTAGCAGGGTTCACCAGCTTCTTGCAGTGGGTGGCCCAGGCGCTGGGCGAGTTGAAGACCTGCCCTGTCTCCTGCCACAGGATCCTTCCGTCCGGCTGCAGGTCCCCCAGGAACTTCTTCCCCTGCAGCCACAGTAGGCTGGCTGGGGCCGGGACCAACACCCAGCACGCCCTCTCTCCCGGGCGTCCTCCCCAGCCCCACGCTCCCGTGAGGCATCCACTTGCAGGGCTTCCAGAAACGCCTCCCAGGCTGGCTTCAGGGTCCTCTCAGTGCCTGGGAGTCCATCCCACACACCTCATCAGCCTGCTCGAAGCTGCCTCGCAGGAATCTGCACCCCAGCCGCCATGACCAAGAACCCCCTAAGATCAGGGACAGGGTCTGGCAGTCCTAATCACTGCTGTGTCTCTAGGATGTGACACTTAGCAGTTGCTCAATTCAGAAACTCCCATTCACATATTCACAATAAGAACAGTAACAGTAACAATCCAGGGCCAGGTGTGGTGGCTCATGCCTATAATCCTAGGACTTTGAGAGGCCCAGGTGGGTGGATGACCTGACCTAAGGAGTTCGAGACTGGCCAACATAGTGAAACGCCATCTCTACTAAGAATAAAAAAAATTAGCTGGACATGTGGCAGGTGGCAGGCGCCTGTAATCCCAGGTACTCGGGAGGCTGAGGCAGGGGAATCTCTTGAACCGGGAGGCGGAGGTTGCAGTGAGCCGAGATTGCCCCACTGCACTCCAGCCTGGGCAAAAGAGCAAGACTCTGTCTCAAAAAAAAAAAAGCCACGCGCCTGCAATCCCAGCAGTTTGGGAGGCCCAGGCAGGCGGACAAGGTCAGGAGTTCAAGACCAGCCTGGCCAAGATGGTGAAATGCCGTCTCTACTAAAAGTACAAAAACAAATTAGCTCGGCATGGTGGCGTGCACCTGTAGTCCTCCCAGCTACTTGGGAGGCTGATGCAGAAGAATCACTTGTCTCCGGGAGGCAGAGACCGCAGTGAGCCGAGATCGCACCACTACACTGTAGCCTCCATCTCAAAAAAAAAAAAAAAAAAAAAAAAAAAAGTAATACCGCCGAGCGCAGTGGCTCAGGCCTGTAATCCCAGCACTTTGGGAGGCCGAGGCGGGTGGATCACGAGGTCAAGAGATCGAGACCATCCTGGTCAACATGGTGAAACCCCGTCTCTACTAAAAATACAAAAAATTAGCTGGGCATTGTGGCGTGTGCCTGTAATCCCAGCTCCTCAGGAGGCTGAGGCAGGAGAATTGCCTGAACCCAGGAGGCGGAGGTTGCGGTGAGCCGAGATCGCGCCATTGCACTCCAGCCCGGGTAACGAGAGCGAAACTCCGTCTCAAATAAAAAAATTAAAAAAAAAAGTAATGCCAACCACAGATAAAGCTTTTACCATGTGGCAGGCACCTGGTGAGGGCTTCATTCATTTAACCCTCCCGTAACCTTCCCATGGAGGGGAAGTACTCCATTTTACTGTGGCGAAACTACAGGAAGGCCCCGGTGTTGCCCATCTGACCCTGCGTGGGTGGTGGCTCCTCTGAGCCTCAGTTTCTCCTTTGCTGGATGGAGTACTTGGTGACCTATGTCCTTCCCATCAGTAGGACCCATCTGTGCCTGATTTCTCTGTCCACATGGGGCTTGTCCAGCAACGAGAGCTTCAAGCCTCAGCTTCACCTCCCTACACCTGGCTCCCCCATCAAGGGACCTTCGAGCCTCGTTACCCTCCCCACATGTAGTTCCTCCCTCAGCAAGGGAGCTCCAAGCCTCATCTTCTCCTCCATACACCTGGCTCATCCCTCAGCAAGGGAGCTCTGGGCCTCAGTGTCCCCTCCCCACACCGGCTTGTCCTGCAGCAAGGGAGTTCTGGGCCTCAGTTTCCCCTTCCCACACCGGGACTCGTCCCTCAGCAAGGGAGCTCCAAGCCTCAGTTTCCCCTCCCCACACTGGAGTTTGTCCTGCAGCAAGGGAGCACCGGGCCTCAGTTTTCCCTTCCTGCCCGAGCCGCGACGGGACGAGGGAAGCGGGGTGCTCACCAGATAGTAGATGGACAGCACGCCGGCGCCGGGCTCCAGCAGCGCGTCTTTGAGGAGCACCCGCAGCGTGACCGCGCGCCTGGTGAGCGCGCCCCCCGGCCCGCCGCTGCCCCCCGCCCCGGTCCCACCGCCGCCGCCTCCTGCTCCGCTGCCTGTGCTGCCGCCGCCGCCGCCACTGCGGCCGCCGCCGGTTCCCGCATTCGGCCGCTCGGGGTCCTCGACCTCCGCCTCGTCCTCGTCCTCGTCCGGCGCCTCCTCGCCCGCGCCGCCCGCCGGGGACAGCGGCTCCGGAGCTGCGGGCAACGAGAAGCTGCAGAGAGGCCGCGCGTCCCCCGCCGCTGTGGCCGAACGCCCCGCGCCTCCGCTCTGCAGGGCCCGCCGTACCTGCCATGGCCGCGCCTCCCCGCGCCCCGAGCCGCAGCCTGCGGCTTCTCGGCACGTGATGCGGCCCCGCCCCGGGGAGGGAGGAGGCGCCCCAGCCATTGGCCGCCGCCGGGGCCGGGGGCGGGGCTTGGCGCGCTGAGGTGGGCGGGGAAACTGAGGCCTCGGGGCTGCCCACGCGGGCGAGACCAGGGACTCAGTCTTCCCGGAACATTCGAGAAACTCAGGCCTGACGCTGCGCTCCGTGGGATGAGGTGGTGACCGGGAGCTAATTGGTGCCAATGGGGAAACTGAGGCCTCGCTGTCCAGAGATAGCGGTTGCAAGGTGGAAGCCTGGGGCGGGTGCGCGGGTCGCTCTGCCTGCTGCAGGGAGAGGAGAAGCTGAGGCTTGCACCCACCGCGCTTAAGGACCTCAGGCCTCGGCCTTTGGGATCAGGAGAGAAACTGTGGTCCGGGGGTACAATGCAGACTCCAGTAGGGAACAGCCTCGCGCAGACTCAGGTGGAGTCAAAGCGCCCCAGCTGGCCTCAGTCTCTAAAGGATTAACTCACACCCTCCCGGGCGGCCCTCGACTGATTCCATGATTGGACCGTAGCGGAGCCCTCCAGCCAATGATAAGAGCCCATGTATTTCACCCTGAACCAATCGGTCGCAAGCTGCTGGATTTCCCGCGCCACCCAATCCTTATTAACTATCTGATTACACCAACTGGGATTTGACCAATGGGCAGACGTCCACATAGACCAATCAGACGAAAGCTTTAGTTCTGAGCACAAACAATCAGGGGCAGGGACTGGACTCAACCGGCCAATCAGCTCCGGGTATAAGGCCAGCGGAGTCCGGCCTTCCATAACCCTCGGGCGGGGCAGGTGGCAGGGCCGGGCAGGTTGCGCGCCCCCTCAGTGCAGTCCCGGCCTTTGTCCCGGACCCTGTACCGAGACCTTCGTCCTCGAGCCCTGGCGCTGGGATTTCCACCCCGACCCTGGCACGGCTGAAAGTCCGGAATGGGGACTTCCTAAAGTTACGGGGCACCGTGGGATGGGTTCAAATGGGGGTAGTTTTGCCCAGACTCCCATTTGAGAAGTGGGAACGGGACAGTAGGGGTGCAGGGGAGGCTCTCCAGGGCTCTAGGGAATGTCCTCAAGAAGAAGACTTGACAGAGAGCAAAGGCTGGGTACATGTGAACTATTGTTATTTTTTTTTCTTTTTCTTTCTTTTTTTTTTTCTCTCGAGACGGAGTTTCACTCTTGTTACCCAGGCTGGAGTGCAATGGCGCGATCTCGGCTCACTGCAACCTCCGCCTCCTGGGTTCAGGCAATTCTCCTGCCTCAGCCTCCCGAGTAGCTGGGATTACAGAATTACAGGCACGCACCATCATGCCCAGCTAATTTTTTGCATTTTCAGTAGAGACGAGGTTTCACCATGTTGACCAGGATGTCTTTTTTGTTTTTTTCTTTTTTTTTTTTTTTTAACTTTTTTATATAAAGACGGGGTTTCACCATGTTGGTCAGGCTGGTCATGAACTCCCGACCTCAGGTGATCTTCCCGCCTTGGCCTCCAAAGTGCTTGGATTACAGGCGTGAGCCACCATGTCCGGCCTCTACTGTTATTATTGTGCAGTCCGGGCACTCTGTAAGGGCCCCACCCTGACTGTCCAGCCAACCACTGGCATCCCCAAGGCTCCCAACGCAGCATAGCCCAAACCGGCCTCGGTTTATTTCCCCAAGTCCTTACAGGCTTCCTCTTTGGCTGTTTATGTCCGCTGCCTTCCAAAACCCTGAACCACACCTCCAGCCTCTTGCACCTGAATCCTGGCCATCCCAATGGCTCTCAGGCCTCCAAACTCTTGTTCCATCCTGTTTATCTTCCACTGTTACCCCAGAGGGCTCTTTCTAATATGCACCTATTACCACCTCCCTCCCATATTATCATGTTTTTTCTTTTTTTGCAGGGGGGACTAGGGTCTCCTTCTGTCACCAGGCTGGAGTGCAGTGGCACGACCTCCGCTCACTGCATCCTCCGCCTCCGGGATTCAAGCAATTCTGCCTCAGCCTCTCGAGTAGCTGGGACTACAGGTGTGTGCCCACATGCCCAGCTAATTTTTTTTTTTTTTTTTTTTTTTTTTTTTTTTAGTAGAGATGGGATTTCACTATGTTGGCAAGGATGGTCTCAATCTCCTGACCTCGTGATCCGCCCACCTTGGCCTCCCAGAGTGTTGGGATTATAGGCGTGAGCCACCGAGCCCAGCTGAAACTCCATTTCTACTAAAAAAACACAAAAATTAGCTGGGAGTGGTGCCGGGCACCTGTAATCCCAGCTAAAAAGGAGTGAAACCCTGTCTCAAAACAAAAACAAAAAGAAAACAAAAGCTAACTGCTCTGACCTCGCTTAGTACAGCTGATACTATCAACTTCATCACACAGCTCCGTGGACGAACACACTGTCCAGAGTCCCATAGCCCTTCTGTGCTTTCTACAACACCTGTTCTGCGGTGTGTACAAAACCCAGGCAGTCCAGCCCTGGTAACTTAAGGAAATTGACTTTGTAATGTTAAAACTCCCCAAAACGCAACCTCCAAGGCCAGATGGTGTCACTAACGAATTCTGCCAAAGGTTCAAAAAAAGAATTAACAGCAATTTCACATAATCTCTTCCAGAAAATGGAAGAGGTCACTTCCCAGGTCATTATAAGGAACTATGATCCTGATATCCAAAACCAGATAAAAACAGTAGAAAGCAAGCAGGCTTCACCCCACATTCCTCATGAGTACATGCAAAAATCCTTAACAAAATATTAGAAAATACAACTCAGCAATACAGAAAAGGAATTATACACACCGTAACAAGTGGGTTTACTCCAGGGACACAAGACTGGTTCAGTATTCCAAAATTAATCGATTGTCCGCCGTATTTAACAGGCTGTCGTAGGCAAAATAATGGTCCCCTAAAGATATCCACACCCCAGTCCTCAAAATCTGTGAATACGTTAGGATACATGGCAAAGGGGTTTGAAGATCGAAAATGGACGCCAGGCACAGTGGCACACACCTGTAACCTCAGCATTTTGGGAGGTCTAGACTGGAGGATCATTGGAGCCCAAGAGTTCAAGACCAGCCTGGGCAACATAGCAAGAACCTATGTCTACTAAGTGATAAATTAGCCGGGTGTGGTGGCACCCAGCGGTCGTACCACC
Source organism: Saimiri boliviensis (assembly GCF_048565385.1). Classification (NCBI taxonomy): domain Eukaryota; kingdom Metazoa; phylum Chordata; class Mammalia; order Primates; family Cebidae; genus Saimiri; species Saimiri boliviensis. The sequence goes on from NC_133462.1 coordinate 42,115,576, forward strand.
TACTCTGGAGGCTGAAGCTGGAAGATTGCTTGAGCCTGGGAGGTCGAGGCTACAGAGACTCATGATCACCCCACAGTACTCCAGCCTAGGCAACATAGTGAGAACTCATCCTTAAAAAAGTAAAATAGCTGGGCGCGGTGGCTCAAGCCTGTAATCCCAGCACTTTGGGAGGCCGAGGCGGGTGGATCACGAGGTCAAGAGATCGAGACCATCCTGGTCAACATGGTGAAACCCCGTCTCTACTAAAAATACAAAAATTAGCTGGGCATGGTGGTGCACGCCTCTAGTCCCAGCTACTTGGGAGGCTGAGGCAGGAGAATTGCCTGAACCCAGGAGGTGGAGGTTGCGGTGAGCCGAGATCGCGCCATTGCACTCCAGCCTCGATAATAAGAGTGAAACTCCGTCTCAAAAAAAAAAAAAAAAAAAAAAAGTAAAATAAGGGCCGGGCACGGTGGCTCACTCCTGTAATCCCAGCACTTTGGGAGGCCGAGTTGGGTGGATCACAAGGTCAAGAGATCGGGACCTTCCTCACCCAATATGATGAAACTCTGTCTCTACTAAAAATACAAAAATTAACAGGGCATGGTGGTACACTCCTGTAGTCACAGCTACTTGGGTGGCTGAGACAGGAGAATCACTGGAACCCAGGAGGTGGAGGTTGTTGCAGTGAACCAAGATCGCACCACTGTGCTCCAGCCTGTCTACACAGCAAGACTCCATCTCAAAAACGAACAAACACTAGAATGTTCTAGAGCTTGCTTGCAGGATAACCATTCCGGACTGTGGTCAGGAGTAGGCTGCTGTAGTGGCTGTGAGAAATAGACAGGCGGCCTGAGGGTATTGGCCGTAGACACCCTACAATCAACATTTTTTTTTTTTTTTTTTTTTGAGACGGAGTTTCGCTCGTTACCCAGGCTGGAGTGCAATGGCGCGACTTCGGCTCACCTCAACCTCCGCCTCCCGGGTTCAGGCAATTCTCCTGCCTCAGCCTTCTGAGTAGCTTGGATTACAGGCATGTGCCACCATACCCAGCTACTTTTTTGTATTTTTAGTAGAGACGGGGTTTCACCATGTTGACCAGGATGGTCTCGATCTCTTGACCTTGTGATCCACCCGCCTCGGCCTCCCAAAGTGCTGGGATTACAGGCTTGAGCCACCGTGCCCGGCCTTTTTTTTTTTTTTTTTTTTTTTTTTGAGACAGAGTTTCGCTCTTGTTACCCAGGCTGGAGTGCAATGGTGGGATCTCAGCTCACCTCAACCTCCGCCTCCTGGGTTCAAGCAATTCTCCTGCCTCAGCCTCCCGAATAGCTGGGACTACAGGCATGCACCACCATGCCCAGCTAATTTTTGTATTTTTAGTAGAGACGGGGTTTCACCATGTTGGCCAGGATGGTCTCGATCTCTTGACCTTGTGATCCACCCGCCTCAGTCTTCCAAAGTGCTGGGATTACAGGCATGAGCCACTGCACCCGGCCACAATCAACTATTTGATCAGGATACATCCTTCTGTAAAGCTCCAGGAGAGCATGCCCAGGGTGGGGATCTTTCTCAAAAGGAGGGGTGGCTTTTCTGTGTTCTCATCATTTCTTTTTTATTGCAAAAAACAAACAAACAAAACTACAATAAGGCTGGGTGCAGCAGCTCCCACCTGTAATCCCAGCACTTTGCGAAGCCAAGGTGGTAAATCACAAGGTCAGGAGATCAAGACCATCCTGGCTAACACGGTGAAACCCCGTCTCTACTAAAAATACAAAAAATTAGCTGAGCGTAGTGGCACGAACCTTTAGTCCCAGGTACTCAGGAGGCTGAGGCAGGAGAATCAATTGAACCTGGGAGGCGGAGGGTGCAGTGAGCCAAGATCACGCCATTGCACTCCAGCCTGGGCGACAGCAAGACTCTGTCTCAAAAAAAAAAAAAAGTAAAACAAATTAGCTGGGTGTCGTGGTGCCCACCTGTAGTCCCAGCTCTTCGGGTGGACTGCTTGAGACTGAGAGGTCAAGGCTGCAGTGAACTATGACTGCGCCGTTGCACTCCAGCATCAACAAGTGAGACACCATCTAAAAAAAAATTGCAGATGGAATTAAAGTTGCTAGTCAGCTGACTTTAAAATAGGGAGAGTATGGTGGATTACCCAGGTGGGCCCAATCTAATCATTAGAGTTCATCAAAGTGAGAGAAAGGGCCAGGCGTGGTGGCTCACACCTGTAATCCCAGCACCTTGGGAGGCCAAGGCGGGCAGACTACTTGAGTTCAGGAGTTCGAGACCAGCCTGGCCAACGTGGTGAAACCCCATCTCTACTATAAATACAAACATTAGGCAGGCATGGCGGGTGGCGCCTGTAATCCCAGCTAGTCAGAAGGTGGAGGCAGGAGAACCTCTTTGAACCCGGGAGGCAGAGGTTCCAGGGAGCTGGGCTCTAACCATTGCACTCCTGCCTGGGCGGCAGACTGAGATTCCATCTCAAAAAAAGAAAAAGAAAAAGAATAAAAATAAATAGCCGGGCACGGTGGCTCACGCCTGTAATCCCAGCACTTTGGAAATCCGAAGCAGATGGATCATGAAGTCAAGAGTTCAAGACCAGCCTGGCAAACATAGTGAAACCCGTCTCTACTAAAAATACACACAAAAAAAGTAGCTGGGCATGGTGGCAGGTGCCTGTAGTCCCAGCTACTTGGGAGGCTGAGGCAGAATTCCTTGAACCCGGGAGATGGAGGTTGCAGTGAGCCAAGATAACACCACTGAACTCCAGCCTGGGTGACAGAGTGAGACTCCATCTCAAAAAGAAAAAAAAAAAAAAAAACCATAAAAATAAAATAATAAATAAATAAACGAAGAGACAGACCACGTCCCTGTCTTTGCAGGTACAGCCAATATTCTTCTCCCATTCAGGCAGCCTCATACTTTCTCTCTGTTCTCAGTTCCATGCCGGAGAGGCCGGGATTTCCCTAGGATTACTGGACCTGCCTGGTTCAGCCTCCGCCCAGCCCTGGCAGGGGAGGGAGTTGACGGGCAGACAGAGGAGAGGAAACTCCCCTGGAACCTGTTTCTCAGCTTCCCGGCCCAGCTGGGACACCCACAGCAAGGAGAGGCCAGGAGGAAGACCCTGGCCCCGACATGGCCTCTGCCCTGAGGCCACCCCGGGTCCCCAAACCCAAGGGTGTCCTGCCTTCACACTACTATGAGAGCTTTCTAGAGAAGAAGGCGCCCTGTGACCGGGTAAGGTAGGGCAGGGGACTAGCCCTGCTGGGCCACCTCGGGCAGGTGCAATACCTCTCTGAGCCCCAGTCTCCCCACTCGCCAAGGGGGGCGGGGTGGGCGCCGGATGGGGCAGGGCACGTGCTGTGGGCTGGGGAGGATTCTGGCCATCTGACGATCTGCGCGTCTGTCTGTCTCTGCGGGTCTTCGGATTTGGTTTCTTTTTCTCTTCCTCTCTCCCTGGCCCAGTCTGTCTCTTCTGACGTCTGTCTCAGTCTTTCTCTGTCTCAAGCTGTGCTTTTGTCTCTGGATCACTCTCTTGAACACAAACAAGACCAGGGACTTCCTCCAGGAAACGGGGAGCCCTCTGACTCCCCGCTTCCTCCCCCTCCCAGCCCAGAACAAACTCCATGAACCTCAGCGGCTGGGGTCAAGGCCAGGACAGGTGACAAGTGAGGACAGTAAGAACTGGTGGGGGCCACATTCCACAGGACAGATAGTGGCCATGGAAAATGCGTGCACTCACGTGTGTGTGTGTGCGCGCGTGTGCATGTGTGTGTGCGTGTGTGTGTGTGTGTGTGTTTGTCTTCCTCAGAATAAAGTCCCAGCCCCTCCATTCCTCCTAAGGCCCCATCTTTCCCTCCCCATGCCTCAAATTCATTTTCTTTCTTTCTTTCCTTTAGAGACAGAGTTGCTGTCAGCCAGGCTGGAGTGCAATGGCACGATCATGGCTTACTGTAGCCTCAAACCCTTGGGCTCAAGTGATCCTCCCACCCCAGCCTCCTGAGTAGCTGGCACTACAAGCATGGCCACCTTTCCCAGCTAATTTTTAATTAATTAATTTTATTTTATTTTTGAGACACAGTCTTGCTCTGTTGCCCAAGCTGGAGTGCAATGGCACGCTCTCTGCTGACTGCAACCTCAACATCCCAGGTTCAAGAGATTCTTGTGCCTCAGTCTCCTGAGTAGCTGAGATTACAGACACCGGTCCTCATGCCTAGCTAATTTTTGTATTTTTAGTAGAGACGGCATTTTACCATGTTGGCCAGGCTGGTCTCGAACTCCTGACCTCAGGCGATCCGCCCACCTTAGCCTCCCTAAGTGTTGGGATTATAGGAGTGAGCCACTGCACCTGGCCTAATTATTTTTTTGCAGAGATGAGGGTCTGGCTATCTTGCCCAGGCTGGTCTTGAACTCATGATCCTGGGCCTCAAGCGATCTTCCTGCCTCAGCCTCCCAAAGTGCTGGTATTAGAGAAGTGAGCTACCGCACCTGCCTCATTTTCTGATACAAACCAACACAAACACCCCCAGCTCCTCCCTGCCCTGCCTCTGCCCTGAGGTTCCCTTATCCATAGTGGAGTGAACTTTCCTTCTACCTCCATGCCTCTAAATCCTCCCCAACCAACAAGTCCTCTGGAGGCGCTAGATCGCTGTGGTTAGGAAAGATCATGGGGCCCAGAGCGGTGGCTCATGCCTGTAATTCAACACTTTGGGAGGCCGATGCTGGCAAATCACTTCAGGTCAGGAATTCTAGACCAGCTTGGCCAACATGGTGAAACCCTGTCCCTCTCTACTAAAAATACAAAAATTAGACCAGGCACAGTGGCTCATGCCTATAATCCCAGCCCTTTGGGAGGCTGAGGTGGGCGGATAACTTGAGGTCAGGGGTTCAGGACCAGCTGGCCAAAATGGTGAAATCCTGTCCCTACTAAAAATACAATAATTAGCCCGGCGTAGCGACGGGCGCCTGTAGTCCTAGCTACTTGGGAGGCTGAGGCAGGAGAATCACTTGAACTTGGGAAGTGTAGGTTGCAGTGAGCCGAGATCACACTACTTCACTCCAGCCTGGGTGACAGAGTGAGACTCTTAAGACAAAAATAAATAAATAAAAATAAAAAGTAAAAATACGGCCGGGCGCGGTGGCTCAAGCCTGTAATCCCAGCACTTTGGGAGGCCGAGGCGGGTGGATCACAAGGTCGAGAGATCGAGACCAACCTGGTCAACATGGTGAAACCCCGTCTCTACTAAAAATACAAAAAATTAGCTGGGCATGGTGGCGCGTGCCTATAATCCCAGCTACTCAGGAGGCTGAGGCAGGAGAATTGCCTGAACCCAGGAGGCGGAGGTTGCGGTGAGCCGAGATCGTGCCATTGCACTCCAGCCTGGGTAACAAGAGCGAAACTCTGTCTCAAAAAAAAAAAAAAATAAATAAATAAAAATAAAAATAAAAATAGGGCCGGGCATGGTGGCTCAAGCCTGGAATCCCAGCACTTTGGGAGGCCGAGGCAGGCAGATCATGAGGTCAAGAGATCAAGACCATCCTGGCCCACATGGTAAAACCCCGTCTCTACTAAAAACACAATAAATAAATAATAAAAATAAAAATATTAGCTAGGAGTGGTGGTGAGCGCCTGTAATTTCAGCTACTCAGGAGGCTGAAGCAAAAGAATCGCTCGAACCCAGGAGGAGGAGGTTGCAGAGAGCTGAGATGGTGCCACTGCACTCCAGTCTGGGTGACAGAGCAAGACTATCTCCCCCGCCCTCCACCAAAAAAAGAGAAGATCATGGGTCCGAATCCAGAAGACCCAGGTTCTAATCCCAGCTCCACACTTTCTTTCCTCCCAGGCCTTATGCAAGTGACTTAATCTTTGAGGCTCAGTTTTCTGCCTTATGAAATAGGGGAGTTACGGCTGTAGTCCCAGTTCACATGCTGAGGACTTGACTCAGTGCAGGCCCGGGTGCTTCCCATGTAGAAACTCACCTAATGCTCACGAGATCCTCCAAAGTTCGTACCATTATCATCGCCATTTTACAGCTGTGGAAACTGAGACAAAGACAGCTCAAATAACTTGCCCAACAGCACATCGTGGGTATACAACAAAGCAATATGGTAACTGGTAATATGGTGTTTAATCCTGGACTGCTCTAGTCCCAGTGCCTGCAGCAGGGCTGGCACAAAGGAGGCCTTCAGTAAATGTTAGGTACATGCATGTGTGTATCTGTGTGTGTGTACACCGATGGACAGACGGATGGGTAGATGGGGGGATGAACGGGGGATGGGCAGAGGCTTGGTGAATGGATAGATGTGGGCTGGATGGCGGCTGAGAGGATGTGTGGGTGAATGGATAAGTGCATACACGAGTGGGTAGATGGATGGATGGGGGGTGATGGAAGGATGAGCAGGCAGATGGGTGGGTAGATGGATGACGGATGGATGGATGAGTATAAGGATGGATAAGGGATGGATGGATGAGTGGGTAGGTGGATGGATGGATGGGTAGATGGATGGATGAGTAGGTAGATAGATGGATGGACAGATGATGGAAGGATGGATGCATGAGTAGATGGATGGGTGGGTGGACAAACTGATGAGTGGATGGATGGATGGTGGATGATGGATGGATGAATGGATGAATGATGGATGAATGGATGAATGATGGATGAATGATGGATGGATGCATGGATGGATGAGTGGGTAGATGGTTAGACAGATGAACGGATGGGTGAATGGTAGGTGGATGGATGCATGGGGGGATAACGGATGGATAGATGATGGAGGGATGGATAGATGAATGAGTGGATGGATGGGGGTGATAGATGGGTGGATGGTGGGTAGATGGTTAGATGAATGGACGGGTGGATGGTAGGTGGATGGATGCATGGGCGGATAATGGATGGATAGATGACGGAAGGATGGATAGATGAATGGGTAGATGATGGATGGACGATGGATGTTCGGTGGGTGATGGATGGATGGATTGATGAATGAGTGGATGGATGGATGATGAATGGATGGATAATGGATGGATGCAGTGTGATGGATGGATGGATGAGTGGGTGGATGGTGGGTGGATGGATAGGTGAATGGATGAATGGATGTGTGAATGGTAGGTGGATGAATGGATGGATAATAGATGGATGCGGTGTGATGGATGGATGGATGAGTGGGTGGATGGTGGGTGGGTGGATAGATGAATGGATGTGTGAATGGTAGGTGGATGAATGGGTGGATAATGGATGGATGCAGTGTGATGGATGGATGGATGAGTGGGTGGATGGATAGATGAATGGATATGTGAATGGTAGGTGGATGAATGGGTGGGTAGATGGATGGGTAACTGGAAGATGGGTGTGTGGATGGGTGGGTGGGTTGATGGACGGTGGGTAGATTATAGATAGAGGGCTATAGGTAGCTGGATGAGGGAAGATGGATGGGAAACCATTAAACCAGGTAGTTCAACTTACTCCTGGAGCCCCCATCTCCATAGACTGGGGGAGCTGCTCTTGGGTCCCTAATCACATCAAGGTTCCATTTGGTCCTTTCTCAGAGGAAAACAGATACCCAGAAGCTGGGCCGTCTCAGGGAGGGTCTTCCTGAGAAGCCAACATTTGATCAGAAACGCAAAGCAGGAGGTGACAGTGATCTGGGGGGCAGAGACCACAGCCAGTGCAAAGGTCCTGAGGCAGGATTGAGTAGATGAGAGGACTCAGCTTGCCGCCTCACCTCCTCTTTCTGCACTTCTGGTGTCCCCAGGATTACAAGAAGTTCTGGGCAGGCCTCCAGGGTCTCACCATTTATTTCTACAACAGCAACCGGGACTTCCAGGTAAGGATGAGAATGGAGGCTCCAGAGCTGGCTTCCCTTGACCCCAGAGACCAAGCAGGCAATGTTGATGGTGAGGCCAAGGCGGCTGCTACATCATCTGGGGGCCTGGAGGCCAAAGAACTGGAGCCAGACCCTCGATTCTGTGCCCTCAGCACGTGGAGAAGCTAAACCTGGGAGCATTTGAGAAACTCACAGACGAGATTCCCTGGGGAAGCTCACGTGACCCTGGCACCCACTTCTGCCTGGTTCTCCGGAATCAGGAGATCAAGTTCAAGGTAGGTCCCTTGGTGGAGGGGTGGGGAGAGGAGGTGCTGGCAGAAGACGCTTAAATGTTTCCCCTCCATTGTGCTTGTGCCAACCACGAAGGGGCAGGTAGTACAGGGCCCTGTGGGTCCCGGGTAAGACTTAGGTCTTGACCCCAAAGGAGCTGGGTGCTATGGGAGGGTTTATTTTATTTCAATTATTATTCCTGTTTTTGGAGAGGGAGTCTCGCACTGTTGTCGAGGCTGGAGTGCAATGGTGCAATCTCGGCCTCCTGGGTTCAAGCGATTCTCCTGCCTCAGCCTCCGGAGTAGCTGGGATTACAGGCGTGCATCTCCAAGCATGGCTAATTTTTGTATTTTTGGTAGAGACAGGGTTTCACCATGTAGGCCAGGCTGGTCTTGAAGTCCTAACCTCATGATCCACCCGCCTTGGCCTCCCAAAGTGCTGGGATTACAGGCGTGAGCCATTGTGCCCTACTGGGAGGGTTTATTTTTTATTTTTATTTTTGAGACATAGTCTCGCTCTGTCACCCAGGCTGGAGTGCAGTGGTGCCATCTCGGCTCACTGCAACCTCTGCCTCCCGGGTTCAAGCGATTCTCCTGCCTCAGACTCCCAAGGAGCTGGGATTACAGGCACCCGCCACCACACCCAGCTACTTTTTGTATTTTTGGTAGAGATGGGGTTTCTCCATGTTGGCCAGGCTGGTCTCGAACTCCCGATCTCAAGGGATCTGCCCACCTCAACCTCCCGAAGTGCTGGGATTACAGGCGTGAGCCACTGTGCCTGGCTTATGGGAGGGTTTAGAGCAGGAAAAGTCTGGAATCTGATCTTTGTTTTTCTATTATTTTATTTTGAGACAGGGTCTCTTGCTCATCGCCCAGGCTAGAGTGCAGTGGTGAGATCATAGCTCACTGCAGCCTCTACCTCCCAGGCCCAAGCGATCCTCCCACCTCAGCCAAGCACATGCCACTATTCCTGGCTAATATTTTATTTTTTGTAGAGACAGGGTGCTCAGTATGTTACCCAGTCTGGTCTTGAACTCCTGAACTCAAGTGATCCTCCAGCCTTGGCCTTCCAGAGTGCTGGATGACAGGCATGAGCCACTGCGTCCAGCCTGATCTATGGTTTTCAAATGTTTATATAATAGCATCAAAAATTATAGTACAAGCCAGGCATGGTGGCTCAGCCTGTAATCTGAGCACTTTGGGAGGCCAAGGCAGAAGGATAGCTTGAGCCCAGAAGTTCAAGACCAGCCTAGGCAACAAAGCAAGACCCTCATGTCTAACAGAAAAAAAAAAAAAAGCCAGGCGAGGTGGTGCATGCCTGTGGTTCCAGCTACTCAGGAGGCTGAGGCGGGAGGATCACTTGAGCCCAGGGGGATGGAGGCTGCAGTCAGCCATGATTTCGCCATGGCACTTGAGCCACCTGACCAGAGACCCCTGTCTCAAGAAAACAAAAAACAAAACACCCAGAAACCAAACCAAAACCAAACCAGAAAGAAAACAGCCCTTTGGGCCAGGCACACTGGCTCACGCCTGTAATCCCAGCACTTTGGGAGGCTGAGGCAGGCTGATCACGAGGTCAGGAGTTTGAGACCAGCCTGGTCAACATGGCGAAACCCCGTCTCTACTAAAAATAGAAAAAAAATTAGCCAGACATGATAGTGGGTGCATGTAATCCCAGCTACTTAGGAGGCTGAGGCAGGAGAATTGGTTGAACCTGGGAGGCGGAGGGTGCAGTGAGCTGAGATTGTTCCACTGTGCACAAGAAAGAAAAGAAAGAAAAAGAAAGAAAGAAGGAAATGGAACGAAAGAGAAAAGAAAAAGAGAAAGAAAGGAGGGAGGGAGGAAGGAAGGGAGGGAGGGAAAAGAAGAAAATAGCCCTTTGAAGTGCCCCAGTTCCATTTCACAGATGAGGAGACTGAGGCTCAGTGACAGGATTCTTTCCTTTTGTTCCACAGGTAGAAACCTTGGAATGTCGAGAGATGTGGAAGGGCTTCATCTTGACAGTGGTGGAGGTAAGAGTAGTGGCTCTCTGCGCCCTCTCTCCCGTTCTCTTTTTACCATCCTTCATTCTCCAAACAAGCCCAGTTTCGCCATTTTGGCCAGACTGGTCTCAAACTCCTGACCTCAAGTGATCCGCCTGCCTCGGATCCCCAAGTGCTGGGATTACAGATGTGAGCCACAGCGACTGGTCGTATTTCTTATTTTATTATTATTTTTTTGAGACAGGGTCTTGCTCTGTTGCTCAGGCTGGAGTGCAGTGGTATGATCATAGCACACTGCAGCCTCCAACAACGAGGCTCAAGCAGTCCTCCTGCCTCAGCCTCCCAAGTAGATGGGACTACAGGCACAGGTCACCACATCTGACTAATTTTTAAAACTTTTTGTAGAGCAAGGGCCGGGTGCAATGGCTCATGCCTGTAATCCCAGCACTTTGGGAGGCCGAGGTGGGTGGGTCACCTGAGGTCAGAAGTTCAAGACCAGCCTGACCAACATGGAGAAACCCCATCTCTACTAAAAATACAAAATTAGTTGGGCGTGGTGGCACATGCCTGTAATCTCAGCTACTCAGGAGACTGAGGAAGGAGAATCAATTGAACCCGGTAGGCAGAGGTTGCCATTATACTCCAGCCTGGGCAAGGAAAGCAAAACTCTGTTTTAAAAAAAAATTTTTTTTTTTTTTTGTAGAGCAGGGCTCGCTATGTTGCCCAGGCTGGTCTCCCAACTCCTGTACTCAAGCCATCCACCCACCTCGGCCTCCAAAAGTGCTGGGATTATAGGGGTCTGATTTCCGTTTCTTGGCTTGCCCTGGCAGTCATTGAGTTTGAGACCTGCCTGGCCCCTGGAGACTTTTGTTTGAAACCTTAGATTCCAGCATCTACTCTCACACTTGATCTTAGCCAAAAGGCCGAGAAGCGATCCAGCATCTACTCTCATATAACCCCTCTGCACCCTCTGGAAGACCTCTTTGCCTCTGAAGGTGTCAGAGTTTATGGCTGTGAGCTCTGGCCTCAGTTTGTCACTGTGTGACTTGGGCACAGCCGTCCATTCACAGCCAGCTGGGAGTGGTCACTGTCCCTTGATCGCCTGCCCCTCAGCTCCGTGTCCCGTCCAACCTGACCCTGCTTCCTGGACACCTATACATGATGGCTGAAGTCTTGGCTAAAGAGGAGGCACGCCGTGCACTGGAGACACCCTCGTGAGTGCCCTGCCAGTCCCGAGGGGCTGCAGGATGGGGCAGGAGATGGGTGTGCGGCTGAGGGTGGGAGGTGAACTGGGTCTTGGATTTTGCACGAGGACTGCATTAGGGTAAGGCCCATGCTGGGAGGTGGGGGAGGGTCTCCAGGATGGGATTTAGGGGCCTAGAGGACTGAATGTGTCTTCAGAGGTGGAGCTAGGCCTGAGGAATGGGGGCAGGATGGTGGGGTAGGTCTAGGTGTCTAGAAGGTGGGGCTACAGCTCTAGGGAGGGGTTATTTGCCGGAGGGCGTAGCCAGGACCCCAGAGGCGGGGCCTGAGTGGGGGGCGGAGCATCGTCTTTGCGCACGGTTCTTGGGGATTAGTGAGGCAGGCAGGGCCTCCAGGGAAGGCTCCAAGTGCCTACAAGGTAGGGTTTGGTCTCCCTGGCCTGGGTCTGTGCCTTAGGTTTGGGGCTGTATCTACGGGGGCAGAATTAGGAGCCTGGCTGCCCACAGAGGCTAGTGCCTGTCATCTCAGCTCCTTGGGAGGTCGAGGAGAGAGGACTGCTTGGGCCCAACTCAAAAGCAAACAGGGGCAACATAGCGAGCCCCCATCTCTTTAAACAAACAAACAAACAAACAAAAAAACTCGGCCAGTCCCAGTGGCTCACGCCTGTAATTCCAGCACTTTGGGCGGCCGACGCGGGCGGATCACCTGAGGTCGGGAGTCCGAGACCAGCCTGACCAACATGGTGAAACCCCGTCTCAACTAGAAATAAAAAAATTAGCCAGGTGTGGTTGTGCATGCCTGTAATCCCAGCTACTCCGGAGGCTGAGGCAGGAGAATCGCTTGAACCCGGGAGACGGAGGTTGCAGTGAGTCAAGATCGTCCTGTTGCACTCCAGCCTGGGCAACAGGAGCGAAATTCTGTCTCAAAAACAGAAACAAAACAAAACAAAAACACAGAAAGGCCGGACTGGGTCTGGAGCGCAGGGCAGGGTCTCCTGGGCCTAGGAGAGGGGGAGGGAGATGGGGCTGGGTCTCCGAGGAGGAGGGGTTTACGTGCGGAAGAGCGGACCTGGTCTCCAGGGTCACGAGTGGGTGACGCGGCCCGCCACAGGTGCTTCCTGAAGGTGAGCCGGCTGGAGGCACAACTGCTCCTAGAGCGCTACCCCGAGTGCGGAAACCTGCTGCTGCGGCCCAGCGGGGACGGCGCGGACGGCGTGTCGGTCACCACGCGGCAGATGCACAATGGGTACGCATGCGCAGCTCGGGAGCCCTGGGTGGGAGGTGGGTGGGCGCGGGGGTGTGGCCAGAAGCAGGGGCGGAGCTCGACCCGCGCTAGTGGATAGGCCTGGCGGCGGAGCCTGAACTTAAAGGGGACTCCGGGGGCGGAGTCAGAGCTGAGCGGGGATGCTGGGGGCGGAGTCAGAGCTGAGCTGGGCGGGTTGGGGGCGGAGTCATCTGAGCTGAGGAGGTTGGGGCCGCATTCAGAGGTCAGCTGGGCGGGTTGGGGACGGAGTCAGAGCTGAGCACAGGAGACTGGGGGCAGAGTCAGAGCTGGACAGGGCGGGCTGGGGACGGGATCAGGGCTCCGGGGTCTTGGGATCCTGAAGTCGGCCCTGTCCCAGGTATGGGGTCAATACCTGGGGGCGAAGGTAGAGCCCAGGCAGGGCTGCAGACCCCTCTGCAGGAGCAGCCAGGAGGTCATGGGTTAGGACCTGAGACAACCTGTAGGTAGACTCAGATCCCTGGGTTAGGGTCGGCTTCTCCAGAAGGTAAGGTACGCAGGGGCCGGATTTGGGCCTCTGGAGGAGATGAAGTCAAATCCAGGGGTGGAATGGACCCTTTAATTAGAGTCAAGATCTATGGGTAGAGTCATGGCCGTGACCCTTTGAAAGTTGAGTAGGGCTGTGGAGGCGGAGCCACGCTGGGGGCGGAGTCAAATTTTCAATCCCAGTCCGGGATTAGGCAGGGCAATGTATAAAGGGGAGTCGGGGCCTGGGGGTGGAGCTATTACTGGGGCCGGGGCCTTCCCCGGGGCGGAGTCTTTAAGGCCTGGTTCTCCCCGGGCGCAGTGTCAGAATGAGGGGCTGGCCTTTTCTGGAGCGGTGTCAGTCTGGCCTGGTCTCCCTGGAGAAGGTGCCAAGGCTGTGGGTGGGGTCTTCTGTGGGAGCAGTGCTGGGAACAGGCAGGTAGTGCTCCCGGGGTATAGAGGGGCTTCGGTCCTCCGCAGGGTGGAGCCAGTCAGGGGCGGGCCCTTCCCTGGGGGCGGAGCCAGTCTGAACGTATTTCTGTTGGGGGCGGAGCCTCGGTTCGGGGCGGGCCTTCCCCGGGTTGGGGAGCGCTATGGAAGTCTGGGCTGAGGGCCTCACTCACTCTGCTCGTGCAGGACACACGTGGTCCGGCATTATAAGGTGAAGCGGCAGGGAACCAAGTACGTGATCGACGTGGAAGAGCCGGTGAGCGTTGGGCCGGAGACCCCAGAAGTGCTTTTGTGGAGTCTGCGCCCCTTCCCCAGCAGCCTGACCGCTCTCCCGTTCGCCCCCAGTTCTCTTGTACTTCCCTGGATGCCGTGGTCAACTATTTCGTGTCGCACACCAAAAAGGCGCTGGTGCCCTTCCTGTTTGACGAGGACTACGAGAAGGTGCTAGGTGGGTGCGGCTTCGGGGAGTTCCGGGGCCCAGTCCTCACCTCTCCCGCCCCCGCCCGGACGGACCGGGCCGCCCTGGCCGCCCCGCTTCCTCCAGGCCGCCCTCTCTGTTCCAGGCTACGTGGAAGCCGATAAGGAGAATGGCGAGAGTGTGTGGGTGGCGCCCTCCGCCCCGGGCCCAGGTGACGTCCCCTCCCCGCGGGCTGAGGTGGGAGGGATCGAGGACCCCACATCCAGCCACACCCCCTCAATTTGGTGGCTGCATTGCTTGTATCTGATGTTGCTCACAAAATTGCAGGGACAGAAATGACTCAGATCCTGCCTTCCGGGGTTTTGGGGCGGAGTGGGGTAGGGTGGTGGACCCAGCTAAACGCAGACACTCTCATCCTGTAGGGTCGAATTTGCGGTGGAGGTAAAAACTGGGCTGGACAGAGGCACCTAGGGTTTGGGAGAAGATGGAGGAAGAGAAGGGAAAGCTTTCTAGGAGAGGTCTTTGCAGACGGTCCCAAAGGATCTTCTTAGGTAGAAATGGGGATTGAAGGGACGGGGGTGCACGTGGACAAACAGTAGCCCCCTAGAGACGGGGAATCGGGATGGGTGTTGGTAAATAAGTGGAAATCGGTCCTGTTTATCGAGTGGGAGGAGGCGGCAGAGAACACACTAGAAAGGAATGTAGGATGGGTGGTCTGGTCTTCCCTGCACTGGGTGTATATAGGGACCCCCAAGTACCATATCCACACACACATGCATGATCCACGAACTGTGGCCACCTGCCTAGCCAGAAGCTGGCACACACTTGTGGCAGGCATGATAGATCCATACATGGATAAATACACGTGTACCCCAATTCCAGTGATATACACACGCTATGTAGCACAGATATACCTGTCTCACGCTACAATCGTGTGTGCACATAAATGCAGACGCTTCCATGCACAAGCACAAAGTCAGACACGTATAGATACATGGGCATAACACACTCATCTAGACAAGCACTGAAGCAGATACCTTAGTAGGCGTGCAGTCATGCATGTATACACACAGCAGACATGTGTGCACAAACCTTGCACTTCGATTTGACTCATGCAGATTCAGTGTACATGTGTATGCCACACGAAAACATGCTTTTTTTTTTTTTGAGACAGAGTCTTGCTCTGTTGCCCAGGCTGGAGTGCAATGGCACCATCTTGGCTCACTGCAACCTCCGCTTCCCACGTGCAGGAGATTCCCCTGCCTCAGCCTTCTGAATAGCTGGGATTACAGGCCCGTGCTACCACACCTGGCTAATTTTTTGTATTTTTAGTAGAGATGGGGTTTCACCATGTTGGTCAGGCTGGTCTCGAACTCCTGACCTTGTGATCCACCTGCCTGAGTCTCTGAAAGTGCTAGGATTACAGGCATGAGCCTTTTTTTTTTTTTTTTGAGACAGAGTCGCTCTGTCACCTAGGCTATAGTGCAGTGGCCCAATCTCGGCTCACTGCAACCCCTGCCTCCCAGGTTCAAGCGATTCTCCTGCCTCAGCCCCCTGAGTAGCTGGGATTACAGGCACCCACCACCATGCCAAGCTAATTTTTATATGTTTAGTAGAGATGGAGTTTCACCATATTGGCCAGGCTGGTCTTCAACCCCTGACGTCAGGTGATCCAACCACCCCAGCCCCGCAAAATGCTGAGATTACAGGTGTCAGCCACCACGCACAGACACATGCACGTCTCCAGTCACGCACACAGACCTCCCCGCCCCCCGCCATGTCCCTGAATGACATGGGTCTTGACAGCTGACTAACTTTCCCCATCAGGTCCTGCACCCTGCACAAGTGGCCCCAAGCCACCACCTCCTGCGTCCGTGCCTGTGTCCAGCCAGGACAAGCTGCCCCCATTACCCCCACTGCCCCCACTACCAGACCAGGAAGAGAACTACGTGACCCCCATTGGGGATGCCCCAGCTGTTGACTACGAGAACCAAGACGGTGGGTGGGGAGCAGAGCCGCTGAGAGCTGGGGGTTGCAGGAACAGGTTAACGGCGGATGTGACAAATTACACCTTTGTTCACTCAGTGGCTCCCTCCAGTCGGCCGGTCATCCTGAAGCCGAAGAAGCTGCCAAAGGCTCCTGCAAAGCCTCCAAAGCCACCCACTGGACCCAAGCCAGGTAGGGTCCCCCACAATCCCTCCCTCACCGGCCAGCCGGCCAGCCTCAGCCCTTATCTGTCTCTGTTGCTGTTGTTGAAGATGGAGTCTCGCTTTGTTGCCCAGGCTTGAGTGCAGTGGTGAGATCTTGGCTCACTGCAACCTCCACCTCCCAGGTTTAAGGGATTCTCCTGCCTCAGCCTCCTGAGTAACACCTGTTGCCCCAGGTGTGTGCCACCACACCCAGCTAATTTTTGTATTTTTCAAAGAGATGGGGTTTCACCATGTTGGCCAGGATGGTCTCAGTCTCTTAACCTTGTGATCCGCCTGCCTCAGCCTCCCAGAGTATTGGGATTACAGGCGTGAGCCACTGCGCCCAGCCATTGTTTTTGTTTTGAGATGGAGTCTCACTCTGTCACCCAGGCTGGGGTGCAGTGGTGCAATCTTGGCTCACTGCAACCTCCACCTTAAACCTCCCTTAAACCTCCCAGGTTTAAGGGATCCTCCTGTCTCAGCCTCCTGAGTAGCTGGTATTACAGGCACCTGCCATCACGCCCATCTAATTTTTGTATTTTTAGTAGAGAAGGGGTTTCACCATGTTGCCCAGACTAGTGTCGAACTCCTGACCTCAAGTGATCCACCCACCTCAGCCTCCCAAAGTGCTGGGATTACAGGCGTGAGCCACCGCACCTGGCCTCATCTGTCTTCTCTTCCAGAGCCCAAAGTCGTTAATGGTGGCTTTCCCAGGAAGCTGCCAGCCAGCTCAGCCCAGCCTCTCTTCCCCACACCAGGTAAGGGGTCTTCAGGGTCAGGGCGGGGCAGGCTTCCCAGGTGCATGACCCATGCAGTCACATGGGGCCCCACACTCCAAAACAGCCTGCCTTTGAAGGCTCTGCTGTCTCTGTCTTAGAATTCCTAATGCTTTCAAGCACATTGTCATGTTGCACTGTGCCCTGCAAATCCCGGCCGGTCCTGGGTGGCTGTCATGGGGCAGGGCACGGACTGGGGATTCCTAAGCCAGCTGCAGCCCCTACTCCTGAACCCCCAGGGCTGGCGGACGTGACCGCAGAACTACAAAAGAAGCTGGAGAAGAGGCGAGCGCTGGAGCACTGAGCGGGATGCGCCGGGGACCCGTGGCCAGTCCCGGAGCACAGCTCAGTGACCAGATTCTTTCTCCCAGGATTAAAACTCTGACCCCAGGACCCATGTGTCTGGCTTGGCTTGGGGGAGTAGGGGACCAGGGGTCCGCCAAATGTCTGCCTACGGATGGCCCCATTCACTCCCAATGACCCTTTGTGCAGTGAAACCTACCACCATATCCTGGGAGAAAAGCCCATTTTATAGCTGGGAAGGCTGAGGTCCCAGTGCCACACACCAGAGAGGACCACCCAGGCCCAAGGAACCAGCACTGCGGCCTGGCCTGGCCAGTGTTTGACCTTTATTAAGAGGGGAGGAGGGGAGGAGGGCCCGCCAGGGTGCCCACTCCCTCTTGGTGACCCCCCCCCATCAGGAGTTAAGGCTCCAAGCAGCAAGTGACAGAGGAAGGGGCCTGGCTCCAGCAGCCGGGGCCTGGCAGCGGCCCCCCCAAAAACCTCCCGGCTGGGTGGGTGCCTGGGGGCCTAGGTGAGGCTGGTGTTGGAGCTGCTCGTAGCACTGCCTCGCTTTTGCAGGCAGCGCACGGAGCTGGGGACCTGCAGGCCTGTCGTCACCTGGAAGCTGCCACACCATACCTGAGGGACAGTGGGGGGAGGCGGGAGGGGCTCAGCTTCGAACCCTGGCACCCAGTACCACCCTCTCCTACCCCCGGACCACGGAGGGCAGCTCACCGTGAAAGCGGGCAGGAGCGGCTGTGTGAACTTGGCCTTGAAGGTGTGAAGCACTTGTTTGGTGCGGGCGTTGTAGAAGGACAGGAGGCCTGGGGTGGGGAGGCAGAGGGACAGTGGGGCCAGTCAGAAGTGGGATGGGGGCAGAGGGAGGGGACTCAGGCAGGGGCAGCCAGAGATGGCAACTGGGGCTTGGGATCACCTTGGTGGAAGTCACAGTGCACACCCAGGCAGTCGGGCACGGGGGCGTCCAGCACCTTGACCTTGTTGGCATGCTTGGCCGTGAAGCTGACCTGCAGCCAGTTGTTCACGTGCAGGCACCAGGAGGCGGCCGTCTTGCCCAGCTGCTCGAAGCGGCCCAGGCTGCGGTAGGCCACGCCCACGCCAAACGCTTTGCTGTCGGGCTCGTAGCGTACCTCCCAGTAATGCTCCCCACCATCGATCAGCGTGTCCCCTGGGGCACAGGGCAGGAGGGGTGGACAGGGGAACTGGGTAGAACTCAGCCACAGATACTCTTCCACAAAGGGCTAGCCCCTGAGGGGCTCCCTACACCACAGCTGCTCCCTCCAGATACTCCTCAGGTTGCTAGCTGTACCCCCAGGTACCCCTCGAGCCCTAGCTATTCCCTTCAGATACCCTGAAGTTCCCAGCTATTCCCCCCAGACACTCCTTGGGCCCCAGCTATTCCCTCCAGATACTCCACTGTCCCTCTGATTCCCTCCAGATACCCTCAGGTGCCAGTTATTCCCCCCAGACACTCCTTGGGATCCCAGCTATTTCCCCCTGATATCCTTGAGAGTCCCAGCTATTCCCCTCAAATACTCTCCAGCCCAGCTATTCCCTCCAGATACTCCTCAGGCTCTAGCTATTCCCTTCAGATACTCCTCAGTTTCTGCTATTCCCTCCAGATACTCCTTGGACTCCAGCTATCCCCCCCCCCAGAGACTCCTTGTGGACTTCAGCTATCCCCCAACCAGAGACTCCTTGTGGACCAAGCTATTCCCCCGAGATACTCCTTAAGGCCCCAGCTATTCTCCCCAGATACTCCTTGAGGCCCCAGCTATCCCCCCGATACTCTTTGGGCCCCAGCTATTCCCCCAGATACTCCTCGAGGCCCCAGCTATTCCCCCCAGATACTCCTTGAGGCCCCAGCTATTCCCCCCAGATACTCGAGGCCCCAGCTATTCTCCCCACATACTCCTTGGACCCCAGCTATTTCCCCCAGATACTCCTTGGGCCCCAGGTATTCCCCCCAGATACTCCTTGGACCCCAGGTATTCCCCCCAGATACTCCTTGGGTTCCAGGTATTCCCTAGGCTTTACTAACTTCCTCTAGAGCAGGCGTCCCCAAACTACGGTCCTCGGGCCGCATGCGGCCCCCTGAGGCCATTTATCCGGCCCCCCGCCGCACTTCAGGAAGGGGCACCTCTTTCATTGGTGGTCAGTGAGAGGAGCAGAGTGTGTGGCGGCCCTCCAACGGTCTGAGGGACAGTGAACTGGCCCCCTGTGTAAAAAGTTTGGGGATGCCTGCTCTAGAGATTTAGTAAGCCCAGAAACTCCCCAAGCCTCAGTTACTCCTTTCAGATTCTCTACAAGCCCAAGCTACTCCTCCCAGACTCTTCCAGGCCATACAAACTTCCTTCAGTACCTCCCCATGTCCAAATACCTCTCGGTTCTTCCAGAAACTGGATCCTCCTCAAACCCTTGCTCTTGGAAGACTCACCGTGTTCCTGCAGGCCTCAAGTCCTCCTGGAGTGCAGACGCTCCCCCTAGTCCCGGCTCTGGCAGAGTCTAGAGCAGGCGTCCCCAGACTTTTTACACAGGGGGCCAGTTCACTGTCCCTCAGACCGTTGGAGGGCCGCCACATACTGTGCTCCTCTCACTGACCACCAAAGAGGTGCCCCTTCCTGAAGTGCGGCGGGGGCCGGATAAATGGCCTCAGGGGGCCGCATGCAGCCCACGGGCCGTAGTTTGGGGACGCCTGGTCTAGAGGCTCCCTCTGGCTCCTGGCTGTGGCAGAGTCCAGATACTCCCAGGACTCAAGACTCTCTCCTCTTGTTCTCTGAATCCAGATTCTATCCAGACCTCGACTCCACACAGAAGGCAGAAGTTCCCCCAAGGCACTCCCCAAGCCAGATACTCTCTAGGCCTCAGTGCATCCTGGAGTTCAGGTGTTCCTCAAGCCTCCATTACACTCTCCAGGAACCCTCTGAATTTGGACACCCCTTGGCTTCAGCTCTGCACACAGTCCAGATTCTCTCCAGAGCAGAGATCCTGCCCAGGCCCCAGATCCAGGTTCTTGCCATCTCAGCTACTCCTTCTCCCAATGCAGCTATTCCATGAGCTTCAGCTTCTCGCACTCTTGCCCCTCCCAGATCACAGCTGATCTCCGTATCATACCTTAGCTCCTTTCCAGATACGAGATGAACCCCCACATACATGTCTTCTCCAGGTCTGCGCCTCCCTGATCTCAGCTACTCCCCAAACCACAAATTATCTAGGCCCTTTCCCAAGGATGAGCTCGCTCTCTCCCGCGAACTTCTGCAACTCCAAAGACAACTCCCTATATCTTCTGCTTCCTCCCTAAAGCAAACTCTCACCAATCCCAGGTGCTTCCAAGAAAATCTAGATCCTGAGAGAACCGTAAGTTTCTCTCAGGCCCTCGCTTATCCTCAGGACCCCAGCTACTCCCTAACTTCCTTCTCCCTAGATACTCTGACCACAATGGCTTCCTCATACTTTAGCCTCTTTTTCCAGCTCTATTCTGAACAGCAGCAATTCCCCTAAACTCCAGTTCCTCTACTAACTTCAGCTGCTTCTTCATTGGATGCAGTCATTCCTGTGCTGCTATCAGCTTCTCCTCAGACTCCTCTCTCCGGCTCCTCCGCATACCCTCAGACAATTCCCCGAAACTCCTGCCTGGCTTCAGCTCCCCCATAAATGGCTGCTCTATAGGCAACCATTCTTTCCAGCTGCTCCCCAAGGCCCAGCTACTCCCCAAGGCCCAGCTACTCCCCAAGGCCCAGCTACTCCATAGGCTCCAGAAAATTGTCCTCAGTCTCCTGCCCAGGCACTGTCTGGTCCAGAGTCTCTTTCCTTCACTCCATAAATTCTGGCTCTCCCCAGCAATCCCTTCATTCCCAAGTATCTCCATTTGGCAGTGCCAGAACAACACGTCATTCGGGGAACAACTTTGCTGACGGCCGCCTGGTTCCACAGCCAAAGGCAAAGGTTCTCCCTCCATCTACCATTAGGCCGCTGTCCCAAACTCCCCTGTCCCCCCTCTTCTCCCCCTCCTTACCCAGCACTGTGTAGGATTCGGCGGTGAAGCGGTCCCGTCCCCCACGACCTGAGGGCATCCTCTTGGGAGATGGAGTACCTCTGTGGAGGGCAGGGGGTGAGCGGGCTCAGTTCAACACTCGTCTCCCAGGGTAAAGCTTCCCTAGTCCACCCCGCCGCTATGGGTGTTGGGTCAATCTCTGGCAGTATTTGGCTCTTTCTATACACTGAGTGCCTCATGTTCATACCAGAACATGCCTGTGCCCTTTGTCATCTGGGAAACTCCTATTCAACCATCAAAACCCCACTCAAAACCTCCTCTCCCCTCATTCCCTCTCTGGGTACCCCCAGCCCCAGGTCCCCCCTCCACCCCAGCTCTGACCACACTGGGCTCTGTGTCCATGTCCAGCTTGATCTCTTCCACCAGAGACTTAGGGAGGGGAGGGGGCAGGCTACCTGGCCGGGGAGTTGACAGGAGACGCGGTCCGCCCCTTGCCATCTTTCTCGCGAGCCTTGATATCCTGCACCTTCCCGCCCATAGCGTCCCACTCCACGGAGAGATCATCCACCCGCAGGTTCTGGTGGGATGTGGACGCATCCAGGCGGAACATGAACGCTGGGGCCGGGCAGACGTGGGAGTCACAGAGATGGGGAAACCCAGAGAGACACAGAGAGAGACAGAGACAGACAGTGACCAAGACAGACCAAGACAGGGACAGAGAACCAAAGGGCCAAGGAGACAGAGTCCAAGATGGAGACAGACAGACCGACAAAGGCTCAGAGAGAGACAGATATAGAGTACAGACAAGCCGAAGGACAACAGAGACACAAGATGGCAAAAGGTGGAAGGGACAGAACATGGAGCCAGAGGCGCGAAGGCTGAGGGTTGTTGCCCAAAGGTCTCCCAGGTCTGGAGGCATTTTTTTTTTTTAAGACGGGGTTTCACCACGTTGGTCAGGCTGGTCTTGAACTCTGGACCTCAGGTGATCCGCCCGCCTTGGCCTCCAAATTGCTTGGATTACAGGCATGAGCCACCATGCCCGGCCAAGTCTGGAGGCATTTTCAAGCCAACTGCACTATGCTGTGCTTCCATGGAGGACTAATCCCAATAGAGGGGTGGCGATACAGCATGAGAGAGTTAGGCTAGACTTCAGAGGGACTTCCTACCAGGGCACACGAAGGTGTCATTGTGGCATGCTGTGGGATTGGTCTTCACTACTAAAATCTCATCCCTAGCTCTACAGAGGACTTAGCCATTTTTTTGGTAAAGAGAGAGTATGTGTGGCTATATATTAAAACCATCAAGATATACAGGATAAACCTCAGAAGCCAAAGACAAAAACAGGATTATAGCAGACACTCAGGCTAAGGAAGCCACTGCGGATGGAACTTTGAGCTTCCTGGCAGCCAGGGCAACAAGGCCAGAGAGCTCTGCTTCGAGGATTCTCATGGTCTCTGGGGGTCCTGGGAGGAAGGGGCCATGGACTCAGGGGTAGGGCGAGGGTGGAAGCCAGTCACCTAGTGTCTCCAGAGTCACCGGCTCAGAGAACTCTCCTGCAACTGCCTTGTTACAGGCCTTCACACGGAAATTCATGTATTTCATGTCAAACTTGAGACCTAGGAGGCAAGAGAGGCATTTCAACACTTGTGGATTCTCCGAGACTCTGAGTAATGGGTTGAAGCTGCCACGTCCCACAGTGATTCCTGACATCTTTCTAAGCAGCACCTTACAAATATCTTAACCCCTGACAAACCATCCTTGCCCTCCTCTCCCAGAGGGGCTATGAATTGCTTGACTCCGCCTCCAACTTCAGACAGGCTGATCAGGATGCTTTCAAACCCTGTCACTGTGATTGGTTCAGAGATTTGTAATGCACCACTGTGCACCAGCCTGCATGACACATTTATCTGGGACTCTGTCTCAAATAGGTAATAAAAAATTAAAAAATTAGGCTAGGTGTGGTGGCTCACACCGAGAATCCCAGCACTTTGGGAGGCTGAGGTGGGCAATCAGTTGAGGTCAGGGGTTAAGAGACCAGACTGGCCAATGTGGTGAAACCCCATCTCTACTAAAAATACAAAAATTAGGCAGGCACCTGTACTTCTACCTACTCAGGAGGCTGTGGCAGGAGAAACGCTTCAACCCAGAAGCCGGAGGCTGCAGTGAGCCAAGATCGAGCCACTGCATTTCAGCCTGGCAACAGTGAGACTCCATCTTTTTTCTTTTTTTTTTTTATGAGATGGAGTTTTGCTCTTGTTACCCAGGCTGGAGTGCAATGGCGCGATCTCGGCTCACCGCACCCTCCGCCTCCTGGGTTCAGGCAATTCTCCTGCCTCAGCCTCCTGAGTAGTTGGGATTACAGGCACGTGCCACCATGCCCAGCTAATTTTTTGTATTTTTAGTAGAGACGGGGTTTCACCATGTTGACCAGGATGGTCTCGATCTCTTGACCTCGTGATCCACCCGCCTCAGCCTCCCAAAGTGCTGGGATTACAGGCTTGAGCCACCGTGCCCGGCTAATTTTTTGTATTTTTAGTAGAGACGGGGTTTCACCATGTTGACCAGGATGGTCTTGATCTCTTGACCTCGTGATCCACCCACCTTGGCCTCCCAAAGTGCTGGGATTACAGGCTTGAGCCACCGCGCCCGGCCTTCCATCTTTTTTTTAAAGATGGAGTTTCACCATGTTGGTCAGGCTGGTCTTGAACTCCTGACCTCAGGTGATCTGCCCGCCTTAGCCTCCAAAATGCTTGGATTACAGGCGTGAGCCACCGTGCCCGGCCAAGACTCCATCTTAAAAAAAAAAAAAAGAAAATTAGCTGGGTGTGTTGGTGTACACCTGTGGTCCCAGCTACTCAGGAGGCTGAGGGAGAAGGAGGATGTGAGCCCAGGAGGTTGAAGCTGCAGTGAACTGTGACTGCATGACTGTACTCCAGCCTGTGCTACATAGCAAGAACCTGTCTTTCAAAAAAAAAAAAAAAAAAAAAGGCCGGGTACACTGGCTCACGCCCGTAATCCCAGCACTTTGGGAGGCCGAGGCAGGAGCATCACATAAGGTTAGGAGTTTGAGACCAGCCTGGCCAAGATAGTGAAACCCCATCTTCACTAAAAACATAAAAAGTAGCCAGGTGAGGTGGCACGTGCCTGTAGTCCTGACTACTCAGGAGGCTGAGGAAGGAGAATCGCTAAAATCTGGGAAGCGGATGTGGCATCCAGCCAAGATTGCACCACTGCACTCCAGCCTGGGTGACAGAACGAGATTCTGTCTCAAAAAAAAAAAAAAAGGCAGCAGGGAAAGAAAGAAGAAAACAACCCCAACCCTCCTGCCTTTCCAAGCAATCAACAAAACAGTAAGTGGACTGCAAACGACCACATAGGTGGCGATTTCATCTTATCCTCACTCCTGCACACCTTTCAACGAATCCAACTTTCTGCCCTGAGGAATTCACTCACTAGGAAGTCTGTCAAAGGCAGGGAGCCATGGTGGTGAAGCATGGCATCTGGAAGCCTCGTAGTGACAGAAGAAATCTATGCTTTGACGGTGGTGTTGCTGGTGACATGAATTTACACATTGAAGAAAACTGCGGAATTATACATGCACACCAGAATGAGCACATGTAAAACTGGTAAAACGTGGCCGGGTACGGTGGCTCATTCTTGCAATCCCAGCACTTTGGGTGGCAGAGGCGGGCGGATCACCTGAGGTTGGGAGTTCGAGACCAACCTGGTCAACGTGGAGAAACCCCATCTCTACTCAAAATACAAAAATGGCCGGGCGCAGTGGCTCAAGCCTGTAATCCCAGCACTTTGGGAGGCCGAGGCGGATGGATCACGAGGTCAAGAGATCGAGACCATCCTGGTCAACAAGGTGAAACCCCGTCTCTACTAAAAATACAAAAATTAGCTGGGCATGGTGGCGCGTGCCTGTAATCCCAGCTACTCAGGAGGCTGAGGCAGGAGAATTGCCTGAACCCAGGAGGTGGAGGTTGTGGTGAGCCGAGATCGCGCCATTGCACTCCAGCCTGGGTAACAAGAGCGAAACTCCGTCTCAAAAACAAACAAACAAACAAACAAACAAAAATGAGCCAGGCGTAGTGGCATGTGCCTGTAGTCCCAGCTACTCGGGAAGCTGAGACAGGAGGATTGCTTGAACCTGGGAGGTGGAGGTTGCAGTGAGCCGAGATCACATCACTGCACGCCAGCCTGGGCCACAAAGTGAGACTCCGTCTCAAAAAAAATAAAATAAAATAAATTGCTGGCTGGGCGATGGCTCACACCTGTAATCCCAGCACTTTGGGAGGCCAAGGCAGGTGGATCATATGAGGTCAGGAGTTTGAGAGCAGCCTGGCCAACATGGCAAAACCCCAGGAGGAGGAGGTTGCAGTGAGCCGAGATCGTGCCATTGCACTCCAGCCTGGGCGACAGAGCAAGACTCTGTCTCAAAACAACAACAACAACAACAACAACAACAACAACGGGCTGGGTGTGGTGGTTCACGTCTGTAATCCTAGCACTCTGGGAGGCCGAGGCGGGTGGATCACAAGGTCAGGAGATTGAGACCATCCTGGCCAACATGGTGAAACCCCGTCTCTACTAAAATACAAAAAAATTATCTAGGCGTGCGGCGCGTGCCTGTAATCCCAGCTACTCAGGAGGCTGAGGCAGGGGAATTGCTTGAACCCTGGAGGCGGAGGTTGCGATGAGCCGAGATCGCGCCATTGCACTCCAGCCTGGGTAACAAGAGCGAAACTCCGTCTCAAAAAAAAAAAAAAAAAAGAAAGGGAGGGGGTAAAATGTGAGTCCAAAAAAAAAGGGGTAAAATGTGAGTCCACTGAACCCAAGTCCGTTTCCGGTTTTTATGCTGACTACGTGGGTCCTCACGTAGTTTGTTTTCATTGATGGCAACTTCCTGTGAATCTATAATTATTTCAAAATGCAAAGTTACAAGAAAACAAAAACCAACTGGCAGGAGGCTTGGAGAGGTTTGAGGGATCCTATTTAAAACAAATAAAACTGGGGTGTGTTTATTTTGATTCTCAAGCAAAGAACAAGCCAGTAGCTGTTTGCAGGCTCCCTAGCGGCTGGTGACTTTTTCTCTTGCAATTAGCATGCTCGTTATTAACCATGTATGCTAATTACAGATAACTAGCCCGCTGATTACAGCCCCAAAGCAGCTAGTGAATAGTGATAGTTAACCTATCAGCCAGCCTCTTCCTGCCCCTGAGAATTTTTTTTTTTTTTTGAGACAGAGTTTCCTTCTGTTACCCAGGCTGGAGTGCAATGACTTGATCTCTGCTCACTGCAACCTCCACTTCCTGGGTTCAAGCGATTCTCACTCCTCAGCCTCCTGAGTAGCTGGGACTACAGGCATCTGCCACCACGCCCAGCTAATTTTTTTGTATTTTTAGTAGAGACAGGGTTTCACTATGTTGCCCAGGCTGGTCTCAAACTCTTGACCTCAAATGATCCACCCACCTCAGCCTCCCAAAGTGCTAGGATTACAGGCGTGAGTCACTGCTTCTGGCCAAGATGGCTTTTTTTTTTTTTTTTTTTTTTTGAGACGGAGTTTCGCTCTTGTTACCCAGGCTGGAGTGCAATGGCGCGATCTCGGCTCACCGCAACCTCCGCCTCAAGATGGCTTTTTAATCTCATGAGGCTTTCCCCCTTCAGAACCTACCTCCACCAGCCGGGTGGATTCCCTGGGGTTTTTTCCTTTCTCTCTCTCTCTGTTTTTTAGAGACAGGGTCTCACCCCGTTGCTCAGGCTGGAGTGCGGTGGTACAGTCATGGCTCACTGCAGCCTCCAACTCTTGGGCTCAAACGATCCTCCCACCTTAGCCTCCCTTGGTAGCTGGGACCACCATGCCCAGGCAACTTTAAAAAATGTTTTTGTAGAGATGGGCTCTTACTTTATTACCCAGACTGTTCTCCAACTCCGGGCCTCAAGCAATCCTCTTGCCTCAGCCTCCCAAAGTGCTGTATTACAGGCATGAGCCACCATGCCTGGCCGGATTTCACTTTCTCATAACTGCCAAGGAGGACTCCATATACTTGGAGGGTGAATCCAGAACGCCAACTCCAGGAGGGAAGAGATTACTGTCTGCTTTGTTCGCTGATCCGAGGACAGTATCCAGCTATTTGGGAGGCTGAGGCAGGACTGCTACAGACCAGAAGTTGGAGACCGGCCTAGGGCACTGGTGAGATCCCTTGTCTAAAAAATACAGGGCGTAGCATTCTCAGGCCTCCACCTCCCCCAGGAGAAATTCAGACACCTGGCTGTCCATTTATTATTATTATTATTTTATTTTTTTTTTTTTGAGATAAGAGTCTCGCTCTTGTTGCCCAGGCTGGAGTGCAATGGCGCTATCTCAGCTCACTGCAACCTCCAACTCCTGAGTTCAAGCGATTCTCCCGCCTCATCCTCCTGAGTAGCTGAGGTTACAGGTGCCTGATAATCACGCCCTGCTAATTTTTGTGTTTTTTTTTTT
Source organism: Saimiri boliviensis (assembly GCF_048565385.1). Classification (NCBI taxonomy): domain Eukaryota; kingdom Metazoa; phylum Chordata; class Mammalia; order Primates; family Cebidae; genus Saimiri; species Saimiri boliviensis. The sequence goes on from NC_133462.1 coordinate 42,143,193, forward strand.
TTGAGACGGAGTTTCACTCTTGTTACCCAGGTTGGAGTACAACGGCACGATCTCGGCTCACCACAACCTCCGCCTCCTGGGTTCAGGCAATTCTCCTGCCTCAGCCTCCTGAGTAGCTGGGATTACAGGCACGCACCACCATGCCCAGCTAGTTTTTGTATTTTTAGTAGAGACGGAGTTTCACCACGTTGACCAGGATGGTCTCGATCTCTTGACCTCGTGATCCACCCGCCTCGGCCTCCCAAAGTGCTGGGATTACAGGCTTGAGCCACCACGCCCGGCCGTGTTTTTTTTTTTTTTTGAGACGGAGTTTCGCTCTTGTTACCCAGGCTGGAGTGCAATGGCGCGATCTCGGCTCACCGCAACCTCCGCCTCCTGGGTTCAGGCAATTCTCCTGCCTCAGCCTCCTGAGTAGCTGGGATTATAGGCACGCGCCACCATGCCCAGCTAATTTTTTGTATTTTGAGTAGAGACGGGGTTTCACCATGTTGACCACGTTGGTCTCGATCTCTTGACCTCGTGATCCACCCCCCTCGGCCTCCCAAAGTGCTGGGATTACAGGCTTGAGCCACCGCGCCCGGCCCAATTTTTGTGTTTTTAGTAGAGATGGGTTTTCACCATGTTAGCCAGGCTGGTCTTGAACTACTGACCTCAGGTGATCATCCACCTGGCTAAGACTCCCAAAATGTTGGAATTACAAGCATAAGCCATCGATCCTGGTCACTGTCTGATACAGGGATTGTCCCCAAGACTTCCGACGACTGACGGCGAGACGGGAGCCTGGAGGGGTGCTGTTCACAGCTGGATGGAGCTGGTGCACGCCGCCCTTACCTGTCAGGGTGTACTCTGTCTGCCGGATGCCCTCGATGACCATCCAGGGCTGGTCCTCCTTGAGGCGGGGCGGGCCCTCGAAGTTGGTCCGCCGGTATTCCAGCACGTAGTGGTCGATCTTGCTGTCCTCGTCCGGCATGCGCCACACCAGGGTCACACAGTTATCCGCCACCAGGGACTCGGCCAGGTCGATCACCGGCGCACTGGGCACTGCTCAGGACGGAAGGGAGAGGGGGATCAGGGTTCTGTGCCTGGTGCCAGGGGCAGGGAGCTTGCTGCAGCCCCGCCCAAACACATGATGGACAATTTTGGGGGCATGGCCACAGTGGGGTTCCACGCTTGGCATTGGAGACTCTTTTTTTTCTTTTGAGATGGAGTCTTGCTCTTGTCACTGGAGTGTAGTGTCGTGACCTTGGCTCACTGCAACCTCTGCCTCCTGGGCTCAAGTGATTCTCCTGCCTAAGTCTCCCAAGTAGCTGGGATTACAGGCATGCACCACCAAGCCTGGCTAATTTTGTATTTTTAGCAGAGATGGGGATTCACCATATTGGCCAGGGTGGTCTCAAACTCCTGACTTCAGGTGATCTGCCCTCCTCAGCCTCCAAAAGTGCTGGTATTACAGGTGTGAGCCACTGTGCGCAGCTGTGGAGACTCTTGAAGTTTCCACCAAGGGGTAGAGGGAGGGCTGAGCTTTCTCAGGATTCCATCATTTAGAGGCAGAATTATTCCAAATTCTCTACCAATGAGGGATATGGCTTTCTTTGGGGCTGCATCATAGACAGTGTGGGTTTTCAGTCCATTTCTCCCCAGGGGAGTGGCCTTCTCAGGGCTCCACCCTTGAGGACAGGGTTTTCCCAGAAGCTACCATGTAGTGGGCGGGCCCTTCTCATGGCTCTATCCAGAGGCAAGGTCTCAGGAGAACTCCACTCCCCGAGGACACAGTACTCTCAGGGCCCCACCCCTGGAGACAGGGTTTTCCTAGGATGCCACTACCCAGTGGGTGGGGTCTCCTCATGGCTCCACCCAGGGGTGGGGCTTCATGAGGACTCCAGTCCCCCATAGGACATGTTATTCTCAGGGTTCCACCCCTAGGGACAGGTATATCTTCCCACCTGGCAGTGATAGGAGAGGCTTCTCATAGCTCCACCCAGAGGCGGGGCTTGATGAGGACTCCACCCACATAGGGCGTGACATTCTCAGGCCCTGCCTCCCTCAAGAGAGAATTCAGACACCTGGCAGTCCACCTTACTCCAGGTCCTGTTTCAGGGCCTCCTAGCCTCCCGGGACATTCCCCCGAAGTCCTGGCCCTCCTCTGCATGCCCCTCTCACCAGGCAGGAACTTGAGTGCCTGTAGCATCTGCCGCTCCTGTGCGAAGTCCACCATGAGGTGACTCATGTTATCACTGACCTTTGCTTTCAATGACAGCCGGAAGGCAGGGGCCATGGTCACTCTGTGGGGAAGGAGGTGGCAAATGTTTTCAGGAGGACCAAGCCGGATTATCTGTGGTATGGGGAGGCCCCTCCCTGGGCACCTGTCCAGGGCTCTGGACTGAGACACCCTCACCAGGCAGCCCCTGTCTTCACACCAGGGGCAGGGCAGTGGGGTGGGGGCCAGACCCCAGCTTCTTACCCATCTTTGATTTGCTTGGCAGCCTAGAGAGAGGGACAGAACAACATTCAAAGATTTGTATTTTTTTTTTTTTTGAGACAGGTTCTTGCTCTGTTGCTCAGGCTGTAGTGTACTGGAGCTGTCTCGGCTCACTGAAACCTCCGCCTCCCAGGTTGAAGCGATTCTCCTGCCTCAGCCTCCCGAGTAGCTCGGATTACAGGTGCCCACCACCACACCCAGCCAATTTTTTGTATTTTAGAGAGATGGGGTTTCAACATTTGGGCCAAGCTTGTCTCAAACTCCTGACCTCAGGTGATCCACCCACCCTGGTCCCCCAAAGTGCTAGAATTACAGACGTGAGCCACCATGTCTGGCTTTTTCTTTCTTTCTTTCTTTTTTTTTTTTTGAGACGGAGTCTTGCTCTTGTCACCCAGGCTGGAGTGCAATGGCATGATCTTGACTCACTGCAACCTCAGCCTACCGGGTTCAAGCAATTCTCCTGCCTCAGCCTCCTGAGTAGCTGAGATTACAGGTATCTGCCACCACGCCCAGCCAATTTTTTGTATTTTTAGAGTGGGATTCACCATGTTGGCCACGCTGGTCTCAAACTCCTGACCTCAGGTGATGCACCCACCTCAGCCTCCCAAAGTGCTGGAATTACAGGCGTGACCCACTGTGCCCAGCCCAAAGATTTGTTTCTACCAAATCATAAAGCCACAAACAGGAAGACTGAGGCCTAGGCAGGAAGGCGTTTGCCCCAGCACTGGAAGCAAACACTGATTCTTCCCCCTTCTTGACTGTGCCCTGAAGACAGAGGATGGCCAGGACAACCTCCTGCCCACACGCAGTCCAGACAACTAGCAAATTCAGTAAATAAAACTACAGGATACCCAGTTAAATTGGCATTGCAGGCTGGGCAAGGTGGCTCATGCTTGTAATCTCAGCACTCTGGGAGGCCTAGGCAGGCAGATCATGAGGTCACGGGTTTGAGACCAGCCTGGTGCCCACCACCACACCAGGCTTTTTTTTTTTTTTTTTTTTCTTTTTTGAGACGGAGTTTCGCTCTTGTTACCCAGGCTGGAGTGCAATGGCGCGATCTCGGCTCACCACAACCTCCGCCGCCCGGGTTCAGGCAATTCTCCTGCCTCAGCCTCCTGAGTAGCTGGGATTACAGGCATGCACCACCATGCCCAGCTGATTTTTTGTATTTTTAGTAGAGACGGGGTTTCACCATGTTGACCAGGATGGTCTTGATCTCTTGACCTCGTGATCCACCCGCCTCGGCCTCCCAAAGTGCTGGGATTACAGGTTTGAGCCACTGCGCCCGGCTGCTTTTTTTTTTTGAGACGAGTCTCACTCTGTCACCCAGGCTGGAGTGCAACGGCACAATCTTGGCTCACCTCAACCTCCACCTCCTGCATTCAAGTGGTTCTCCTGCCTCAGCCTCCCAAGTAGCTGAGATTACAGGTGCCTACCACTATGCCCAGCTAATTTTTGTATTTTTAGGAGAGACGGGGTTTCGCCATGTTGGTCAGGCTGGTCTGGAACTCCCGACCTGAGGTGATCTGCCCACCTCAGCCTCCCAAAGTGCTGGGATTACAGGCGTGAGCCACCACGCCCAGCTTAATTTTTCTATTTTCAGTAGAGCTGGGGTTTAACCATCTTGGCCAAGCTGGTCTTGAACTCCTGACCTCGTGATCCACCCACCTCGGCCTCGCAAAGTGCTGGGATACAGGCGTGAGCCACCGTGCCCGGCCAGGCACAGTATTCTTTACCCGGCAGCAACAGAGGCACTCACCTGAGGAAAGTCCTCACTGTCCATGGCCTGCAGAGTCTGGTTGGCCATCTCTAGAAGCTCCTCGGAGCTCTCCAGGGCCCGCGTGCAGGCAGCCAGCTGGTTCTATGGACACCAGGCACACAAAGAGGGGACAAGTCACTCCACTGCCTCAGGCCCCCCAAGGACTCCTCACCCGCTTCAGGGTCCAGGGTACCATGCACTTCTCGAACTCCAGGTGGGAGACGGACGTTGGAGCCTCAAGGGCCCCATTAAATTGGGCCAAGCTCTTGGGAGTACAGAGGTAAACCCTGGAAATCCCTTCCTTAAACACTCGCAAGAGGTTGGGTGTGGTGTTTCACACCTGTAATTCCAGTACTTTGGGAAGCCAAGGCGGGAGGATCACCTGAGGTCAGGAGTTCAAGACTATCCTGGCCACCACGGTGAAACCCCATCTCTACTAAAAGTGGAAAAACTTAAGGCTGGGCATGGTGGCGCACACTTGTAATCCCAGCACTTTGGGAGGCCAAGGTGGGCGGATCACAAGGTCAGGAGATTGAGACCAGCCTGGCCAACAGGGTGAAACCCCGTCTCTACTAAAATTATAAAAAAATCTGCCAGCCACGGTGGTGGCGGGTGCCTGTAATTCCAGCTACACAGGAGGCTAAAACAGGAGAATCACTTGAACCCGGGAGGCAGAGGTTGCAGTGAGCTGAGATTGTGCCATTGCACTCCAGCCTCGGCGACAAGAGTGAAACTCCGTCTCAAAAAAACAAATAGACATACAAAAATTAGCTGGGCATGGTGGCGGGTGCTTGTAATCCCAGATACCCTGGAGGCTGAGGTAAGAGAATTACGTGAACATGGTAGAAGGTTGCAGTAAGCTGAGATTGCACCACTGCACCCCGGCCTGGGCAACAGAGCGGGACTCCGTCTCAGAAAAACAAACAAAAAAACTCCCATGAGCCAGGAACAGGGGCTCACACTTGTAATTTCAGCATATTGAGAGGCCAAGGCAGGAGGATTGCTTGAGCCCAGGAGTTCAAGACTAGTCTAGACAACAAAGTGAAAACCAGTCTCCACCAAAAAACACAAAAATTAGCCGGGTGTGGTGGTCCGCTCCTGTAGTCCCAGCTACTTGGGAGGCTGAGGTGGGAGAATTGCTTGAGCCTGAAAGGCAGAGGCTGCAGTGAACCATGATTGCACCACTGCATTCCAGTCTGGGTGACAGAACAAGACTCTGTCTCAAAACACAAACAAACCAAAAACTCACATTCCCCGGCCACACCCAAGCTTCCGGGCTCCTGTTCCTTCTGGGACAGGAATCTACCATGTCAGGAGTTACCCAGGAGGTCTGGATGCAGCCTGAGTGACCCCAGCTTGCAGTCTGAGTCAGAGCCCATGGGAACCATGGAAGGTGTTTGAGTGGAGCTGATGCCTTCAGATCTGGGGGACCAGTGGGAAGGAGTGAGAAACTGGAGGCACTGAGTGAAGAAGACAGGAGGGTGAAGATCTGAGCCAGACATGGGGGCGCCATGAAGGAAAGGAGATTCAGAGAGAGCACAGGTGGGCCAGGTGAGCTGGCTCATGCCTGTAATCCCAGCATGTTGGGGAGGCTGAGACAAGAGGATCACCTGGAGGTCAGTAGTTCAAGACCAGCCTGGACAACACAGTCAAACCCCATCTCTACTAAAAATATGAAAATTAGCCTAGCATGGTGGCAGGTTCCTGTAATTGCAGCTACTCAGGAGGCTGAGGCAGGAGAATCGCTTGAACCCGAGAGGCGGAAGTTGCAGTGAACCGAGATCATGCCACTGCACGTCAGCCTGGACAGGAGAGTGAGACCTCTGTCTCAAAAATAAAGAGAGAGAGCGCAGGTGGATGGCAGGTTGATGAGTCCATGGACAGGGAGGGGCCAGGGGAGAGATCAGAAACTCAAGAGCACTCAGTTTTGGAGGAAGATGCCCAGGCCAGCTACGCTCTGTTGAGTGGCAATGGCGGGGAGGGGAGGAGGATGCCCCCAACCCTCACCTGCAGCTCGTAGGTGCGGCTGGCACGGTCCTGTTTTATCTTCATAAGCATGCCTTCTTTCAGCTCCTCCAGCAGGGAGAAGAGGGACTGGAACTCTGCTTCGAGGTCCTCTTGCACCTTCGCCGAGTTCGCCTGGCTCGGAACAGCCAGGATCGGCGAAAGCCCGTGTTCAGAGGGGGAAACTGAGGCCTCCCACAGGTATCAACTGCAATGGGCCAGTTCCCACAGCTGCATCCTCTGCCTTCCGCCACCCGCCGCCCCAGGACTCCCCCACCGCCTTCACCTCCACATTCAACAGCATCTGTTTCAGGGAGTAGATAAAGCTCTGAATTTCTTCATTCTTCACGGCCAGTGTTGTGATGATCTTCCTCAGGGCCTCCTGCACCACCAGAAGTGTGGACACATACATGTGCACACACGTACACCCACATGTGCACACACACGTACACACGTGCACACACACGTGGCAGGCAGGTGAGCCCCTCAGCCTGACAAGGCTCTTCCTTGTATGGTCAACGCTCCCCTACAGGGATTCAGAGAGGAGATGTGGGGGCTGCTACGCTATCAAGCTTGTGTACGCGGCAGCAGGTGAAGCTCTGGACTGATACAACTCACCTATAGCAGCTGGGAGCCCTAAGCAACCCCATATTACAGGAGAGAAAACTGAGGCTCAGAGAGAACGTCTCAGGAAGGGACACAACCCGGCCCCAAACCAGGCCTGCCTGAGCACAAAGGCTACAACCCGTTACCTGCATCCTGAAGGTGGGGCGCGAGGGGCCACCCTGGGGACGGAAAACCCCAGAGGAAAAGGATGCCTTTTGGAAAATGGGCTAACCTGGGGAAAGGGTTCTTGGTGGGAGGAAAAACCATAGGGAAGTGGGATAGCCTGGGACAGAGCTAGCCTCGCAACAGGGGTGAGCCAGGGAAGGGGAACCCCTGAAGGATGGGGCCTACCTGGGGGAGAAGGATAAGCAAGAAAAAAGAAATTACCTGGGCAAAAAAGTGGAACCTGGGAGTCAGAGATGTGGGGCCCCAGGTAAGCGGGGAGGGGGCAGGGAGTCCTGGGGGAAGGGCAGGGGATTCTGGGAGGGAGGATCCTGCTCGGGGCCCCTTGCTCTGACCCACGCTTCCGACGGGCTCCTTTTCACAGGGGCAGGGTCGGTGGGGTCCGCACTGCGGAGCTGGCGTGGCGTCCTCCGGGGGTGGGGCGGGGGCTGGGACGCCTGGTCCGCGGCCGGGAGGGAGGGCGTGGGGGATGGGGGTCTGGGCTGGGACTTGGATATTGGGTGGGGTGGGGGGGGGAGACGGCACGAATCTGGCGCCAAGCCAACAAGGGGGGGCGCTCCGTCCCAAACTGGAGTATGGGGGCTAAATCCGGGCGGGGTCGCGACTGGGTGGGGCCTCGGCCGCAGAGCAGCTGGGGCGGAGGCGTGGGAGGGGGGCGCGCTGCGGTAACACCTGGTCCCCTCCCCCGCCCCCGACGCCCGGCCCCGCCCCGCCCCGTCCTACCCTCTGTTCTTCCATGGCTGCAGCCCAGGTCACCCCGGCCCGGCCCGCGGGCCCCGCGCACTCTGGGTCCCCAAGCTGCCTTTGCCGCGGCCGGTAGCCAATAGCCCGCCGAGCCCTCGCCGCCGCCGCGCCCCCGGTTAGCGCTCCATCACCGCGCGCACTGCGCAGGCGCGGCCGCCGCGGCCGCCTGGGAAATGTAGTTCGGCGCTGGGCTCGCCCAGAGCACGCAGGTCCAGCGCCTGGGGCTCACCGGGCGCTGTTGGTGATGACATGTAAGCTGGAGAGAGCCCTGGATCAGAAGATAGGGGGCTCGACCCCCGGCCCTGTCGTGGGACCTCAGAATCATCTCTAGAGATCTTGTGCCTCCGTTTCCCCCCCTGCTCACCCACACATGTTATTCGTTGCTACTCAAATTGTCTAGCCCGCCTTCTTGGGCCTTGCATTTGCTGAAAATCTGCGGCTTTTGCCCAAGAGGGTGTTCAGCTTCTAATGCCTTCTTTCCATTTGTCCCTATGTTGCAACTGAACTCCTATACACCCCACAAAGCCCCAGGCTCCAACAGCTCCTCCAGAAGTCTTCATGCCAGCCCAGGCACGGAAGCTAAGAATGTCTGTCTCCAGCTGTGGAAGGGCCTAGCACCTAATCTATCCAGGGTCCCTCCGCAGAGGGAGGGGGGATGGGTGGAGCTTCAGAATGTTCTGGGGAGGGGAAGGAGTGGGCAGGGGAGGCTGGGAGGGTGTGTGTGTCTGCTGGGGAGGTGAGGCACCGTCACCGCGGGGCCCTCCCTGTGGGTGATGTAGGCCTTCTCAGTCCCAGTGAGAAAGGAGGTCACTGTGCAGTTGGGTCTGAGACATTGAGGTCTGTGGGTTCGCCACCTCCTCCCAGAAGGCACTACAGAATCAGGGGCAGGGGGGTGCAGAGCTGTGAGGAACTCCAGAGCCCATGAACCTCCTGCCTGGGACCCCCAAGCTTCCCCCAGGCCATGTAATAGGACCCCAAATTATCAACAGATATCTATTTCTCTGAATCACAAAGGAAGGCTGCTTTATTATTATTATTATTATTATTATTATTATTATTTTGAGATGGAGTCTCACTCTGTTGCCCAGGCTGGAGTGCAGTGGTGTGATCTCGGCTCACTGCAACCTCCACCTCCTGGGTTCAAACGATTCTCCTGCCTCAGCCTCCTGAGTAGCTAGGATTACAGGCATCTGCCACCACGCCCAGCTAATTTTTGTATTTTTGGTAGACACGGGGTTTCACCAAGTTGGTGAGGATGGTCTTGAACTCCTGGCCTCATGATCATCCTGCCTCAGCCTCTCAAAGTGCTGGGATTACAGGCATGAGTCACTGCACCCGGCTTTTTTTTTTTTTTTTTTTTTCCCCAGAGACAAGGACTCACTCTGTTGTCCAGGCTGGAGTGCAGTGGCGCAATCATGGCTTACTACAGCCTCCAACTCCTGGGCTCAATTGATCGTCCTGCCTCAGCCTCCTGAGTAACTGGGACCACAGGCATGCACCACCACCCTGGGCTGTTTTTTGTTTGTTTGTTTGTTTGTTTGTTTGTTTGTTTGAGACAGGGTCTCACTCTGTAGCCCAGGCTGGAGTACAGTGGCAGGATCTCGGCTCACTGTAATCTCTGCCTCCCCGGTTCGAGCAATTTTCCTGTCTCAACCCCCTTGACTAGCTGGGATTACAGGTGCCCACCACTAGGCCCTGCTAATTTTTGTATTTTTAGTGGGGATGGGGTTTCGCCATGTTGGCTAGGCTGGTCTGGAACTCCTGACTTCAGGTGATCCACCCTCCTCAGCCTCCCAAAGTGCTGGGATTACAGGTATGAGCCGTAATGCCCAACAACAAAAAAATGACATTTTGGGAACAAAATGATTGAGGTAAGGACCCTGTCATTTAACTAACTGCTCAGGTTTATGCTAACTGACCCTCCCCCACAGTCACCTGCTCTCTCATTGTGTCTTCCTGTACCCAGATGTGTTTATGTAGAGCCTTCCAGAAAGATCACAGGGGTGCATTCCTGCCACTCACCTAAGTACACTGCCTGCTTGCCTTTGTTTCTTCTTTCTTTCATTCTTTCTTTCTCTCTCTCTCTCTCTCTCACACACACACACACACACACACACACAGTTGGAGTGCAGTGGCACAATCTCAGCTCTCTGCAACCTCCGCCTCCCAGGTTCAATCCATTCTCCTTCCTCAGATTCCTGAGTAGCTGGGACTACAGGCACCCACCACCATGCCCACCTAATTTTTGTATTTTTAGTAGACAGGGTTTCATCATGTTGGCCAAGCTGGTCTTGACCTCGATGAGCCACCTGCCTCAGCTTCCCAAAGTGCTGGGATTACAGACGTGAGCCATGTCGCCCGGGCCCATACACTGTCTTTCAGATAGAAAATGCATTGGGGAAACTGAGGCACACAGTTGCAGGAAGTGGAGCCCTCAGTAGCCTGGAACACCGGACGTCTGCTGTCTGTCTGGCCCTGGGTGTCACATCTGCCTCTGCAGCAGGAGGCGGAGATTGTGGCAGGAAGTCTGTGAACTGGGAGGGGGAGAGGGGGCCTGAAGGGCCAGGAACGGGGTCCCTGGGCATGATGCTTGTCCTCCTGGTGCAGCTCTGGGGTGAGTACTTGGGCCTCCCTTCCCTCCACACCCTCCTCGTGCTGTGATCCCCAGCTGACTGCCCCCAGCTCAGAGGCCCCGTAAACTTCAGTCTCTCCTCTCTGCCAGATAAGGCCATCTCCCTCTGAGGGAGTCTTGAAAATGAGACTCGGAACCTTACCGGGGCTGGAGGATTAAGAAAGCATCCTCTGAGGAGGCCCCTAGGAGACAGGCTGAACCTTGCCCTGCATACCAGCCTGGCCTGGCCTCTCTGCTCTTCACCCTCTGCAAGGCTTTAGCTCCGTCCCTTCGCTCAAGCCTGGGGGCCTTTCTTTCTGTTTCCCCAATGGGAAGCCTGGATCCAACCTTCAGGCCTTTGCAGCTGCTGTTCCAGCTGCCTGATACCCTTCCCGGGTCTCATGTTTCCATCCTCGTCTGCAAGTGCATCTCAGATGCCAGGAACTTGACATAACCTCACCTTCTGCGGGGGTCTAGCAGACACGTCAGACTCCTCCCGGCCAAAAGCAAACTTTCCACTCCAGCGGTACCTCCCTCTGTGTTTACAATTAAGGACAAAGGCTGGCTGGGCACGGTGGCTCACGCCTGTCATCCCAGCACTTTAGGAGGCCAAGGCAGGCGGATCACAAGGTCAGGAGTTCAAGACCACCCTGACCAACATGGTGAAACCCCGTCTCCACGAAAAATACAAAAGTTAGCTGGGCGTGGTGGTGGGCACCTGTAATCCCAGCTACTCAGGAGGCTGAGGCAGAAGAACTGCTTGAACTTGGAGGCAGAGGTTGCAGTGAGCCGAGATCGCCCACTGCACTCCAGCCTGGGTGACACAGTGAGACTCCCTCTCAAAAAAAAAAAAAAAAAAAAAAAAAAAGGACAAAGGCTACTGCCCTTCACACATTTCCTGAGGCGAAAACCTCCATTCCTCCTTCCCTCTCCTCCAGTTCTAGCTGCTTGCACTGTTTTTGTTGTTGTTCATTTATTTTTGTTTTTTAGAGATGGGTCTCACTATGTTGCCCAGTCTGGTCTTGAACTCCTGGCCTCAAACCATCATCCAGTCTTGACCTCCTGAAGTGCTGGGATAAGAGGCGTGAGCCACCATGCCCAACCAAGATCTTTTTTTTTTTTTTTTCCTTTTTGAGATGGAGTCTCACTCTGTTGCCCAGGCTGGAGTGCAGTGGTGCGATCTCGGCTCACTGCAACCTCCGCCTCCTGGATTCAAGCAATTCTCCTGCCTCAGCCTCCCGAATAGCTGGGACTACAGGCACATGCCACCACATCCGGCTAATTTTTTGTATTTTTTTTTTTTTTTTTTTAGCAGAGATGGGGTTTTACCGTTTTAGCCAGGATGGTTTCGATCTGCTGACCTCATGATCTGCCCGCCTTGGCCTCCCAAAGTGCTGAGATTATAAGAGTGAGCCACCAGGCCGGGCGCGGTGGCTCAAGCCTGTAATCCCAGCACTTTGGGAGGCCGAGGCGGGTGGATCACGAGGTCAAGAGATCGAGACCATCCTGGTCAACATGGTGAAACCCCGTCTCTACTAAAAATACAAAAAATTAGCTGGGCATGGTGGCACGTGCCTGTAATCCCAGCTGCTCAGGAGGCTGAGACAGGAGAATTGCCTGAACCCAGGAGGTGGAGGTTGCGGTGAGCCGATATCGCGCCATTGCACTCCAGCCTGGGCAACAAGAGCGAAACTCCGTATCAAAAAAAAAAAAAAAAAAGAGTGAGCCACCATGTTCGACCAAGATCTTTTTATTACAAAGTAAATTAGAGGCTGAGGCAGGTGGATCGCTTGAGGTCAGGAGTTCCAGACCAACCTGGCCATTATGGTGAAACACTGTCTCTACTGAAAATATAAAAATTAGCCGGGCGGGGTGGTGGGTGCCTGTAATCCCAGCTACTCAGGAGGCTGAGCCACAAGAATCGTTTGAACCTGGGAGGCAGAGGTTGCAATAAGCTGAGATCATGCCACTGCACTTCCTCCACCTGGGTGACGGAGTAAGACTCTGTCTCAAAAAAAAACCCCAAAACTTAAATTGGACTATGTCTTCCCTGCTTCCTGATTTCCCATCACACTTAGATTCAAAGATAAACGGCTTAACTTCCCCCACATCCCCACACCACCCCAAGGCCACAGGGTGGTGACCGACCTGTCTTCCTTCTCTCCTTCCTCTCTCCCCCTCCTCACTCCGCTCCAGCTGTACGGGCCTCCTGGCTGTTCCTCGAACATGCCAGACACAGTTCTGCCCCAGGACCTTTGCATGGGCTGTGCCCTCTGCCTGGAAAGCGCTTACCCCCCAATACCTTCCTTCAACAGTGGGTACCCCTTTCGATTAATATCTGAGCTCAGGCTGGGCACGGTGGCTCGTGCTTATAATCCCAGCAATTTGGGAGGCTGAGGTGGGAGGATCACATGAGACCAGAAGTGTTTTGTTTGGTTTTGTTTGAGACAGAATCACGCTCTGTCACCCAGGCTGGAGTGCAGTGGCACGATCTCAGCCCACTGCAATGTTCACCTTCCAGGTTAAGTGATTCTCCTGCCTCAGCCTTCCGAGTAGCTGGGACTACAGGTGCCTGCCACCATGCCATATATATATTTTTTGAGACAGAGTTGCATTCCTGTTGCCTAGGTTGGAGTGCAATGGTGTGATCTTGGCTCACTGAAACCTCTGCCTCCCGGGCCCAAACAATTCTCCTGCCTCAGCCTCCCAAATAGCTGAGATTACAGGCATGTGCCACAATGCCCAGCTAATGTTATATATTTAGTAGTGAGGAGGTTTCTTCATGTTGGTCAGGCTGGGCTCGAACTCCCGACCTCAGGTGATCTGCCTGCCTTGGCCTCCCAAAGTGCTGGGATTATAGGCATGAGTCACTGCACCTGGCCACCCAGATAATTTTTGTACTTTTAGTAGAGACAGGGTTTCAACATTATGGCCAGGCTGGTCTTGAACCCCTGAGCGCAAGTGATTTACCTGCCTTGCCCTCCCAAAGTGCTGGGATTACAAGTGTGAGCCACTGCACCCAGCCCATGAGCCCAGGAGGCTGAGGCTGCAGTGAGCTATGATGGTGACCCTGTACTCCAGACTGGGCAACAGAGTGAGATGGAGACTTAAAATATATATATATGGAGTCTCGCTCTGTTGCCCATGCTAGAGTGCAGTGGCATCGTCAAAACAAACAAACAAAGAAACAAACAAAAAAAAACACTCCGATCATAGGTCACATATATAATCCCAGCACTCTGGGAGGCGTAGGTGGGAGAATCACTTGAGGCCAGGAGTTCACCACCAGCCTGGGCAACAAAGCAAGACCCCAACCTCTACCAAAAAAAAAAAAAAGCCAGGCATAGTGGTGTATGCCTGTGGTCCCAGCTACTTAGTAGGCTGAGGCAGGAGGATTACTTGAACCCATGAGTTCGACACTGCCATGAGCTATGATGGTGCCACTACACTCCAGTCTAGACTACAGAGCCAGACCCCAACTCTTTTTTTTTTTTTTTTTTTTTTTGAGACGGAGTTTCGCTCTTGTTACCCAGGCTGGAGTGCAATGGCGCGATCTCGGCTCACCGCAACCTCCGCCTCCTGGGTTCAAGCAATTCTCCCACCTCAGCCTCCTGAGTAGCTGGGATTACAGGCACGCGCCACTATGCCCAGCTAATTTTTTGTATTTTTAGTAGAGACGGGGTTTCACCATGTTGACCAGGATGGTCTCGATCTCTTGACCTCGTGATCCACCCGCCTCGGCCTCCCAAAGTGCTGGGATTACAGGCGTGAGCCACCGTGCCCGGCTGACCCCAACTCTTAAAAAAAAAAAAGTCACCACCGAAGAGAGGTCTTCCCTGATTACTCTCAGTGAGGAGATGTCCCTTGACCTGACTGTTGTCTTCTTGACCTCTCCCATTCCTTCCCCAGTGACAGTTCTCTTTTAATGACTTCCTGTGTCTCTCTTGACCCAGACTGTCAGCTTCTGAAGGGCAGGGATTTTCATCTGTTTTGGTCACCCCTGCGTCTGTATTCCCCACACCCAGCAGAGCGCCTGGCACACGCTAGGCAATCTTTGTGTAGCTGAGTACTGGAGACTATCTCAGACTTCCACAAGCTCTGAGCGACTTCTACCCATTTTACAGATGGGGCTGTTGAGCCTCTGTAAGATGTGACATTCCAAAGGTCATAGAGACAGTGAGGTTCTTCGGATTTTTTAATGTTTAGTTTTTAGAGACAGAGTGTTACTCTGTTACCCAGGCTGGAGTGCAGTGGTGCCAACAGAGCTCACCGCAGCCTCAAACTCCTGGGCTCAAGTGACTGCCTGACTTCAGTCCACCACATGCAGCTACTTTTTTTTTTTTTTTTTTTTTTTTTGAGACTCTAGCCCAGGCTGGAGTGCAGTGGCGTGATCTCAGCTCACAGCAGCCTCTGCCCCATGGGTCCCAATTCAAGCAATTCTCCTGCCTCAGCCTCCCAAGTAACTGGGATTACAAGCACGTGCCACCATGCCCAGTTAATTTTTGTATTTGTGTGTGTGTGTGTGTGTGTGTGTGTGTGTGTGTGTGTGTGTGTGTTTTGAGATGAATTCTCACTGTCACCCAGGTTGGAGTGCAGTAGCACGATCTTGGCTCATTGCAACTTCTGACTCCTGGGTTCAAACGATTCTCCTGCACTGGCCTCCCAAGCTGGGATTACAGGAACCCACCAGCATGCCCAGCTAATTTTTGTATTTTCAGTAGAGACGGGGTTTCACCATGTTGGCCAGGATGGTCTCGATCTCTTGACCTCGTGATCCGCCTGTCTCGGCTCCCAGAGTGCTGGAATTACAGGCATGAGCCACCGTGCCCGGCTGCTAATTTTAAATATTTATTGTAGAGGTGAGGTTTTGCTATGTTCCCAGGCTGGTCTGGAACTCCTGGGCTCAAGGGATCCTCCCACCTCGGCCTCTCAAAGTGCTGGGACTACAGGCCTGAGCCATTGCACCCAGCTTAGACAAACGGGTTTTTGTTTGTTTGTTTGTTTTTAAGACCAAGCCTCACTCTGTTGCCCAAGCTGGAGTGCAATGGCATGGTCTCAGCTCACTGCAAACTCCACCTCCCGGGTTCAAGTGATTCTCCTGCGTCAGCCTCCTGAGTAGCTGGGATTACAGGTGTGTGCCATCACGGTCGGCTAATTTTTGTATTTTAAGTAGAGATGGGGTTTCACCATGTTGACCAGGCTAGTCTCAAAACTCCTGACCTCGGGTGATCCACCCACCTCAGCCTCCCAAAGTGTTGGGATTACAGGCGTGAGCCTCCACACCCGGCTGACAAATGGGGTTTCAAACCCAGACTGTGGGCTCCCTCGGGGAGTGAGTCTCACAGCCTCACATGCACACACTGAGAAAGATCAATTCCATCTCTTCTGTCCTCAGCCCTGCAAGGAGCCTCAAGCCTGAGCGTGCAGCAGGGGCCCCAGCGGCTGCATGTGAGACAGGGCAGTCAGGCGACCCTGGACTGCCACGTGGACCAGGGGCCAGCCTGGGAACGGCTCCGTGTTGTGTGGACCAAGGATGGGAATGTCACGTGCCAGCCGTACATCACCAATGGCCACCTCAGCCAGGGGCTCTGTGGGCCCCAGGGACGGCTCTCCTGGCAGGCACCCAGCCACCTCACCCTGCGGCTGGACCCTGTGAGCCTCAGCCACAGCGGAACCTACGTGTGCAAGGCGATCATAGAGATTCCTGACTTGGAGAAGGCTGAGGGCAATGGCACTTGGCTCTCGGTGGACCCAGGTACCAGAACCAGCGGAGAGAGGGTGGGGCAGCGAGGAGTATCCTAGAATCTTCTTTGTTTTTGTTTTTGAGACGGAGTCTCATTCTGTTGCCCAGGCTGGAGTGCCGTGGCACAATCTCTGCTCACTGCAACCTCTGCCTCTTGGGTTCAACTGATTCCCCTGTCTCAGCCTCCCGAGTAGCTGGGATTACAGGCACACACTACCTTGCCCGGCTAATTTTTTGTATTTTTTTAGTACAGAAGAGGTTTCACTGTGTTAGCCAAGAAGGTCTCGATCTCCTGACCTCGTGATCTGCCCACCTAGACCTCCCAAAGTGCTGGGATTACAGGCATAAGCCACTGTGCCCAGCCAGATTCTAGAATCTTAAGATCTAGACTTTGGAATCTCAAACTCCTAGAATCAAAAAACTCTAAATTCTTCATATCAAACTTTGTTTTTTGTTTTTTAAAGATGGGGTTTCACCATGATGGCCAGGCTGGTCTTGAAATCCTGACCGTAGGTGATCCACCCACCTCAGCCTCCCAAAGTGCTAGGATTACAGGCGAGCCAGCACGTCTGGCTTTTTTTTTTTTTTTTTTTTTTTTTTTTGAGACAGAGTCTTGCTCTGTCATCCAGGCCTCAGAGTGCAGTGGCACCATCTTGGCTCACAGCAACCTCCACCTCCCAGGTTCAAGAGATTCTCTTGCCTCAGCCTCCCAAGTAGCTGGGATTACAGGTGCTCACCACCTTGCCTGGCTAACTGTTTTGTTTTTGAGATGGAGTCTCGCTCTGTTGCCAGGCTGGAGTGCAGTGGCACAGTCTCGGCTCAGTGCAACCTCTGCCTCCCAGGCTCCATCAATTCTCCTGCCTCAGTCTCCTGAGTAGCTGGATTACAGGTGTCCATCACTATGCCCAGCTAATTTTTTGTATTTTAGAAGAGACAGGGTTTCGCCATGTTGGTTAGGCTGGTCTCGAACTCCTGACCTCAGGTGATCCACCTGCTTCAGTCTCCCAAAGTGCTGGGATTACAGGTGTGAGCCGCTGCACCCGGCCAGATCCTAGAACCTTAAGACTTTTGAATCTCAAGGTCTAGAAACAAAAAAACTCTAAATTCTTCATATCAAACTTTTTTTTTTTTTTTTTTTTTTAGACAAGAGTTTTGCTGTTGTCTTCCAGGCTGGAGTTCAATGGCATGACCTCGGCTCACTGCAACCTCTGCGTCCTGGGTTCAAGCAATTCTCCTACCTCAGCCTCTTGAGTAGCTGGGATTACAGGTGAGGCCACCATGCCCGGCTAATTTTTCTGTGCTTCTAGTAGAGATGGGGTTTTACCATATTGGCTAGGCTGGCCTTGAACTCCTGACCTCAGGTAATATGCCTGATTTGGCCTCCCAAAATGCTGCGATTACAGGCACGCACCACAATTTAGACTGTATAAAAACAGAATCCTGGTTGGGCACAGTGGTGCACACCTGTAATCTCAGTGCTTTGGGAGGCCAAGGGAGGCGGATCACAAGGTCAGAAGACTGAGCATCCTGGGCTGCATCGTGAAACTCCATCTCTACTACAAATACAAACATTAGCCGGGTGTGGTGGTGCACGCCTCGTGGGAGGCTGAGGCAGGAGAATCACCTGAACCTGGGAGGCGGAGGTGGCAGTCAGCCAAAATCATGCCACTGCACTCCAGCCTGGCAGCAGAGTGAGACTCTGTCTCCAATACACAAACAAACAGAATCCTAGAATTCTAGAATCCAGAATTGAAAGTCATCAGCCAGGCACAGTGGCTGATGCTTGTAATCCCAGCATTTTGGGAGACTAAGATGAGAGGATCACTTGAGCCCAGGAGTTAGAGGCTACAGTGAGCTATAAGCAGGAAAACAGAGCGAGATCCTGTCTCTAAATAAAATAAAGCCATCGGCCGGGTGCAGCAGCTCGTGACTATAATCCCAGCACTTTGGAAGGCCAAGGTGGGTGGATCACCTGAGGTCAGGGGTTCGAGACCAGCCTCGCCAACATGATGAAACCCCCCCTCTCTACTAGAAACACAAGAACTAGCCGGGCGTGGTGGTGCACGCCTGTAATCCCAGTTACTCGGGAAGCTGAGGCAGGAGAGTCACTTGAACCCAGGAGGCAGAGGCTGCAGTGAGCCGAGATCACAGCACCGCACTCCAGTCTGGGCCACAGAGCGAGACTCCATTTCAAAAAGAAGTCATGGACTCTCAAAGTTGGAAGAAGCTCTCCAGATAGCTTTCCATATCAGCAAAGGCAGCTGCCTCATTTTACAGATGAGACAGGTGTGGCCAGAGAGGGTCAAGACATGCCCAGCGCTATCCACTAGGCAGGGGTGCAGCCTATGCACTCCACTTTGCTATGTCACCCCCTTGTAGACTTACCCTGGGCAGAATCGGGAAACCCAAGGGGATCCAGGCTTTGCCTCCTGCTCTGTGCAGGGTGCCTGTGGGCCCTGGGCATCTGCCCAGCCCCCTCTGGCAAAAGAGAGCTTGCAGCTCCCATGCCCTAGAGATGCCTGTTCCTCTCCAGCTGGTAGGACCAGCCTGATGGCAGGGACACGTGCTCTGCCTCAAGGGAGGGGTGTGTTATGGCTGCCTTACCCACCTCCCCCACCCCTCCAATGTCAAAGGGCCAATTAGCAATTAGAGGAGGCTGGGTGGTGGAGGGGCCAGGCTGTGTGTTGCCAGCTTCGAAACAGAGCTGGGAGTGGGCGCTGGGCCAGCCCCACACAGCTGGCTTCCCCACCCACTCCAACCCTGAACAGCAGCTTGGCAGTCCCCAGGGATTGCCTGCCAACCTCAGAGGCTGCAAGAGGAGGGGGTTGGGGTGCTGGACCTTATCTTAATTGGGGCATTCACAGCCTTTGGCTGGAGTTCCTGTAGATTATACAAACCTGGATTCAAGCCTGTGTTTCATTTACTTGCTGTGTGACCTTGATCAAGTGACTTGACCTCTCTGTGCCAGTTCCCTCTGGTGTCAGAATAGAGTGAATAGTGTTTCCTCATCAGGGTGGGTGACTTCAGAGGGGTGATAGCTGAAGTGCTTGCTATAATCCAAGTGCAGTGGCTCATGCCTGATAGCCCAGCACTTTGGGAGGCCAAGGCAGGAGGATTGCTTAAGGCCAGGAGTTCGAGACCAGCTTGGCCAACACAGCAAGACCCCATCTCTACCAAAAAATTCTCAAATTAGCCAGGCATGGTGGCACACACCCATAGTCCCAGCTGCTCGAGAGGCTGAGGTGGGAGGATCGCTTGAGGCCAGGATTTGCTGACTGCAGTGAGCTATGATTGCACCACTGCACTGCAGCCTGGGAGACACAGAGAGACCCTGTCTCCAGAAAAACACACAACAACAACACAGTGCTTCGCACAGGGCCTGGGACATAGTAAGTGCTCAAGTAACCTAAGTGTGACCTTCTCTGAGCCGAGGTGAGAAAGGGCTTTGTTCGTAGCCGGGCGTGGTGGTGCATGCCTGCAATCCCAGCTACTTGGGAGGCTGAGGCAGGAGAATCGCTTTAACCAGGGAAGCGGAGGCTGCGGTGAGCCCAGATTGAGCCACTGCACTCCAGCCTGGGCAACAAGAGTGAAACTTCGGCTGAAAAAAAAAAAGGCGGGGGGGGGGGGCTTTGTTCAAAGCAGGTCTTGGCTACCTTCTGGGTAGGGGACCCTCAGCAAGAGACTTAGGCTCTCTGAGCCTCAGTTTCCCCATCTGTAAAATGGGCATGGCTTGGAATCCACTCTCAAACATAAACAGAAACAAACAGGAGCCCAGGACAAAGATGGTGGAGCTCACGATGACAAGTTCCAGCTGGCAGTTTCTCTATAATGACCCACCCAAACAGGGACCACGAGCCTCATTTTTCTTTCTTTTTTGAGACGGTGTTTTACTCTGTCACCCAGGCTGGAGTGCAGTGGCACAATCTCAGCTCACTACAGCCTGTGCCTCCTGGATTCCAGCGATTCTCTTGCCTCAGCCTCCTGAGTAGCTGGGACTACAGGTGTGCACCACCATGCCCAGTACTAATTTTTATCTTTTTAAGAGAGACAGGGTTTCACCATGTTGCCCAGGCTGGTCTCAAACTCCTGACCTCAAGTGATCCTCCTGCCTTGGCCTCCCAAAGTGCTTGGATTATAGGCGTGAGTCACTGTGCTCTGCCGGGCCTCATTTTTCAGAAGAGGAAACTGAGGTTCAGAGTGAACTACAAAGCCTGGCAGGAGGAGGGACACTTAAGTCCCTCTTTGCGAGCTCTGTCCTTGAAGGGTGCAGGAGCCTGGCGCCCTCCCATGACATAGGTTTCCTCTCTGCAGATGACCCCCCACAGAACAGAAACCTGACCTCAAGCTTCCGAGGTGAGTCCTGCCCGGTGTTCCTCCCCCGGCTCTTCCTCCCCTGTCACCGTCCCCACCCTCCTGCTTAGACCATCCCTTCTCCCCTCACCCAGGACTCCTCTTCGTGCCGTTGGGGGTGGGGAGCGTGGGTGTGGCTGCAATGGTGCTAGGCACCTGGTTCTGGGGCCGCCGCCGCCGCTGCCAGCAAAGGGACTCAGGTAACAGCCCAGGTAAGATGGGGTGGGTGGAGGCAGGAACAGCCCCTGCTTGACAAAGACCCACTGCATCCCTGCTCCTGCTTTGGTTTAGGGGAAGGAGGGAGGAGGGATGAAGGCGGGGAAGCCTGGCTCCCATATCCGATACCCATATTTTTCAAAAATAGAGACAAAACTTTTTTTTTTTTAAAGACGGGATTTCGCCATGTTGGTCAGGCTAGTCTTGAACTCCCGACCTCAGGTGATCCATCCGCCTTGGCCCCCAAAGTGTGTGGATTACAGGCGTGAGCCACTGCGTCCGGCCCAGAGACAAAGCTCTTAGCTTGGGCAACCTACCAAGATCCCGTCTCTACAAAAAATTGAAAATTAGGCTGTGCACGGTGGCTCACGCCTGTAATCCTGGCTCTTTGGGAGTCCAAGGCAGGAGGATTATTTGAGGTCGTGAGTTCGAGATCAGCCCGGGTAACATGGTAAAACCCTGTGTCTACTAAAAATACAAAAATTAGGCAGGCGTGGTGGCCTGTGCCTATAGTCTCAGCTGCTTGGGAGGTTGAGGCAGGAGAATCACTGGAACCGGGAAGGCGGAGGTTGCGGTGAGCCGAGATCGCCTCACTGCACTCCAGCTTAGGTGACACAGCAAGACTCCATCTCAACAGCAACAAAATTAGCCAGGTTTGGTGACACATGCCTGTGGTCCCAGCTACTCGGGAGGCTGAGGTGGGAAGATTGCTTCAACCCAGGAGGCGGAGGCTGCAATGAGCTACGGTTTCCCCACTGCACTCCAAACTGGGTGACAGAGAGAGACCCGATCTAAAAAAAAAAAAAAAAAAAAAAAAAAAAAAAAGGCCGGGCGCGGTGGCTCAAGCCTGTAATCCCAGCACTTTGGGAGGCCGAGGCGGGTGGATCACGAGGTCAAGAGATCGAGACCATCCTGGTCAACATAGTGAAACCCTGTCTCTACTAAAGATACAAAAAATTAGCTGGGCAAGGTGGCGTGTGCCTGTAATCCCAGCCACTCAGGAGGCTGAGGCAGGAGAATTGCCTGAACCCAGGAGGCGGAGGTTGCGGTGAGCCGAGATCGCGCCATTGCACTCTAGCCTGGGTAACAAGAGCGAAACTCTGTCTCAAAAAAAAAAAAAAAAAAAAAAATCTGGGTGAGGTGGCTCACGCCTGTAATCCCAGCACTTTGGGAGGCTGAGGCAGGCGGATCATGAGGTCAGGAGTTCAAGATAGAGCAAGAAGATTCCATCTCTACAGAAAATTTAAAAATAAGGTCGGGTGCGGTGGCTCGGGCCTGTAATCCCAGTTATACCATGACCAACATGGTGAAACTCCGTCTCTACTAAAGATACAAAAAATAAAAAATAAAAATAAGCTGGGCGTGGTGGCATGCGCCTGTGATCCCAGCTACTCAGGAGGCTGAGGTAGGAGAATCACTTCAACCCAGGAGGTGGAGGTTGCAGTGAGCTGAGATCACGCCATTGCACTCCAGCCTGGGCTACAGAGGGAGACTCCCATCTCAGAAAAAAAAAAAAAAAAAAAAAAAAAAAAAGTTAAAAATTTTTTTAAAGAGAGAGAGAGAGAGACAAAGCCCCCAGAGGTCAGCCAGAGAGGGCCAGGCTCTCTTAAGCAACTGTCCCCTCTTGGTCTCTGTCATTCATCCTAGGAAATGCATTCTACGGCAATGTCCTATACCGACCCCAGGGGACCCCAAAGAAGAATGAGAACTCACCTGGAGATGGGAAGGACCAGAGAGTCCAGAGCATTTATTCAACCTCATTCCCGCAGCTGGTCACCTGCCAGCCCCGCCTGGCACCCAGACCTTGCCCCAGCCCCAGGCCTGGCTATCCCATCTCTAAGGTCAGAGTCTCTCCTAGCCCAGGCCCCACTGGGCAGCCAAGACGAAGAGAGTTCCCCTAAGTGGGAGAGGAGTAAGAGATCCCAGGGGACCCCCAACCAGCTCCCACCCATAGGTGCACACAAAAAAGAGGGCATTGAGGCTGGGCGTGGTGGCTCATGCCTGTAATCCCAACACTTTGGGAAGCCGAGGCTGGTGGATCACTTGAGGTCAGGGGTTCAAGACTAGCCTGGCTTGAACTTGGAGGTTGCAGTGAGCTGAGATTGCACCACTGCAATTCAGCCTGGACTACCGAGTGAGACCTCATCTAAAAATTTTTTTTTTTTTAAATAAAAAGAAGACGGGGGCGGACTGGGAGTCTGGCAGCCCCATCCTGAGACCCCGTTCTCATTTCTGTGATGATGGCTCTCCCCCCCCACTTTTCCCCCAAGACAACTTAATAAAGGCTTGTGAAGAAAAAGCAAAGCTGGTGTTTGTGGCGATTTCGGAGTGCTAAAGGGATCTGAGGGAATTAGGTGGGGTGGCTCATGCCTATAATCCGAGCACTTTGGGAGGCTGAGGTGGGAGGATCACTTGAGACCAGGAGTTCGAGACCAGCCTGGGCAATAGAGCAAGAAGACTCCATCTTTACAGAAAATTTAAAAATAAGGCCAGGTACAGTGGCTCACGCCTGTAATCCCAGCACTTGGGAGGCCAAGGGGGACAGATTACCTGAGGTCAGGAGTTCAAGGCCAGCCTGGGCAACACGGTGAAACCCTGTGTCTACTAAAAATACAAAATTTAGCTGGGTGTGATGGTGCCACTGATGGCTGTGGTCTCAGCTACTTGGGAGGCTCAGGCGGAAGGAGCTTGAGCCCAGGAGTCTGAAGTTGTAGTGAGCTATAATTACGTCACTACACTCCAGCCTGGGTGATAGAGTGAAACCCTGTCACACAAATACACGTCAAAAAGATTTAAGAGTTCCAGGTGTGGTGACTCATGCCTGTAATCCCAGCACTATGGGAGGCCGAGGAGGGTGGATCACAAGGTCAGGAGACAGAGACTATCCTGGCCAATGTGGTGAAATTGTCTCTACTACAAATACTAAAAAAAGTTAGCCGGGCGTGGTAGTGCATGCCTGTAATCCCAGCTACTCGGGAGGCAGAGGCAGAATTGCTTGAGTCCGGGAGGCGGAGGTTGCAGTGAGCCAAGATCGTACCATCGCGCTCCAGCCTGAGTGTCAGAGTGACACTCCATCTCAGAAAAAAAAAAAAAAAGATTTAAGGGGCCATCTGGGGGTCCCAGAGCTCCCAAGGGTGGCTGGAGAGGCCCACTGTGGCACAGGGACTTTGTGACAACTCAAAACCCCCCTCCCACCTTATATTTCTAGGGTCAAATCCAAGGAGCAGAAAGTGAGCGGTGCTCTGGTTTCCATTCAGCCCCTGTCCGGAAAGATCCCCTAGGCAGGCATCGTCCCCAGGCAGGCCTGGAGGTCGGGGAGGAGGGGGGTCAGGGTCTTCCGAGTGTTTACAGCCCCCCGGGGTCTCCTGCCCAACTGTCACCTTGAAGCTACACCAGCTAGGCCCGGCTCCCCTCCCCTGCTTCTGCTGTTCCCATGGGGACAGATGTCCTTTCTGCAGATCAAGCCACTGCAGCCCGGAGGAGGGAGCGGGGCTGGCCCGAGAGCCTGGCCCCGCTCAGTTTCTCCATCTTTGTATCTGCTGGTTTCTAGGCGTGTGGTTTTTATCTGCCTTACCCTGCTCTCTCTCTTGCTCTCTGTGTTCTGGTCCCTCCCTATGGGACATTCAGGCTCCAACCCCAACTCTGTCCCCAAAACAAAGAACTGGGGATGTCCTTGGTCCTCAAGGGTTTATTTATTTATTTATTTATTTATTAGAGACAGGGTTTCTCCATGTTGGTCAGGCTGGTCTGACCTCAGGTAATCTGCCCACCTCAGCCTCCCAAAATGCTGGGATTAGAGGTGTGAGCCACCAAGCCCAGCCTGAGGGTTTCCTTCTTTTTTTTTTTTTTTTTTTTTTTTTTGAGATGATGACTTGCTCTGTCCCCAAGGCTGGAGTGCAGTGGTGTGATCTCGGCTCACTGCAACCTCTGCCTCCCAGGTTCAAGCGATTCTCCTGCCTCAGCCTCCTGAGAAGCTGGGACAACAGGCGCCTGCCACCACACCTGGCTAATTTTTTGTATTTTCGTAGAGATGGGGTTTCACCGTGGTGCCCAGGCTGGTCTTGAACTCCTGAGCATAGGCAATCCACCTGCCTCGGCCTCCCAAAGTGCTGGTATTACAGAGCCATCCGGCCTGGCCTATTTTTTTTTTTTTTTTTTTTTTTTTTTGAGAGGGAGTTTTGCTCTTGTCACCAAGGCTGGAGTACAATGGTACCATCTCGGCTCACTACAACCTACACCTCCTGGGTTCAACCAAGTCTCCTGCCTCAACCTCTGGAGTAGCTGGGATGACAGGCCTGCACCACCATGCCCACCTAATTCTGTATTTTTAGTAGAGACAGGGTTTCTCCATGTTGGTCAGGCTGGTCTCACACTCCCGACCTCAAGTGATCCACCCGACTCAGCCTCCAAAAGTGCTGGGATTACAGGCGTAAGCCGCCACACCCGGCCTTCTCCAGCGTTTCAGTTGCCCCATCGTCCCCCTCTCCAGGACCCTTAGGGGTTTCCTGCTGGGAGTCAGCGATCCCCCCTTCCCTCTGCAGCCCAGAAAGGACACTAAGACAAACAATAACTTATTTATTTTCTAGGCCAGGGGAGGGCTTTGGGATACAATTCTGGGCCCGAGGACTCAAAAGGGGGCCGAGGGTCGCTGTCAGGGGGTCTGCGTCACCACAGGGTACAGCAGAGCCAGATGTTCGGCTCCCTGCACCGGCAGGGGGCGGGAACTGTAGTGGAGGACCAGCTCAGGCACGCTGGGGAAGGGCCCGCTGTGTTGACCCAGCACCACCTGGTTCTCTCGGGTCCGTGAGAACTTCAGATGCAGGAACCCCTGGCTGCTCCTGGGGGATGAGGGAGAAAGGGCCTCCTGAGCACCCTAAACCCACCCAGAAAGCCACTATCCCCAAATCCACCTCCCACAGTACCCAGGGCCTGGTGCTCCTGTGTGCCCAAAATCTGGTAAACAGCAGTGTGGTGGTGGCTGGTGTAGTTGCTCACACCTGTAATCCCAGTGATTTGGGAGGCTGAGGCTGTAGGATCACTCCAGGCCAGTTCGAGACCAGCCTGGGCAACAAAGTGAGATCCCGTATCCACAGAAAAACATTCAAAAATTAGGCACATGCGGTGTCTCACGGTTGTAATCCCAGCACTCTGTGGGTTGAGGGGCTGAGGCAGGCGGATCACTTGAAGTCAGGAGTTCGAGGCCAGCCTGGCCAACATGGTGAACTGTCATCTTTACTAAAATATAAAAATTAGGCTGGGCACAGTGGCTCACGCCTATAATCCCAGCACTTTGGGAGGCCGAGGTGGGTGGATCACGAGGTCAGGATATCAAGATCATCCCGGCCAACATGGTGAAATCCCGTCTCTACTAAAATACAAAAAATTAGCCTGGCATGGTGGCACATGCCTGTGGTCCCAGCTACTCGGGAGGCTGAGGCAGGAGAATTGCTTGAAACTGGGTGCCGGAGGTTGCAGTGAGCTGAGATCGCGCCACTGCACTCCAGCTGGGTGACAGAACAAGACTGCGTCCCCAAAACAAAACAAAACAAAACAAATAAAATTAGCTGGCTGTGGTAATGTGCGCTTGTAATCCCAGCTACTCGGGAGGCTGAGATGGGAGAATTGGTTGAAAGTGGGAGACAATGGTTGCAGCGAGTTGAGATCACACCACTGCACTCCCGCCTGGGGGGCTGAGCGAGACTCCGTCTCAAAAAAATTTGAGACGGAGTTTCGCTCTTGTTACCCAGGCTGGAGTGCAATGGCGCGATCTCGGCTCACCGCAACCTCCGCCTCCTGGGTTCAGGCAATTCTCCTGCCTCAGCCTCCTAAGTAGCTGGGATTACAGGCACACACCTCCATGCCCAGCTAATTTTTGTATTTTTAGTAGAGATGGGGTTTCACCATGTTGACCAGGATGGTCTTGATCTCTTGACCTCATGATCCACCCACCTTGGCCTCCCAAAGTGCTGGGATTACAGGTGTGAGCCACCACGCCCGGCCAATTTTTATTTATTTATTTATTATTATTATTATTTTTTGATTAGCCAGGGCTGGGGATGGTGGCTCATACCTGTAGTCCTAGCACTTTGGGAAGCTGAGGTGGATAAGCTGCTTGAGCCTAGGAGATTGAGACCAGCAGGGACTATATAGCAGAACCCTGTCTCTACATAAAATGCAAAAATAGCCAGGTATGGTGGTACTTGCCGAGGTGGTACTTGTGAGGCTGAGGCAGGAAGACTGCTTGAGCCTGGGAGGTGGAGGCTGCAGTGAGCCATAACTGTGCTATTGCATGCCAGCCTAGGTGACCCCATTTCATAAAATAAAAACAAAAATAAGGCCAAGCGCCGTGGCTCACTCCTGTAATCCCAACACCTTGGGAGGCCGAGGAACATGGATCACCTGAGGTGAGGAGTTCAAGACCAGCCTGGCCAACATGGTGAAACTCCATCCCCACTTACAATACAAAAATTAGCTGGGCGTGGTGGTGGGCACCTGCATCCCAGGTACTTGGGAGGCTGAGACATGAGAATCTCTTGTACCTGGGGGTCAAAGGCTGCAGTGAGCCGATATTGTGCCACTGAACCCCACCTGGGTGACAGAGCGAGACTCTGCCTCAAAAAAAAAAAAAATGTAATAAGAGGCCAGGTGTGGTGACCCATACCTGCCTTTAATTCCAGCACTTTGGGAGGCCAAGTCAGGCAGATCTCTTGAGACCAAGAGTTTGAGACCAGCCTGGCCAACATGGCAAAACCCCGTCCCTACTAAAGATCAAAGATGAGTGCGGTAGGGTGCGCCTGCAGTCCCCCAACGCCCAGGTTCAAGCAATTCTCCTGCCTCAGCCTCCAAAGTAGCAGGGATTACAGGTATGCACTACGCCTAATTTTTGTATTTTTAGGAGAAAAGGGGTTTCATCATGCTGACCAGGCTGGTCTTGACCTCCTTACCTGAAGTGATCCGCCCACCTTGGCTTCCCAAAGTGCTGGGATTACAGGCGGGAGCCACTGTGCTCCGACCCTATCTTGTGCTCTTAGATCTTGCCCTCAGACACCTAGCACAGTCTTAGGAGTGGTTTAAAATTAGACAGACTTAGACTTTTAGGGATGAAAGTACATACAAACAGGGTACTGTTTGTACCTAAAAAGCTTACAGGCACACCCTGAAATTTTGGTTTCAGGTGGACACAAATTGATAAACCTCCATTTCTGGACTAGGAGAGTCCAAAGGAGTCTTGTACACCTAGTTCATCATCTTCCCCAAGTTCTGGACCTCCTCTATGGCTTCCACTCTGTCTTCATGTATACCTCCGGCGACGGGGAGCTCATTCTCACCAGCTAATGGCCTCCCTGGAAGCTCCACCCCTGCTCCTAGGAGTCCCGCCCACTGGCCTGGAAGCCCTTCCCATTGGCTACTGGAGCCACACCTTCCCACTCCCTCTGAATTAACCCAAAAGGGTGACGCATGCAGTCCAGTGACCCTTTGTCCCTGTGAGGCTGAGGTCTCACCTGAGAGACAAGGAGCAGTCCTGGGGGCTGGTCTCACTGAGCCGCACTAGGTAGCTGCCTTCCTTGCAGAGGGACAGGAGGTTCTCCGCATCCGCCCTGTTCAGGGGGCCGTGGAACCACCTAGCGGTGCGAACAGGTATCTCATCAAAGGCTGTTGCCCTTCAAACACACGGTGGCTCACGCCTGCAATCCCAGCACTTTGGGAGACAGAGGCGGGAGGATCACCTGAGGTCAAGACCAGCCTCGCCAACATGGTGAAACCCCGTCTCCACTAAAAATACAAAAAAATTAACTGTGCAGGGTGATTACAGCGCGCGCCTGTAATCCCAGCTACGCAGGAGGCTGAGGCAGGAGAATTCCCTGAACCAGGGAGGCAGAGGTTTCGGTGAGCCGAGATCATGCCACTGCATTGCAGCCTGGGCCACAGAGTGAGATTCCCAATACACACACACACAAAAAGAAAGGCAAAAAGCAAATCAAACACACTCTGGGGTCTGCTGGGTCCATGCACAGCTGATGCAAGGGCTTGTAGTGTCTGGGCAAATGAAGAAGGAAAATTCCCCTGGATTTTTCAAGAGGAGCCTGGTTATTGGCTGCACCTGACATGGATCTTCACAGCCGCCTTGGCAACTTCAACCACTTTCACGACAGCAGTGCTACATCTTATATCTCACCCACCTGTCCCCTTCTTTCTTTTTTTTGAGACAGTCTCACTGTGTCACTCAGGCTGGAGTGCAGTGGCACCTTTTGGGCTCACTGCAACCTCCACTACCCAGGTTCAAGTGATTCTCATGCCTCAGTCTCCCTAGGCCTCAGAGTTAAATAGCCCACTGAAGAGCTTTAGGGGTGACTGTGATAACTTGGCCTGGATTCTGGGGATTTGGGCACTCCCTCAGGGAGCTCCCAGGCTGGAAGGACACAGAGTCAGCGTCTCCCAGCTCATGTGCCGCCCCGCAGCACGGAGTTGTGAGCCCACCAAACTCCTATGCCTCCCAGTTCCATCCTAAGAACTTCTGGCTGAGACTGATTTCTGTCTCTTGGCTCTAAGGCTGTAAGCCCCACCCAAGTTAAGGAAGGAAATTCCCTTTTCTGTTTGAACCTGAGGCTCAGAGAGGTTAAGTGACTTGCCCAAGGCTACATAGCCAGGAGGGAAGAGCAGGGATTTGAACCCAGAACTTGATACCAGAGAGAAAGGGACCCCATCTGCTTGTTTTGTGTCTAACTGGGTGTCTGGCACACAGCAGGCTCCGGTGCCCAGTAAAGATTAGTCGAAGAGGCCGGGCGCGGTGGCTCAAGCCTGTAATCCCAGCACTTTGGGAGGCCGAGGCGGGTGGATCACGAGGTCGAGAGATCGAGACCATCCTGGTCAACATGGTGAAACCCCGTCTCTACTAAAGGTGCAAAAAATTAGCTGGGCATGGTGGCGTGTGCCTGTAATCCCAGCTACTTAGGAGGCTGAGGCAGGAGAATTGCCTGAGCCCAGGAGGCGGAGGTTGCGGTGAGCCGAGATCGCGCCATTGCACTCCAGCCTGGGTAACAAGAGCGAAACTCCGTCTCAAAAAAAAAAAAAAAAAAAAAAAAAAAAAAAAGATTAGTCGAAGAAATGAAATAAGTGGATGAATGAATTCAAGTTCCCCCAGTTCCTCTAATCTGGAGAAAAGAAAAAAACTTCCGCCTGATACACTGGAGTCTACAGAAATGTTCAGCGGGGCTCCTCCACCTTCAGTTCCCCACTCACGGCTGTTTCTCCAGGGGCAGGGCTGGGTCCACTCGCTCTGCAGGCTGGGGGCTTCTGGGTGGGGGTCTCCGAAGCTCCTTGGCTGGGCCTGGAGTCCTTTCCCACTCTGAACTGTCAAACTGCACTGCAAGGGATATTTAGAGAATAAATAATTAAGTCCAGCCTCCCTTTGAGGGTGGGGCAGGGGCCAGCCAATGGAATCTCAGTAGGAAGGCGGGGCCAGATTGGGCAACCAAACAGAGCCCAGGGGCTGGACTTAAGGTAGGGGCTGGATTGGCCACAGCTGCAACCTACTGGCCTTCCGAAGAAACAGGTGTAGTCATTCATAAATCTGGTAGCAAGAAACATAAGGGGCGTGGCTAGAGGGGGTGGGTTAGAAGTTTCCAGCTAGGGGAACTAAATGCCTAAATCTAGTCCTTAAATCCCTTCTGGGGTTCAGCCGAGACTGAGGCGAAGTCCTAAAACTAGAAAATCACCCCCAATCGCCGGGCGCGGTGGCTCAAGCCTGTAATCCCAGCACTTTGGGAGGCCGAGGCGGGTGGATCACGAGGTCAAGAGATTGAGACCATCCTGGTCAACATAGTGAAACCCCGTCTCTACTAAAAATACAAAAAATTAGCTGGGCATGGTGGCGCGTGCCTGTAATCCCAGCTACTCAGGAGGCCGAGACAGGAGAATTGCCTGAGCCCAGGAGGCGGAGGTTGCGGTGAGCCGAGATCGCGCCATTGCACTCCAGCCTGGGTAACAAGAGCGAAACTCCGTCTCAAAAAAAAAAAAAAAAAAAAAAAAAAGAAAGAAAATCACCCCCAATCTACAGATAGGGGGATAAAGGCACTGAGCTCCGAATACCCTCCCAGTCATAAAACTTTGGGGGCAAAGCCATGTTTGCACAGCTCTTCCTGGTCCAAATTAGTTTATTTTTTACAGCTGATTTTATAATTATCCCTTTTACAGAAGAGAAAACTAAGGCTCAGAGGCTTGTCCAAGCTCATCCGATTCAGCTAGAAACTGACCTGTGGTTTACTATTAAGGAATGCTGGCCGGGCATGATCCCAGCACTTTGGGAGGCCGAGGCAGGTGGATCACCTGAGGTCAGGAGTTCGAGACCAGCCTGGCCAACACGGTGAAACCCCGTCTCTCCTAAAAATACCAAATTTAGTCAGGCTTGGTGGTGGGTGCCTGTGATCCCAGCTACTCAGGAGGCTGAGTCAGGAGAACCACTTGAACCCGAAGGTGGAGGTTGCAGGGAGCTGGGATCGCGCCACCGCACACCATTCTGGTAGACAGAATGAGACTCTGTCTCAGAAAAGAAAAGAAAAGAAAAGAGATAAAAGAAAAGAAAAGAAATTCTACCCTGCCACCCCCCCGACACCCTATTCCAAAAGCAAACCACGTTCCCCTCCCTGCACCATACTGAGCAAGACAAGTAGGTTCTATTACACTCTAAAAAGTGTTTGTGTTTCCAAGGAAGATGCAAGTTGTCTTAGAAGAAAGAATTTAGGACTATCAGTCATTCACACTCCAGTGAGAATTAACTACCAAAGTGGCGAGTGACTGGACTCTACTTAGTACATGGAAACAGGAGACATGACCAGATGAGGAAATGCAGGGATGGGGCACTCAGATGTCAGGGTGTGGGTCTGAGAAGCACCTGCAAACGCCCTGGAGATGTGGTCTTTCTTCCACTCCCAGGGCTGGTCATACTCATCTGCTGGCCGTTCGTCCTCCTGGGGCATCCGGCTCTGCCGAGGCTTCTGCCCAGAAGGGGGCTCCTCCGCTATCTCTTGGTCCTGTTCCTCATAAGGGGTGTCATAGAGCTGCACCCCTCTGCCGGGCAGTTCTAGGAGGCAGGGGACATTGGTCAGCTCCTGCTCCCATCTGGGACCCTGCCACCTTCCCCCAAGCCCTGACTACTCACCACTCATAACCCGCTGGGCATCATAGGGCTCCATGTACCCATCATCTGGTGGTGCGGGATGAGGCTGGGCATCAAAGGGGTCTGAGTACTCCGTGTCAGCTTCTAGCTGCAGAGGGAAGGAAGGAGGAGGGGACAAGGACTCAAAAGGGGCACCCCCACTAAGTGATGCTGCTGTTCTTGCCTGCCTACTTGCTTGCCATCTGACACCTCTCCAAGACTTTTTATTTTTATTTATTTATTTAGAGAGGAGTCTTGCTCCATTGCCCAGGCTGGAGTGTCCCCGCCACCACACCTGGCTAATTTGTGTATTTTTGGTAGAGATGGGTTTTTGCCATGTTGCCAGGCTGGTCTTGAACTCACGAACTCAAATGATCCACCTGCCTTGATCTCCCAAAGTGCTGGGATCACAGACATTGGCCACCACCCTGGCCCAAGAGGTGTTTTTTTTTTTGTTTTTGTTTTTTTTTTGAGATGGAGTCTCGCTCTGTTGCCCAGGCTGGAGTGCAGTATTGCAGTCCTGGCTCACTGTCACCTCCACTTCTGGGTTCAACCAATTCTCCTGCTTCAGCCTCCTGAGTAGCTGGGACTATAGGCATGTGCCACCACACCTGGCTAATTTTTGTATTTTTTGTAGAGACAGGGTTTCACCATACTGGCCAGGCTGGTATCGAACTCCTGACCTCATGATCCGCCTGCCTTGGCCTCCCAAAGTGCTGGGATTACAGGTGTGAGCCACCATATCTGGACTTTGTGTGTGTGTGTGTGTGTGTGTGTGTGTGTGTGTGAGACAAGGTCTTGCTCTGTTGCCCAGGCAGGAGTGGAGTGGTTCAATCAGGACTCACTGCAGCCTTGACCTCCTGGGCTCAAGTGATCCTCCTGCCTTAGCCTCCGGAGTAGCTGGGACTATAGATGTGCACCACCACAACTGGCCAATGTTTTGATTTTTTTTTGGAGAGTCAAGGTGTCACTCTGTTAGCCTGGGCTGGTCTTGAACTCCTGGACTCAAGCAATCCTCCCACCTCCACCTCCCAAAATGCTGGGATTACAGGCATGAGCTACTGCACCTGGAGGCCTGGGTTCAAATCTCAGTAAGCTAGAACCCTGTAAGACCTTGGGGAAATAACTGCCCTTCTGTGAGCCTCAGTTTCCACTTCTGCAAAATGGGAACATAGTGGTTGGAAGGGAAGATGTTTACGTGTCCAGGAGGGGAGCAACTCACTCAGATCTGTTTTAGGAAGGTC
The DNA here is from genome assembly GCF_048565385.1 of Saimiri boliviensis. Classification (NCBI taxonomy): domain Eukaryota; kingdom Metazoa; phylum Chordata; class Mammalia; order Primates; family Cebidae; genus Saimiri; species Saimiri boliviensis. The sequence continues at coordinate 42,176,287 of NC_133462.1, forward strand.
CCACTAGGTTTGAAGAGGAAGGGGTGCTGAGAGAGGGGACTGGGGAGGTGCCGAGAGGATGGCCACGGAGGGGGAGGACCCGGAGACCAAGCAGGGTGGTCAGAGAGACATGAGGACAGCCAGCATTATGCATCGAAAAGGGACAGATATCGGCCAGGTGCGGTGGCTCACGTCTATAATTCCAGCACTTTGGGAGGCCGAGGTGGGAGGATCACCTGAGGTCAGGAGTTTCAGACCAGCCTGGCCAACATGGTGAAATCCCATCTCTACTGAAAATACAAAATGTAGCTGGAGGGTTGGTAGGCGCCTGTAATCCCAGCTACTTGGGAAGCTGAGGTAGGAGAATTGGTTTGAACCCGAGAGGCAGAGGTTGCAGTGAGCTGAGACCCCACCGCTGCACTCCATTCAGCCTGGGCGACAGAGGGAGGCTCCACTGTGTGACAGAAAAAGAAAAAAAAAAAAAAAAGAACAGACCTCCCCAAGCAGGTGGAAGCATGGAGGACTGGGAAGGGCCTGTCTGGTGCCCGGGTAGCCCTTGCGATCACACATAAAACAAGCTCTCCACGATCCAGGGGGCCCAGCCTGAGCCTCCCCTCCACCCAGATTCCCGGGGCCACCCAGCCACGCACCTCCTCCCCGGGGCCGCCCAGAAGGGCCTTGGCTCTGGCCATATCCGCAGCCTCCACCTTGATGAGCCGGTGCTTGGGAGAGCCATACGTGGCATCTCCGGCGTTCTTGGAGTCCCCGGGGCCCGCTGGGTCCTGCTCCAAGCGGCCCTCCGCGTCCTCATAGGGGTCCTCGAAGTCCAGGTTCTTTTGCTCCCGGTAGGCCCTCAGGATGTCGCTCTCGGTGTAGTCCGGGGTGGGCGGCTGCGGAGGGGGCCTCCGACCGCCAAAGCTCAGGTAGTCCCGTAGCCACTTGGCCATTTGGGCGCCTGCCACCCCCAATCCGGCCACTGTCACAGGGGCCCCCACATGCGCTTGTCCGGGCCCCTTTCCCCAGGGAGGAGGAAAAGGAGGAGGAGGAGGAGAGGAAGAGCAGGGAAAGAGGAGAAAGATCAGGTGCGCCCTTTGGCGGAGCTCTGGATGGATAGAGGGAAGGAAAAGGTGAAGGAGGGGGAGGAAAATGAGGCGACGGAGGAGGGAGGAGGACAAGCCCACCTTAGCCCGGCTGGGGAAGCACCGCGGGGGAAGGGGGCGCCCCGCAGGGCCCTGAACGCCGCGCGCTAGGGGCCAGGGCGAGGGGCATCCGCGGAGGCGCGCGGAGTTTTCGCGGGCAGCGCGGTTCCCCGGCGCGGCTCGGACGCTCGCCGCCTCGGGGAAGCTCCGGGATCCCTTCCTGGGGTCCGGAGACCCGGCCAGCGCCGCCTGCGGACGATCCCGGCCCCTCGCCCAGCCCGGACGCCTGGGTTCTCAGAGCAGCGGGCGGGCTCCCCAGGGGAGCGGGCTTTGCACGCAAAGTTGGGGCGCGGAGACGGTGACCCCGGCGGGACGCATCCTTTGTCGCGCTCCTCTCGGCTCAGCGGGGAGCCCCAATCCCGCGGCCCCCGGCCGGGCCGCCTCGATCCGGCCCCAGCCACCCGCACAAAGGGAAATAAAAACCTCCTCCAATCCCCCTTCACGCTTTAGGAGAGACTTTCCCCGCCGCCGCCGGCGCGCGGCCGGGAGGTGGGACGCTGGGGAGGGGGCGCGCGGGAGGACGCCCCGGTTCCCACCCGCCCCGGGCCGCGTCCCGGGCAGCAGCGTCAGGGCTCCCCCGCCTCCCCTCGGCCGCGTCCCCCGCCCGTCCCCTCCCCCTGCGCTCCCCTCGGAGGTGACAGAGACCTTCAGCTGTTCTGGGGAGGGAGGGAGCCGCTGCCCGCGGAGGGAAGCGGACCCGGGGGCCGGAGTTTCCGGGGCCGAGGCCGCGGCAGCTGGACACTGACCCGGACGCCCGAGACTGGCCGCAGCGAGCGCGGAGCGCGGGAGGTGGGGATCGGCTGGGAGGGACACAGCTGGGGAGGGGAGAAGGAGGGGAGGGGAGGGGGTGAGGGAGGGGAGGGGAGGGGGAAATTGACCGGGAAATGGGGGACTGGACTTGACCGCCAGAAGGGGTGAAATTGACCAGTAGAGGGAGTGGGAATGGCCACCACGGAGGGTCGAAATGGAACAGATGTCTGGCGGTGAAACTGACCGGGAGAGTGGGGGTGTGGACATTGGAGAGGTCACTGGCTGAAATTTATATTGACTCAGCGAGAAGGAGGACCGGGGCAAAGGAAGGGAGGTTGGGGATCGGCCCTCCCCTCCCCCAAGAGAGCTCCGCTCTGTCCCCCACCTCCCCAGGGGACTAGTCTCGGGCAGGGGGAGGGTTGGGGGCAGCTGGCCTGGGGAAGGGAGATGGTATCTGTGTCTGGAGCCTGTCCTCGGCATCTGTCCTTTTGTGGCCTTCTGGGTGGGGGTGGGGGCGGGAAGAGGGGCAGAAGTGAGAGGGGTCTGGCCTGTCCCGGCCGCCTGTTGTCAGCTGCCGTTGTCTGAGGGTGAGAGTGAGAGATTTAGGGGCTGGGAGAGGAAACGGGGGCCACTGGCCAATTTTCCAGGGCAGAACCGTTTTTTTTTTTCTTTCCCCAGGAGGGGGCTTGCCCAGTTCCCCCCCTCACTCCAGTCATTAGGGGGAAGGATGGGACCCCAGATTCTCTCCTCTTGTGGCCAGCCTCCTGGTTAGGCACGGGTCATAGCTTGGAGGGGACAGATGGAGGACAAGAAAGAAGTCAGAACCAACGCTGCTATGATGGCCTCGTGGCAGGCCGGTGGAGCTGGGGGCAGGGTCTGTCACTCCTCGCTGAGTCTTGGCTTACTTATTTGAAAGATGTGGTTTCTACCACGAAAACCCAGACAGCTCGAGGAAGGATCCCAGGAGACAGCAAGTTATCACCCAGCTTCCTCATTTTACAGATGGGGAAACTGAGGCATCAGCCGGGAGGGACTTGTTCAGAGCCACTCCGCAGCTCATTCTGCCTGGACATCGCCATGGGGCCTGGCCTAGGTAGCAATGGAGTCTCTTTTTTTTGGAGGGGGGACAAAGTCTACTCTGTCGCCCAGGCTGGAGTTCAGTGGCCCCATCTCCGCTCACCGCAAACTCCGCCTTCTAGATTCAAGCAATTCTCCTGCCTCAGCCTCCTAAGTAGCTGGGGTTACAGGCACCCCCCACCATACCCGGTTAATTTTTGTATTTTCAGTAGAGACAGCGTTTGATCATGTTGCCCAGGCTGGTCTCCAACTCCTGACCTCAGGTGATCCACCCACCTCGGCCTCCCAAAGTGCTGGGATTACAGGTGTGAGCCACCGCGCCCGGCCTGGTGTCTATTCATGGAATCAGCTCTGCAACTCCTCTCCATGATGAGCTCCATTTTCCAGATGGGGAAACTGAGGCCTGGAGCAAACAAAGCAAAGCCCCTGAAAGCTGCAGGCGTCTAGACCCTTACCCATCTGTCCTTCCCTTCCCCGTACTGACGGCGTCCCCCAACACAAACCTGTTGAACTCCCTCCTCCTTCCCGAAGAGCACGGCCACCCCCCTCCCCGCTTCCACCCCACCCTTTCCTATCCGTGTTCATCGGTGACAAGGCTGCATCCCCTTGAGGCAGCCAGGGAGCACAGCGGGTAATTGTCCTGCTTTCTGTCAGCCGCTAGGCAATTTCAGGGCGCCGGGATGAGCTGTTGACAGATCTCATCAAATCCAAGTCGTCTCCCTGCCGGATAAAACTAGATGTCTGAGGTATAAATATTTGAAAGGGGCCTTCTAATTACAGTCTGTGTCAGGAATAGCAATTAGAGGCCCCGGGGCCAGAATCAAACGGCATTTGACTTTCCTATGCTTTGGAGCTGGCTTCTCCTGGGGCTTCCCCCTCACCCCACCCCGAGGAGGGGAGTAGAGAGACACTGGCAGGGAGGGGCAGGAGGAGGTGGAGGAGAAACAGATCCAGGCTGGAGGTCCTGCGACCTTTAATCAGCCATATAAACTCGTGAGGTTTGGTTTTTGTTTTTTTTTTTTTTTGAGACAGGGTCTCACTTTGTTGCCCAGGCTGGAGTGAGTGTTGCAATCACAGCTCGCTGCAGCCTCAACATCCCGGGCTCAAGCAATCCTCCCATCTCAGCCTCCTAGTAGCTAGGACTACAGGTGCGAACCAGCACGCCTGGCTAAATTTTTTATGGAGACAGGGTCGCGCTGTTTCCCGGGCTGTTCTTGAACTCCTGTCTTCAGGTGATCCTCCCACCTCTCAAAGCGCTGGAAGTGTAATCCCAGCACTTGGGCCTCCCAGAATGCTGGGACTACAGGCCTGAGACACCACGCCCAGCTATGAACTTTGAATTTCTGACCAGGAGAGGAGGGAAAGCAGGGAGGGCTACCAGGAGGTGGGCACAGAGTGGGTAATAACAAGGAGGTGGGCTGGGCCTCGGGACCCTCCTTCCCTGGCATTCAGGGTCAGAGAGGCAGCTGATGGGGGGCTCCTCCAGGGTGCGTGGGGACCAGGGAACTATCTGGAGATTCTCCCGGGTTCCAGAATCCCAGCCTGTCAAGACGCTGGCTGATGACGGAGGTTTGTTTTCTCACCTGGTTAATGAGCGAGTAACAGCTCACCCCTGTTCAGCGCTTCCGGCCAGGCACTGATTTTGGTTCTTTTTGTTTTGTTTTGTTGCTTTTTGGTTCTTTGTTTTTGAGGCCGAGTCTAGCTAGCTCTGTCGCCCAGGGTGGATGGCACAGGCACAATCTCGGCTCACTGCAACCTCTGCCTCCCAGGTTCAAACGATTCTCCTGCCTCAGCCTCCTGAATAGCTGGGATTACAGGCATGTGCCACCATGCCCGGCTAATTTTTATATTTTTAGGAAAGACCAGGTTTCACCATGTTGGCCAGGTTGGTCTTGAACTCCTGACCTTGTGATCCGCCCGCATCAGCCCCACAAAGTGCTGAGATTAGAGGCTTGAGCCACCGTGCCTGGCCTTGTTGCTTTTTTTTTTTTTTTTTTTTTTTTTTTTTTTTTTTTTTGAGATGTAATTCACACTGGCCAGGTGCAGTGACTCATGCCTGTAATGCCAGCACTTTGGGAGGCTGAAGTGGACGGATGACCTGAGTTCAAGAGCTCGGGACCAGCCTGCCCATCACGGTGAAACCCCGCCTCTACTAAAAATACAAAAATTAGCCGGGCGTGGTGATGAGTTCCTCTAATCCCAGCTACTCAGGAGGCTGAGGAAGGAAAGTCACTTGAACCCACGAGGTGGAGGTTGCAACGAGCCGAGATTGTGCCACTGCACTCCAGCCTGGGTGACAGAAAGAGACTCCTTTTCAAAAAAAAACCCCAAAAACATAATTCACAGATCCTACAATTCACCCATTCACAGTGTACAATTTAGTGGCTTTTAGTGTGCCCACAAGGTTGTGCGACCATCACTGCTGTGTAATTCCTGAACTTTTCCCACACCCCACAAGGAAACCTCAGACCCACTTAGCTGTCACTTCCCATCTCTCCAAATCCTCGGCTCCTGGTAACCACAAATCCACTTCCTGTCTCTATGGAGGAGCCTGTCCTGGACAGGATCATACACTGTGTGGCCTTCTGTGTCTGGCGTCTCTGACTGAGCTTGATGTCCTCAAGATGCATCCATGCTTGGGGGGCCGAGGTGAGTGGATCACTTGAGGTCAGGAGTTCAAGACTAGCCTGGCCAACATGGTGAAACCCCATCTCTTAAAAAAAAAAAAAAAAAAAAAAAAAAAAAAGACCATCCACGCTGGGGCCCATACTTTTTTTTTTTTTTTTTTTTTTGAGACAGAGCTTCCCCTCTTGTTACCCAGGCTGGAGTGCAATGGTCAATCTTGGCTCACCGCAACCTCTGTCTCCCGGGTTCAAGCAATTTTCCTGCCTCAGCCTCCAGAGTAGGTGGAATCAGCCATGCATGACCACGGCCAACTAGTTTTTGTAGTTTTTTTTTTTTTTTTGAGATGGAGTCTCACTTCTTCACCTGGCTGGTGTGCAGTGGCATGATCTTGGCTGACTGCAACCTTTGCTGCCTGGGTTCAAGTAATTCTCCTGCCTCAGCCTCCAGAGTAGCTGGGAATACACACGCCTGCCACCGTGCCTGGCTACTTTTTGTAGTTTTGTTTTTGTTTTTTGTTTTGTTTGAGATGGAGTTTCGCTCTTGTTACCCAGGCTGGAGTGCAATGGCGCGATCTCGGCTCACCGCAACCTCCACCTCCTGGGTTCAGGCAATTCTCCTGCCTCAGCCTCCTGAGTAGCTGGGATTACAGGCATGCACCCCCATGCCCAGCTAATTTTTTGTATTTTTAGTAGAGATGGGGTTTCACCATGTTGACCAGGATGGTCTCGATCTCTTGACCTCATGATCCACCCGCCTCGGCCTCCCAAAGTGCTGGGATTACAGGCTTGAGCCACCGCGCCCGGCCAATTTTTGTAGTTTTAGTAGAGACAAGCTCTCACTAACTTGTCTCACATCAGACAAGTTCCCAGTCTGATGGGGGAGGCAAGGTTCAACTTTCAAAGGCCCCCTGTCTAACGGAGGAGACGTAGGCCTTTCTTCAAGGGTCCCCAGTCTGATGAGGGAGGCAGAGTCCAGACGGCATAAACTTCAAGGTCCTCAGTCCAACACAGGAGGCATGGCCCTAACTTACAAGGTCCCAGTCTGCTGGAGGAGACATGAGCCTTCCTTCTAAGGGTCCCCAGCTGATGGGGGAGGCACAGTGCAACCCTCCAAGGACTCCGCAGGCACAGCTGAGCTCCTGGACTTGCAGGGAGCCTGGTGGCGAAAGGCGTATCCTTGGAGCCTTGAGATTCAAAACCAGGCCCTGTCCTTCCCTCACCCTGGAGGTCGGGGAGCCTCCTTTATCTGCAAATGGGACAGCGACAGAGCGTGTGCCCCGGGGGGTGTTTCTGGATGTAGTGTCACCCCATTCCCAGATAAGGAAACAGGCTCAGGGAGCCCCACAGTGAAGCTGGACCTGGCAAACACCGGGGAAATGGCGTGGCCCTTCTTCTCCTGTAAGCCCAGGCTGGGGCAAGCAGCCGGCTCCAGCAGGAGAGGTCCCCACCGCCCCTCCTCCCCATCCCTCTGATGTGCTCCAGCAGCCAGGCAGCCCCGGAGGAGTTGATGGAGGAGAGCTGGATGAGGGCTGACAGCTCCCGAAGACAGGATGATAGAGGTGGGCTGGTGGGGAACGGGTGCTTTTGGCAGGATGGGGGAAGGGCAGGCTTCAGAGGGTGAGGGAAGGGGCCCCGGGCGGTGGGGCAGGGCAGGGAGGGGTCCCCCAGCCGATCAGCAGGGACACAGCCTGATGCATGGCTGTGCCCGCTCTTCTACTCCCTCAGCCCTGGGAACCCCCCCGGAGGGAACTGGGGGCCAAGAGCAGAACTGCCTCCTAAACACAGGGTGAGAGAACAAAGCTTCCCGGGAAAAAAAAGAAAAAAAAAAATTTCAGTAGCATATGAAAGCGTGGGTGTGTGGCGGGAGGGAGAAGGCGAAACCTGGGGCTCCCTGAGCCCATTTTCTCACTGGGGACTGAGGTGATGACCATTCAGCCCCTTTGTGAGCACCCACAACATGCTGGATGGTTTTGGGGTGCTGGGATGCAGGCACCAATTTTTTTGAGATGGAGTCTCACTGTTGCCCAAGCTGGATGGAGTGCAACGGTGCGATCTTGGCTCACTGCAACCTCCGCCTCTCGGGTTCAGGTGATTCTCCTGCCTCAGCCTCCTGAGTAGCTGGGATTACAGATGCCTGCTACCATGCTTGGGTAATTTTTGTATTTTTAGTAGAGGCGGGGTTTCACCATGTTGGCCAGGCTGGTCTGAACTCCTGACCTCAGGTGATCCACCTGCCTCGGCCTCCCAAAGTGCTGGGATTACATGCATGAGCCACTGTGCCTGGCCCCAATAAACTTCTATTGTGTATGATTTACCCAGTCTATGGTCTGTGAAAGCAGCAGCAAACAGACAAATACACAGGCTGCTGGCAAGGTCTGTGCAGGTAAGAAACTGAGAGTGTCTTCTGGCCAACAGCTGTGAGGGGCTGAATGCTGTCAACAACCGCAAAGGTTTGGAAGCAGGTCCTTCCCCAGCTGAGCCTTCAGATGACACCCCAGCCCAGGCCTCAGCCTCAGCATCCCAAGTAGCTGGGATTACAGGCACACACCACCACACCCAGCTAATTTTTGAAAAAAATTTTTTTTTTGAGTCAGTCTCTTGCTCTGCCATCCAGGCTGGAGTGCAGTGGCACGATCTCAGCTCACTGCAACCTCTGACTCCCAGGTTCAGGTGATTCTCTTGCCTCAGCCTCCCAAGTAGCTGGGATCACAGGTGACTGCCACACCACCTGGGTGTTTTTTTTTTTTTTTTTTTTTTTTTTTGAGACAGAGTTTTGCTCTAGTTACCCAGGCTGGAGTGCAATGGCGCGATCTTGGCTCACCACAACCTCCGCCACCTGGGTTCAGGTAATTCTCCTGCCTCAGCCTCCTGAGTAGCTGGGATTACAGGCATGTGCCACCATGCCCAGCTACTCTTTTGTATTTTTAGTAGAGACAGGGTTTCACCATGTTGACCAGGATGGTCTGGATCTCTTGACCTCGTGATCCACCCACCTCGGCCTCCCAAAGAGCTGGGATTACAGGCATGAGCCACTGCGCCCGGCCTGTAGAATGTTAGAAAAAGAACACTATGGGCCGGGCATGGTGGCTCATGCCTGTAATCCCAGCTCTTTGGAAGACCAAGGCAGGCGGATCACCTGAGGTGGGGGGTTCAAGACCAGCCTGGCCAACATGGTGAAACCCCGTCTTTAAAAAATAAAAAATGCCCGGGCGCGGTGGCTCAAGCCTGTAATCTCAGCACTTTGGGAGACCAAGGCAGGTGGATCATGAGGTCAAGAGATCGAGACCATCCTGGTCAACATGTTGAAACCCCGTCTCTACTAAAAATGCAAAAAATCGGCCGGGCGCGGTGGCTCAAGCCTGTAATCCCAGCACTTTGGGAGGCCGAGGCGGGTGGATCACGAGGTCGAGGGATTGAGACCATCCTGGTCAATATGGTGAAACCCCGTCTCTACTAAAAATGCAAAAAATTAGCTGGGCATGGTGGCACGTGCCTGTAATCCCAGCTACTCAGGAGGCTGAGGCAGGAGAATTGCCTGAACCCAGGAGGCGGAGGTTGCGGTGAGCCGAGATGCGCCATTGCACTCCAGCCTGGGTAACAAGAGCGAAACTCCGTTTCAAAAAAAAAAAAAAAAATGCAAAAAATCAGCTGGGCATGGTGGCGCGTGCCTGTAATCCCAGCTACTCAGGAGGCTGAGGCAGGAGAATTGCCTGAACCCAGGAGGCGGAGGTTGCGGTGAGCCGAGACTGCGTCATTGCACTCCAGCCTGGGTAACAAGAGCGAAACTCCATCCCCAAAAAAATAAAAATAAAAAATAAAATAAAAAGAACACTATGAATCGTCTTTGAGTAGGCAGTTCCATTCCTGGCTGTGTATTCTGAAGAGGTATTTGCCCACATTCATAAGGACACACCCATTAGGAAGTTTGTTGTGACACTGTATTTAGTAGCAAAATTATGGGGAAGGGACCCAATGTCCTCAGTATGGGAAGGCTGACCTCTGGCATAAATAATGGAATGGTATGCTGTGCTTAAAAGGCCCAGACTCCAGCTGGGTGTGGTGGCTCACACCTGGAATCCTGGCACTTTGGGAGGCCAAGTCGGGAGGACTGTTCGAGGGCAAAAGTTTGAGACCAGCCTGAGCAACAGAGTGAGACTCTTTCTCTACAAAAAAAATTTAAAAAATCAGGCAGGTGTGGTGGCTCTGCCTCTAGTCCCCGCTACTAGGGAGGCTGAGGTGGGAGGATCACTTGAGCCAGGGAAATTGAGGCTGCAGTGAGCTGTGACTGTACCACTGCACTCCAGCCTTGGGGAGAGAGCAAGATCCTGCCTGAAAGAAAAAAAAAAGCCTCAGCCCAGAACAGGAACTGTGGCATGTGCCTGTAATCCCAGGACTCTGGGGGCCGAGGCAGGTGGGCTGGTTGAAGACAGGAGATTGAGTCCAGACTGGGTGACATGGGCAGACCCTGCTTCTCAATTGAGTTTTTTTTTAAGATGGAATCTCACTCTGTCGCCCAGGCTGGAGTGTAGTGGTGTGATCTTGTCTCCTGCAGCCTCAGTCTCCCAGGTTCAAGCGATTCTCCTGCCTCAGCCTCCTGAGTAGCTGGGACTACAGGCGCACACCACGACGCCTGGCTAATTTTTGTATTTTAGTAGAGATGCGGTTTCACCATGTTGGCCAGGCTGGTCTCAAACTCCTGACCTCGTGATCCGCCCGCCTGGGCCTCCCAAAGTTTTGCAATTACAGGCGTGAGCCATCACACCGGGCCTCAATTTGTTTTTTAAAAGAAAGAAAAAAAAAAGAAGAGAAAAGAAAAATGCCCAGACCATAAGCCTCGGCACATTTGGGCAACAACTAAATCAAAATCTGGGTCAGGCCCAGTGGCTCATGCCTGTGACCCCAGCACTTTGGGAGGCTGAGGCGGGTGGATCACGAGGTCAAGAGATCGAGACCATCCTGGTCAACATGGTGAAACCCTGTCTCTACTAAAAATACAAAAATTAGCTGGGCATGGTGGTGCACGCCTGTAGTCCCAGCTACTAGGGAGGCTGAGGCAGGAGAATTGCTTGAACCCAGGAGGTGGAGGTTGCGGTGAGCCGAGATCGCGCCATTGCACTCCAGGTTGGGTAACAAGAGTGAAACTCCGTCTCAAAAAAAAAAAAAAAAAAAAAAAGGCTCTGTGGGTGGGGCGCGGTGGCTCATGCCTGTAATCCCAGCACTTTGGGAGGCTGAGGCGGGTGGATCACGAGGTCAGGAGTTCAAGACCATCCTAGCTAACACAGTGAAAACCCCTCTCTACTAAAAATATAAAAATTAGCTGGGTGTGGTGGTGTGTGCCTGTAGTCCCAGTTACTCGGGAGGCTGAGACACAATTGCTTGAATCCAGGAGGCGAGGTTGCAGTGAGCCGAGATTGCACCACTGCACTCCAGCCTGCATAACAGAGCAAGGCTCTGTCTCAAAGAAAAAAAAAAAAAAGCCTGTGTGGACTAACCCTGCAATGATGCGAACAGAAGCCTTGCCCTGGGCTGCCTCCTCAGACTCCAGGAGAGAGACGGGGCCCGGGATGCTTGGCAGGTTTCCTTTTATTGGTTCCGACAGTTTGTGGAAAGACACGAGGCTGTCTAGAGGCTGGCAGGTCCACCCCATCCTCCAAACGCCGCCACCCTGAAGTAGTGATGGAAGCTGAGATTCCAGGGATGTCGCAGCCCTGAGCACAGTGACAGGTGGGGGCACGAGGGGCAGGGGTCCCCGATGTGTGGAGAGGCTGGTGAGGGCAGAGAAAAGCGACACCCTGGGGCTGACGCCCTTGCTGGCCCTATGCGTCTGGAGCACGCTGGCGCCTGTCCTTCGGGGCTCCGGTCACGCCCAAGCCTCCTGCCCCGACCACCAGCAACGCTGGCCTCGATGTGCCGGAGCTGGTCTTGCAGCCTGACCCGGTGCGGGGGTCCTAGGACGGCTCAGTTGCTACCGTTGCTGTCGTCACTGTCCAGGTACGCGCCCAGCTGGCTCAGGGAGGACGTGCCAGGCGTCGGGGGCGCAGGGTCAGCCTCCTTCCTGCTCTGTGGGGGTCCTGGGGGGAGAGTGAGAGTTAGCCCATCTCAGCTCCAGACTGGACAGGCCAGGGACAAGGCCTGGAGCACGGGGCTGGCCACCTCCACGGGTTTGCAAGGCCCAAGGGTGACGGCATGCAAATGGCCCAGCCTTTCCGGATGGTGCCTGATGGGACCCATCACAGAGTAACATCCGCACACGCTGGACCTGACAGCTCCGCTTCTGAATGATGACCCATGGAAGCCCCTGCTGAGGCAGGCAGCACGCACTGCAAAAACTGGAAATGGCGCCAAGTACAAAGTCCAGTCACTGCGGACCTAACCGCCCTAGGAAAAGTCCCACTAAGGCAATTAAGAGGGGCAGATTCTATGCCTGGCTGTGAAAGCCACTCTGACCCTCAGTCTCTTCCTCTGACAAATGGGATAATTGTGGAGGGGGAACCCTGCCAGTGCCATGGCAAGGATCTGAAGCTTCAGCCTGTTCCCATAGAAATACTGATTTAGAAAAGAATTAGAGCCGGGTGCGGTGGCTCAAGCCTGTAATCCCAGCACTTTGGGAGGCCAAGGCGGGTGGATCACGAGGTCGAGAGATCGAGACCATCCTGGTCAACATGGTGAAACCCCGTCTCTACTAAAAATACAAAAAAATTAGCTGGGCATGGTGGCGCGTGCCTGTAATCCCAGCTACTCAGGAGGCTGAGGCAGGAGAATTGCTTGAACCCAGCAGGCGGAGGTTGCGGTGAGCCGAGATTGCGCCATTGCACTCCAGCCTGGGTAACAAGAGTGAAACTCCATCTCAAAAAAAAAAAAAAAAAAGAAAAGAATTAGAAATGTAGGCACATAGTTATTCCTTTATATTATCATCTATAATCCTATAGTTACTCACTTATAATCATAAAGACATATACTCAATATAACCCTTCATTTTACTAACGATTATTGGGTTAAGAAGCATGGATCTGAGGTGACAGTGTGAACAAAGTGACCCCAAGGCAAGATGCTCTAAGCCCCCGTCACGCCTGCATAAGGGCTGCTGGAGGGTGCCTCGGCTGTGCGGGAGCGCCGGCACTGGGAAAGCGCCCGCTGGTTAGCCAGCTACGGAAGACCTCTAAAATCTCCTCGCCTCAGCTACTTGCAAGTCCTGGACGCTTGTCTCCAAGACACGTGATTTACCTGACCCTATCACCGACCACCATTACCTCAGCCTACCTTCCCTGCCCACTGCCTGCACTCAGGAGTGTCCAGGCACTCGGGGTGACTGCTGGACTCCGCGCTTTGGCTGGCAGTGGACCCCCGGGCCCAAACTCTCTTTTCTCTTTCTTGGTGTCTCATGGGTTTTATTTCCAGTTTCTCATCTCCACACCAGCAGAGAGGGGCTCACAGGACCCGGCAGGGCTGGACCCTACAGAAAAGTTTTTTTTTTTTTGAGATGGAGTCTTGCTCTGTCACCCAGTCTGGAGTGCAATGGCGTCATCTTGGTTAATGCAACCTCTGCCTCTGGGGTTGAAGCGATTCTTCTGTCTCAGCCTCCCACATAGCTGGGATTACAAGCGCATGCCACTGTATCTGGCTGATTTTTGTATTTTAAATAGAGATGGGGTTTCACCATGTTGGCCAGGCTGGTCTTGAACTCCCGATCTCAGGTGATCCGCCCTCCTCAGCCTCCCAAAGTGCTGGAATTACAAGCGTGAGCCACTGCGTCTGGCCAATTTTTTTTTTTTTTTTGAGATGGAGTCTTGCTCTGTCACCCAGGCTGGAGTGCACTGGTGCGATCTCGGCTCACTGCAACCTCCACCTCCCGGGTTCAAGGAATTCTCCTGCCTCAGCCTCCCAAGTAGCTGGGATTATAGGCACTTGCCACCGTGCCCAGCTAATTTTTGTATTTTTTAGAGATGGAGGTTGCACCATGTTGGCCAGGCTGGTCTTGAACTCCTGACCTTAAGTGATCCACCCGCCTTGGCCTCCCAAAGTGTTGTGATTACAGGCGTGAGCCACCGCGCTTGTCCAAATGGCATAATTTTTATCAGTACTGACAAAAATGTCTCAAGCGTCTCCAAGGCTCGCCATGTGCCAGGGTCTACTCAATTGCCAGCACTCACAGAATCAACCCAAACCTGGGACTGATCCCACCTACGTGAGGTGGGTCCCCTTAGCTGCATTTTACAGGACAGGACATTGGGACCCTGCTGGGGGGGGAGTTCTCAGCCAAGGCCACAGGACAAGCAAATGGAAATTGGAGGGACCTGCCGCTGGCTGCTCCGCTCCGAATTCTGGCAATGCTGACCGCACCCCAATCCTCCATCCACCCGGGGCTGGGGGTGTGGGGCTCTCACCCCTGCAGAGCACCAGGTATGTGACGGCAGAGATGTGCATGCCTTAGAGACAGCCCGGGAGGGGGACGGGGCAGCCTGGCATCTGTGGACAGCGAAGGCCGTGTAGGGAAGCGCAGATTTGACATTTATTTTACACACTCCCACGTGACTTGGGTTTTAAAAGCAAGCACTGGCTCCTTTTGTAAATAAAAGACAAAAAGAAGCCGCCTGACTTCTCTACTCATGCCACTAATTGGTTCTGTGGGGCTCGGATGCTGCCCCCAACCCACCCGACGAAGGCTCCCTAATTGCACTGGGAGCACTGCTGCCACCTAGAGGCCATGATAGAAACCGCGCCCAGCTCTGGAAACTCAGTGACCTTACCTGGGGCTGGGGCCGCCTGGAGCTGCCCGTTGCTGTGGTCCGGGTCAGCCTTTGCCTTCTTCACCACGACCAGCCCTGACAGCGGGGGCCGGCTGCCCAGGCTACCAATGCTCTGCTCCCAGACTTCCACCTTCCTCTTGGGCTTTGGGGCCTGTAGGTGATAAGGACATGTGAGGGGGTCGGGCCCCTCTGCCCCCAACTCCTGCTCACTGCCCCACTGACCACATTCCTCTTCTGCTCTAAACTCCTCTATGGCTCCCCACGGCCCTAGGCTAGGCACTAAAAGCCTCTACCCATTCTCCATCCCACATAACCTGGTCTGGCACTTCCTGAATCACACTGTAGCTTCTCGTTTTCATGCCTTTACCCATGCTATTCCCTTCACCAGGGGTGTCCCCTTTTCCACACACTCGCTTGGTGAACACCTACCCGCCCTTCAATACCCAACGTAAAACACCCCTCCTCTGAGAAGCCCATCATGATTCAAGCTCACATGCAGGTTGGATATCCATGCTCACTGTGCCCTCTGCTGGCTGTTGTAACTCTCTCCCTAACTCACTGTGAGCCCGTCTTCCCCACTGCTGGTTCTGTAGTGTCACAAACAGTTCTCAGCCCAAGAAGGTGCTTAATCGATGTACTTGAGGGAACAAGTGAAAATGGAGGCCGCTTTGAGGAAGAGTTAGGGACACTCTGCTTTGAGGAAGAGTTAGGGACAGGCAGAAAAGGGTCAGCACAACCTCCGGCTCCCAAATTGCAACGGAAGGGCCTCTTTAATCTATTTTATTTATTAAAAAAAAAATTTTTTTTGAGGGAGTCTCACTCTATTGCCCGGGTTGGAGTGCAGTGCTGCAATCACAGCTCACTGCAGCCTTGAACTCCTGGGCTCAAGCGATCCTCCTGTCTCAGCCTCCTGCAGGAGCACGTCACCATGGCAGGCTAACATTTTTATTTTTCATAGAGATAGGGTCTCACTGTGTTGCCCAGGCTGGTCTCGAACTCCTGGCTCAAGCAATCCTCCCATCTCAGTGTCCCAAAGAGCTGGATGACAGGCGTGAGCCAGACGGAGTCTCATTCTGTCACTCAGGCTGAGTGACCTCTGCTCACTGCAACCTCCGCCTCTCAGGTTCAAGAAATTCTCCTGCCCCAGCCTCCCAAGTAGCTGGGAGTATAGGCACCCACCACCACGCCCACCTAATTTTTGTATTTTTAATAGCGATGGGGTTTCACCATGTTAGCCAGGCTGGTCTTGAACTGTTTCAAGTTCTGTGTTTAATCAGAGTAACTGTGTTACTCTGTTTTATGTTTAAATAGAGGAAGTGGTAGCCACCAGGTTAAGGAAGTCCTGGTGGGTGCTCTGCCCTCATGGAGCTCACCATGTGGGGAGAGAGAGGGACAAGGAGACCAGTACCCAAGACAACATCCATCTGGGTGAGAGTGAAGCCAGGGCACGTGAGCTTGAACTGTGAGGATGAGTTTCTCGGAGGAAGGGTGTCTTGCACTGGGTACTGAAGGGTGAGTAGGAGTTCACCAAGCGAAGGGGGCATCCCAGGTAAAGGAGATGGCATGGGTAAAGGCGTGGAGATGAGAAGCCACAGTGTGATTCAGGAAGTGCCAGGGCAGCGCATATGAAGGACGGAGAAAAGAGTGGCTTTCAGTGTCCAGCTGAGGGTTGGGGGACGGTGGCCACTGTGAAGGTGTCTGAGAGGCCTCCTTCAAGTCGTGGCTCTGGACTGACTTCAGAATGAGGAAAAGACGTTAAAGGCACAGACGGCCAGGTGCAGTGGCTCATGCCTATCATCCCAACACTTTGGGAGGCCGAGGTGGGTGGATCACTTGAGGTCAGGAGTTTGAGACCAGCCTGGCCAACACGGGGAAATCCTGTCTCTACTAAAAAGAAAATATAAAAATTAGCCAGGTGTGGTAGCACACGCCTGTAATCCCAGCTACTCAGGAGGCTGAGGCAGAATTCCTTTAGCCTGGGAGGCGGAGGTTGCAATGAGCCAAGATTGCGCCACTGGACTCCAGCCTGGGTGACAGAGTAAGACCCTGTCTCACGGAGAAAAAAAAAAAAAAAGGTGACATGGGTTAGTTCCAGAAACTTTTTTTTTTTTGAGATGAAGTCTCACTCTTGTCACCCAGGCAAGAGTGCAGTGGTGTGATCTCAGGTCACTGCAACCTCCACCTCCCCAGTTCAAGCAATTCTTCTGCCTCAGCCTCCTGAGTAGCTGAGATTACAGGCACCCACCACCATGCCTGACTAATTTTTGTACTTTTAGCAGAGACAAGGTTTCGCAATGTTGGCCAGGCTGGTCTCGAACTCCTGACCTCACGTGATCCACCACGCCCGGCCAGTTCCCAAAACTTTCTACCGGTGGTACTCATCATCGTTAAACTGAACTAAGGATTGGGAGGCCAAGGTAGGAGGATTGCTTGAGGCCAGAAGTTTGAGACCAGCCTGAGCAACATACAGACTAGTCTTTTTTTAAAAAAAAAAAAAGAGCGCCGGGCGCGGTGGCTCAAGCCTGTAATCCCAGCACTTTGGGAGGCTGAGGCGGGTGGATCACGAGGTCAAGAGATCGAGACCATCCTGGTCAACATGGTGAAACCCCGTCTCTACTAAAGGTGCAAAAAATTAGCTGGGCATGGTGGCGCGTGCCTGTAATCCCAGCTACTCCGGAGGCTGAGGCAGGAGAATTGCCTGAACCCAGGAGGCAGAGGTTGCGGTGAGCCGAGATCGCGCCATTGCACTCCAGCCTGGGTAACGAGCGAAACTCCGTCTCAAAAATAAAAAAAAAATAAAAAAAAATAAAAAAAAAAGAAAGAAAGAAAGAAAATAAAGAATGAGTGGGGCATGTTGGCATGCACCTGTGGTCCCAGCTACTCGGGAGGCTGAGGTGGATCATCTGAGCCCAGGAGGTGGAGGCTGCAGTGAGCTGTTACCATGTCACGGCACTCCAGCCTGGGTGACAGAGCGAGATCTCATCTGTAAGAGAAAAATAAAATAGCCGGGTGCGGTGGCGTGTGCCTGCAGTCCCAGCTATTCAGGAGGCCTAGGTGGGAGGATCGCTTGAGCCCAGGAGTTCTGGGCTGTAGTGCGCTATGCCGATCGGGTGTCTGCACTAAGTTTGGCATCAATATGGTGACCTCCCGGGAACGGGGGACCACGAGGTTGCCTAAGGAGCGGTGACCCGGCCCAGGTAGGAAACAGAGCAGGTCAAAACTCCCTGCTGATCAGTAGTGGGATCATGTCTGTGAATTGCCACTGTACTCTAGCCTGGGCAACATAGTGAGACCCTGTCTCTAAATAAATAAATACAAATTTAAAAAATAAATAAATAAAATGAAATAAACGAAGAAAATGCAAGTGTGGAGATACTGCTTCCTGTAGAAGTTAGGGTGAAGGTCTGAAAAGTCTGGATAAAGGTGTATCATGTAAAACCAAATAAAACACCTGCTGTCAAACCAGGTGCCAGCAAAAGACTGAGGGAAGAAATCATAAGAGGTTGGACTGTTTTCAAAGCAGCTTCACTCTCTTGATTCACTTTTTTAAAACAGAGAGGTCGTTGTAGACAATGAATTCTGGGAGTGGTTTATGTAAGAACCACAGCGTGAGAACTCTAACCAGGGGATTCAGCTGCAAAGAAAATGTCTTTTAAAAACGTGTCTTGGGGTTTTTAAGACATGGTGGCTGATGCCTGTAATTCCTGTGCCTTTAGAGGCCAAGGCAGGAGAACTGCTTGATGCCAGGAGCTTGAGACCCGTCTGGGCAACACAGCAAGACCGCATCTCTGCAAAAGCAGTTTGAAAAACCAGGAGATGGGCGCTATGACTCACGCCTGTAATCCCATAATCCCAGCACTTTAGGCAGCCAAGGCAGGTGAATCACCTGAGGTCAGGAGTTCGAGACCCGTCTGGCCAACAAGGTGAAACCCCATCTCTACTAAAAATACAAAAATTAGCTAGGCATGGTGGCACGCACCTGTAATCCTGGCTACTTGGGAGGCTGAGGCTGAAGAATTGCTTGAACCCCGGAAGCGGAGGCTGCAGTGGGCCGAGATCCTGCCACTCTACTCCAGCCTGGGCAACAAGAGTGAAACTGTCTTAAAAAAAAAAAGGGGGGGGTCTAGGGCACAGTGGCTCACGCCTGTAATCCCAGCACTTTGGGAGGCCAGGGTGGGTGGATCAAGAGGTCAAGAGATGGAAACCATCCTGGCCAACATGGTAAAACCCCATCTCTACTAAAAATACAAAGAATTGCCAGGTGTGGGGGCAAGCGCCTGTAATCCCAGCTACTCAGGAGGCTGAGGCAGAAGAATCACTTAAACCCAGAAGGCGGAGGCTGCAGTGAGCTGAGATTGTACCACTGTACTTCAGCCAGGTGACAGAGCAAGACTCGTCTCAAAAAAAAGACAAGAAAAATCTGCCAGGCATAGTGGTGCGTGCCAGTGGTCCCAGCTACTCAGGAGACTGAGGTGGGAGGATTGCTTGAGTCCAGGAGGCTGAGGCTGCAGTGAGCTGGGACTGCACCGACACACTCCAGCCTGGACAACAGAGCAAGACCCTATGTCAAAAAAAGAAAAAAAAAAAACATTCATTTCTGGGTGTCTGTGTTATTGGTTTATGAGCCTCCACTTTAACTACTTTCTTCAGTCAACAAACCAGAGTGGCCGAGGCCACCCTGCATGAGTCAGCTGTGGCGGAAAATGCTGGTCACACCACTAAACTCCTTCCCTTCTTTTGTTTTCTTTTTTTAAGTCTCCCTCCGTTGCCCAGGCTGGAGTGCAGTGGCGCGATCTTGGCTCACTGCAACCTCCGCCTCCCAGGTTCAAGCAAATCTCTTGCCTCACCCTCCGGAGTAGCTGGGATTACAGGCATGTGCCACCACACATGGTTATTTTTGTTTTTAGTAGAGACAGAGGTTTCACTACGTTGGCCAGGCTGCTTGAAATCCTGACCTCAGGAGATCCACCCACCTCGGCGTCCCAAAGTGCTGGTGGCCTGGGCCACAGCGCGTGGCCTCCCTTTGTTCTAGTTAGCAGGACAGCCAGGCACAGGCCAGCTGGAGGATGCATCTCACAGCTTCCCTTGCAGCCACACGGGGCCTTGTGACTACGCTGTGGACTATGGCATGACAGAAGAATTGAGGTGGGCCACATCTGAGACTAGGTGGTCCTCCATACACCCTTTGCCTTCCCACAGCTGGGCGCTGAGGGTGCTCTGAGCCAGCTGTGACCACAGTGCAGGAAGCCGTGCTCCAGAAGGAAGGAGCCTGAATCCCTGAATGACTCCATGGAGCAGAGCCTCCTGGAAGTCCTAGACTGTCAGCCCAGGACTGTCATGTGATTGAGGAATCAAATTCTATGTTCTTTCTTTACATTCCCTTCTTTCAGCAGCTTAAACAGGGGTTGGCAAATTACGAACCCACAGCCTGCCACCTGCTTTATTTATTTATTTATTTATTTTTGAGACAAAGTCTCACTCTGTCATCCAGGCTGGGGTGCAAAGGCATGATCTTGACTCACTGCAAACTCCACCTTCTGGGTTCAAGCGATTCTCCTGCCTCAGCCTCCTGAGTAGCTGGGATTACAGGAGTGAGCCACTGCACTCAGCCGTAACTTTTGTTTATTTTAGACAGGGTTTCACTCTTTCTCAGGCTGGAGTTCGGTGGTACTGATACAGCTCACTGCAGCCTTGACCTTCTGGGCTCAAGTAATCTTCCTGCCTCACCCTCTCAAGTAGCACAACAACCCATGGCTAATTTTTGTTATTTTGTAAAGAAGGGGTCTAACTTTGTTGCCCAAGCTGTTCTCAAACTCCTGGTCTCAAGCCATCTTCCTGCCTTGGCTTCCCAAAATGCTGGGATTACAGGCATGAACCACTGCATCCGGCCTATAAATAAAGTTTTATTGGCACCATGCCATGTCCCCTTATTTACACCATCGTGGTTGTCCTGGGCTATAGCTGCAGACTGGCCTTTTAAGAAAAAGTCAAGCAGACTCCTGGCTTCAGCTGTCCCTAGGTCAGCCGGGAGCCCCCAGGGACTCGGGCAGCCCCCCTTACCTCATCCAGGATGGCAGTGGGGTTGGGCCGAGGGGCCGGCTGGAGGGGCGCAGGAGCAGCCTCGTCCTCTGAGTCGGAGTCTTCCAGCAGTCTTCGTTTCCTGGATTCCTCCAACAGGGCCCTGTGGGATGGGAGACGGGAGCTTGGACATGCTCTGCACGTGGGACAGCGCCTGGGACCCGCCTGCTGGAGTGGCAAGTAGCCTGGGTGCCTGGACACCCCTTCCTGCCCTCGGTGAGCAGGGGTGGGACTGAGTAGAGGACGCAAAGATTATTATTTTTTTTTGAGATGGAGTCTCGCTCTGTACCCCAAGCTGGAGTGCAGTGGCGCGATCTCGGCTCACTGCAACCTCTGCCTCCCGGGTCGCTGTTCAAACAATTCTCCTACCTCAGCCTCCCAAGTACTGGGATTACAGGCACGAGCCACCACGTCCAGCTTATTTTTGTATTTTTCAGTAGAGAAGGGGTTTCACCATGTTGGCCAGGATGGTCTTGAACTCCTGACCGCATGATCTGCCCACCTCGGCCTCCCAAAGTGCTGGGATTACAGGGGTGAGCCACAGCGCCCAGCTTTTTTTTTTTTTTTTTTTTTTTAGACACAAGGTCTCACTCTGTCACCCAGGGTGGGGTGCAGTGGCATCATCATAGGTCATTGCAACCTCGACCTCCTGGGCACAAGTGATCCTCCCCACTCAGCTTCCTGGGTAGCTGGGTCCACAGGCGTGTGCCCCTACGCCTCATTAATTTTTATTTCATTTTATGTTTGAGATAGTCACTCTGTTGCCAGGCTGGAGTGCAGTGGTGCGATCTCAGCTCACTGCAATCTCCTCCCGGGTTCAAGCAATTCTCCTGCCTCACCCTCCCAAGCAGCTGAGATTACAGGTGCCTGCCACCATGACTGGCTAATTTTTTTTGAGACAGTTTCGCTCTTGTTGCCCAGGCTGGAATGCAATGATCTCAGCTCACCGCAGCCTCCGCCTCCCGGGTTCAAGAGATTCTCCTGTCTCAGCTTCCCAAGTAGCTGAGATTACAGGCACGCGCAATCATGTCCAGCTAATTTTGTATTTTTTTGTAGAGATGGGGTTTCTCCATGTTGGTCAGGCTGGTCTCGAACTCCTGACCTCAGGTGATCCACCTGCCTCAGCCTCCCAAGGTGCTGGGATTACAGGCATGAGCCACCACGCCCAGCCCATGCTTGGCTAATTTTTTGTTTTTTTTTTTTGAGACAGAGTCTCACTCTGTCGCCCAGGCTGGAGTGCAGTGATGCGATACAGGGTCACTGCAACCTCCACCTCCTGGGTTCAAGTGATTCTGCAGCCTCAGCCTCCTGAGTAGCTGGGACTACAGGCATGTGCCACTGTGTCAGCTAATTTTTGTATTTTTAGTAGAGATAGGGTTTCGCCATGTTGGCCAAGATGGTCTCAAACTCCTGACATCAGGTGATCTGCCTGCCTCAGACCCCTGAAGTGTTGGGTTTACAGGTATGAGACAGCGTGCCCAGTCTACTTTCTGTTTTTTAGTTTTTAATTTCAATTTTTGTTTTAGATGGAGTCCTGCGCTCTGTTGCCCAGGCTGGAGTTTAGCGGCACCATCTCGGCTCACTGCAACCTCCGATTCTCAGGTTCAGGCAATTCTCCTGTCTCAGCCTCCAGAGCAGCTGGATTACAGCCATCCGTCACCATGCCGAGCTAATTTGTTTTTGTATTTTTAGTATAAACGGGGTTTAGCCATGTTGGCCAGGCTGGTCTTGAAATCTTGATCTCAGGTGATCCACCCGCCTTGGCCTCCCAAAGTGCTGGATGACAGGCAGGAGCCACCGCACCGGGCCACAGCTCAGATTCTAAAGGAAGGAGGGAAGACGAGGCACCAGGAAAGGCGGGGATCAGCAGGAGGGCTCAGAGGTGGTCGGCGTCAAAGGCATTCACCAGCTGGTCACAGGGGCTCATACCTGTCATTCAGCATTTCGGGAGGATGAGGCAGGAGGACCGCCTGAGGCCAAGAGTTCAAGACCAGCCTGGCCAACACGGCGAGGTCCTGTCTCTAGAAAAATAAAAACAATTAGCTGGGCATGGTGATGAGTCCTGTGGTCTCAGCTACCCAGAAGGCTGAGGCAGGAGGATCGCTTGAGCCCGGAAGATGGAGGCTACAGCGAGCTCTGACTGCACTCCAGCCTGGGTGACAGAGCGAGACTCCTGGCTCAGAAACACAGAAAAAGAAAAGCATTCACCCAGGGGGCCTGAGGCTGTGTCCTCAGAAGGTGGCTGGAGAGGGCAGCCCTTGGTGGGTGTCCGGGAGCCTGCACTGGGGGACCCCTCAGTGACACGACAGGCTCTGGGGCCTCAGCTGCTCCTGCAAAAACCATGGTGTATGTGCGACCCTGCTTTCCTCTGGCGTCTGGAATCCCGGCATGGGCCAGGCAGGCTGCATAGGAATGCCACACTGGGTCTCTAGGTGCTTCCCCAGTGATGGCGCCTCTCTCTGGACTCGTGCTGGGGATGAGGTGCGATCTTTGAGGCTCCAGCAGGAGAGGATCTGGAAGGCCTGGCCCCCAGCACACCCCACACGCCTTTGCCCTGTACTGAATCTGCTGTGTCCTCTCGCTGTGACAAACCACACCCATGTGGGTGACCATGTGCTGAGCCACTGAGCCTGGCGGTGGCCCGGGCACCCCCGAGACAGATGCCGCAAGGGAGAAAGTGAGTTGGGCGGTGGGAAAGGGGTCCCTGCGAAGTGGGGGAAGGGTCCCGGGCAGAGGCAGCGCCCGCAGGTGCAGAGGCTGTGAGCTGGGCCTGGGATGGGCCGGCCCTGACTCACGCGGTCTCCCGCTCGTCCTCCTCCTGCTCCTGCCTCCGCCGCTCCTCCTCGGACAGGCGGTGCTGCCGCAGCATGGCCTCAAAGTCCACGTGCGCCTGCCGCTGGTTCAGGTCCTTCAGCTCCTGCAGATTCTCCAGCACCTCCATCTCCAGCTTGGAGTCCTTGGTCCTGTTCTCCAGCACCTGGTGGGTGTGGGGCAGAAGGGCTGAATGCATGGCGCCCTGGGCACACCCTGCCTGGCCTCGGGGACCACCGCGGGCCACGGGAGGAACCCCCCTACCCCAACGTTTCCATCCTGCTCAGGGAACTCCCTGCCCATGCCCAGTGCTGTGCCCATTTCACAAGTGAGAACACTCAGGTCTGGGGCAGGAAAGTGACGTCCATGGGGCTGAGCAGTGGTAGACCCAGGATCTGAGCCCCTGAGCAGGGTCGGGTGGAAAGAGTCCGGCTCTGGACTCAGGTGGCCTGCACTTCCGGCCTGGTGCCATCTTTCGGTAAAAATAATAGGGAAAAATTCAGCCAGGCGTGGTGGCTCACATCTGTAATCCCAGCATTTAGGGAGGCCGGGGTTGGAGGATCACTTGAGGTCAGGAGTTCGAGACAAGCCTGGTCCACATGGTGAAACCCTGTCTCTACTAAAAATACAGGCTGTGTGTTATGGCTCACGGCTGCAATGCCAGCACTTGGGGAGGCTGAGGAGGCTGAGGAGGGTAGATCACTTGAGGTCAGGAGTTCGAGAGCAGCCTAGGTCACATTGTGAAATCCTAGCTCTACTAAAAATACAAAACTGGCTGGGGGTGGTGGCGTCTGCCTGTCATTCCAGCTACTTGGGAGGCTGAGGCAGGAGAGTTGCTTGAACCTGGGCAGCAGAGGTTGCAGTCAGCTGAGATCGCATCATGTACTCACACCTCAGTGACAGAGTTAGACTCCACCTCAAAAAAATAAATAAAAATAAAAATACAAAAATTAGCTGGGGGTGGTGGCGCACACCTGTAATCCCAGCTACTTGGGAGGCTGAGGTAGGAGAATCACTTGAACCTGGGGTACAGAGGTTGCAGTGAGCTGAGATTGTGCCAGTGCATTCCAGTCTGGGTGGCAGAGCGAGACTTCATCTCAAAAAAAAAAAAATAATAATAATAATAATAATAAGGAAATATGTAAAAAGAGAACCTGAGCACCTACTGTATGCCGGGCTAACACCTTACACTGGGCCAAAATCTTTCCATATGCAATCTCATTTAATCCTCACAGCCCCAATTTTACAGAAAAGAAAACTGAGGCTGAGGGAGGTGAGTCTGGCAGCCACAGGCCTCTGAGAACTGGCTTTGGAGCCAGGCCGGGCTGGGCGTCAATTCTGCCTGGCTGCTTCCCAGTGCTGTGACCTTGTGGTCTTTACCCTTTGGAAAATGGCAATTCTGGTAGTTTTAAAATATATCCACAAACACTCTGATGCTCCTCCCTTTAAGGGGTGGCGGTAACTCTCCTCCCCTTTAGCAGGGGCCGGACATGGCTACTTGCTCTAATGGGCTATGACAGAAGTAACAGCATGTCACTTCTGAGAACAGGACATAAAAGCACAGGGCTTCCTCCTTGCTCTCTCACTCTCAAGTCTCAGGTAGGCAGCCGCCATGTTGTGAGGATGCTCAAGCAGCTCTCCAGGTGGCGAGGCGCAGAGGCCTCCTGCCAACAGCCAGTAGAGGGAGCCAGTTTTCAAGTGGCTCCTCCAGCCCCAGTCTAGCCTTCAGATGACACTGCCCTGGCCAACACCTTGATTGTAACCTCATGGGAGCCCCAAGCCAGAACCATCCAGCTTAGCTGCTTCTGGATGCCTGACTCTCAAAAACTGTGGGATACTAGATGTCTGTTGTTTGAGGTCACTAAGTTTTGGGATAACCTGTTATGTAGCAATAGCTGACTAGTACCAGGGTTAAGAGCCCCTTGCTGTCAGCATGGAGGTAACTAAAGTTGCACACAGACAGCAGTGCAACAGCCCCAGGCACACGCCAAACCCTCACCAAGGCTCATTTCCCTCCCTGTTGCTCTGCATGGCCGTGGAAAATGCTGGATCAGCTCTGATGCAGCTTGCTCAGAAAACTCACATTTGGAAGGGGTGGGTGGGTCCAGAAAAAGATGGGAATGGATGGGAAATATGGGAGTGGGAGGGGACAGCAGTGAACAGAATCATTTTAAAATTTATTATATATGTGTGTGTTATACACACATAGGTATCTGTATGTGTATGTATATATATGTGTGTATATATATGTACAAATACACACACACACACACATATACACATTTTTTTTTTCAGAGTCTTGCTCTGTCTCCCAGGCTGGAGTGCAGTGGTATGATCATAGCTCACTGCAGTCTCGATCTCCTGGGCTCAAGTGATCCTCCTGCCCCAACATCCCTAGTAGCTGGAACTACAGTTACACACCAGTACAGTACACCTGGCTAATTTTTTAAGGTTTTTTAGACACAGAGTCTCACTGTGTTGCTCATGCTGGTCTAGGACTCCTGGACTCAAGTGATACTCCCGTCTCAACCCCTAAAGTAGCTGAGACTAACAGGTTCAAGCCACCATGCCTGGCTCATTTCAATATTTCTGAGAAAAACAAAATTGTCCAATTGGAAGTGAATATAATTTATTTTATTTTATTTTATTTTATATTTGAGACAGAGTATTGCTCTGTTGCCCAGGCTGGAGTGCAGAGGCACGATCTTGGCTCACTGTAACCTCTGTCCTCCAGGTTCAAGCAATTCTCCTGCCTCAGCCTCCTGAGTAGCTGGGATTACAAGTACGCACCACCACGCCTGGTTATTTTTTTTCTTTTTTTTCTGAGACAAAGTCTCACTCTGTTGCACTGGTGTGATCTTGGATCACTGCAACCTCTGCCTCCTGGGTTAAAGTGATTCTCCTGCCTCAGCCTCCTGAGTAGCTGGGATGAAAGGTGTGTGCCAACATACCCAGCTAATTTTTGTATTTTTCATAGAGATGGGGTTTCACGATGTTGTCCAGGCTGGTCTCAAACTCTTGACCTTATGATCTGCCTGCCTTGGCCTCCCAAAGTGCTGGGATAACAGGTGTGAGCCACTGTGCCTGGCCTCCTGCGGACATCTTGAAGTTTTACCAACCATGCCACCTAACCCATCTTCCTTCTATGGGGACCTGAGGCAGGTAAGGCACACCCGCTGGCACATCCACCCCCACAACACACACACCTACCCACCCCCCCCCACACCCCCACACATTCCTACACACACACACACACACCCCTGCCCACACACATGCACTTACCCACCCACACACACCCACCCATAAACCCACATCTACACCTACACACACACCCGCACCCACACACCCACACCTACACACCGCCCCACACACACACTGACAAACCCACACCTACACCTACACACACACCTGTGTACACACACACACACACACACACACACACACACAATGCCCATGAACACCTACATACCCCCAGCTCACCTTCATGGGGTTGTTCAGCTCCTCATCCTCCCGCTCTTTCTGCACCCTCTTCTCCTCCTCCTCCAGGAGCTTCTCAGCCTGGAAATTTCTCGTGGCTCCGTGCTCCATGGTGTAGTCTGTGTTTTCAGGGTCTGTCTGGAGGGAGGATAGACAGACATTAGCTCCTACATCCCCAGGCACTGGAAACTTCTAAAGCACTACCAGCAGTTCAGGGCCCCTTCTAATTTTTTTTTTTTTTTGAGACAGAGTCTTGCTCTGTCACCAGGGTGGAGTGCAGTCGCATGATGTCGGCTCACCGCAACCTCCGCCTCCCAGGTTCAAGCGATTCTCCTGCCTCAGCCTCCTGAGTAGCTGGGACTACAGGTACGCGCCACCGTGCTCAGCTAATTTTTGTATTTTTAGTAGAGAGAGGGTTTCACCATATTAGCCAGGATTGTCTTCATCTCTTGACCTCGTGATCCACCTGCCTTGGCCTCCCATAGTGCTGCGATTACAAGCATATGATCCACCGTGCCCAGCCATCCTTCTCTCTGATTTTTACAGGTTCTACTACCTTTTCTTTTTCTTATCTTATTGCTTTGGCCAGTGCAGTTTCTTCCTAGTGCTCCTCCCATCTCTTTGGGCAAAAATGCCCAACTCCCTGGCATGGACTTTAAGGCTCTTCTCTATGTGCCCACTCCCTTCCTGCTGCCATTGCCTACCCTCAACATGACTGCAAATAAAATCTCCAAGGAGGTGGGTAGATCACTGGAGACCAGGAGTTCAAGACCAGCCTGGCCAATATGGTGAAACTCTGTCTCTACCAAAAAAAGAAAAATTAGGCCGGGTGTGGTGGCTCAAGCTTGTAATCCCAGAACTTTGGGAGGCCAAGGCAGGTGGATCACGAGGTCAAGAGATCGAGACCATCCTGGTCTACGTGATGAAACCCCGTCTCTACTAAAAATACAAAAAATTAGCTGGGCATGGTGGCGCGTGCCTATAATCCCAGCTACTCAGGAGGCTGAGGCAGGAGAATTGCCTGAACCCAGGAGGCGGAGGTTGCGGTGAGCTGAGATTGCGCCATTGCACTCCAGCCTGGGTAACAAGAATGAGACTCTGTCTCAAAAAAAAAAAAAAAAAAAAAAAAAGAAAAGAAAAATTAGGTCAGGCATCATCCTGGCTCATGCCTGTAGCCCCAGCGCTTTGAGAGGCCAAGGCAGGTGGATCAGGAGGTCAGGAGTTCGAAACCAGCCTAACCAACATGGTGAAACCCTGTCTCTACTAAAAATACAAAAATTAGACAGGTGTGGTGGCACATACCTGCAATCCCAGCCACTCAGGGGGCTAAGGCAGGAGAATTGCATAAACCCGGGAGGTTGAGGTTGCAGTGGGCCAAGATTGCGCCACTGCACTGAAGTCTGGGTTACAAATTGAGACCTTGTCTCAAAACAAAAACAAAAACAAAAACAAATCTCCAGGCTTGGGCAATTGTTGTGATGTCTACCCTTTGTATTTATTAGCACCTTTTCTCTGACAATAAATCACACGTACAAATAGGTATAGAGCATACCCTGTTTTTGTTTATTGAACAGAGTGGCTAGATACACCCTGGTATCTTGAATTACAAACTGGAACAGAAAAGCGACATTAGCAGAAAAACTGAAATCTACATTCACTCTAAATGCTAATAGTAACACTACGTTTCTTGTGTTTTTCTGGGATAGGGTCTCACTCTGTTGTCCAGGCTGGATCATGAGGTCAGGAGTGCAGTGACAGGATCATAGCTCACTGCAAACTCTGCCTCCCAGGTTCAAGCAACCCTCTCACCTCAGCTTCCAAGTAGCTGGGACTACAGGTGTGCGCCACCATGCCTCGCTAATTTTTAAATTTTTCAGTTGAGACAGGGTTTCGCCACGTTGCCCAGGCTGGTCTCGAACTCTTGGACTCAAGTGATCCTCCCGCCCTGGCCTTGAAAGTGCTGGAATTACAGGTATGACCTATGGCACCCAGCCTACAATGTTAATGGGGTAACATTCTACCTTTACATTCATTTGTTTGGAGACTGAGTCTTGCTGCGTTGCCCAAGCTGGAGTGCAATGGTGCAATCTCGGCTCACTGCAATCTCTGCCTCCCGGGTTGAAGCAATTCTCCTGCCTCATACTCTCAAGTAGCTGGGATTACAGGTGCGTGCTACCATGCCTGGGTAATTTTTGTATTTTTAGTAGAGATGGGAGTTTTACCATGTTGGCCAGGCTGGTCTTGAACCCCTGACCTCAAATGATCCTCCCTCCTCGGCCTCCCAAAGTGCTGGGATTATAGGCATGAGCCACCGTGCCTGGCCTCCAAAAATTTTTTTAATTAAAAAGAAGAAACTAGGCCAGGTGCAGTGGCTCACACCTATAATCCCAGCACTTTGGGAGGCCGAGGCGGGCAGATCACGAGGTCAAGAGATTGAGACCATCCTGGCCAATGTGGTGAAACCCTGTCTTTAAAAAAAAAAAAAGGAACCTAACGGTAGAATGTTACCATTAACATTGTAGGCTCAGGCCGAGGTGGGAGGATCACCTGAGGTTGGCGGTTTGAGACCAGCCTGACCGATATGGAGAAACCCCATGTCTACTAAACATACAAAATTAGCTGGGCATGGTGGCACATACCTGTAATCCCAGCTACTCCGAAGGCTGAGGCAGGAGAATCGCTTGAACCCAGGAGGCGGAGGTTGCGGTAAGCAGAGATCCCGCCATTGCACTCCAGCCTGGGAAAACAGGAGTGAAACTCCATCTCAAACAAACAAACAAACAACATTTTGTGTGTAGAGACCGGGTCTCACTATGCTGCCCACGCTAGTCTTCAACTTCCAATCTCCAGCATCCTCCCGCTTTGCCTTCTCAAAGTGCTGAGATTATAGGCGTGAGCCACCATGCCCAGCCCCCCGCTTAGTTTCTTATTGTGACAGATGTTCCCTAGTTATATAAGATGCGAGTATGTGGGGAAGCTGCTGGGGGGTGGGTGAGAACTGTGTGTACTATCTTTGGAACTTTTCTGTAAGTCTACAAGTATTCCAAAAGAAGTTGGTTTTTTTTTTTTTTTGAGACAGGGTCTCGCTCTGTCACTCTGGCTGGAGTGCAGCGGTGAAATCACGGCTCTCTGCAGCCTCTGCCTCCCAGACTCAGTTGATCCTCCTGCCTCAGCCTCCCGAGTAGCTAGGACTACAGGCACATGCCATCATACCCAGCTAATTTTTGTATTTTTTTGTAGAGACAGGGTCTTACTATGTTGCCAAAGCTGGTCTTGAATTCCCGGATTCAAGCAATCCTCCTTCTTTGACCTCCCAAAGCGTTGGGATTACAGGCATGAGCCACTGCACCCAGCCAAAATATTATTATTATTATTATTTATTTTTGTATTTTTTAGTAGAGTTGGGGTTTCACCATGTTGGCCAGGCTGGTCTTGAACTATTGATCTCAACTGATCGCCTCTCAAAGTGCTGGGATTA
Source organism: Saimiri boliviensis (assembly GCF_048565385.1). Taxonomy (NCBI): domain Eukaryota; kingdom Metazoa; phylum Chordata; class Mammalia; order Primates; family Cebidae; genus Saimiri; species Saimiri boliviensis. The sequence goes on from NC_133462.1 coordinate 42,206,507, forward strand.
CAGGCATGAGCCACTGCGACCAGCCCAAAATCTTTTTTAATCAAAGAAAAAAAGCTTATGGCAAAAAAGCACTCAGTGTACTTAAGCAAAGAAAGAGAAAATTTTAAGTTCTCTTCAGTCTTTCCTCAAATCCTTAAGGTAAAAATCAAACTATGACTTTTATTGGCCATGTAATATTCCGTTGTGGGCTATCTTTTTATTTTTTATTTTTTTGAGATGGAGTTTCACTCTGTTGCCCAGGCTAGAGTGCAGTGGCGAGATCTGTGCTCACTGCGACCTCCACCTCCCAGTTCAAGCAATTCTGCTTTGGCCTCCCAAGTAGCTGGGATTACAGGTGTGCACCACCACACCCAGCTAATTTTTGTATTTTTAGTAGAGATGGGGTTTTACCATGTTGGCCAGGCTGGTCTCAAACTCCTGACCTCAGGGAGTCTCTCTCCTGCCTTGGCTTCCCAAACTGCTGAGCTGGGATTACAGGCATGAGTCACTGCGCCTGGTTTGGCTTTTTTTTTTTTTTTTTTTTAGACGGAGTCTTGCTCTGTCACCCAGAGGGAGTCCAGTGGGGTCCAATCTTGGCTCACTGCAACCTCCGCCTCCCAGGTGCAAGTGATTCTCCTGCCTCAGCCTCCCATGTAACTGGGATTACAGTTCACCACCACACCCAGCTAATGTTTGCATTTTTTTTTTTTTTTTTTTTTTTTTTTTTTTTTTTTTTTTTTTTTTTTTTTTTTTGAGACGGAGTTTCGCTCTTGTTACCCAGGCTGGAGTGCAATGGCGCGATCTCGGCTCACCGCAACCTCCGCCTCCTGGGTTCAGGCAATTCTCCTGCCTCAGCCTCCTGAGTAGCTGGGATTACAGGCACGAGCCACCACGCCCAGCTAATGTTTTTTGTATTTTTAGTAGAGACGGGGTTTCACCATGTTGACCAGGATGGTCTCGATCTCTCGACTTCGTGATCCACCCACCTCGGCCTCCCAAAGTGCTGGGATTACAGGCTTGAGCCACCGCGCCCGGCCTGTTTGCATTTTTAAGAGAAGAGCATTTCGCCAGGTTGGCTAAGCTGGTCTTGAGCTTCTGGGATTATAGGTGTGAGCCACCACGCCCGGCCTGCGTTCTAATTTGTTCTTCTCATCCCCTATGATGATCTGTCGAGGTTGCGTCTGTCTTTCTGCCTTTATGTAGAATGCTGCCATGAACATCTCCTCCAAACTGCTGTCTGTTTCTTGGGGATGAACTGAAACGAGATTCCCTGGATGGAGAGGATGGGAGTGAGGAACCCTGGGGCCCGCCCTGATGTCAGGCGTGCTGGGGGAGAGGGACCAGCCTGGCTGGCCGTCTTGTCTACCTTGAAGGTGATCTCTGCCAGGCAGCGAGTGCATTTGATGTAGAAGCGGAAGATGGGCAGGCCCAGGTAGACCTCGTTCTGCACCGTCTCCTTCCGAGCGTTGAATTTCTTCCCCTTGTAGATGTATTCTCCGCATGTCTTGCACCTGTGGGGCAGGATGGAGGGACGCACGCTTTCTTGGGACTCTGGCTCTCACTGGTAGGCTGTCCCTGTGGTGCCCTGCGAGATCACTGCTTGCTTGCCTCCAGCGATGGGGAGCTCCCTCCCTCACGAGGCAGCCTGCCCCAGCCAGCCTGTGTCCAAATTTCCTCCACCTGAGAACCTCCCGTTCCCATTCACATCTTTCTGGGGTTTGCTCCAAGGGTCGCCTGCTTGGGAAGCCCCGAGTAGGTGAGACCTGCCTGTCATGCACTCCCAGAAGCCATCTCGGTATTTACAGGGCCCCCTACCCTCCAAGAGGGAAGATGCCACACAGAAAAATGCTGCCCCAGCTCCCTCTCCTTGTCCTATGCAGGGCTCTGCTCCCCAGCCCAGCATGCCCCCGGCCTGTCTGATCCTCTGCGCTTACGGTCCCATGGCCAGTGACACCCTTCATCCTCAGACCTCAGCGCCACAGCATTTTGTCTGATGTAGCCCTGATCACCCCAAATACCTCCACATCTTCCTTCTCCGCCACCAACCCAGGGGCTCTCTCCTGCCTGACCTACGGGGCCCTGCACCTGCCTGACTACCTAGCATCTCCACTTCCCGTTAGACTGTGGGCTCCATGAGGCCAGGGACTTTGTTTCTAGTGCCCAGCATAGACCCTGGCACACAGCAGGTGCCCAACCAATGAGTGCTGAATGAATGAATGAATGAATGAATGAATGAAGGGGAGGAGCAGGTCAACAACACATGGGCACGAACCAAATTTCACTGACCCAAATGTCTCCTTATTAGGTGTGTGATTTCAAACATGCTACAACATGAAAAGGTATGGCGTGTAGAACTGGTGAAATACAATCATTCTAAAGTCTACAAAGGCAAGCTCTGGGTACTGTGAGAGGGGAGGATGGAGGCCTCCCGGAGGGCTGAGATATGAGCCATGACGTACGGCAGACAAGAGGGGCCTGCCATGTGGAAACGGAGGGAGAAGGCTGGGCATGGTGGCTCACGCCTGTCATCCCAGCACTTTAGGAGGCTGAGGAGGGCAGACTGCTTGAGCTCGGAAGTTCAAGACCAGCCTGGCCAACATGGCGAAATGCTGAGTCTACTACAAATATAAAAATTAGTGGGGCACAGTGGCTCATGCCTGTACTCCCAGCACTTTGGGAGGCTGAGGCAGGTGGATCACTTGAGGTCAGGAGTTCGAGACTAGCCTGGCCGACATGGTGAAAACCCACCTCTACTAAAAATACAAAAATTAGCTGGGCGTGGTGGCTGCATGCCTGTAATCCCAGCTACTCAGGAGGCTGAAGCAGGAGAATCGCTTCAACCTGGGAGGCAGAGGTTGTGGTGAGTTGAGATCATGCCACTGCACTCCCACTCCAGCCTTGGCAACAGAGCGAGACTCTGACTCAAAAAAAAAAAAAAAAAAAAAAAAAAAAAAGAAAAGAAAAGAAAGTAGAGGGAGAGAGTTACAGGTAGGGGCAGCAGTGCATGCAAGGGCCCTGGGGCAGGAGCGAGCTCGGCTGTTGAAGGAGCTGAAATGTATCTATGGGGCCGCATCTCTGGGGCCCTATCTTCTCTGCTCACACCTTTACTAACCACCAAGACCTGTAGGTGGCCCTGGCCGGGAGGCTCTAAGAGATCCGGAGCTGAATCCCGAATGGTGAGGTGAGGGAGGGCTGGATGGTCAATGTCTCAGCCGGGACCAGTGACCCAGTGTGAACACGGAACAGGTCACCCCTGTGTTCACCCCAGGCACTACGTCCCACAGCCGTGACCGGTGTGTGGGGTCATGCAGGGGGTGCTCACCTCATGTTGAAGGGCGCCATCAGCCGCACCACGTACTGCCGGTCTTTGGGGAGCTTGAGTTTGGGGATCTTTGACGGGTCAAAGTCCGGCGGGTAGTATTTCTGTGGGGGAGGAAGGAAACATTGTGGCGTTATTTTCAGAAGCAGGACGTGGGCAGAGGGAAGGGGGTCTAGGGAGCTGTGTCAGGGGTCCCCAAGCCCACCCACGGTCCGCGACATGCAAGGAGGACTCGCAGGACTCAGTACAGTCAGGGGGAGGCCAGGTGCAAACTTCCAGACTCTCCGCCAAGGGAGTCACACACGACGCATTAAACTCTCCCAACACGAGTCATGACAACACACTAGAAACACTGTCTACACGGGAGACTCTAAAAAGCCAGGGTGTTTTTCTTTTTTTTTTGAGACGGAGTTTCACTCGTCGCCCGGGCTGGAGTGCAATGGCGCAATCTCTGCTCACTGCAACCTCCGTCTCCTGGGTTCAAGCGATTCTCCTGCCTCAGCCTCCCAAAGTGCTGGGATTACAGGGGTTAGCCACTGCACCCGGCCAAAAAGCCAGGGTTTTTATGGGGACTGGTCATGTAGGTACCCTCTGCCTCACAGGAGCCATGATTCCAGAATCCCAGAAGCAAAGCAGGGGTTCAGTATAAACCATTCTGTTGGCACGCTTTTGTTTGTTTTTTGAGACGGAGTTTTGTTCTTGTCACCCAGGTTGGAGTGCAGTGGCGCCTTCTTGGTTCACTGCAGCCTCTGGCTCCTGGGTTCAAGGGATTCTCCTGTCTCAGCCTTCCAAGGAGCTGGGATTACAGGTGCCCACCACCAAGCCCGGCTAATTTTTTGTATTTTTAGTACAGACAGGGTTTCACCATGTTGGCCAGGCTGGTCTCCAACTCCTGACCTTGTGATCTGTCCATCGCAGCTTCCCAAAGCGTTGGGATTACAGGCATGAGCCACATCATCTGGCCTAATTTTTATACTTGTAGTAGAGACAGTGTTTCACCATGTTGGCCACGCTGGTCTCAAACTCCTAACCTCAAGTGATCCTCCGGTCTCAGCTCCACAAAGTGTTGGGATTACAGGTGTCAGCCACCGCGCCCAGCCTCCTTTTTTTTTCTTCTTTTTTGAGACAGAGTCTCATTCTGTCACCCAGGCTGGGTTACACTGGCACAATCTCAGCTCCCTGCAACTTCTGTCTCTCAGGCTTGGCCAATTATCCTGCCTCAGCCTCTCAAGTAGCTGGGATTACGGGCACCCGCCACCATGCCTGGCTAATCTTCTTTGTATTTTAGTAGAGATGGGGTTTCACCATGTTGCCCAGGGTGGTTTTGAACTCCTGAACTCAGGCTAATGGCCCACCTCGGCCTCCCAAAATGCGGAGATTACAGGTGTGAGCCATTGCGCCCGGCCGCAAACAGGTCTCTCTAGGAAAGCAGTCCCAGGCTTGCTGTAGGAACTCCTGGCAAACAGGAGCCCTAGGAAACAAGGGGAGTGTGAGTATGGATTATGACAAATAACTCCTCTGTACCGCTGGAAAATAAAGCACTTTGGTTTAGAGCACTTGCTGGGTATCAGATACTGCAAAAAACACTTTATCGCCCTTGCCTCAAGGAACGTGTGCAAACACTCGGAGATAGAGGACAATGTGCCCATTTTACAGACGAGTAAACTGGGCCTCACAGGTTTCAGCTACTCAGGATTCAGATCTATGGACACGACTCCGTAGGAAAACGATGTAGTGTAGTGATTGGGAGCCTAGCCTAAGAGAGTCCTGGTTTGCCCTCTACAGAGTTGCGGGGTGCAGTTGGGATAACTAGGGGAACTGCGGGGTGCAGTTGGGACAACTAGGGGAACTGTGGGTCTTCTGCCGGAGTAATAGACGCATTAAGTAAAGCTTAACCTCTACAAAGGGCAGAGCGCGGTGGCTCACCAGTGTAATCCCAGCACTCTGGGAGGCCGAGGCGGGTGGATCACCTGAGGTCCGGAGTTCGAGGCCAGCCTGGTCAACATGGTGAAACCCCGCCTCTACTAAAAACACAAAAATTAGCCGAGCCTGGTGGCAGGTGCCTGTAATCCCAGCTAATCGGCAGGCTGAGGCAAGAGAATGGCTTGAACCCGGGAGTCCGAGATTGCAGTGAGCGCATATCGCGCCGCTGCCCTCCAGCCCGGTGCACGAAAGGAAAACTCCGCCTCAAAAAACAAAAAACAAACAGAACCTCCCCAAAGAAAGCGATTGGCTACAGGCCCAAGAGGAAGCCCCGCCCCCAGAAAAACGTGATGGGCTCATTCCATCCGGAAAATCCTATCTGGTGAAGTGATTGGGTAAAAGCCCAAGCCACGCCCCACAGGTGACTGGCTACACCCCAGCCCGGAAGGGAGGAGTTAGCGAAGACCCACCCGCCATGGGAGGGGATGGGGAGGAGTCTGGGAAGCACCGTCCCGCTGAAGGCCGTTGGGGAAGAGGCATTCCAAAGTGGAGATTCCCAGGAATGCCCTCCCTCTCCAGAAGTTCCTGAACGTGCCTTTCCGACTGGAAAGCCCCACCTGCCCATCACTTACGTTTAATACTTTTCGCTCCGACATCTTTGCCTCCTAATCGCCTCGCAAGCACTGGAGAAATGGTTAGACTCGGGAATTATCGAGCTTTTCCGACGGAAGTCTATACTTCCGTCAACGTCACTTTCTTCAGCCTCTAATATTGGCTGCAGCGTGCACAACTAACTTCTCTCATTGGTTCCCATCCCCGCCTATCAAGGTGGGAGTCGCACCTTCTTCCCTCCCGAGTTGCAACCTGTATAGCGCGAAATAAGGGTTCCGGGAGCCGTCTGGAATTGGAGAATTTTCTAGAGTGCGTCGCGAGCTTTAGAAGCGGGCAGCGGCTCGTTATATTTTGTGACGTGACTTGGCTAACTGTCGCGACAGCCCTTGTTCTTCATTTTTTTTATTCAGCAAATTTGTATTATGCGCCTGCCTTGTATGGTGGGCTCTGGGAACCCACACATCGTTCCTGTAACCTAACTTCACATGGGGTCCCGGCCACACACAAGGTGACTTAAGAGGACCCTGGACGCCCCTTGAGTCACAGATTGACTTAAAGATCAGGCTCCAAACCCACTTCCTAAACACACGCAGTGTCTCCCAAATGTCCCTCCATTGCCCACCTGTGCCTTCCCCTTAAAGAGGCCTTCCCATTCCATTCCTTCCCCAGCCTCCTCCCCGCCTTTCATGGACGTTTCCTCTGTGTCAGATTGTTCCAGGAAAGGTAATTGGATCCAAATCCCAAGAGAGGGTTCTTGGGTCTTGTGCAAGAAAGAATTCAGGGTCTTGTGCAAGAAAGCCAAAGCAAGTTTAATTAACAAAGAAGATAGGCCGGGTGCGGTGGCTGACGTCTGTAATCCCAGCACTTCGGGAGGCCAAGGCAGGAGGATCACCTGAGTTCGGGGGGGAGTTCAAGACCAGCCTGACTAACATGGAGAAACCTTGTCTCTACTGAAAAAAAAAAAAAAAAAAAAAAAAAAAAAAATTAGTCCAGCGTGGTGGCTTATGCCTGTAATCTCAGCTGCTGGGGAGGCTGAGGCAGGAGAATTGCTTGAACCCAGCAGGCTGAGGTTGCAGTGAGCCAAGATTGTGCCATTGCACTCTAGCTTGGGCAAAAAGAGTGAAACTTGTCTAAAAAAGAAAGGCTACTCCATAGAGCAGCCCTGAGGGCTGCTGGTTGCCCATTTTTATGGTTATTTCTTGATGATATGCTAAACAAGAGGTGGATTATTTATGCCTCCCTTTTTTAGACCATATAGGCTAACTTCTTGATATTGCCGTGGCATTTATTTACTTATTTATTCAGAAGGAGTCTTGCTCTGTTGCCCAGGCTGAAGTGCAGTGGTGCCTGCCTCTTGGCTCATGGCAACCTCCACCTCCAGGATTCAAGTGATTCTCATGCCTCATCCTCCCCTGTAGCTGTGATTGCAGGGGTGCACCACCATGCTTGGGTAATTCTTGTATTTTTAGTAGAGACGAGGTTTCACCTTGTTGGCCAGGCTGGTCTCGAACTCCTGACCTCAAGTGATCCACCTCCCTCAGCTTCTCAAAGTGCTGGGATTACAGGTGTGAGCTGCCATGCCCGGCCTGCCTTGGCATTTGTAAACGGTCATGGCGCTGGTGGGAGTGTAGCAGTGGGGACAACCACACGTCATTCTCGTTGCCATCTTGGTTTTGGTGGTCTTTGGCTGATTTCTTCACTGCAACCTGTTTCTTTTCTTCCTTTTTTTTTTTTTTTTTTTTTAGACAGAGTTTCACTTTTGTTGCCCAGGCCGGAGTGCAGTAGTACAGTCTCAGCTCACCACAACCTCCCCCTATCGGGTTCAAGCGATTATCCTGCCTCAGCCTCCTGAGTAGCTGGGATTACAGTCATGCACCACCACACCTGGCTAATTTTGAATTTTTTCTTCAAGTAGAGACGGAGTTTCACCATGTTGGCCAGGATGATCTTGAGCTCTTGACCTCGGGATCTACTTGCCTTGGCTTCCCAAAGTGCTGGGATTACAGGCTTGAGCCACCACACCTGGCTAAAAATCAACTCCATCTTAAAACTAACAAGGCACATTCCCTGTCAGTCACCACCCAGGTTCATAAGATGTATACAACTGAGAAAATATCTTACAAATCTCGGCAAGGAATGCTCCTACAGCAATGGAAGGTCCAGATGTCCTGATATCACATAGCAGTATATGCTTTTAAGATTGTTAATGTCGTCGGGCGTGGTAGCTCACGCCTGTAATCCCAGCACTTTGGGAGGCTGAGGTGGGTGGATCATCTGAGGTCAGGGGTTCAAGACCAGCCTGGCCAATATAGTGAAACCCTGTTTCTACTAAAAATCTAAAAAATAGCCAGGTGTGGTGGCAGATACCTGTAATCCCAGCTACTCGGGAGGCTGAGGCAGGAGAATTGCATGAACCCTGGAGGCAGAGGCTGCAGTGAGCCGAGATCGTGCCACTGCACTCCAGCCTGGGCAACAGAGTGAGACTCCACCTCAAAAAAAAAAAAAAAAAAAAAAAAAAAAGAGGCCGGGTGCGGTGGCCTACGCCTGTAATCTCAACACTTTGGGAGGCTGAGGTGGGAGGATCACTTGAGTTCAGGAGTTCAAAGCCAGCCTGGCCAACATGGTGAAACCACTTCTCTGCTAAAAATTTTAAAATTAGCCGGGCATAGTGGTGCATGCCTGAATTCCAACTATTCGGGAGACTGAAGCCGGAGAATCACTTGGGAGATGGAGGTTGTAGTACGCCAAGATTGTGCCACTGCACTCCAGCCTGGGTGACAGGGCAAGACCCCATCTCATAAGCAACCTTAAAATAAAGACAAGGTGTTCCTCCTCTTGTTTTCTGATGACGCCCTACTTTGTAACTGAGTAGCTTTCAATAAACTCTCCCTTTTCTGCAATTCGCCTTTAATTCCTTCCTGCACAAGATCCAAGAACCCTCTCTTGAAGTCTACATAGGGACCCCCCTTTTTCTGGCACCAAGAAGGCAATAAAAAGGGACAATGAATGGTGTTAAATGAAGTTACAGGAGGCCATTGATTTGGCCCTGCCCTAGGCCCAACAGACCAAACCAAAATAAAATCCCTCATGCTGACGTTTTCACCACCAAGCTGGAGCTAAGTGGTTTTCTGATCTTCCAAGAAATTGAGAATGGGAAGGAAGTGGGAAGAGAGACACAGAGAGAGAATAGTCAAATCCATGAACAGAGGCAGGAGGATCACCAGAGCTCAGGAGTTCAAGACCAGCTTGGACTACATGGTGAAACCCTGTATCTACTAAAAATACAAAAATTAGCCAGGCCTAGTGGCCTGTGCCTGTAGTCCCAGGTACTCAGGATTCTGAGGCAGGAAAATCACTTGAACGTGGGAGGCGGAGGCTGCAGTGAGCCAAGATTGCGTCATTGGACTCCAGCCTGGGTGACAGAGCAAGACTCTGTTTAAAAAAAAAACAAAAAGTCCCTGAACAGGCCAGTTGTTTTAACCAACACAAAAAAGTCCCCTCTGCTCTAACCTTTACAAGAAAAGTTAACTTTGAAAAGACCAATTCACTTTTTGTTTTCTATTTCTGCTTTCCTCGGCTTTTTTCTGCCTATAAAACCAACCTCCTTTGCATTGAGCTGGGATGGCACCCCTGCACTCCAGCCTGGGCAACAAGAGCTAAACTCTGTCTCAATAAATAAATAAAACCAACCTCCTTTGCCAAAGTGGAAGGTCTAACAGATTTAAAAAGAAAGAAAAAGAACCCCCAAATCTCCTCTGCTCAGCTCATGGAAGCATTCTGAAACTAGTCCAATTTTTCCATAGAATGAATACTTATGGTTATTTGAATAAACATAGAAATAGATCCTTCCTAGTCTTAAAACTTGAAACTTCAATTTCTCTCATCTCGGTTCCTTCCTCAGGAAACTGACCATCAGGCAAGGAACTGAAACTCATCAGATCATCACATCCAGACAACTAGAAGCCAGACCCCACCATCCATCAAGATTACTTCCTTAACATCCTCCCCAAATTTCTGTTTTTTCCCATTCCCCAGCTATATAAACGCCCCAATTTTAGTTGGTCAGGGAGACATTTGTGATTTTACCACCCCTTCTCCTTACCTGAAGCAGCAGCATAATAAAGCCTTCCTCCCTGGCAATCCTTGTTGTCTCAGTGATCGACTTTCTGTGTAGGTGGCAGCAAGACCTAGACCAAACCCCTGCATTTTAGTAGCCAATTTGATGATGGAATGAGATGTTGTTCAATTCCAGATTTGCAAAGAAAGCCCAATTAAGATCTCTGAACTAGGACGGGTGCGGTGGGTCATGCCCATAATCCCAGCACTTTAGGAGCCAAGGCTGGCAGATCACGAGGTCAGGAGATCAAGAGTATCCTGGCGTATATGGTGAAACCCTTTCTCTACTAAAAGTACAAAAATTAGCTGGGCATGGTGGTGGGAGCCTGTAATCCCAGCTACTTGGGAGGCTGAGGCAGGAGAATTCCTTGAACCAGGGAGTCGAAAGTTGCAGTGAGCCGAGATTGTGCCACTGCACTCCAGCCTGGGCAACAGAGTGAGACTTCATCTCAATAGAAAATAAAACAAAACAAAACAAGAAGATCTCTGGACTAAATAGGTTGCAGCATTTGTTTCGTTTTGTTTTGTTTTGTTTTTGAGATGCAGTCTTACTATGTTGCCCAGATTGGAGTGCAGTGGCACAATCTCAGCTCACCGCAACCTCTACCTCCCAGGTTCAAGCGATTCTCCTCCCTCAGTCTCCCAAGTTGCTGGGACCTCAGGCATGCGCCACCACGCCTGCCTAATTTTTGTGTTTTTTTTTTTTTTTTTTTTTTTTTTTTTTGAGACGGAGTTTCGCTCTTGTTACCCAGGCTGGAGTGCAATGGCGTGATCTCGGCTCACCGCAACCTCCGCCTCCTGGGCTCAGGCAATTCTCCTGCCTCAGCCTCCTGAGTAGCTGGGATTACAGGCACGTGCCACCATGCCCAGCTAATTTTTTGTATCTTTAGTAGAGACGGGGTTTCACCATGTTGACCAGGATGGTCTCGATCTCTCGACCTCGTGATCCACCCGCCTCAGCCTCCCAAAGTGCTGGGATTACAGGCTTGAGCCACCACGCCCGGCTAATTTTTGTGTTTTTAGTAGAGACAGGGTTTCACCATGTTGGCCAGGCTGGTCTCGAACTCCTGACCTCAAGTATCCACCTCCCTCACCTTCTCAAAGTGCTGGGAGTACAGGCGTGAGCCGCCGCACCTGGCCAAGGTTGCAGCTTTGCCTTTTGACCATGGATACTGATAGAAAGGGGCAATTGCATGTGATGCTTGAGGGGCCTATGGCTGTTTAACAAATGACCACAAACTCAGTGTCTGAAAAACACACACATTTGTTTTATTTATTTATTTTTCTGAGACAGGGTCTTGCTCTGTCACTCAGGGTGGAGCAGGGTGCTGTGATCATAGTCACTGCAGCCTCAAGCTCCCAGGCTCAAGAGATCCTCCCACCTCAGCCTCCCAAGTGGCTGGGATTAAAAGTGCATGACATCATGTCTAGCTAAATTAAAAAAAATTTTTTTTTGAGAGACAGGGTCTTGCTATGATGCCACAGCAGATCTAGTACTCCTAGGGTCAAGCAATCCTCTCACTTTGGCATCCTAAAGTGTTGGGATTATAGACATGAACCACTGCACTTGACCAACGCACATTCATTTTATTTTATTTTATTTTATTTTATTATTATTTTTTTTTTTTTTTGAGACGGAGTTTCGCTCTTGCTACCCAGGCTGGAGTGCAATGGCGCGATCTCGGCTCACCGCAACCTCCGCCTCCTGGGCTCAGGCAATTCTCCTGCCTCAGCCTCCTGAGTAGCTGGGATTACAGGCATGCACCACCATGCCCAGCTAATTTTTTGTATTTTTAGTAGAGACGGGGTTTCACCATGTTGACAGGATGGTCTCGATCTCTTGACCTCGTGATCCACCCGCCTCGGCCTCCCAAAGTGCTGGGATTACAGGCTTGAGCCACTGAGCCCGGCCTATTTTATTTTTTGAGATGGAGTCTTGCTCTGTTGCCAGGCTGGAGTGCAGTGGCCTGATCTTGGCTCACTACAACCTCTGCCTCCTGGGTTCAAGTGATTCAGCCTCCTGATTAGCTGGGACTACAGGCATGCACCACCATGTACAGCTAACTTTTTTTTTGTATTTTAGTAGAGACAGGGGTTTCATCATGTTGGCCAGGATGGTCTTAATCTCCTGACCTCGTAATTAGCCCGCCTTAGCCTCCCAAAGTGTTGGGATTACAGGCGTGAGCCACTGCATCTGGCCAATATTATTATTATTATTTTTTGAGACAGGGTCTTGCTCTTTTGCCCAGGCTGGAGTACAGTAGTGAGATCATAGCTCACTGCAGCCTCAATCTCCTGGACTCAAGAGATCCTCCCACCTCATTCTCCTGATTATCTGGGATCATGGGCACTCAACATAACACCTGGTTAACTTACTTTATTTTTATATTTATTTTATTTTTCTTTTTTTGTTTGTTTGTTTTTTATTTTTATTTTTTAAGATGACGTCTCACTGTGTCACATAGGCTGGAGTGCAGTGGCACGATCTTGGCTCACTGCAACCTCCATCTCCTGGGTTCAAGTGATTCTTCTGCTCCCAAGTAGCTGGGACTACAGGCACACACAACCATGCCTAGCTAATTTTTGTATTTTTTAGTGGAGACGGGGTTTCACCATATTGACGACGCTGGTCTTGAACTCCTGACCTCGTGATCTGCCTGACTTAGCCTCTCAAAGGGCTGAGGTTACAGGTGTGAGCCACCGTGCACAGCCTATTTTATATTTTTAGAGATGGGGGTATCACTATGTTGCCCAGGCTGGTCTGGAGGTCCTGGCCTCAAGCAATCCTCCTTCCTTGGCCTTACAAAGTGTTGGGATTACAGGCGTCAGCCACCGTGCCCAGCCCATTTTCATTTGTTTGATGAAGGATCTTTAATCTTTAAAGATCTCTGAGATTATTAATCTAATCACTCCTATGGAGTCCCTTTGGCTATGTTAGGCAAAATATTCATGAGTTCTGGAGACTGGGACATGGATGTCTTTGTGGAAGTGGGGAGTGTTACTCTACCTGCCACAAATGGAGTAGTCAGGGAAGGCTTCTAGGAGGAGGTAACTTTTGACCGGAGACCTGAGTGGAATCCACAGACAAACTCAAGGCTGTTTCTCTCTCCTTCAGGGCCTTGCTGCCTTCCTTGCCCACTGTTGAGTTAAATCTCCCCAGAGCCGCTCTCACCTTATTGGTGTATATCGTCAATGAGGCTGATGTCTGGGCAGGTTTGCAGGAAAGCGAACCTGAATGGATTCTACTGTCTCACTCCAGGCGGAACGCCCGCCACCCACCTTGGTATCCCTGGGCCTGTGATGTCCCCTGGTTCAGCCCTGATGCCATAGGAGTGGGGATCTGTGGTGTTTGTGTCCTTTGGGTCAGGGCTGAGTCCTCACTGGATCTCATCTAATCGAAGGGAGGAGTCTTCATTTCTTTTTTTTTTTTTTCCTGAGACAGAATCTCGCACTGTTGCCCCAGCTAGAGTGCAGTGGAGCAATCTCAGCTCACTGCAACCTCCTAGCAATTCTCCTGCCTCAGCCTCCCAAGTAGCTGGGATTACAGATGCTCACCACCATGCTCAGCTAATTTTTTGTATTTTCAGTAGAGACGGGGTTTCACTATGTTGGCCAGGCTGGTCTCAAACGCCTGACCTCGTGATCTGCCCGCTCAGCCACCCAAGTAGCAGGAATTATATAGGTACCTGCCACTGTGCCCGGCTAATTTTTGTATTTTCAGTAGAGCTGGGGTTCTACCATGTTGGCCAGGCTGGTCTTAATCTCCTGACCTCAAGTGATCTACCTGCCTTGGCCTCCCAAAGTGCTGGGATTACAGGTGTGAACCACTGTGCCTGGCTGGAATCTTCATTTCAAATAAGAATTTTTTGTTGTCGTTTTAAAAAAACAGGTGGGAGGATCGCTTGGGCCTTGCTCTGTTGCCCAGGCATCAAGGCAGTGGTGTGATCACAGCTCACTGCAGCCTAAACCTCCTGAGCTCAAGCGATCCTCCCCCTCAGCCTCTCGAGTAGCTGGCACTATGGGCTGGCAGCATCACACATGGCTAATTTATTTCACATTAATGTTTTAGAGACGGGGCTCACTATGTGGACTGGGCTGGCCTCGAGCCCCTGACCTCAAGCCATCCTCCCACCTTGACTTCCCAGTAACTGGGATCACAGGTGAGATCCACTGCGCCCAGCCCAACCACAAATTCTTTTCTATTTAAACAATAAAACATATCTCACAGTCACAGTTCAGTAAGCCCAACACAGTGGTAAAGGAGAGAGTATATCCCCGTTTCCCAGCTAGAGAAACGGAGGCTCAGAGGGTAAAGTCGGTCAACTGAGGTTGCCCAGCAGCTCAGAAGGAGCAAGCCGAGGATGCCAACCCAGGCTGGGCAGACCCCACCCACCCTCAAAACAGGTGTCCGGGGGCGTAAGGTGTCGAGGACCCCGGGTCCTGTTTGGGGGCAGCAGGAAGTCCTCACTGTTTGCTGGGGGTCATTGGGGTAGTGGCAGGGAGGCTCCAGTCACTCAATTCCCCGTAGTCTGTGAGGTCCTGAGCTGCCACTTGGATGTAGTACCTGGCTTGGGGCCGCACACCTCTGAGGATGAAGGACGTGGCTTCAATGGGCCCCACCTAGGGGAAGAGAGAGCGTGAGGTCACAGGTCACTGGAATGAGAAGATGGAGATGATCCACTGTGCACAGAACCACACAACGGAGCCTGCTGTCCTCCCTGCCCGCTGCAGGCTGCGATCCAGGACTCTGGCCCCAACTGTGCCACCCCACCCCAAATAGCATGATGGGCTCCTCCCAATCAGGGAGTGTCCCTGCCTGGCCCCTAGAGCCCCCTGTTTCATGAATCCTTCCTGGACCACACTAGCCCCGCAGATGTCTCACCTCTGAGAGACTTTGTTCATCAGGACACCCCTGGTCCCCTATAATCCTCCCCTTTCTCCTCCTCAGGACGAAACAGGACCTCTGGGATAGGACCCGATGCCTCCCTTTATCCCTGGTCTTACTATATTAACCATGTTTTTTTTTTTTTTTTTTTTTTTTTTTTTTTTGAGATGGAGTCTTGCTGTGTCACCGGGATGGAGTGCAGTGGTGCAATCTCAGCTCATTGCAACCTCCGCCTCCCAGGTTCAAGCAATTCTCCTGCCTCAGCCTCTGGAGAGGCAGGGATTACAGACAGGCTCCTGCCACCTGGCCCAGCGAATTTTCTATTTTTAGAAATAGAAAATTTCTAAAATTTTCTGACAGGGTCTGGAAGTGATGGGGTTTCACCTGAGGCTGCCTCAGCCTCCTGAGTAGCTGGGACTATAGGCCACCACACCCGGCTAATTTTCAGTATAGATGGGATTTTGCGATATTACCCAGGCTGGTCTCAAACTACTGAGCTCAGGTGATCCGCCTGCCTGGGCCTCCCAAAATGCTCGGACTACAGGTGTGAGCCACCACATCTGGCCAAAATTAGCCATTTTTAAATGCACAATTCCGGCCAGGCAGGGTGACTCATACCTATAATCCAGCACTTTGGGAGGTCAAGGTGGGACATTGCTTGAGTTCAGGAGCTGGAGATCAGCCTGGGTAATTTAGTGAGACTCCCATCTCTACAAAAAATTTAAAAATTAGTCAGGTGTGGTGGCACACACCTGTACCCCGAGTTACTCAGGAAGCTGAGGTGGGAGGATCGCTTGGGCCTGGAAGCTTGAGGCCGCGGTGAGCTGTGGTGGCACCATTGCCTTCCAGCCTGGGTGACAGAGAGAGACTCTGTCTCCTGACTGAAAGAAATTAAACAAAATAAAAAGCATGGTTTGGCTGGGTGCGGTGGCTCATGCCTGTAATTCCAGCACTTTGGGAGACTGAGACAGATCACGTGAGGTCAGAAGTTCAAGACCAGCCTGGCCAACGTGGTGAAACCCCGTCTCTATTAAAAATTTGAAAATTGGGCTGGGCCCAGTGGCTTACGCCTGTAATCCAGCACTTTGGGAGGCTGAGGTGGGCAGATCATGAAGTCAAGAGATCAAGACCATCCTGGCCAACATGGTGAAACCCTATGCTTAGTCTCTACTAAAAATACAAGAATTAGCTGGGCGTAATGGTGCATGCCTGTAGTCTCAGCTACTCGGGAGGCTGAAGCAGGAGAATCGCTTGAGCCTGGGAGGTGGAGGTTGCAGTGAGCCGAGATTGCGCCACTGCACTCCAGCCTGGTGACAGAGTGAGACTCCATCCCAAAAAACAAAGAAACAAACAAAAATTGACTCAGCATGGTGGCTCATGCCTGTAATCCCAACACTCTGAGAGGCCGAGGCAGCTGGATCATGAGGTCAGGAATTCTAGACCAGCCTGACCAACATGGTGACACCCCATCTCTACTAAAAATACAAAATTAGCCAGATGTGGTGATGCAGGGCTGTAATCCCAGCAACTCAGGAGGCCGAGGCAGCAGAATGGCTTGAACCTGGGAGGCAGAGGTTGCAGTGAGCTGAGATCACACTGCTGCACTCCAGCCTGGGAGACAGAGCAAGACTCCATCTCCAAAAAAGGAAAAAGCATTAGCCAGGTATGGCAGCAGGTGCGTGTAATCCCAGCTACTTGGGAGGCTGAGGTGGGAGGATTGCTGGAGCTTGGGAGGCAGAGGCTGCAGTTAGCCAAGACTGCCCCACTGCACTCCAGACTGAGCGACAGAGTAAGACTCTGTCTAAAAAAAAAAAAAAAAAAAAAAAAAAAAAAAAAAAAGCTGGGCACAGGGATTCATGCCTGTAATCTCAGCACTATGGGAGGCTGAGATGGGTGGATCACGAGGCCACGAGTTTGAGAACAGCCTAGGCAACATAGTGAAACCCTGTCTTACTAAAAAATACAAAAATTAGGCCAGGCACGGTGGCTCAGGCACGGTGGCTCATGCCTGTAATCCCAGTACTTTGGGAGGCCGAGGCAGGTGGATCATGAGGTCAAGAAATCGAGACCATCCTGGTCAACATGGTAAAACCCCGTCTCTACTAAAAATACAAAAAATCAGCTGGGCATGGTGGCGTGTGCCTGTAATCCCAGCTACTCAGGAAGCTGAGGCAGGAGAATTGCCTGAACCCAGGAGGCGGAGGCTGTAGTGAGCCGAGATTGCGCCATTGCACTCCAGCCTGGGTAACAAGAGTGAAACTCCGTCTCAAAAAAACAAAACAAAACAAAATAAAAATTAGCTGGGCATGGTGGTGGCACCTGCCTGTAGTCCCAGCTACTCTGGAGGCTGAGGCAGGAGAATCGCTTGAACCTGGGAGGCACAGGTTGCAGTCAAGATTGTGCCACTGCACTCCAGCCTGGGCGACAGAGTGAGACTGTGTTTCAAAACAACAGCAACAACAACAAAAAAAAGGTGTGCAAGTGCTCGTGTGAGTCCCTGCTTTCCATCCATTTAGGTAGAGGCCCAGGAATCAGATTGCTGGGCTGCTATTATTTAATGCACCCAGAATCCCAAGCACACCCGCTGCTCTTGGTGGGAGCCATTTCCTCTGCCAGACACCACCCTCCCCGGCCTCCCCCTCATCCTCCTCACCTGGTGGAAGCGGGCAGCTCCCTGACGCTTGTAACGGATCCAGTACTTGAGTGAGAAGATCTCCGGGAAGGGCCAGGATGGGGGTGGCTCCCACTGCACCTGTAGGCGGCGCCCAGCCAGGGGACTCAGGTGCACGCCTTCTGGAGGGTCAGGCTTGACTGATGGACAAGCAGGAAGCAGGGTCAGGGGACACAGCAAGTCCATTCATTCATTCACTCATTCATTCAACCAAAAAATATGTATTATACATTATATATAATAAATATATACTACATAATTGTATAATTATACATAATACTATATACAATATAATACATACATTATATTAATTATAATCATTATATTATAATCATTGTTATATATATACAATTACATAGAATTAATAATTATATAAATTACATAACATAATATACAAATATATTTATACATAAACATATATGTGTATATATATATGTTTTTGAGACAGAGTTTTGCTCTCGTTGCCCAGTCTGGAGTGCAGTGGTGTGATCTTGGCTCACTGCAACCTCTGCCTCCTGGGCTGAAGTGATTCTCCTGCCTCAGCCTCCCGAGTAGCTGGGACTACAGGCAACCACCACCATGCCCGGCTAATTTCTGTATATTTTTTTAAGATGGAGTCTCCCTGTGTCACCAGGCTGGAATGCAGGGGACGAGATCTCGGCTCACTGCAACCTCCACCTCCCAGGTTCAAGTAATTCCCCTGCCTCAGACTCCCGAGTAGCTGGGACTACAGGCATGCACCGCAACCACCTCTAGCTATTTTTTTTTTTTTTTTGAATTTTAGTGGAGACGGGGTTTTACCATTTTGGCTAGGATGGTTTCGATCTCCTGAATTCATGATCCACCTGCCTCGGCCCCCCAAAGTGCCGGGATTACAGGCGTGAACCACCCCGACCAGCCTTAATTTCTCTATTTTTAGTAGAGACAGGATTTCACCATGTTGGCCAGTCTGGTTTCAAACTCCTGGCCTCAAGTGATCCTCCTGCCTTGGCCTCCCAAAGTGCTGGCATTACAGGCGTGAGACACCATGCCCAGCTTAACCAACAAATATTGATTGAGAGTCTGTGCGCCTGGCACTGCCACAGAGCGGGGACAGAGCAGTGGCCTTAACTGACCTACTCCTGTCCTCGTGGAACTTACAATCTATCAGGGAGAAGGCAGGAAATAAGAAACAAATCTGGCCGGGCGCGGTGGCTCAAGCCTGTAATCCCAGCACTTTGGGAGGCCGAGGCAGGTGGATCACGAGGTCGAGAGATCGAGACCATCCTGGTCAACATGGTGAAACTCTGTCTCTACTAAAAATACAAAAAATTAGCTGGGCATGGTGGCGCATGCCTGTAATCCCAGCTACTCAGGAGGCTGAGGCAGGAGAATTGCCTGAACCCAGGAGGCAGAGATTGCGGTGAGCCGAGATCGCGCCATTGCACTCCAGCCTGGGTAACAAGAGCGAAACTCAATCTCAAAAAAAAAAAAAAAAAAAAAAAGAAACAAATCCATGGGTTACAGAGAATAGGGAAGGAAGCTGGGGAATGCAAGAATGGCAGTGGCTGCCATGTTTTGTTTATTTTGTTTTCTGAGACGGAGTCTCACTCTCTCACCCAGGCTGGAGTGCAGTGGCACAATCTCGGCTCACTGCAACCTCTGCCCCCCGGGTTCAAGTGATTCTCGTGCCTCAGCCTCCCGATTAGCTGGGATTACAGGCACCTGCCACCATGCCCAGCTAACTCTTGTATTTTTAGTAGAGACAGGCTTTCACCATGTTGGCCAGGGCGGTCTCAAGCTCCTGACCTCAGGTGATCTGCTTGCCTCAGCCTCCTGAGGTGCTGGGATTACAGGTGTGAGGCACCGCACCTGGCCTCATGCCTCTTGAGTAGACACCTAGCAGTGGAATTGCCAGGTTATGTGGCAACTCCATGTTTAACTCTGAGGGTTTGCCAGACAAGCTGCTTTTACTAACCAGCAGCAGTGCGTGATGGCTTGCGATTTTTTTTCTTTTCTTTTTTCTTTAAAGACAGGGTCTCTAGAACTTGATCAAGACAGTTGCAGGTGGACCAAGAAAAAAACAAACAAAAAAGACAGGGTCTCACTCTGTCCCCCAGACTGAAATTCAGTGCAGTCTCAATTTCCTGGGCTCCAGTGATCCTCCTGCCTCCTCAGCCTCCCAAGTAGCTAGGACTACAGGCATGTGCCACCACACCTGGCCAGTTTTTGTACCTTTTTTTTTTTAATTACTATTTTTGTGGAGATGGGGGCGGGGTCTAACTATGTTCCCCAGGCTGGTCTCAAACTCCTGGGCTCAAGCAATCTATCCCCTTCCTCAGCCTCCCAAAGTGCTCGGATTACAAGCGTGAGCCACTGAGCCTAGCCAGGGGGTGCAGTTTGTAATAATCTGCTCAGGAGAGGCCTCACTGAGGAGGTGATGTATGCACAGAGACCTGAAGGAGGTGAGGGAGTAAGTCATGGGGACATTTTGGGGAGTGTGTTCCAGGCAGAAGCCACCACCCCTGCAAAGGCCCTGGGGCAGGACCGTGCCTGGCATAGAGGAACATTGAGGAAGCCCATGTGGCTAGAGCAGAGAGAGCAATGGGGAGAATGGGGGGAGGGGAGGGCGTGGAGGAGACAGGGCAGGTTATGCAGGGCCTGTTGGGCCTGTTGGGCAGTAGGAAGGACTAGGGCTTTGACCTCAAGGCAGATGGGAGCCATGGCGGGCTGCAGGCAGAGGGACGGGCCCTGACTGAGGTGCTTACAGGGGCCCTCTGGTGGCTGCTGTGGGAAGGACAGATTGTGGGGGCCAGGGATGGAGCCAGGGCTCAGGATGCGGGGGAATCCAGCTGGCAAAGATCCATGTAGTGGCAGAGGAGGAGGAAGGAGGGGTCAGATTTTTTTTTTTTTTTTTTTTTGAGACGGAGTTTCGCTCTTGTTACCCAGGCTGGAGTGCAATGGTGCGATCTCGGCTCACCGCAACCTCCGCCTCCTGGGTTCAGGCAATTTTCCTGCCTCAGCCTCCTGAGTAGCTGGGATTACAGGCACGCGCCACCATGCCCAGCTGATTTTTTGTATTTTTAGTAGAGACGGGGTTTCACCATGTTGACCAGGATGGTCTCAATCTCTTGACCTCGTGATCCACCCTCCTCGGCCTCCCAAAGTGCTGGGATTACAGGCGTGAGCCACCGAGCCCAGCCAGATTTTTGCTGAAGTGTGAAGGTGTAGCCGCAGGACTGGAGGACAGATGGGAAGTGGGGCAGTGGGGTGGAGCAGGAAGGAGCTGGCAGCCCCCACCCCCGCCCCCGCCCCCACTCACTGATGTGCTCCACTATGAAAGGCAGGAAGCTGCTGCAGGAGCCCCAGGGGTGGACAGCGGTGACATTCAGCACGTAGGGCGCCGTGGAGAACAGCTGGACATCCGCAATGGTGCAGCTGGTGGCCGCTGGCGTCCGCTGCAGGCAGGGCCAGCTGTGGCCCCAGGCAGCCATGCCGAGCCTGCACAGGGTAGGGCAGGCTAAGTGCCTCAGGGAGCACCTGTGGCCTCAGCATCTCCTGCTGCCGGGCCTGACCCAAGACCCCAGGGAGAGGCAGGAACAGGCAGGGCAGCAGGTGGGGATCCCGAGGTGTGGTCCTGGTGGTGGCTGTGCCACCCCTTCCCCAGGGGGCGGGATATGGACCCCAACATCACAGAGTGCCTGATGGCTCAGGTCGGGGATTACAACCCCAGCTAGATGCTAGGGTCCTGGATTCTAAATGTTTCTGGGATGTCAGCATTCCAACATTCAATGAATGAATGACAGGGTCTCCCTCTGGCACTCAGGCTGGAGTGCAGTGGCACTATCCTACCTTACCATAGCCTTGAACTCCTGGCTCAAGGGATCTTTGCGTCTCAGCCTCCAGAGCAGTTGAGACTAAGGCGAGCCTCCCCACTCCTGGCTAATTTGTAAATTTTTTTTTCTAGAGACGGGGTCCCAGTATGTTGGCCCAGGCTGGTCTCAAGCTTCTAGGCTCAAGTGATCCTTTCACCTTGGTCTCCCAAGTAGCTGGGACTACGGATGTTTGCCATCACATCTGGATAATTTTTTTGATTTTTAGTAGAAACAGGATATTGCTATGCTGCCCAGGCTGGTCTCAAACTCCTGGGCCGAAGTGATCCTCCTACCTCAGCCTCCAGAGTAGCTGGGACTACAGGCAAGTACCAACACTCCCAGCTAATTTTTAAAATTTTTATAGAGATGGGGGTCTCATTATGTTGCCCAACTGGGCCTCAAACTCCTGACGTCAAGCGATCTTCCCTGCTCAGTCTCCCAAAGCCCTGTGATTATAGGCATGCGCCACTGTGCCCAGCCCAGGAAGCTGTTTTTTTTTTTTTTTTGAGATGGAGTCTCACTGTTTCCCAAGCTGGAGTGCGGTGGTGCCATCTTGGCCCACCGCAACCTCTGCCTCCTGGTTTCAAGCAATTCTCCTGCCTCAGCCACCTGAGTAGCTGGGATTACAGGTGCCCACCACCATGCCCCGCTAATTTTTTTGTATTTTTAGTGGAGATGGGGTTTTCACCATGCTGGCCAGGCTGGTTTCGAACTCCTGACCTCAAGTGATCCACCCACCTAGGCCTATAATCCAACCTCCCCCCCGCCCCCATCTAGCAGGGATTATAGACGTGAGCCACTACACCCAGTCAATTTTTTTTTTTTTTTTTTCGAGATGGAGTTTCACTCGTTACCCAGGCTGGAGTGCAATGGCGCGATCTCGGCTCACCGCAACCTCCGCCTCCTGGGTTTAAGCAATTCTCCTGCCTCAGCCTCCAGAGTAGCTGGGATTACAGGCACGCGACACCATGCCCTGCTAATTTTTTGTATTTTTGGTAGAGATGGGGTTTCACCATGTTGACCAGGATGGTCTCGATCTCTTGACCTCGTGATCCACCCGCCTCGGCCTCCCAAAGTGCTGGGATTACAGGCTTGAGCCACCACGCCTGGCCCTACACTCAGTCAATTTTTTAAATTGTTTGTAGAGACAGGGTCTCATTATGTTGCCCAAGCTGATCTCAAATTCCTGACCTCAAGCAATCTACCCTCCTCAGCCTCCCAAAGCACTGGGATTACAGGCATGCGCCCCTGTGCCCAGCCCAGGAAGTGTATTTCTGTTGGACAGGGCTGCCCTAGAATTCCATAGGCCTGGGTTTCAGAATATCTGGGTTTCCAATTTTCCTGATCCAGGGCTCTCGGGGCCAGAGTTCTGGGCTCTCCAGGAAGTCCAGTGTCCCCAGGGTCCCCTTCCAGGCTCTCTGACCTGTACGTGGCAATGAATGACACGGGCCTGGTGGAGTTTGGAGCAGGCGGCAGGGTCCAGGAGCAATCCACAGCGATCGGGTACCGAGGGGCTCGGCATTGCACCTGGGGTAAGGTCGGAGCTGCCGGGGGCCCTGGAAAAGGACAGAAAGAGTGAGCTTCTGGTTTACCCCAGATTGTCACAGCCTTCCCGTGCGCTGGGCTCCTGACGTGTTGCCAGCCAGCACCAGGCACATGGCAGGTGCCTCATAAAGGCTTGTGGAATAAAATAAATAGGTACGTGGACAAAACGCATCAATGTCATCTTTTATCTCCACTACAATGCATCAAGGTGAGAACTATTAGCCTATTTTCCAGATATGGAAGCTGAATCTACAGAGAGGAACTTGGGTAAGAGGGAGAGGTTTCACCGTGTTCTCCTTTTTGCAATTTTTTTTTTTTTTTAGAGGGAGTCTTGCCCACTCGCCTAGGCTGAAGTGCATTGGCATGATCTGAGCTCACTGTAACCTCCGCCCCCAGGGTTCAAATGATTCTTACTCTCCCAACTTTTTGGGATTACAGGTGTGCACCGCCATGCTCCACTGATTTTTGTATTTTTAGTAGAGATGGGTTTTTGCCATGTTGGCTAGGCTGGCCTCAAAGTCCTGACCTCAGGTGATCTACCTCCCTTGGCCTCCCAAAGTACGAGGATTACAGGTGTGAGCCACCAAACCTGGCCTATAATTTTTTTGTTTTTTGTTTTTGGAGACCAGGTATCCCACTCTGTCACCCAGGCTGGAGTGCAGTGGCACAATCCTAGCTCACTGCAGCCTCCAATTCCTGGGCTCAAGTGATCCTCCCACCTTAGCCTCCCAGTTAGCTGGGACTATAGGCATGTGCCACCACACCTAGATAATTTTTAAATTTTTAAATTTTTTTTTTTTTTTGAGCCAAAGCTTCACTCCTGTTTCTTTTTTTTTTTTTTTTTTTTTTTGAGACGGAGTTTCGCTCTTGTTACCCAGGCTGGAGTGCAATGGCGCGATCTCGGCTCACCGCAACCTCCGCCTCCTGGGTTCAGGCAATTCTCCTGCCTCAGCCTCCTGAGTAGCTGGGATTACAGGCACGCACCACCATGCCCAGCTATTTTTTTTGTATTTTTAGTAGAGACGGGGTTTCACTATGTTGACCAGGATGGTCTCGATCTCTTGACCTTGTGATCCACCCGCCTTGGCCTCCCAAAGTGCTGGGATTACAGGCTTGAGCCACCGCGCCCGGCTCACTCCTGTTTCTTATGCTGGAGTATAATGGTGTTATCTCGGCTCACTGAAACCTCCGCCTCCTGGGTTCAAGTGATTCTCCTGTCTCAGCCTCCCAAGTAGCTGGGATTACAGGTGCCTGCCACCATAACCAGCTAATTTTTTGTATTTTTAGTAGAGATGGGTTTTACCATATTGGCTAGGCTGGTCTCGAACTCCTGACCTCAGGTGATCCACCTGCCTCAGCCTCCCAAAGTGCAGGGATTACAGGTGTGAGCCACCATGCCAGGCCCAATTTTTAAATTTTTTGTACAGATTGGGGGAGCAAGTCTCACTGTATTGCCCAGGCTGGTCTCAAATTTCAGGCCTCAAGCAATCCTCATGCCTTGGCCTCCCAAAGTGCTGGAATTACAGGCGTGAGCCACCATGCCCTGCTGTAACCATTTTGTCTTCAAGGACATGGAAATGTTCTCTAGTCCAAAATGAATGGGTGTCAGCCGGGCTCAGTGTCTCATGCCTATAATCCCAGCACTTTGGAAAGCTGAGGCAGGTGGACCACCTGTGGTCAGGAGTTCAAGACCAGCCTGGCCAACATGGTGAATCTCCCATCTCTACTAAAAATACAAAAATTAGCCAGGCGTCGTGGTGGGTGCCTGTAATCCCAGCTACTTGGGAGGCTGAGGCAGGAGAATCTTGCTTGAACCCAGGAGGCAGAGGTTGCAGTGAGCTGAGATCATGCCACTTGCACTCCCGCCTGGGCAAAAGAGCGAGACTGTCTCAAAACACAAAAACAAAAACAAAAAGAAGCAAAATGAATGAGTGTGACCCGAATGCCCATCTACGTCTACCTAGGTGTAGAGATATCTTTAAGCTGTGACTGCCAGTCCCTGTCACCCACAAGGTGACATTCTTCCACCCACAATGTGGCACTCTTCCTCCCTGTGCCTCAGTTTCCCCATCTGTACAATGGGCGCGTAACCCCATCCCACCAGTGGGCACACAGGAGGTGTGTGAGTTCCCACTCCAGACACCATCCAAGATCATGTCCCTCTGTGGGGGCCCCCCCGCCAGCCCTCCAGGGATGACATACCTTCCCTTCCACTGCAGGATGGGCAGCTGGCCCAGAGCACAAGGGCCAGGAGAAGCGGTGGGGTCATGACTGCGGCCAGCTCTGCTCTCAGCAGCTGGGGTGGCGACGTCCTGGGAGACTTGAGAGGGGAGGCGAGGGCTTGGGACGTGCCCCGGGGAAGCCCAGCCCAGAGTCAAGGCCCCCCTTCGCCTTCCTTCCATCTGACTCACTGGCAGGGCACGTAGGGCTGCTAGGGAGATGAGTTAGGATGCGGGGGAGCCCCAGCCCCAGCCCCCTGGGGAATGCAGGCCACCCCTGTGCGGAAGGCCCCGAGGGTGGGGGCAGGGAAGGAGGCTGCGAAAGGGAGAAGTGGAGACCTGCTGGCTTTTCCCAGCACAGCAAGTCCTGCCTGCCTTCCTTCCGCTGCCCTGACGGGCAGGAAAGGGGAAACCCCAGGCAGGCAGGCAGGGGCTCGGGGGCGTGGAGGGAGACAGAGGCGAAGACAGGAGAGAGAGACACACAGAGAGAGGAGGGAGGCAGAGAGGAGAGAATATAGAGATACATAGACAGGGAGATGACAGAGACAGAGGGAGATACAGATGAGACAGGCAGAGACACAGATGAGAGGAGGAGGACGCAGAGAGGCAGGGAGATGATAGAGACAGGGAGACAACAGACAGAGACACATAGAGAGACAGAGATAAGAGAGGCAGAGAGACAGAAATGAGAGGAGGAGGACACAGAGAGAGACAGGGAGATGATGGAAGCAGAGACAGAGAGAGACACAGAGAGAGAGGGACAGAGGAATAAAGACAGAGGAACCGAGATAAGAGAGGAAGACAGAGAAAGTGAGACAGAGATGGGAGGATGAGAGAGACAGAGATGAGAGAGGAGGATAGACAGAGATAGAGAGACAGCAGGGTGCAGGGGCTCATGCCTATAATCCCAGCACTTTGGGAGGCCAAAGCGGATCACCTGAGGTCAGGAGTTAGAGACCCTCCTGGCCAACACGGTGAATCATCTTTGCTACTAAAAATTCAAATATGGGCCGGGCGCGGTGGCTCAAGCCTGTAATCCCAGCACTTTGGGAGGCCGAGGCGGGTGGATCACGAGGTCAAGAGATCGAGACCAGCCTGGTCAACATGGTGAAACCCCGTCTCTACTAAAAAAAAATACAAAAAATTAGCTGGGCATGGTGGCGTGTGCCTGTAATCCCAGCTACTCAGGAGGCTGAGGCAGGAGAATTGCCTGAACCCAGGAGGCGGAGGTTGCGGTGAGCCAAGATCGTGCCATTGCACTCCAGCCTGGGTTAACAAGAGCGAAACTCCGTCTCAAAAAAAAAAAAAAAAAAAAAAAAAAAAAAAAAAAAAAAAAAATTCAAATATTAGCTGGGCGTGGTGGCAGGTGACTGGGGCTGAGGCAAGAGAATTGCATGACCCTGGGAGGCAAAGGTTGCTGTAAGCTAAGATCATGCCATTGCGCTCCAGCCTGGGTGATAAGGTGAGACTGTCTCAAAAAAAAAAAAAAAAAAAAAAGACAGATGGGGAGATGACAGAGACAGAGAAAGAGAGACACACAGAAAGACAAAAACAAGAGAGGAAGACAGAGAGATACAGGGAGATCAGAGACACAGAGAGATAAGAGAAGACAGATAGAGAAGATAGACAGAGATGGAGCAAAAAAGAGACACAGAGACAGAGGTGAGAGAGGAGGAAGGCACAAACAGAGATAAAGGGAGACAGAGAGACAAAAACAGCAAGGGAGACAGAGATGGAGACCAGGAGATAGAGACAGGGAGAGAGAAGGAAAAGAGACAGAGACATGGAAAGAGACAGACAGACACAGGCGCGCAGGCCTGGGGAGGCAGCTGCCACCGCACATGTCCCAGCCATCGGGATGCCTGGGAGCAAGGAAACCCCCAGAGGCAGGCTGGACAAGCTCGGGGATCCCCACTCCCACTCCCACCTCCCCTTCATTTGCTAAGAAATGCCAAGAAACCCATGGGGATTTTGGGGGATTTGCCAAGGGGCAGGGAGAGGCTGGAGGCAGGGGCCTCCCACCATGGCCAGGTTTAGGATTTAGGAAAGTGTCTTTCTTTTTTTTTCCTTTTTTAGAGGCAGGGTCTTGTGCGCCATCGCCCAGGCTGGAGTGCAGTGGTGCGATCATGACTTACTGCAGCCTCTAACTGCAGGGCTCAAGTGATCCTCCCTCCTCAGCCTCTTGAGTAGCTGGGACCACAGGTGCGTGCCACCATGCCCAGCTAATTTCTGTATTTTTGGTAGAGATGGGGTTTCTCCATGTTGCCCAGGCTGGTCTTCAACTCTTGGGCTCAAGCGATCCTCCCACCTTGGCCTCCCAAAATGTTGGGGTTACAGGGGTGAGCCACCATATCCAGTCAATCCTGCCTTTCTTTAACATTTCCATATTTAGTTCATCATGCTCTTTTTTGCACCCATTTTGCCTTTTTGAAATGTTGCATTAAGATGGAGTTTATCCAAAGGCTGGGCACAGTGGCTCACGCCTGTAATCCCAGCCCTTTGGGAGGCCGAGGTGGGTGGATCACCTGAAGTCAGCAGTTAGAGACCATCTGGCCAACATGGTTAAAACCCTGTCTCTACTAAAAATACAAAAATGAGCCAAGCATGGTGGTACATGCCTGTAATTCCAGCTACTCGTGAGGCTGAGGCAGCAGAATCATCTGAAACTGGGAGCAGAGGTTGCAGTGAGCCGAGATTGTGCCATTGCACTCCAGCCTATGGAAAAAAGTGAAACTCTGTCTCAAAAATAAGAAAAAAGAAAAAGAAATAAAGGCTGAGTGATGTGGCTCACGCCTGTCATCCCAGCATTTTGGGAGGCTGAGGCACGCAGATCACCTGAGGCCAGGAGTTCGAGACCAGCCTGGCCAACATCTCTACTAAAAATGCAAAAAAATTAGCCAGGCATGGTGGCAGGCGCCTATAATTCCAGCTACTTGGGAGGCTGAGGCAGTGAGCCAGGGAGGCGGAGGCTGCAGTGAGCCATCTAGTCACTGAACTCTAACCTGGGCAACAAGAGCAAAACTCCATCTCAAAAAAAAAAAAAAAAAAAATTAGCCAGGCATGGTGCTGGTCACCTGTAAGTCCCAGCTACTTGGGAGGCTGGGGTGGGAGAATCACAGGAACCCGGGTGGCAGAGGTTGTAGTGAGCCAAGATTGTACCACTGCACTCCAGCCTGGGTGACAGAGCAAGACTCCACATTAGGCCGGGCGCGGTGGCTCAAGCCTGTAATCCCAGCACTTTGGGAGGCCGAGGCGGGTAGATCACGAGGTCGAGAGATCAAGACCATCCTGGTCATCATGGTGAAACCCCATCTCTACTAAAAATACAAAAAATTAGCTGAGCATGGTGGCACGTGCTTGTAATCCCAGCTACTCAGGAGGCTGAGGCAGGAGAATTGCTTGAACCCAGGAGGCGGAGGTTGCAGTGAGCCAAGATCGCGCCATTGCACTCCAGCCTGGGTAACAAGAGTGAAACTCCGTCTCAAAAAAAAAAAAAAAAAAAAAAAGACTCCACATTTAAAAAAAAAAAAAAAAAGATTGAGTTTATCTCGAATGCTGATTTGCTGGATGGGGCAGAGGGAGGGGGCATGAGTGCTTCATTTTCTGGGCGACCATTCCACTCCCAGCAGCAGAAGCCCAGCAACCACACCACACACCTTGGTCCTGTGCAAAGAATGCCTTTATTCCCGGGCTGGCATCTGGATGTGGAGGACACAGGGACTCACAGATTATCTGGTGGAAGAGGAGGGGCAGTCACGCCCTGGGTCCAGACTGACCAGTGCGTGCGTGCAGAGACCAGGTGGGGTGACGGAGCCAGCTGGGGATGGTGGAGCGGGGATCCAGGCTGGCCTCCAAGTGCATGGGCCTCGATGGGGCCGGGTGAAACCAAGTGAAGCTGGTCTGCAAGGGGACTGCAGTGGGGGGTGAGGTCCCTGCATGGGTGTGGTCAGTGTGGCCACTGGGCCCGGCCTTTCTCAGCGGCCCTGAGCCTGGAGTCTCTGCATCTGCAGAATCTGGCTGAGAATCTGCTGCACGTCTTCATCCATCTGGCCCTAGGATGCGGGGAATAGAGGGAGACCCTGAGTGCACCCCCAGCAGCTTCCTCAGGCCCCTCCACCACTCCCACAGACCAAGCCAGCCAGGAGGGAAATGCACAGAGGCAGGCTCCAACATGCCATGAACCTCTCCCCAGGACCAGCCTCCCACTGTACAGAAGGGGAAACTGAGGCCGAGAGAGCAACAGTGGCACACCCAAAGCCACCCAGGCACCTGAGAGCTAGGCCACTCACCTGAATGGCGTACAGGAGGTGGCTTCTGTACAAAGCCACCACGCTGGAGTGGTCCCTGGCAGCTTCCTGTGGGTGTGAGGGAGGGGTGCTCAGAAAAGGAGGACCACCTCCTTGCTGAGGAAAACACACCAAAAAGCGCCCTTTGTACCCCAAGCCTGTATTTTGATGGCATATACCAGGCAGCAGCCGGCTGCTAAAATATGGAAGTATGGCTGGGCACAGTAGCACATATTTGTAATCCCAGCACTTTGGGAGGCTGAGGCAAGTGGATCACCTGATGTCAGGAGTTCGAGACCAGCCTGGACGTGGTGAAACCCCGTATTTACTAAAAATACAGTAATTTCCCAGGCAAGATGGCTCATGCCTGAGTGCACCCTACCGTCCCCACCGTTCCTGAGTAGCTGGGGACTGCAGTGAGCCAAGATCTTCCCACTGCACTCCAGCCTGGGTGAGGGAGTGAGACCCTGTCTCAAAAAAAATAAAGGAAAGGCCGGGCGCGGTGGCTCAAGCCTGTAATCCCAGCACTTTGGGAGGCCGAGGCGGGTGGATCACGAGGTCAAGAGATCGAGGCCATCCTGGTCAACATGGTGAAACCCCGTCTCTACTAAAAATACAAAAAACTAGCTGGGCATGGTGGCGCGTGCCTGTAATCCCAGCTACTCAGGAGGCTGAGGCAGGAGAATCGCCTGAACCCAGGAGGCGGAGGCTGTAGTGAGCCGAGATTGCGCCATTGCACTCCAGCCTGGGTAACAAGAGTGAAACTCCGTCTCAAAAATAAAATAAAATAAAATAAAATAAAATAAAATAAAGGAAATATTTCCTGGCCACACTGAGCACGTGACGTGTGCCCCACCTGCTTACCCCAGCCCCCTCTTGGGATTCCCACCTGTGCCAAGCTGGTTGGTAAATGTTTATCTGGACTCCTCTACCCTGATGGTCCTCTACCCCCTGCCCAGCCCAGCCCTTACCTGCAGCTGCTGCTGTAAACCCTTCACCTGGTCACGAAGAGCCTCCACCTCGGGGGTGGCCAGGGCGGCTGGCTGCTCCTTCAAGGCCTCCTTAAGACTGAAGACTTCTTTGGAGAGTTCTGTGATCTGAGGGTGGGGGGGTTGTCAGCGGTCACCCTCAGCCCAGGGCTGGGGGCTGGGGACCTCTCTCAAGCTGCAGGAAGAGGCCAGGGAGGAACACTTTCGAGGGAAGATCCCATCCCTGGGGTTAGCAAACTCTGGCCCGAGGGTCATGCCTGGCCCACAGCCTGTTTTCTTTTTTTTTCTTTTTATTTTTTTAAATAGAGACGGGGTTTCTTCATGTTGGTCAGGCTGGTCTTGAACTCCCGACCTCAGGTGATGCACCCACCTCAGCCTACCAAAGCGCTGGGATTACAGGCGTGAGTCGCCACATCTCTTAAAGCTTCAGTTTGCTCATCTGGAAAATGGGGACGAAAATACTTTCTGAAACCAGGTGTGGTGGCTCACACCTGTCTTCCTAGTATTTTGAGGCTGAGGCAGGCAGATCGCTTGAGCTTGGGAGTTTGAGACCAACCTGGGCAACATGATGAAACCCTATCTCTTAGAAACAAAAATGAAAACAAACAAACAAAAAACAGACTAGGTGTGATGGCTGACGCCTGTAATTCCAGCACTTTGGGAGATCGAATCACCTCAGGTTGGGAGTTCGAGACCACCCTGACCAACATGATGAAACCCCGTTTTTACTAAAAATATAAAAATTAGCAGGGCATGATGGTACACTCCTGTAATCCCAGCTACTTGGGAGGCTGAGGCAGAAGAATCACTTGAACCCGGGAGGCGAGGTTGCAGTGAGCCGAGATCATGCCACTGCACTCCAGCCTGGGTGACAGAGACACTATCTCAAAAAAAAAAAAAAAAAAAAAAGAGCAGCTAGGTGCAGTGGCTCACACCTGTAATCCTAGCACTTTGGGAGGCCAAGGTGGGGGAATCACGAATTCAGGAGTTCAAGACCAGCCTGGCCAACATGGAGTAACCTCCACCCACCACCGTCTCTACTAAAAATACAAAATTAGCCAGGCATGGTGGCCCATGCTTGTAACCCCAACTATGGGGGAGGTAGAGGTGGCAGGAGCTGAGATCATGCCCTTGCACTCCAGCCTGGGCAACAAGAGTGAGATTCCATCTAAAAAAAAAGCTTTCTGGCTTTTAGGGTTGCAGGAAGATGATTAAAAATGGTAATGTCTGAAAAAGCCCCAATCTAACAACTGGAGACTGCTGTTATCATCATTAGCATTATTTAGGAACAAAATGTGGGAACTTGGGTACAAATCCAGCTGAAAGACTGCATGGCTGTGTGACCTTGGGCAAGTGACTTCACCGCTCTGTGCCTAAGTTTCCTCGAATGGAGATAATAAAAGCACCTATATAATGAGATCTTAATGTGATTAAATGCATCAAGTCCACAGGGCCTGGCATGCAGTAAGCACTCAACAAATGTAACTGTGGGGATGGATGTGGTGGCTCACACCTGTAATCCCAGCCCTTTGGGAGGCGGAGGTGGTTGGATCACTTGAGGTCAGGAGTTTGAGACCAGCCTGTCCAACACGGTGAAACCCCATGTCTACTAAAAATATAAAAAATTGGCCAGGCGCAGAGGCTCACGCCTGTAATCCCGGCACTTTGGGAGGCTGAGGCGGGTGGATCACGAGGTCGAGAGATCGAGACCATCCTGGTCAACATGGTGAAACCCCATCTCTACTAAAAATACAAAAAGTTAGCTGGGCATGATGGTGCATGCCTGTAATCCCAGCTACTCAGGAGGCTGAGGCAGGAGAATTGCCTGAACCCAGGAGGCGGAGGTTGCGGTGAGCTGAGATTGCGCCATTGCACTCCAGCCTGGGTAACAAGAGCGAAACTCCGTCTCAAAAAAAAAAATAAAAATAAAAATAAATTAAAAAAATTAAAAAAAATTAGCTGGGCATGGTGGCGCGTGCCGGTATTCCCACCCACTTGGGAGTCTGAGGCAGCAGAATGACTTGAACCCAGAGGTTGCAGTGACCTGAGATCGCGCCACTGCACTCCAGCTTCGGTGACAGAATGAGAATCTGTCTCAAATAAACAAATAAAGGTCACTGGTTATAATTAGTAGCTGGAACAGCAGCCTGTGTGTGTCTGATTTGTCAGTTGCTGAAACCAGGTCCCCTTTTGTTTCTAAGCTTCACTTTCCCTTCTGGAAAATGGGCTGATTTCGCAACACCCTTGCAGCGGGGACCTTTGCAGATTGCCCCCAACCTTGGCTGAGTGGACGTCTCCCGGACTAAGTGTGGGAGAGGGGGCACCCACCTTCTTGTCCTTCTCCTTGGCCTTGTCCAGGGCCTCCTGGGCCCGGCTCTGGGCCTGGCGTGCTCTTTCTGCCTCGGCTCGCAGCCCCCGTAGCTGCTGCTCTGCTGTGGCCAGCTGCGCCTCAGCCGCATGTCGCTCGCTCTTCATGAACAGGGCCTCACGCTGCACCTGTGGCCCAAGCCCCCGTGTGACTCTCAGGACACCCAACGATGCTGGATCCCAGAATGCTTATGACCCTTCTACTTTGTTCTTTTGATTTTGGATTTTTTTTTTTTTTTTTTTTTTAAGGCAGGGTCTTGTTCTGTTGTTCTGATGTGATGGCTCACTGCAGCCTCAACCTCCCAGACTCAAATGATCCTCCCACCTCAGCCTCCCAAGTAGCTGGGACCACAGATGCATGCCCGGCTAATGTTTTCTTTTCTTCTTTTCTTTTTTTTTTTTTTTTTTGTCAGACTGAGTCTCGCTCTGTTGCCCAGGCTGGAAGCAGTGGCACAGTCTTGACTCATTGCAACCTCCTCTTCCTGGGTTCAAGCGATTCTCCTGCCTCAGCCTCCTTAGTAAGTGGGAGTACAGGCATGTGCATGATGTCTGTCTAATTTTTGTATTTTTAGTAGAGATGGGTTTTCCCCATGTTGGCCAGGCTGGTCTTGAACTCCTAACCTCAGGTGATCTGTCTGCCTAAGCCTCCCAAAGTGCTGGGATTACAGGCATGAGCCACCATGCCTGGCCCATTTTCTTGCATTTTTGGTAGAGATGAGGTTTGGCCACGTTGCCCATGCTGGTTTCGAACTCCTCGGCTGATGTGATCTGCCCACCTTGGCTTCTCAAATTGCTGGGATTACAGCTGTGAACCACTGCACCTCGCCTGATTTCATTCTTTTTAATCTAGTGGACTCTGATGCTGTGGTTTTGGTTTTGGTTTTCCTTTGTTTTGAAGTGGAGTCTCACTCTGTTGCCAGGCTGCAGTTCCATGACATCATCTCGGCTCACTGCAACCTCCGCCTCCCAGGTTCAAGTCAATCTCCTGCCTTAGCCTCTTGAGTAGCTGGAATTTGAGGTGTGTGCCACCACACTCAGCTAATTTTTTGTATTTTTAGTAGAGATGGGGTTTCGCCATGATGGCCATGGCTTCCCAGAGGGCTGGAATTACAGGTTTGAGTCCCTGCATCTGGCCTTATTTTTGTTTTCTTACCCCAGGGAATATTTTTTAACACTGATGAGGGACCTTGTGAAATTAAATCAGACGTAGGCCAGGCACAGTGGCTCATGCCTGTAATCCCAGCACTTTGGGAGGCTGAAGCGGGCAGATCACTTGAGGTCAGGATATCGAGACCACCCTGGCCAATATGTTGAAACCCCATCTCTACTAAAAATACAAAAATTAGCTGGGAGTGGTGGTGCACACCTGTAGTCCCAGCTACTCGGGAGGCTGAGGCAGGAGAATCACTTGAACCCAGGAGGCAGAAGTTGCAGTGAGCCGAGATTGTATCACTGCACTCCAGCCTGGCAACACAGTGAGACTCCATCTCAAAAAAAAAAAAAAAAAAAAAAAAAAAAAAAAAATCTTAAATCAGAGGTGGTGGCTGGCTCCTGTAATTTCAGCAACTCACACTCCAGCCTGAGTAAGAAAGTGAGACCCCCCATCTCTAAAAATAAATAAATAAAAATCAAATAAACAAAATGAGATCCAAAATCTCTGCTCAGTGGGCGTGCAGTGGCCCACACCTGTAATCCCAACACTTTGGGAGTTCAAGGTGGGAGACTGTTTAAAGCCAGGACTTTGAAACCAGCCAGCCTGGGCAACAGAGCAAGACTCCACCTCTACAAACTAAAAGTTAAAAAATTAGTTGGAAGCCAGGTACAGTGGCTCATGCCTGTAATCCCAGCACTTTGGGAGGCCAAGGCGGGTGGATCACCTGAGGTCAGGGGTTTGAGACCAGCCTGGCCAACATAGTGAAACTCTGTCTCTACTAAAAATACAAAAAATTAGCTGGGCATGGTGGCACACACCTGTAATCCCAGCTATTCGGGAGGCTGAGGCAGGAGAATCGCTTGAACCCTGGAGGCAGAGGTTGCGATAAGCCAAGATTGCACCATTCCACTCCCAGCCTGGGCAACAAGAGCAAAACTCTGTCATAAGGATAAAAAAAATTAGTTGGATGTGGTGGCACATGCCTGTAGTCTCAGCTACTTGGGAGGCTGAGGTGGGAGGATCACTTGAGCCTAGGAGTTTGAGGCTACAGGGAGCTATGATCATGCCACTAAACTCTGGCCTGGGTAACAAAGCAATACTCCACCTCTAAAAGAAAAGATATCCCTACTCATAACATCCTCCTTGCAGAATGATCGAAAGTCTAAAAATGATCATAAGAGGATTTTTACAAGGTCAAAATAATCAGCTAGAAAAAACTGCAGGGTCAAAATGACCACCAGAGAAAATAACATTAGGTAAAAACAACAGGGAAAACAAACACCCAGTTCACTGCTTACAAAAACATTGTGATCATTGACCCCTGGCCTCACACCATAGACACAAGCTACAGACCAGTTGCAGATGTAATTGTGAAACTAAGAGAATAATGATGCTAGAATAAAACCTACAAGAACATCTTCATGACCTTGAGATGGAGAAAGGTTTTATAAACAGACCCTGAGAAGCAATAGTCATTAAAAAAAAAAAAAAAAAGATGGGGTCAAAAGGGCCAAAGAGTGTCAAAAACAAAAAACAAACAAACAAAAAACATAGGTTGGGCACAGTGGTTCACACTTGTAATCCAAGCACTTTGGGAGGCTGAGGCGGGCATATCACTTGAGCTCAGGAGTTTGAGACCAGCCTAGGCAACATGGCAATGCCCTGTCTTTACAAAAAAATAAAAAGTTAGACGGGCATGGTGGTGCACACCTGTGGTCCTAGCTATTTAGGAGGCTGAGATGGGAGGAATGCTTGAGCCCAGGAGGTGGAGGTTGCAGTGAGTTATGATTGTGCCACTACACTCCAGCCTGGGTGACAGAGCCAGACCCTATGTGAAAACAAAAAGAAAGAAAAGGAAGGGAAGGGGAAGGGAAAGGGGAAATGGGAGGAGAAGGGAGGAAAGGGAAAGGCAGGGAAAAAGAAAGAAGTAACGGAGGGAGAGAGGGAGGGAAGAAAAAGATAAAGGAAGAAAGAAAGAGAAAGAAAGAGAAAAAAAGAAATTAAGAAAGAGAGAGATGGGTCAAGGTACTTTAAAACACAGGAGAAAAAACAAAGATTTAAATTTTTCTTAAAAAGAAAGAAAGAGAAAACACAAGTGTAAAATCTCAAGAGATCAGGATGGCTGCAGGGTCAAACGTCTGTTCAAGGCCAGGGATGGTGGCTGATGCCTGTAATCCCATCACTTTGGGAGGCCAAGGAGGGTGAATCATCTGAAGTCAGGGGTTCAAGACCAACATAGTGAAATCCCACCTCTATTAAAAATACAAAAGTTAGCTGGGCATGAAGGCAGGCGCCTGTAATTCCAGCTACTCGGGAGCCTGAGGCAGGAGAATCACTTGAACCCGGGAGACGGAGGTTGCAGTGCGCTCAGATCGCACCACTGCACTCCAGCCTGGGTGAAAGAGTAAGACTGTCTCAAAACTGTCTTTTTTTTTTTTTTTTCCATAAAATAAGATAAAATAAAGTCTGTTCAAGTAAGACTGATGGGATCAAAACACCCGAGGGCTGTGGGGCTAAAATAGGCTACTGCGGGCGCGTGGTGGGGGCCGGCCCTCCTCACCTGGAAGACCTCGGCACTGGTCTTCTCATGCCGCCGTCCCAGCTCCTCCAGCTGCCCCTCCAGCTGGGCCACGTTGGCCTGCAGGGCGCCCACGATGCGCTCGTGCTCCGAGAGTGCCACACTGCACACACGCTCACGCTCCAGCTCTGCGCGCAGCCGGGCGGCCTCCTTGCCAGTGGCCACCACCTCCTGCTCCAGACTGGCTGCCCGGCCACGCAGCTCCAGGGCTTCCTCCTGCAGCCGGCGGTGCTCAGAGGCTGGCACCACGGACTGGCGGAGGGCCTCGGAGGCCTCCCGCAGGTCTGCCAGCCCCTGCCGTGCCTCCTCGCAGGCTGACGCCAGCTCAGCCACCCGGGCCTCGGCCGCATCCCGGGCCCGGCCCAGCTCCGCGGCCGCCGAGCGCTGCTGCTCCCCCGTGGCCCTGGCAGTGGCCAGCTGCTCACGCAGCACCTCCAGCTCCCGGCTCTGCTCCAGCCGCACCTCCTCCCGCTGCGCCAGCTCCGCCCGCAGGCCCCGGGCATCCTCCTCCGCCAGCAGCCGGCTGGCCCGAGCCTCATCCAGGCTGGCCGAGGCCGCCTCCAGCTCCCGCAGGCGGGAGTCCCGCTCTCGGAGGTCCTCCCGGGCCTGTTCCAGGGCCGCCCGCAGCTGTGCGGTGTCAACGCCGCTGCCGCCGCCCCCGCCAGCCCCGCTGCCCTCCGCCTCACGGACACGCTCTCGCAGCCGGCCCGCCTCGGCCTCCGCGGCCTCACACTTCCCGAGGGCCACCTCCAGCTCAGCGGCTGCCTCTCGCTCCCGCTGCCGGAGTGCCTCCTCCAGGCGGCGAATCCTGGTCTCCAGCTCGACTTGAAGCTTTTCCGAGGCCTCTGCGGCACCAGGATGTAAGACGGGTCCAGGAGAGACTCCTGGGGCTGTGGCCTCTACCCCTGTGTTTTCCGCACCTGGGGTATGGACTCCCGTGGCCTCCATCCCTGTGGCCCTAGAGCTGGTGGCTTCCATGTTTGTGGTCCCAGTGACTGGGGGCTCTGCTTGCCCAGCACCCACTTTGTAGGCTGGCATTTCTGCTTCCTCTGCTTTTGTTTTTGTGGTCACCACTCCCGTGGCCTCTGTGCCTGTGGCCTCCGCTCCTGTGGGCTCAGTTTCTATATTTGATTCCTCTTCTACGGTCTCCATGTCTCTGACCTCAGCCCCCGTGGGTTTCGATTCTGTGGCCTCAGCTCCCGTGTCCTCAGCGCCTGTGGATGAAGCTTCCATAGTCCTGGCTTCCATTGTTTCATCTCCTGCAGCCTCCTCATCTGTGGTCTCAGCTCCATTAACTTTGGTTTCTGGAACCACTGAGCCATTTAGCTCCATGTGGGTTGGCCCGTTTTTGGTGGCTGTGGCTCCAGCACCCTCATTTTCCCCCCAGGCTGCCCCCTCTTCTCTGGGAAACTTCAGTGTCTCCTGCTGCCTCAGTGCCTGCAGGGCCTCAGCGTGCTGCCTGCGAAGCTGGTCAAACTCGGCCCGGAGAGAGTCGTAGAGGGCAAGAGGGATGACCTCAGCCGGACCTTCCACCTCCATCTGTGTCTCATCCTTTTCAAAGTTCTCCAGGATCTGGGGAGTGGGGTGGGGGGCAAGAGTCCAGTAGGGGTTGATGTCACCATGGGGATACAGGGTGGCCTTGTCACCTTCCCTGCCCACCCTGACCTCAGGGAACCAGCCCCAGGCCCTCAGATCTGTCCCCAGCCTCACTTTCCCCACCTGGACCTTCTCCATCAGTTCCTGGTTCTGTCTGGTGAGTGCAACCACCTGCTCCTGCAGTGAGGCCAAGCGTTCCTGGGCTGATGGGCTGAGCTGCCTGGACAGCAGCGCCTCGGCCCCTGGAGGGGGACACAGAGTCAGGCCCCAGGGGACCAGGCCACAGGAGACAGGAGCTGTAGGGCTAGAGTGTTGGATCAGGGTCCCCAGGGCAGGCTCAGCAAGTGGAATTTTAAGAATGGATAAGTACAAACCTCCCCCCCAGCTTCAAACTGCCCCACACCTAGAGGTCCAGGCCTCGTCTCCCAGGGCCCCAGGGATAAGGTGGGCAGGAATGTGTGGGGAGGTGGGGGCTCACCTGGAAAGTCAGGCAGCTCACCCTCCTCATCCTGCAGGGTGGCCACGTCATAGCTGGTATTCTCCCGCTCATTCTGGGGGTAGGGAGCAGAGTCCAGCTCGGGGTTCTGCTCTCAGCCCCTGTGTGTCCCCACCAAGACACAAGTGTGGACTGGGCCGTTCACATATGTGTATGTCCCCCACGAGCACCAGACGGCTGCATTTGGCCCACAAGGACTCAGTAAGCACCTTCTATGTCCTTTGCCACCCCCGTTTTTTGTTTTTTTGGAGCCAGGGTATTACTCTGTCAGCAAAGCTGGAATGCAGTGGTGTGATCATAACTTATGGCAGCCTCCAGCTCCTGGGCTCAAGTGATCCTCCCACCTCAGCCTCCCAAGCAGCTGGGACTACAGTTGTGCAACATCACACCTGGCTAAATTTTAATTTTTTATTTATTTTTATTTTTTACACAGAGATGAGGTCTCACCACATTGCCCAGACTGGTCTCCAACTCCTGGGTTCAAGGGATCCTCCTACCTCAGCCTCCCAAGTAGCAGGGTTGCAGGCGTCCACCACCACACCTGGCTACTTTTTGTATTTTTAGTAGAGATTGGGTTTCCCATGATGGCCAGGCTGGTCTTGAACTCTTGACCTCAGATGATCTGCCCACTTCGGGCTCCCAAAGTGCTGGGATTACAGGCGTGTGCCACTGTGCCTGGCCTTGTGCTTGAGTTGTAGTCTGGTGTGTGTGTGGTTGTGTTTTCTTTCTTTTTTTATTTTAAAAATCTGGTTATCCAGTTTCTGTGGAAATGGTTGTGTTTTCAATGCATCTGTAGATTTGTGTGATTGTGTATATGACTGTCTATATGTATATATGTTTACATAATTATGTGTTTTCAGAAATACTGGTGGTGCACAGTGGCTTATACCTGTAATCCCAGCACTTTGGGAAATGGAGGTGGGAGGATCACTTGAGGCCAGGAGTTTGATACCAGACTGGGCAATGTAGTGAGACCACATCTCTCCAAAAAGAAAAAAAAGTAGCCAGGTGTGGTGGCACACACCTGTGGTCCCAGCTACTCAGAAGGCTGAGGTGGGAGGATCACTTAAGTCCGGGAAAGTCAAGGCTGGAGTGAGTCACGATGGTGCCACTGCACTCCAGCCTGGACAACAGAACAAGACCCTATCTCAAAAAAGAAAAAAAGAAAAAGAAAAGGAAAAGAAAAACTTGTTGCACACGTATGCATTTGTGGGTGTGTTGTCTGTGTGTGTGGCTGTGCGTTGTCTGTGCGTGGGAAGGGCTCACGTGCAGTGCGTGTGTGTGTGCGATGACACATTCTCGCATGTGTTTCCTGCGTCTCTGTGAACTGTGTCTGTGGTGTGCTCGCTGTTACCCATGCTCCGTCATGTGCATGGAGAGTGGTCATCCATCCCTGCGTGTGCGCGTGTGCTTGGAGAAATGGCCTTTCTGGGGCCGGGCGTGGTGGCTCGTGCCTGTAATCCCAGCACTTTGGGAGGCTCAGGCGGGTGGATCAAGAGGTCAAGAGATTGAGACCATCCTGGTCTACGTGGTGAAACCCCGTCTCTACTAAAAATACAAAAAATTAGCTGGGCATGGTGGGGCGTGCCTGTCATCCCAGCTACTCAGGAGGCTGAGACAGGAAAATTGCCTGAACCCAGGAGGCAGAGGTTGCAGTGAGCCCAGATAGCGCCATTGTACATAGCCTGGGTAACAAGAGCGAAACTCCGTCTCAAAAAAAAAATACAAAAATTAGCCGGGCATGGTGGTGCGTGCCTATAAACCCAGCTACTGGGGAGGCTGAGGCAGGCAGGAGAATTGCTTGAACCAGTGGAGCAGAGGTGGCAGTAAGCTGAGATCGCATCACTGCACCCTAGCCTGGGCAACAAGAGTGAAAGTCTGGGATAACATGGGGAGAAATGCCAGATGTAGGTGACAGGGGGATGAATGCAGCAAACCACATTGCCATGTGTGTACCTATGTCACAATCCTGCGTGATCTGCACATGTACCCCAGAACCTAAAGTACAAAAAAAAAAAAAATGAAACTCCATCCCCTGCCCCCGAAAAAATACAAAAATTAGGTAGATGTATTGACGTGCACTTGTAGTCCCAGCTACTCGGAGGCAGAGGCAGGAGAATCGCTGGAACCTGGAAGGCAGAGGTTGCCGTAAGTTGAGATCATATCATTGCACTCCGGCCTGGGTGACAGAGAGACACTCTGAGGAAAGAGAAAGAAAGAAAGAGAGAAAGAGAGACAGAGAGAGAAGAGAAAGAGAAAGAGGGAGGGAAGGAGGGGAAGGGAAGGAAGGAAGGGAGAGAGAAAGAATGAGAGAGAAAAAAAAGAAAGAAAAGGGAGGAAAGGAAGGAAAGGAAGGAAAGGAAGGAGGGAAAGACATGACCTTTCTGTGTCTGCACATTTGTAAGTGTGCATGGGTGCATGTGACCATGGCTTTGTGAGTACACATCTGGTGGGCGTGTCTGCATGTGTGTAAGGCTGTGTGTGCACTGATATGGCTGTCTTGCTGCTGCAGGAGAGAAGCTTCCCCACCCGGCCCCAGCCCAGCCCCGACACTGCTCCTACCTCCAGCAGGGACAGCCGGCTCTGCAAACTCTCTACCTCCCGTCCCAGGCTCTCCTTCTCCTCCTGTCTCTCTGCCAGTAGCTGCTGCAGTTCTTGCACCTGGGAGCAGCAGTGGAGACTCAGCTGCCTCTGGAAGGAAAGGGTGGGCAGCGGGAGGGCCGGCTCCGCCCCACCTTCCAGCCTACCTGTCTCTCCAGGCTGTGCAGGGAGCTGGCCTCCGGGGACTGACAGGAGAAGCAAGGACAGGGGGTTGGATCTGGGCAGGGGATCTCCCTGCCCCACCTCCTGCTTCGTAGCCTCCATTCCATGCACATTCACTCACTCCATGTGCAACTATTGAGCACGTACTGCATTCTACCTGCTCACTCATGACTATTTATTGAGTGCCTGCTGTGTACCAGGCACCAATCAGCCTGCTCAGTCATTACTAAGTATTTACTAAGTATATAGCACTTGCTATATACGTATTGGGCACCATTCATTCCTATTTATTAAGTGCCTATTTTGTGCCAGCTATTGTTCTGACCTTTTGCTCAGTATTTATTGAGCACCTACTGTGTGTCAGCATGCACCATTCTGACCAGTCATTCATTTCTAAGTATTTATTGAGTGCCTGCTGTGTGCTGGTATGCACCATTCTGGTCATTCATTACTAAGTACTTATTAATCACCTGCTGTATGCCAGGCACTGTTCCATTCAGTCATTCACTCATTCAACAAGTTTGTTGTTTTGTTGTTGCTGAGACAGAGTCTTGCTCTGTTGCCCAGGCTGGAGTGCAGTGGCATGATCTTGGCTCACTGCAACCTCTGCCTCCCAGGTTCAAGCAATTCTCCTGCCCAGCCTTCTAAGTAGCTGGGATTACAGGTGCCTGCCACCACGCCCAGCTAATTTCTTTTTGTATTTTTAGTAGAGACGGGGTTTCACCGTGTTGGCCAGGCTGGTTTTGAACTCCTGACCTCAAGTGATCTGCCCGCCTTGGCCTCTCAAAGTGCTGGGATCACAGGTGTGAGCCACCACACCCAGCTAGAAAGTTTCTACTGAGTGCCTCTTATGGGGAAGATCCTGGTTTTGGCCATTCATTCATGTATTTGTACATTCATTCATTCACTCACCTGAATAGACATTCACTCAATAAATATTGATGACACCCACATTGTGACCCAGGCACCATCAGCCATGCCTGCCCTGGCAGACTCAGTCAAATTCGGGGACACACATAAAATAGATGCATGCCCAAGAGCAGTAAGTGCTGAAAATGGAAATACAGAGGCCAGTCACGGGGGCTCACACCTGTATTCCCAGCACTTTAGGAGGCCACGGTGGGTGGATCCCCTGAGGTCAGGAGTTTGAGACCAGCCTGGCCAATGTGGTGAAACCCCGTCTCTACTAAAAATACAAAATTAGCCAGGCACGGTGGCGGGCTCCTGTCATCCCAGCTACTTGAGAGGCTGAGGCAGGAGACTCCCTTGAACCTGGGAAGCGGAGGTTGCAGTCAGCTGAGATCACGCCATTGCACTCCATCCTGGGCGACAAGAGCAAGACTGTCTCAAGAAAAAACCCCAAAAAACAAAACCCAAAACACCCAGGTGTGGTGGCTCACGCCTTTAATCCTAGCATTTTGGGAAGCCAACGTCGGTGGATCACAAGGTCTGGAGTTCGAGACCAGCCTGACCAACGTAGTGAAACCCCGTCTCTACTAAAAATACAAAAATTAGCCGGGCATAGTGGTACGAGCCCTTCATCCCAGCTACTCGGGAGGCTGAGGCAGGAGAATCGTTTGAACCCGGGAGATGGAGGTTGCAGTGAGCTGAGATCATGCCATTGCATTCCAGCTTGGGCAACAAGGGCGAAACTCCATGTCAAAATATAAAGAAGTATAATCAAATAAATAAAGCGAACTAGCGAGTTGGGGAGGGGTTTACAGTTTTAAAGAAAGTGGGTACGGGAGGTGTCTTTGGCAAGAGGCCTATTACATGAAGTAGGTGAGGGTAAAGAGCTGTGGGGACATCTGAGGCAACAGCATTCCAGGCAGAGGATACAGCCCGTGCAAAGGCCCCAGGGCAGGGCCACACCTGGAGTTAAGGAACAGCGAGGAGGCCCGGGTGGCTGCAGCAGAGTGGGGAGGGAGAGAGAGGGAGGAGGGAAGGAGGACGGAAAGTAAAGGGCATCTTCCTGCATGCATTCACCCCACCCAGGCTTGGCCCCATGCCCGAATCTCCTCGGCCTCCTAACCTCCTGCTGCCTCCGTTCCTTGTGCTGTTCCAGGCCCCGGATCTTCTGCAGGAGGCGGCCCCTCTCCTGTCGAAGCCTCACGATCTCCTCGTAGGCATCTTGGTCATCCTGCTCCCCTCCCCGCCCACTGTCTTAGACAGGGCCTAGGGCTGCCCCATCCCAGGTCTGAGTCAGAGCTCCTCCCCACGCCCGGGGGCTTCCCGCTCCTACTCCCATGCCCAGAGCATCTCTCACCGGCACAGGGATGCTGGCGGGAGGTGGAGGCGCCTTCCGTTTCTTGGGGGCCCCCTGCTTTCCGTGGCTGGACATAGAATTCTGGGAAGGGAGGGGAGAGAGGGTGAAGGGGGTGGATCGGAGGGCCATGCCAGCCTCCCCTGCAATAAACCAACCCAGCCAGCCCAGCTGTGTCCTGACTTCTGTGAACACTGACCCAGTACCTGCCTCCTCCCTCTTCCTTATCCCAGCATAAACGCAGACAAGACCACCTTACTGTAAGTTCCCGATCTTACTCTTCACTCTCTGCCTCAGTTCTTTCCCCAGCTAGACCACAGTGCCCTCATGTTTTCACTCCTCTGTGGAGCAGAGATGCTTTAAAACTAGGAGGGGGCAAGGTGGGTGACTCACACCTGTAATCTCAGCACTTTGGGAGGCTGGGGCGGGTGGGTCACTTGAGGCCAGGAGTTCGAGATCAGCCTGGCCAACATGGTGAAACCCTATCTCTACTAAAAATACAAAAATTAGCCAGGTGTGGTGGGTGCCTGTAATCCCAGCTACTAGGGAGGGTGAGGCAGGAGAATCACTTGAACTCAGAGGGTGGAGACTGCAGTGAGCCGAGATCTTGCCACTGCACTCCAGCCTGGGCAACAGAGATAAAAACAAACAAAAACGGAAAGAAGGGAAGAGGCCAGATCTGTTTCCTTCCCTGAAGACACCAACCCTCAACAACCTCAGTCCCCTCTGCCCT
Source organism: Saimiri boliviensis (assembly GCF_048565385.1). Classification (NCBI taxonomy): domain Eukaryota; kingdom Metazoa; phylum Chordata; class Mammalia; order Primates; family Cebidae; genus Saimiri; species Saimiri boliviensis. The sequence continues at coordinate 42,250,854 of NC_133462.1, forward strand.
CCCACCCCAGCCCCACAATTTGGTCCCCTCCCCCTAGTATTCTCACCCAGTTCTAGGAGTTAGGCTGGGTATGTTGCCGCCACTTGGTGGCAGCATACCCTGAAGGCAGCATTCTTTCCAAACTGGTTTTCCCAGGTCTAACTTCTCTTCTCACAGAGCTTGGGGCAGGGGAGAAGTTAGTGTGGATGCAGGGAAGAGGGCCTCCTTCACTGCTTAGGGGTCCATACCTGAGATGATGCCTCGCCTGAGTCATCCTCTGGGAAGGCGGGGGAGAAAGGGAAGCAGGGTCAGGCATTCTGTTTCCAGCCCCAGGAAGGGCATTGGTGGGCCCCAGGGACTTGTAGGAGGCTCCTGATTTCCCCAAGAATTGGGACATTTAAGGTAGAAACCTGGCACTTGGGTAGAGTGCTGAGGGGGGACTTGGAACTGTTAAAAAGAGAGGACAGCTGGGCACCGTGGCTTACGCCTGTAATCCCAGCACTTTGGGAGGCTGAAGTGGGCAGATCACTTGAGGTCAGGAGTTCCAGATCAGCCTGACCAGCATGGTGAAACCCCGTCTCTACTAAAAGTACAAACCAGGCTGGGCACAGTGGCTCACATCTGTAATCTCAGCACTTTGGGAGGCCAAATCGGGCAGATCACAAGGTCAAGAGATTGAGACCATCCTGGCCAACATGGTAAAACCCTGTCTTTACTATAAAAACAAAAATTAGCTGGGTGTGGTGGCAGGAGCCTGTAGTTCCAGCTACTTGGGAGGCTGAGGCAGGAGAATTGCTTTAACCTGGGAGGCGGAGGTTGCAGTGAGCTGAGATTGCCACTGCACTGCAGCCTGGTGACAAAGCAAGACTCCATCTAAAAAAAAGAAAGAGGACAGGCCAGGTACAGTGGCTCACACCTGTAATCCCAGCATTCGGGGAAGCCGAGGTGGGTGGATCACCTGAGGTCAGGAGTTCAAGAACAGCCTGGCCAACATGGTGAAACCCAAACTCCACTAAAAATGCCAAAATCGGCCAGGCGCAGTGGCTCACACCTGTAATCCCAGCACTTTGGGAGGCCGAGGCAGGTGGATCACGAGGTCAAGAGATCGAGACCATCCTGGTCAACATGGTGAAGCCCTGTCTCTACTAAAAATACAAAAAATCAGCTGGGCATGGTGGCGCATGCCTGTAATCCCAGTTACTCGGGAGGCTGAGGCAGGAGAATTGCCTGAACCTAGGAGGTGGAGGTTGCAGTGAGCCGAGATCGCGCCATTGCACTCCAGTCTGGGTAACAAGAGCGAAACTCCGTCTCAAAAAAAAAAAAAAAAAAAGCCAAAATCAGCCAGGTGTGGTGGCAGGCGCCTGGTGTCCCAGCAGGTTGGGAGGCTGAGGCAGGAAAATTGCTTGAACCATGCTCTGCTAACTTTTGTATTTTTAGTGGAGACAGGGTTTCACTATTTTGGTCAAACCGGTCTTGAACTCCTGGCCTAAAGTGATTTGCCCACCTTGGCCTCCCAGAGTACTGGGATTATAGGCATGAGCCACCTTGACCGGCAGGGGGTGCCTTTCTTAAGAGAGGCAAAGTTTTTTCTGTATAGATGACCCAGGAAAGCAGAAGCAGACCCCCTCTCAGACTACACTAAATGCCCTGGGGCTCCTTGAAACTGTTCTGAGTAGAATCCGGTAAGTGCTGGGACCTCCTAGAATGCAGCCAATTGGGGGTACCTTGACACTATCCGCAATAGAGAAGGGCGGGGTGATGAGAAGCTGCCAAGCTGATGCAGCGGGGAGGCGGGGCTTGCATACCTCTGGGTGGGGAGGGGCGCTGGGCCGCCTCTTGCAGCAGGTGCAGGATGAGTTTGTCCCCCGCCAGGGCACCATAGTGAGCCGCGTCCTGCCCCAGCGCATCGGTGATGCCCAGCTGAGCTCCGCCCTGCAGCAGGACCTCCACTGTTTCCGGGCTGGCCCCTTCACAGGCCAGCATCAGGGCCGTCCTACCAGAGGAGGGAGCTACTGAGGAGATGAGAACATCCCCCAAACCCCCAGGCCCATCTCAGGACCCAGGCCAAGCTGGGAAGAGGAGGCTGGCTAGATCGCCTTACTCAGAGAGGTTAAGAGTCTAGCCCAAGGTCACACAGCATAAGGTGGACGAGCTGGGAGGGGAGATGCTCACCTGCCTTGCAGGTCCTGGTTGTTCACGGCAGCCCCTTGCTGCAGAAGGAGACGGCACAGGTCTGTGTGACACATCTGAGCTGCTATCATGAGGGGTGTTGCGCCTGACTGGCAGGGAGGAGGAGGGATGCGATGGCATGAGAAACTAACCCCCCGGAGGTGCAGAGGCCTATATAACCACCCTCGAGTTTCACCCCAAACTTTCTCAAACTTTCAAAGGGTGCCTGAGATACCGCCACTTGGTGGCAGCATACCTCCAGCATAGTATCTTTCCCAAAGAGATCCCAGAAGCTCACCCGATCTTGGGGGTTTAGATGGGCCTTAAAGGAGCAGAGCATCTCTGAGCAGGAGAGACAGCCACCAGCCGCTGCAAAAGAGAAAAGGTCGTTGGGTGCAGTTGCTCAAGCCGGTAGTCCCAGCACTTTGGAAGGCTGAGGCAGGAGGATCGCTTGAGCCCAGAAGTTTGAGACTAACCTGGGCCAACATAGTGAGACCCTGTCTCTAGCAAAAAAATGCAAAAATTATCTGGGTGGCCCCAGCTGAAGGCTCAGGAGGCTGAAGTGCGAGGACCGCTTGAGCTCAGGAGTTTGAGGTTGTAGTTAGCCATGATGGCACCACTGCACGCCAGCCTGGGTGACAGAGGGAGACCTTGTCTTAAAAACCAACAAAAGAAAGGAAGAAAAGCAAAATCAGGGAAGAGTAGGGGTAGGGAAGATGTTGACATTTTCTGGGGACTTTCTGCCCGGATGTGACCCTGCATCTTTTTTTCTTTCTTTATTCATTTATTTTTTAGATGGAGTCTCACTTTGTCACCAGGCTGGAGTGCAGTGGCATAATCTCAGCTCAGTGCAACCCCCACCTCCCAGGTTCAAGTGATTTTCCTGCCTCAGCCTCCCAAGTAGCTGGAACTACAGGCTCCTGCCACCACACCCAGCTAATTTTTGTTTTTATAGTAAAGACAGGGTTTTACCATGTCGGCCAGGATGGTCTCAATCTCTTGACCTTGTGATCTGCCCGATTTGGCCTCCCAAAGTGCTGAGATTACAGGCGTGAGCCACTGCGCCCAGCCCTTGCTCCTTTATTTAATGACAAATTCCCACCGGGCCTGTGAGATTCATAACAAATGCATATTTCGCATTTTACAGATGCAGAAACTGAGGCCCCAACAGGCCTGTGGTCACCCAGTGTGGTGAGAGTCAGAGTCACATGCAGGATCTAGGTGTGCTAACTCCCAGGCTGGAGCACTGTGGTTCCCTCTTTACTTTTTGTAGAGAAGAGGTCTCGCTGTGTTGCCCAGACTGGTCTTGAACTCCCAATCTCAAATGATCTGCCCGCCTCAGGCTCGAAAATGCTGGGATTAGAGGCATGAGCCATCATGTCCAGATAATTTTAAATTTATACTTATATAGATATATTATTATTATTATTATTATCATTTTGAGACGAACTTTCACTCTTGTTCCCCAGGCTGGAGTGCAATGGTGCGATCTCGGCTCACTGCAACCTCTATCTCCCAGGTTCAAGCCATTCTCCTGCCTCAGCCTCCTGAGGAGCTGGGATTACAGGTGCCTGCCACCACACCCAGCTAATTTTTGCGTTTTTAGGGTTTCACCATGTTGGCCAGACTGGTCTTGAACTCCTGATCTCAGGTGATCCACCTGCCTTGGCCTTCCAAAGTGCTGGGATTTACAGGCATGAGCCACCGTGCTTGGCCTAATTTTTATATTTTTAGTAGAGACAGGGTTTCTCCATGTTTCCCAGGCTGGTCTCAAACGTCTGAGCTCAAGTAATCCTCCCACCTCTGCCTCCCATAGTGCTGGGATTACAGGCGTGCACAACCACGCCTGGCCGGTCTATTTACATTTTAAGAGATACCCTTCTTTTATTTATTAATTTATTTTTCTTTTTTCTTTTTTCTTTTTTTTTAAAGACAGGGTTTCACCATGATGGCCAGGCTGGTCCTGAACTCCTGACCTCAGGTGATCCACCCGCCTCGGCCTCCCAAAGTGCTGATTTTATTTTATTTATTTATTTATTTTTTTGAGAGTCTTGCTCTGTCACCAGGCACCAGGTTGGAGTGCAGTGGCACAATCTCAGCTCACTGCAACCTCCGCCTCCTGGGTTCAAGCAATTCTCCTGCCTCAGCCTCCCGAGTAGTTGGGACTCCAGGCACATGCCACCAGGCCTGGCTAATTTTTGTATTTTTAGTAGAGACAGGGTTTCACCATGTTGGCCAGGATGGTCTTGATCTTTTGACCTTGTGATCCACCCGCCTCAGCCTCCCAAAGTGCTGGGATTTACAGGCGTGAGCCACTGTGCCTGGCCCCAAAGTGCTGAGATTATGGGCGTGAGCCACCGCACCTTGCCAAGAGATTCCCTTCTACTGCCATTTGCACAGGACCAGAGTGGACAGGGAGGCTCCCCAGGAGGCTGTGTGGCTGAGACAAGGGCACAGTCTCTGGAATCCCTGGGGATTAATTCCAGCAGGTTGACGTACAGTCAGATTAAGCACAAGAATCCATTTTTCAGTCGACAAACTCTGAATACTTGCTGTGTGCCTGAGGGATGATGAGGTTCTGATTGCTGCAAACCTTACCTACAACACGTAGAACAGTGCCTGACACACAGCAGGTACTCAATAACTGGTTTTGGTTTTGGTTTTTGAAATGGAGTCTCTCTCTGTCACCCATGCTGCAGTGCGGTGGCACAATCTCGGCTCACTGCAATCTCCATTTTTCAGGTTCAAGCGATTCTCCTGCCTCAGCCTCCTGAGTAGCTGGGATTACAGGCACGTGCCACCATGCCCGGCTAACTTTTTATTAGTAGTAGAGATGGGCTTTCACCATGTTGGCCAGGCTGGTCTCGAACGCCTGACCTCAAGTAATTCACCCGCCTTGACCTCCCAAAGTGCTCAATACTGCTGAGCGACAACCAATGAGCTCCTATATACTGACTAGAGGCATTGCCGCCACTAGGTGGCAGCGTACTCCAACTGCAGGGAATTCTTACCCAGCGACTAAAACCCCAAAAGAAGCCCAATTTTATTCTGAGTTTCCAAAAGAACAGATGTTTCTTGAGTCATCAGTGAAAGCGATACCTGAATTTCACGGGCACAGCGGACAGATTGGGGGCTGGGTTTTGGCTCAAGTGGGTGGGTCCCTTTCCCTTCCTTGGGGAAGGAGTTTGGATTTGGTGATGAAGGTGCCAGAGGCCTGGAGCTATGATTTTCCTGATATCTCCTAGGAGCTCTTCAAAGAAAATTAAACCCTAGGGGCCTGTCCCCATTGTCACAAAGACCAGGAGTACAATCGGCTGCTCCTTGAGGTCAGACAACCTGGATTCACTATCTGCTGTGGACAAGTGACACCTTGTTAAGCCTCATCTGTGCAATGGGCTAATAGTCTGTGGTTCAAAGGGTAACTGGGATTTAAGATGGGTTCTAGTGCCTGGCACATTGTAGGTAATAAAAAAGGAGGAGAAGGGCCAGGGGCTGTGGCTCACACTTGTAACCTCAGTACTTTAGGAGGCAGGTGAATTGCCTGAGGTCACGAGTTTGAGACCAGTCTGACGAACACAGTGAAACTCCATCTCTACTAAAAATACAAAAAAATTAGCTGGACATGGTGGCGTGCGCCTGTAATCCCAGCTACTCATGAGGCTGAGGCAGGAGAACTGCTTGAATTCAGGAGGTCGAGGTTGCTCTGATCCGAGATTGCACTAACACACTCCAGCCTAGGCAACACAGCAAGACCCTCTCTCAAAAAAAAAAAAAAAAAAAAAAGGCTGGATGTGGTGTAAAAAAAAAAAAAAAAGAAGAAGAAAAAGCTGGGCAAGGCTTCATGCCTGTAATCCCAGTACTTTGGGAGGCCAAGGCGGGTGAATCACCTGAGGTCAGCAGTTTGAAACCAGCCTGACCAACATGAAGAAACCCCATCTCGGCCGGGCGCGGTGGCTCAAGCCTGTAATCCCAGCACTTTAGGAGGCCGAGGCGGGTGGATCACGAGGTTGAGAGATCGAGACCATCCTGGTCAACATGGTGAAACCCCGTCTCTACTAAAAATACAAAAAATTAGCTGGGCATGGTGGCACGTGCCTGTAATCCCAGCTACTCAGGAGGCTGAGGCAGGAGAATTGCCTGAACCCAGGAGGCGGAGGTTGCGGTGAGCCGAGATCGCGCCATTGCACTCCAGCCTGGGTAACAAGAGCGAAACTCCGTCTCAAAAAAAAAAAAAAAAAGAAACCCCATCTCTATTAGAAATACAAAATTAGCTGGTCGTGGTGGCAGGTGCCTGTAGTCCCAGCTACTAGAGAGGATGAGGAAGGAAAATTGCTTGAACCTAGGAGGCAGAGGTTGCAGTGAGCCAAGACTGTGCCACTGCATTCCAGCCTGTGCAACAACAGAGTGAGACTCTGCGTCAAAAAAAGAAAAAATAAAAAAATAAATAAATAAATAAAAAAGACAGAAAAGCAAAGAAAAGAAAAAGGAAAAACAGGGGACAGGAAGCTTCACAGCGGGTCCCCAGGGCCCGGGGTAGAATAACCCCCAAGTCTAGCACCCTCTGGGCTATGGGGTCAGGGCAGGGCCGGGCTGCACCTACCTGCATGGTGTAGGGCCGTCCAGCCGCTGCTATCCACGACGTCCACCACACAGGAGGCCTGGGGATGGGGGGAGTCCTTTGAGGCGGAGCCATCCTTCTTGCTGTCTGATTCTCTAGGACTGCCTTCCCCACCCTGGGCTCTGCTATCCTTCAGCCTCTCTACCTCACCCTTCCCAGGCCCCCAGGTGACTCCATTTTCATGAAAATTGGTGGGAAAAGAAAATAGCTGGGAGCTGAGAAGCATCTGAGAGTTTGGGGCATAGCTGGGAACTCTGAGAGTGGCTGGGGCTAAGAAAGGACCTAGGACTTAGGGAGAAACAGAGCTCAGGAAGTATCTGGTGTCGGGAGTGTATCTTAAGTGGGAGAAGCATCTGGATGCTCTGAGAGTATCTGGTTATCCAGGGAGTAGCTGGGATTCTGGAGGAAAAGGGGCCAAGGAATATCTAGGAGTCATAGAGCATCTGGGGGTTCAAGGAATTGCTGGAACTCAGGATTAGTAGGGATCAAGGGCGTATCTGGGGTTCAGGGAATAGCTGAGACGAGAAAGTAAATGACCTGCAGTAGTTGCTTCAAGCACTGTGGGTGCCCGTATTTGGCGGCCAGGTGGAGTGCATTGTAACCTGAGGAAGGAGAGAAGATTTACTGGAGCTCCAGCTATACAAGTAGCTCCCAGTTGCTCCCTCCCTATGCCATGCCAACTATTTGTGATGAGATTCTGAGTCTAGCAAAGTCCCAAACCCCAGTACTTCTCTCTCTTTTTTTCCCCTGCAGACAGGACCTTGCTCTGTCACCCAGGCAGTGTGATCATAGCTCACTGCAGGCTTGAACACCTAGACTCAAACGATTCTGTCTCAGCCACCCAAGCGGCTGGGATTACAGGCAAGAGCCACCATGTCTGGCTAATGTATTTGTATTTTCTGTAGAGATGGGGTCTTGCTATGTTGCCCAAGCTGATCTTGAACTCCCTGACTCAAGTGATCCTCCCACCTCAGCCTCCCAAAGTGCTGGGATTACAGGCATGAGCCACGAAGCCCAGCCCTCAGGTACGTCTCAAAATAACGCTACTCCCTGTGCCCAGAGACTCTTCAACCCATGGTTAGTCTGTATTCCAGACAATTCCACCTCAGCGACACTCCACACCCACCTATTCCTCAAGCCCTATTGCTTCAGCTACTCCCCATGTCCCCAGACACTCTACAGGGTCAGCTCCGCCAAAGCTGCAGCTCTGCCCTGGACAACCCACAGCTGCTGTGTATGTTCTTGCCAATCCACGTACCCTTGCTCTTCTCTGTCAACTCTGGTGATCTGCGATTCCCCAGCTACTCAAACATCTACCCTGCCCACTAGGCCTGTGGCCCTAAAGCTTCAGGTGTGACTGTGTCCCCATGCCTAGTTGCCTCCTGAGCCCCAACTACTCCTTTGGCTGCACATTTTTATCTCAATTATTCCCCCAGGTCCCCAGTTAAGCCATGCACCCAGGTTCTCCTTGTACCCCAGATATTCCAAGAGCTCAAGCTACTCCCAGAGCTCCAGCTGCTCCCGGAGCTCCAGCTGCTCCTAGATCCCAGCTCTCCCCTGTATCTCAGATATTCCCCAAACACTGCTTGTTATTCTCATGCCCCAGATACGCTGCAAGCTCAGCTACTCCCAGGAATCTCGTTTCTCCTCCAAACTCTAAGTAGCTTCCTTCAGTCACTTCCTTGAGCTCAGATACTTCCACATCCCAGATGCACCTCAAGACTTAGTTTGTCCAACAGTCCCAGTTATCTCCCAAGCCCCAGGTTCTTCCTCTGCCTCAGTCACTTTCTAGAAACTTCCCCAGGCTGGGCATGGCGGCTTACACCTATAATCTCAGCACTTTGGGAGGCTGAGTGGAAGTATCACTTGATCCCAGGACTTCAAGACTAGCCTGCACAACACAGGAAGACCCCCTCTCTCATAAGAATACAAAAATTAACTGGGCGTCGTGGTGTGTGCCTGTAGTCCCAGCTACTTGGGAGGCTGAGGTGGGAGGATCGCTTGAACCTAGGAAGTGGAGGTTGCAGTGAGCCGAGATCACACCCACTATACTCAAGCCTGGGTGACAGAGGGAGATCCTGTCCCCCCCAAAAAAAGAAAAACAAAACAACAAAACCCCCAAAACTCTGCAGCTATCCCCCAAGCCCAGGCTACTTCCCCATCCAACTGAACCAATACCTGAATCCTAGTCACTCTCCATCCACAAGCTGTCCATTTGCTTTGCTCAGTGCCAACCACAGTCTCTGTCTTTGGGTACCCTGCTCTAACATGCCCCTGGGTTTCTCCCTGGAGGCAAGGGAGGGGCATTGGAGGGAGCCCCCACTTTTCAGCAGGGAACATTGAGGTCTGGAAGCAGGACCTTGTGGGACCCTCTCACTGGGCACCTGGGCTGAGTTTCTCCTCCCTCCCCAGGGCCAGGCTGGCAGTACCTGCCCCGTCCGTGCTCATGACATTGGTGCCATGAGCTATCATCACCTCCAGACAGCTGGCCGCACCCCGCATGGCAGCCAGGTGGAACCTGGAGGTGAGAGATGAGGGTTCAGCTGCAGGGTCGCCACCCCTCAGCCATCCCACTCCCAGGTCGAGGGCACTCACGCAGACTTGCCCTCCGGGTCTAGCTTTGTGGGCACCAGTCCCTTGCGGGCGATGAGGGTGGCCACCCGAGGTGCATCGTTGTTCTCCACGGCTTGTAGCAGCCTCTCGTCACTCTTGCCCCAGTCTTGACTCTGCAGGGTATACACAGGGGTGCATGGGGCAGGGTTGGCTGCTGCCCCCTCCCTACGCCCCCTGGCATGGGCCCCAGGCTCTCACCGCCCGCCCCTGGGCACTTGCCTGGCACCTGCCTCTGGCTGCCGGCTTCGGGATGGGGCAGGGGCCACAGGGCGGGCAGGAGCCGAGGTCAGTGGGGCTGAGCCGAAGCTGCAGGGGGAGGTGGTCCTGGGCGGGGGGGTCCTCAGATAGTGTCCCCCAATCCTACGACCCCCAGGCCCATCACCCCAGTTGTCCAACAAAAGTCCACCACCAGCATCATCCCCTGAGCAGCCCTCCCACTACCCACCCCAAGCATCGATTTCAAAACTTTGTTCCCTGGGCTGGGTGCGGAGGCTCACGCCTGTAATTCCAGCACTTGGGGAGGCCAAGGTGGGAGGATCGCTTGAGCCCAGGAATTTGAGACCAGCTTGGGCAACACAGTGGGACCCTGTCTCTACAAAAAATAAAAAAATAAAAAATCATCAGGGCATGGTGGTTCATGCCTGTAGCTGCTTGGGAAGCTGAGGTGAGAGGACCATTTGAGACCAGGAATTTTGAGACCAGCCTGGGCAACACAGCAAGACCCCCTTTGTTCAACAAAAAAAGTTGTTCCCCTTTGCTTGTAACTGAGGAGACAAAAAAAGAAAAAGAAAAGTTGTTCCCCAATTCGTTATTTAGTGAAAGCCACCCCTGCAACACCACCCCCAGCAAACAGATCCATGAGTCTTTTCCAAACTACCCTCCTAAGTCCCATCGGAAACCCCAAAAGATCCCTCTACATGTCTCTCAGAACCACCCTCTGCCCTGTTTATTCACAACTGCCCTGAAATGCCACCACTGTCCCCTAAACATCCCGAGGCTTCTCCGCCAAAAACTAGAGCCTGAAATGCATTACAAAATGTCTCCCCCAAATTCCTGAAGTGTTCTCAAAAAGCATCCTTCCCCATGATCCCGTCAGGTCCCAAAAATATCCTCCAAAAACATCCCTCAAATGTTCTCCCAAACTGTTCTGCAAATCTCATTACCTCTTCCCAAAAACGGCTCTCCTAAAATAGCCTCCAAGTTGTCCCCTCAATGACCCCGTCTGTCTCCAAATGATTTCTCAAAACTGTACCCCCAATGCCCTCTAAATTCTCCTAAATGTCCCCATCTGTTTCAAACTGTCTTCCAAAACGTGTCCAAATGTTTCTTCCATCCTCCCCTGCCCATCTCTCCCGGGTCTGGAATGGGGGGTCCAGGCCAGCCAGGGACTGGGAGGGGAGGGAAGGAGAGCGGAAGGGAGAGGAGGGACCCGCGCCCCGCCCGCTCCCGCGCCCCCTTCCCGGACCCTACCGCGAAGGAGGAGGCTGCGCACAGACACAGCTGCTTCATGGCGTCTGGGGCACGGGGCGCGGAGGGTGCACGGGGTTCCAGGAGGAGGTGGCGGTCGGAGGGGCTGGAGGGACCGCGGGGAGAGGCCGAAGGGCGGGACTGGGCGTTGCCGGAGCTCCCCGCCCCCTCAGCCCGGTCCCGCCCTCCCTGGTGCCACCCCTTCCCCCTCGTCCCCCTCGCTAGCCCCCTCCCCCACGGGATGGAGTGGGGAGACCCAGGGAGGGGGCTGGGCCCTGAGGGAGGGGGCGCCGCCTCGACCCCACCTGACCTTGTCGCCCGGAGGAGGATGAGGACGCGGCGCCGGGGGCCCGGCTCCCTCACCCACGCAGGCAGCCAGCTGCATCTCCAGGGGACCCGCGGGCGTCCATCTCAGCCTCCTCCCAGTCCGCCAAGGGCGCGCAGGTGCCTCCCGGCCCACGACGTCCGCAGCCTCGCACCGCCACGTGGCCGGCAGAGCTCTAGCCACTCACCCTTTCATTGGTCGCCCCATTCATTCGTTCACCCATTCATTCATTCGTTCACCCGTTTGTTTATTCGCTCACCCATTCATTTACTCATTGGCTCACCCATTTGTTCATTCGTTCATTCATTGAATCACCCATGTATTCATTCCCGCACCATTATTTCCTTCTTTCATGCATTCATTCACTCACTAATTTGTTCATTCATTCATTTGTTCACCACTAACTCATTCCTTCGTTGGCTTACCATTCATTCATTCCTACATTCGTTTGGCTCATTCTTGGGCATGCCATCTTCTTCATTCATTCATTGGCTCACCCATTCATCATTCAATCACTTATTTATTCATTCCTAGCCAATGGGGCTCCGCAGTCCTACACACCTGAATTTGAATCCAGCCCCGCCCCATCCCTGCCTTTCCTACCTATAGGACTGGGCCAACACTTACCTGTTTCGGGCTTCACCTTCCTCCTATGCAAAATGGGTTTCATAACAGCGGATGTTACCAGGAGGAAGCTGAAGTACTACCTGCGCAGCACTCAGCCAACCAGTGCCTGGCATACAGTAAGCGCACAATAAAACCGTGACTGGCTCATCACTGAAAGAGCCAGCTGGCCCCGGCGCAGCTCTGACATTCTCTAGCCATTTCTGGTCCATTTCCGCCACTCTCGGGACCCACAGCTCCTCCTAAGGAGGGGCCTTGGGTTCCTCTTGGTCACTGCAGCATCCTCAGTGCCTGGCCCATGGCAGGTGCTCCACGAACATGCATCAGATGAACACTTGGGGGAGATGCTCCTTCATGCAGTCAACATTTATTGAGTGCCTACTGGATGCCACGCACCATTCACAGGCCTGGAGACTCCAGGAGCACAGCCAAGACCCTTGCAGGTGGTTGGCATTTTAGAAGGAGCTCTGGAGGCCAGGCACAGTGGCTCAAGCCTGTAATGCACTTTGGGAGGCTGAGGAGGGCGGGTCACCTGAGAACAGGAGTTTGAGACCAGCCTGGCCAAACATGGCAGAACCCCATCTCTACAATGCAAAATTAGCCCTAAAAATGCAAAAATTAGTCCAGTGTGGTGGTGGGCACCTGTAAACTCAGCTACTTGGGAGGCCGAGGCAAGAGATCGCTTGAACCCAGGAGGCAGAAGTTTCAGGAAGCCAAGACTGTGCCACTGCACTCCAGCCTGGGTGACAGAGGGAGACACCATTGCAAAAACAAAACAAACAAAAGAAAAACAAACAAAAAAAGAGGTCTTCCAGAGCCAGAATTTAAGAGCAACGACCCAGCAGACTGGTGACAGAGGCTTGAATTCAGTTTGGTTATGTCAACCTTGCTGTGTGACCTTGAACTAATGGCTTTCCCTCTCTGAAATTCTCCCTCTCAATTTCTCAACTGTTAAATGAGATAAGATAATGGGACAGGCACCACGGAGGCACTGTGGACATCTGAGGCCAGATCTTTTTCTGGGGTGGGGCCATCCTGGGTACTGCAGGGTGCTGAGCAGCGCCCCTGGCCTCCACCCACTCCACGCCAGGGGCACCTCCAAGTTGTGACAACCACAGCTGTCCCAACATTGGCAAGTGCCCCTCCACTGACACACTGACCACTGGCTTAGGGCTGGGTGAGCATTGAGCATTCACATGTCGGTGTGGTCTATGATGCTTCTTAGACCGCTTTTTAATTTTTTTGAGACAGACTCTCGGTCTGTCGCCCCGCTTGGAGTGGCACGATCTCCACTCACTGCAACCTCCGCCTCCTGGGCTCAAGCGATTCTCCTGCCTCAGCCTCCCGAGTAGCTGGGATTACAGGTATCCACCACTACACATGAAGAATTTTTGTATTTTTAGTAGAGATGAGGTCATGTTGGTCAGGCTGGTCTTGAACTCTGACCTCGTGATCTGCCTGCCTCAGCCTGCAAAGTGCTGGGATTACGGGCGTAACCTGGAGCTAACCGATAGCCACTGCACTGAGCCCCCTTAGACACCTTTGGACAAGAGGAGGGAAGAGTGGGAACGAAGGCAGGAAAATGGAAAGTGACAGGCATTTGGGAAGGATGGTGTCCTTGGAACTCCTCTCTCCTTTCACCCTTGAGGGTGGGGAACCCTCTGAGCTTCCTTCCAGAGAAGACACTGAAATGGATCTCCCAGCTCAGGGCTTCGAATTCCAATTGTAACTGTCTCCTCCACCCGTCCTCCTGGATGCCACACAAGATCAGAGCAAATGGCTGAGTGCGGTGGCTCACGCCTGTAATCCCAGCACTTTGGGAGGCTGAGGCAAGTAGATCGCCTGAGGTCAAGAGTTCACGATCAGCCTGGGCAACATGGAGAAACCATGTCTCTACTAAAATACAAAAAATTAGCCAGGCGTGGTGGTACACACCTATAATCCCAGCTACTCAGGACGCTGAGGCAGGAGAATCACTTGAACCCAGGAGGCAGAGGTTGCAGTGAGCCAAAGTTGTGCCACCATTGCACTCCAGCCTGGGTGGCAGAGTGAGAATCTGTATCAAAAAAAGAAAAAAAAAAGCCGGGCATGGTAGCTCACGCCTGTAATTCCAGCAATGTGGGAGGCCGAGGGGGGTGGATCACAAGGTCAGGAGTTTGAGACCAGCCTGGACAATATGGTGAAACCCTGTCTCTACTAAAAATACAAAAAGTAGCTTGGCACAGTGGTGCGCGCCTGTAGTTTCAGCTCCTCGGGAGGCTGAGGCAGGAGAATCACTTGAACCCAGGAGGTGGAGGTTGCCGTGAGCCGAGATCGCACTCCAGCCTGGGCGACAGAGCGAGACTCCACCTCAAAAAGAAAAAGAAAAAAAGATCAGAGCAAATACCCCTCGGAGCCCCCTGAGGTATACCGCGGATACTACCAACCCTCCAGGCTTCACCCAAGCCCCGGTATCACCCCGACACCTCTCTCTGGCCCCACATTTGTCCACCAGCCAAGCCTACTGCTGGCACACTGTGTTGTGGTCTGCGCCTTCTCACCCCTTCCACGGCCACCATCTTAGTCCAACCCCATCACTGCAGGTTCCTCCTCCGGGACACATCCTTCCTGGTCTCCATCCTCTGACCTTGTCGCCTTGTCCCTTCTCCGTCAGCCGCCAGAGGTAGCTTCCTAAACCCTGCATTGGATCTCCTCTCTGCTGCACAAAACCCTCCAGAGACCTCACTCAGCTTAAAATGCAAACTGCTCATGGCAGCCCAGATCCTGCCCACTGCCTGTTTCCGTAGAGAATGGTATTTACACGTGTGAGTTGCTGGGGCAGAAAAAGCAAAGTAAGAGTCATCCTTCCTGACACGTGAAAAATGATACGAAATTCACATTTCTGGCTAGGTGCAGTGGCTCACGCCTACAATCCCAGCACTTTGGGAGGCCACGGTGGCTGATCGCCTGAGGTCAGGAGTTTGAGACTCGCCTGGCAACACAGTGAAACTGTCTCTACTAGAAATACAAAAATTAGCTGGCCGTGGTGGTGCACGCCTGTAACCGCAGCTACTCGGGAAGCTGAGGCAAGAGAATTGCTTGAACCTGGAGGTTGCAGTGAGCCGAGATTGCACCACTGCACTCCAACCTGGCCAACAGAGCCACACTCCATCTCAAAAAATAAAAAAAATCACATCTCAGTGTCTATAAATAAAGTTTTTTATTGGGGCCAAGTCCTGCCCATTCATTTATAGATGTTTGGATGCCACATGCACGGTATGAAAAAAAAAAGAAAAAATATATAGTCAAAGGCTACTCTCAGGCTGCAATGGCAGAGCCGAGGCTGGGGTGCAGTGGTGCAACCTCAACTGACTCACTGCAACCTCCGCCTCCTGGGTTCAAGCGATTCTCCTGCCTCAGGTTCCTCAGTAGCTGGGATTAGAGGAACTCACCACCATGTGGGTTTTCACCATGTTGGCCAGGCTGGTTTGAACTCCTGACCTCAGGCAATCTGCCCACCTCAGCCTCCCAAAGTGCTGGGATTACAGGCACGAGCCACCTCACCCGCCATCACCTCCCTTTACATTCTCCTTGCCGCAACTCTTGCTGCCACAGCGGCCTCCTTGTTCTTCAGACAGCTGAAGGGTACCACCTCCCTCCGAGGGTACCACCTCTGAGCCTTGGCCCCTGCAGCTCCTTCTGCCTGGAGCACCTGCCCGCTGTGCACATGGCTGCTTTATTTACTGCTGTCCATGCTTGAAGATGCCCCTTCCAAGAGCCCTTCTCTCACAGTCCTTTCTTAGGCTGTATTTTTCTGTCAGGGTTTTTTTGTTTTGTTTTGTTTTTTCCTGAAACAGTGTCTTACTCTGTCACCCAGGCTGTAATGCTAAGGAGGAATCTTGGCTCAATGCAACCCCTGCCTCCTGGATTCAAGCGATTCTCCTGCCTCAGGCTCCCAAGTAACTGTGATTACAGGTGCCCGCCACCACACCCAACTAATCTTTGTATTTTGTAACAGAGACGGGGTTCTGCCACGTTGGCCAGGCTGGCTCACGCTGGGCCTCCTTCATTGCTCTTATCACCACCTAAGATACTACGTTATCTTTTAAAAATATTCTGTTTACTCTTATTTTTTATTTTTACTTTTATTTATTTATTTATTTATTTGGGGGCAGGGTCTTGCTCAGTCGCCTAGGTTGGAGTGCAGTGGTGCCATCACAGTTCACTGCAGCCTAGACCTCCTGGGCTCAAGTGATCCTCCCACCTCAGCCTCCTGAGTAACTGGGACCACAGGCACACACCACCATACAACTAATTTTTGAATTTTTTTTTCAAAAGACAGGGTCTTGCTATGTTGCCCAGGCTGGTCTCAAACTCCTGGGCTCAAGTGATCCTCCCACCTCGACCACCTAAAGTGCTGGATTACAGGCATGAGCCACCACATCCAGCTTGTTTCCTCTTGATCTCTCCCTTAGAAAGCTGCCTCCTTAGGGACAGCGATTTTTGTCTGTCTTGGACTCTGCTGTATTTCACACAGGACTGGCTATAGATTTTGCAGGGATCACTGCAAGATGAAAACACGAGGCCTGGCCAGGCATGGTGGCTCACACCTGTAATCCCAGCACTTTGGGAGGCTGAGGCAGGAGGACAGGGTGTTCAAGACCAGCCTGGGCAATGTGGTGAGACTTCATCTCTAAAACAAAAACAAAAATTAAAAAAAAGCATACTTGGGCTGGGCGCAGTGGCTCACGCCTGTAATCCCAGCACTTTGGGAGGCTGAGGCGGGTGGATCACGAGGTCAAGAGATCAAGACCATCCTGGTCAACATGGTGAAACCCCGTCTCTACTAAAAATACAAAAAATTAGCTGGGCATGGTGGCACATGCCTGTAATCCCAGCTACTCAGGAGGCTGAGGCAGGAGAATTACCTGAACCCAGGAGGCGGAGGCTGCGGTGAGCCAAGATTGCACCATTGCACTCCAGCCTGGGTACAAAAGCGAAACTCCGTCTCAAAAAAAAAAAAAAAAAAAAAGCATACTTAAGTAAATATATATACATATAAATATAAAAGAAAAAGAGAAAGAGGACTTTCCAGGAAGCACTGATGTATGGAGTCTGAATCTCTAGAAACCTCAATCTTCGGCCAGGCAGAGTGACTCACTCCTGTAATCCCAGCACTTGGGGAGGTCGACGTGGGTGGATCACAAGGTCAGGAGTTCGAGACCAGCCTGGCCAACATAGTGAAACCCTGTCTAAACTAAAAACATTTTAAAAAGTATCCATGTATGTTGGCTGGCCTCTGAACTCCCAGCTACTTGGGAGGCTGAGGCAGGAGAATCCCTTGAATATTGGAGGAGGAGGCTCCAGTGAGCCAAGATCATATAACTGCACTCCAGCCTTGGCAACGGAGCAAGATTCTGTCTCAAAAAAATAAATGAATAGGCCGGGTGCAGTGGCTCACAACTGTAATCCCAGCACTGTGGGAGGCCAAGGTGGGCAGATCACCTAAGGTCAAGAGTTCGAGACCAACCTGGCCAACGTGGTGAAACCCTGTCTCTACTAAAAATACAAAAATTAGCCCGGTATGGTGGTGGGTGGCTGTAATCACAGCTACTCAGGAGACTGAGGCAGGAGAATCTATTGAACTTGGGAGGTGGAGGTTGTGGTGAGCTGAGATCACACCTCTGTACTCCAGCCTGGGCAACAGAGAGTCCGTCTCAAAATAAATAAATAAAATAAAAGTAAATAAATAAACGAGAAAGAGCCAGTGTTAGAGACAAGGAAAGGCACGGAGAGAGGCCACCAGGCAGGGCTAAGGACAGGAGGAGAGGGCTCGCAGTGGCTAGAAGACACAGAACACAAAGTCAGGAGAGGAGGAGGCCAGGGCCCTGCAGTCACGGGTGTTTGCTTTCTTCCCTTGGGGCTGCTATATAAAAGCTGAACTTGACTCCCGCTGCCTGCTGCGAAACTGGAGAAGGGCAGGTGGAGGGCGGGATGGCGAGATGGCCTGGGAGGGGAGGACGGGGGCCAGGCAGCTTCCCATCAACAGCCAGGCCTCCCGTCTGCTGCCATAGCTCCGTATCAGGCTGTGGCCTGGCCCCAGGCCCCTTCAGCTCCAGACACCCTCAGAGGCCCTCCCGCCCGTCTGAGGTTTTAACACCTACCCTATCCCCATCCAGTTTTGACTTTGTCCCCACCCCTTCCATTTAAAACATATCAAAACACACCCACGTCCCAAATGAGGCATCTCTTTTTTAGCCACCCACACTTCTTGAAAGATTTAAATATTAAATGTAACTATGCTTTGGAAATTAAACAATTGTATGGCTTGGTTTACCCATGGCTACTACTTCGGAGGAATGCTTGAGGGGATAAAAAGGAACAATGCAGAGTGGACCCCTGAACAATACAGTTGCGAATGCCCGGGTCCACTTACATGCATTTTTTTTTTTTTTTGGTCTGGTTTTTGAGACAGAGTCTCGTTCTGTCGCCCAGGCTGGGCAATTGTGCAGTGGCGCCATCTCGGCTCATTGCAACTTCTACCTCCTGGGTTCAGGCAATTCTCCTGCCTCAGCCTCCCAAGTAACTGGGACTACAGTTGCTCACCACCATGCCCAGCTAATTTTTTGTATTTTTAGTAGAGACAGGGTTTCACCGAGTTGGCCAGGCTGGTCTTGAACTCCTGTCCTCAGGTGATCCACCAGCCTCAGCCTCCCAAAGTGCTGGGATTACAGCCACCACACTGGCCTTTTTTTTTTTTTTTTTTTTTTTTTTTTCTTAAAGAGACAGGGCCTTGCTCTGTTGCCCAGGCTGGAAAACAGTGATATGGTCACAGCTCACTGCAGCCTTGAACTCCTGGGTTCAAGCGATCCTCCCGCCTCAGCCTCCTGAGTAGTGGGGACTGCAAGGAACACCAACACAGCTGGTTAATTTTTTTATGTTTCACTTTACAGACTGGGTCTCACTGAATTTCCCAGGTAGGTCTTGAACTTCTGGGCTCAAGTGATCCTCCTGCCTCCAACCTTCCCAAAGAGCTGGGATTACAGGTCAGAGCCACCATGCCCAGCCATAGATATGAATTTTTTTCTTTCCTTTTTTCTTTCCTTTTTCTTTTTTTTTTTTTTTGTGAGATAGAGTCTCACTCCATCACCCAGGCTGGAGTGCAGTGGTGCAATCTTGGCTCACTGCAATCTCTGCCTCTTGGGTTCAAGCAATTCTCCTACCTAAGCCTTCCAAGCAGCTGGGACTATAAGCATATGCCACCAGGCCCGGCTAATTGTATTTTTAGTAGAAATGGGGTTTCACCATGCTGGCCAGGCTGGTCTCGAACTCCTGACCTCAGGTGATCTGTCCCCCTCAGCTTCCCAAAGTGCTGAGATTATAGAAGTAAGCCACCACACCCAGCCTATACATGGATTTTTGACTGTACAAGGGGTCAGCAGTAATTGCTCAAGGGTCAGCTATAATCAAGAAACTGATTCCAAGTGGGATGAAAAATTTTAGGATCACTCCACAGTGAATGAAGCTCACCTAATGCCACGTTTTGTAGGCAGTTAGTGAGCCATTTTTCATCTCTTTCTTTCCCGCTATCCTTCTCCACCTATTCTCTTCTCAATCAATGCACTCCCCTCCCACCTCCAGGCCAGTCATGTTCACAGTAACACAGCCCTGGGGAAGGCTGGTGTCTCACTTCCTAGCTGTGTGACCTTGAGCAGGTATCTTAACCTCTCTGGGCTTCCCTCACTCATCTATAAAATGAAGATAATAAAAGCTCCTGCCTCATAGCATGGTGGTGAGGATTAAATGAGCTGACACCTGCAAAGTACATCTTAAGTTCTTTATAAGTGCTCAAAAATCAGCAAAATGAAAATAAAATCAATAAGCCAGGCATGGCATTACATGCCTATAGTCCCAGCTACTTGGGAGGCTGAGACGGGAGGAGCCCAGGAGTTTGAGACCAGCCTGGGCAACATAGTGAGACCTCATCTCTTAAAAAAAAAAGACTTAGAGCTAGGAATGGTGACTCACGCCTATAATCCCAGCCCTCTGGAAGGCTGAGGAAGGAGGATCACTTGAGGCAGGAGTTTGAGACCAGCCTGGCCAACATGGTGAAAACCTGTCTCTACCAAAAATACAAAAATTTTGCTGGGCATGGTGGTGTGTACCTGTAGTCCCAGCTATTCAGGAGGCTGAGGCAGAAGAATTGCTTGAAGCCGGGAGGCGGAGGTTGCAATGAGCAAAGATCATGTCAAAGAATAAATAAATAAAATAAAATAAACCCAGACAACTGAAGGAAGCCACAGAGGGGTCATGACATGCCCAGAGTCACCCAGGACAACAGAGACAGAGGAAGGATTTGAACTCAGAGCTACCTGATTCTATCCAGGCTCAGCTGGGGGCAGTGGCTCACACCTGTAATCCCAGCACTTTGGGAGGCCGAGGTGGGAGGATCACCTGAGGCCAGGAGTTTAAGACTAGCCTGGGCAAAACAGCTAGACTTCATCTCAACAAAAAATAAAAATTAGCCCAGTGTGGTGGTGCACACCTGTAGTTTCTGCACCTTGGGAGGCTGAGACAGGAGGATCGTTTGAGCCCAGGAGTTGGAGGTTACAGTCACCTGAGATCACACCACTGCACTCTAGCTTGGCAACAGAACAAGTCTCAAAAAACGCCAGGTGCGGTGGCTCATGCCTATAATCCCAGCATACTATGGGAGGCTGAGGCAGGTGGATGACCTGAGGTCAGGGGTTCAAGATCAGTCTGGACAACACAGTGAAACCCCGCCTCTACTAAAAATATAAAATTACTTTGGGAGGCCGAGGCGGGTAGATCACGAGGTCAAGAGATCAAGACCATCCTGGTCAACATGGTGAAACCCTGTCTCTACTAAAAATACAAAAATTAGCTGGGCATGGTGGCGCGTGCCCGTAATCCCAGCTACTCAGGAGGCTGAGGCAGGAGAATTGCCTGAACCCAGGAGGCGGAGGTTGCGGTGAGCTGAGATCGCGCCATTGCACTCCAGCCTGGGTAACAAAAGCGAAAACTCTGTCTCAAAAATAAATAAATAAATAAATATATATATATATATATATAATTAGCTGGGTGTGGTGGTGCATGCCTATGATCCCAGCTACTCAAGAGGCTGAGGCAGGAGAATTGCTTGAACTCAGGAGGTGGAGGTTGCAATAAGCTGATATTGCGCAACTGCACTCCAGCGTGGGCAACAAGAGTGCAACTCCATCTCAGCCAGGCATGGTGGCTCACGCCTGTAATCCCAGCACTTTGGGAGGCTGAGGTGGGCAGATCACCTGAGATCAGGAGTTTGAGACCAGCCTGACCAATATGATGAAGCCCCATCTTAAAAAAAAAAAAAAGAAAAGAAAGAAAGAAACTCCATCTCTAAATACATACATTCATACATACATAAAGGCTTGTTCCATGGGCCCCTCTTTTTGTCTTTCAAAGATGCCCCATCCTGGGCTCCCACTCACTTGCACTCTCTGCTCCTGCCAAGAGAATCTGTCTGCTCTGCCTGTCAATCAAGCAGACCTGGTCCAGCCTCCGATCTTTGCCCACACGGGTCCATGCCCCACTCCTCACGGGCCTGCCTTCACTTCTCTAATCCTCCCTACTCCTCCAGGCTCTGCTCTGGTGCCACCACCTTTAAGCAGACTGCCTGATTTCTCCAGGCCACACCGGATGGGGAGGTGGATCTCACGATGGGAAAACAGAAGGCTGTAAGTCCAGCTTGTCCACCCAGGCCAGGCACAGAGAGGTGCTCGGGAAGGCTGACTGTCTGTCCCTGGAAGTGAGCCCTCACTTTTTTTATTTTTTGAGACAGAGTTTCACTCCTGCTGTCCAGGCTGGAGTGCAGTGGCAGGATCTGGGCTCACTGCAACCTCTGCCTCCTGGGTTCAAGTGATTCTCCTGCCTCAGCCTCCCAACTAGCTGGAATTACAGGCAAGCAACACCACACCCAGCTAATTTTATATTCTTAGTAGAGCCTGTTGGCCAGACTGGTCTCAAACTTCCAACCTCAGGTGATCGGCCCACCTCGGCCTTGTAAAGTGCTGGGATTAGAGGCGTGAGTCACTGCACCCCGCTTGAATCCTCACTTTCATCGTCTCCATCTGGGCCCTGAACTGGCCACCACAGGGACTTGGGGGCTGAGAGGGAGTGAGGATGACTGTGGAAGAAGCATGTCTTTCCAGGAGTTCATAGCTGAAGACAGAGATGCAAGAAAAGACAGCTAGATCTACCTGAGAGCCTTTGCACTGGCTATTCCAGCCACCTGGAATGCAACTCCTGCAAACTCCTTCCCCTCCCCTTCTCTTTCTTTTTCTTTTTCTGAGACGGAGGCTTGCTCTGTTGCCCAGGCTGCAGTGCAATGACACAACTCAGCTCACTGCAACCTGGGTTCAAGCAGTTCTCCTGCCTTGGCCTCCCGAATAGCTGGGATTACAGGTGCCCACTACCAATGCCCAGCTAATTTTTGCATTTTTAGTAGAGATGAAGTTTCACCATCTTGGCCAGGCTGGTCTCGAACTCCTGACCTCAAGTGATCTGCCTCGGCCTTCCGAAGTGCTGGGATTACAGGCATAAGCCACCATCCCCGGCTTTCCCTGTCCCTTTCTAATCTTTGCTCTAATATCACCTTCGCGGGGAAGCCTTCCCTGGCCAACCCCTTTAAAACTGCAACTACCGCCCCTGCCCTGGATGCTTCAATTCTCTTTCCTGCTTTGTCTGTCTTCTCGGCACAAAATAATATTTTCACTTATTTATCTTGTTTCATGTTCATCTGCCCCACTCAGCAGTCGGCTCAACACGCAAGGATTTTGTCTGCCTTATTCCCCGGCTGATTCCGCTGTGCTGGAACAGCGCATGCTATATAAATGTGTGCTGAGTACATACACTCCAAAGCAAGAGATCAGGGTACCCCGGAAAGTGGGTCCTTGGAAAACCAAGGGGTCACTGCGGCCGGGGAGAGCGGAGATTGGACAAAGAGGTGGTACTGGGGCCCAATTGTGAGGAATGAGGAGGGTCTGACAGGCGGCAATGCAGGGAGAAGGTATTCCATGGGGAGAGGACTGCCTGGGCAAAGGTATGCCAGCTGGAAAGCTTGTATGGGGTGCAGTGAGGAGGTCGGGGCACCAGGGGGCAGCAGAGAGGAAAGGGAAGAGGTGGGTACTGAAATGAATGAGTGATGGATCTGAAGATAGGGGCCTGTATCGGGCATCCAGGGCCTCACACTCACCTCTGACTTCTTAAATCGTGCCCTGAGAGTCTTCATGGTTGGTATTCTGCGTTTCTCCTCTCCACAGGCCACCTGAGGAAGGGCAAGGGTGGGGGTAGGGTAAGGGACACCAATCCTGGTGGGCAGGAGGGTCCGTAGCCTCCCCATCCTCAAAAGGACTTCTTTTTCCTCCCTGACCAGTCCTGGCCCCTAGAGCAAGCCACAGACCTGCTCTATCTCCTACCTACTGTGTGTCCTTTGGGAGGTTACCAGACCTCTCTGTTTTACTTCCCTCATCTATAAAATGAGAGAAATGGTCCTTTCTTGGTCAGTTTTCAGTATGGCCCCTCCACAGAGCCTGGCCAAACATGAGGGGCTCAATAAATGCATGTCATTAGTATTTCCTGTTGCCCAAACAGATCGAGCCTTTTCTGGTCTCCTAACTTTTCTCTGTGTAGGTATTTCTGCTTAGAATGGGTTCTTTGTACTTCTCTGAACTCCTACTCATCCTCCAAAGCCCAGTTCCAAAATCCCTTGCCCTGATCAGCTTTGCCTCTGGTTCAGAAGCAGAGATCTAACTCACCAAATTGGGTTCCCGCCTACCCCGGTTTGGTGTCTTCCTCTGCCTCACCCCTGGCTCCACGGGCTGGAAGGGTCTGGGCTGATTCTGTCTTTTTCAACAGTCAGTGGATCCCTAGGGACTGAACCCAGGGCTGATGGCTCTCAGCACAGAGGCATGTTTGCTAGACAGTCAGAGAAAACCTCCACACAGCTAAGCCCCTTCACACCGGTGTGGCCTCTGTGTGACTGACAGCAATTCACCCATAGTGGGTGATGGTCTGGGACGATGGCTGCATGCATGCGCGTGATGTGAGCATGGGGCATGTTCACACATGCACATCTGTCAACCTGGGCCTGTTCTATGTTCAGCATGTGCAGGCACAGAGGTCAGGCAGGAATATCTCGAGGGGGTATGTTTTTTAAGGAGTGTGACTCTGGGGTCCTATGTCTGAAAGGGATCTCTGTGAATGAGAATCTATATTTGACTCTTACCAGGGAGTAGGGGTTGGGATGGCCTCTACCTGTCCACCTACCTACTTGTGAATTCTCCAAGCCACCCTTCCACCCATTTACCACCTATGTACTCACCTGGGCATTCAACCTCCCACCCAAGCACTGTACACCCACCCACTGGCCACCACCCACTAACTCACCCACCCGATTCAAGTTTCATGGTTCTTTTTTTTTGAGACGGAGTTTCGCTCTTGTTACCCAGGCTGGAGTGCAATGGCGCGATCTCGGCTCACCGCAACCTCCGCCTCTTGGGTTCAGACAATTCTCCTGCCTCAGCCTCCTGAGTAGCTGGGATTACAGGCACGCGCCACCATGCCCAGCTAATTTTTTGTATTTTTAGTGGAGATGGGGTTTCACCGTGTTGACCAGGATGGTCTCGATCTCTCGACCTCGTGATCCACCCGCCTCGGCCTCCCAAAGTGCTGGGATTACAGGCTTGAGCCACCGCGCCTGGCTCATGGTTCTTTATCACCCTTTAATTAGGCTTCACCCATGCATCCATCCACCCACCACCCGCACAAACACCCACCATCTGCCACCATTCATCCATCCACTCATCCATCCACCTATCCATCTGCCCAACCACCAATCCATCCATCCATCCATCCACCCATCCATCCATCCATCCATCCATCCATCCATCCATCCATCCATCCATCCACCCATCTATCCATGCATCCATCCATCCATCCCTCCCTCCCTCCATGCACTCAACCATCAATCCCTCCACCCATCTGCCTAACCAATCACCCACCCACCCACCTACCCATTCACTCATCCACCCATCCATCCACCTATCTATCTACCCAACCACCAATCCATCCCTCCATCCATCCACCCATCAATCCCTCCACCCATTCATCCATTCACCCACCCAATCACCCACCCACCCACCTACCCATCTACTTATCCACCCAACCATCCACTTATCTATCCCTCCATCCATCTACCCGACCACCAATCCATTCATCCACCCACCTGTCCATCCATCCACCCATCCATCCATGGATCCATCCCTTTATCTATCCACCCATCCATCCACCTATCAATCCACCCAACCACAAATCCATCCATCTATCCATCCATCTATCCAGGCATCCATCCCTCCCTCCCTCCATCCACCCAACCATCAATCCCTCCACCCATCCATCCATTCGCCCACCCAATCACCCATCCACCCACCTACACATCTACTTATCCACCCATCCACCCACTTATCTATCCCTCCATCCATCCACCCAGCCACCAATCCATTCATCCACCCACGCACCCGCCTGTCCATCCATCCACCCATCCATCCATGGATCCATCCATCCATCCATCCACTTATCCAACCCTCCATCGATTTGCCCAACCACCCAACCACCAATCCATCCATTTATCCACCTATCCACCTGTCCCTTCACCCATGCATCTACTCATCCATCCCTCCACCCACTCATCCATCCACCCATCCATCAATCCATCTATTCACCCACCCATCCACTCACCACCTACCCTTTTTTCTTCTATCCCTGACTGGAGGATTCAATCACACCCAAAGCAGGGGGTAATAAGATACCCAAGACAGGAGTTCACAGGCTGCTTGGGAGAAGACAATCCGTGGGCTTGGGGGAGGGAGAAACACATGCTAAATTTAGGGAGCTGTTTGCTGGAAGAGGTGATGGTAAATAAGAAGGGCCTGATGTCCAGGTGGGATGCTGAGCACCCGCCTTGGAGGATGCTAGGCAGGGCACAGGCCGGCAAGTGGGAAGTGCGTGCGTGAACGAGTGCATGTGTGTGTCGGGGTGCCTGGGCAGCTCAGAATCCCGGCTGGGACCCAGCATGGCTTCTTTCTCCCACACACAAGGGCTCAGGGGCCTGGGGCCCTAAGGGAACCTCCAACCTGGGCCTCTCCCACCTCCTTCCTCCCCTACCTCCTGCAGCTCCAGTGCCCCGAGCTCCCGGCCACAGTGCCCACTGCCGGCTCCGCTTACCCACTCCCAGCTGGGCCCCGAGAAGCTCCAGCCGCTCCACTCTGACACCTGATCAGCTCTGAGCGGGCGGCCGCCCCAGGGGGCTGGGGATGAGCCGAGGGAGGAGACAGGCTGGCAGCGGATTGCCTGTTGGCCAACTGGCTCTGGCGGGAAGACACCCACGATCTTCCCTATCATCACTGGACTGATTTCAGTTTCTGGAAGGAGCCACGCTCTTCCTGTCTTCTCAGCCTTTGCACTCGCTGTTTCCCCCACCGGTAACATTCTTTCTATATTTCAAGTCACTCCCAACTGGCTCTACCTGACTCATGCACTCTTTAGATCTTTGCTGCAACATCCCCTCCTCCAGGAAGCCCTCCCGTGAGCCCCCTCGCTGCCCTGTGCCCTCTGCATCCCCCATTGCACTGCAACCACACCATGTCACCATTACCTGGTCATATCTTTGTGTCCACCCCCAGCCACCAGGGCAGGGACGGTACCATCTTTGTTCCCCAGTGTGCCCAGTGCACAGTAGGTGCTCAACACATGATTCTTAAATAAGTCCTCCAGGCCACCAGCCCCAGTGACCATGAGCAGGACCTGTCCTGCAAAATTCAGAACCTCCACTTGTATGATATTCAGATAACTTGGCCCAGCGCGGTGGCTGACGCCTGTAATCCCCACTCTGGGAGGCCGAGGCGGGTGGATCACCTGAGGTGAGGGGTTCGAGACCAGCCTGGCCAACATGGTGAAGCCCCATCTCTGCTAAAAAACACAAAAATCAGAAAAAAAAAAAAAAAATTAGCTGGGCGCGGTGGTGGGCGTGTGTAATCCCAGCTATTCGGAAGGCAGAGGCAGGAGAAACGCTTGAACCCGGGAGGAGGTTGCAGTGAGCTGAGATTGCGCCACTGCATTCCAGCCTGGGCTACAAAGCGAGGCTGTCTTACCAAAAAAAAAAATTTTTTTTTCAGATAATTCAGGGTGGCATTCAAGACCCTTGGACTAGGGGGTCCCTGCTGCCTGGCACTGTCCTTATGGAATTTACTAACACGTAAAACGGGGTTATGGGGGGCATCGATAGCCTGTGTCCCTCATTTTAGAGGTGACTGGAGGACTCTCATGTAGGCGGCCGCTCCAATTTCCCGCTCGGGTGAGAGTAGGCGGCCGCCTCAATTTCCCGCTCGGGTCATCGGGCAGCCCCTTCCCAAACCCCGAGAATGCCTGCATCCAAGAAGGGGGTCTTCCTTCTGACAGCAGTTAACATGGCGCCCGCGGCGTCTGCACGCGGCGCATGCGCCTTGCCGAGGGAGGCTGGGTTCGCGGAACAGGAACGCGGCTCCTCCTTCCTCCCCGCCCCGCCCCGCTTCCGGCGGAAGCGGCCTCAACAAGCGAAACTTTATTGTTCCCGTGGGGGCGGCGAGGATGTCGGTGAATTACGCTGCGGGGCTGTCGCCGTATGCAGACAAGGGCAAGTGCGGCCTCCCCGAGGTGAGCGTATCCGGTGATCCCGAGGGTCGCTCCCAGGTCCGTAGGCCGGGAGGGTCCGGACGGCAGCAGGGCATTGTGGGAATATCAGGAGACACTGAGGCTAGACAATGGGAGGGACTTCCCAGTGAGGAAGGGGCGGGAAGTGACACCCCTGCGCACCCGGGGACGCGAACACGCCCAACTCGGTGGCCACCGGCCGGGGCTGATCGGAGAGAGCGGGGGCGTGTAGTTCCCGGAGGAGGGGACGGCAGACGCAAAGGCAGGGTGGTGGAATAAACGCACCTGGAGAACGATTAGGCCGGGGAGGTGTCCAGAGCCGGGCCAGGACGGGGCTCAAATACCAGGCTGGGGAGCTGGCACTTTCTCCTGAGGGGGATGGAGAAGGGTTTTGCCCAGGCGAGGGGTCTGGACAGAACGTGCCAGGAAGATCCCTCCAGCCACTCGGAGGGGAAGTGGAGGGATCCGCTGTCCCCTCCGCGCCCTCTGGGAGTCACTTCACTTCTGGGTCTCCATCTCCATCCTCTCTGCACACGAGGTGAAGGTGGCTCCATCCCATAAAGGCTGACCCATGCATTCCGAGTCTTGCATTTAGTGAGCGCTGATGGTGTGTGCCTGTCCAGAAGCCCCACTCTTCACTGCTGCTGTCCCTTTATTTATTTATTTACTTATTTTGGGACGGGATCTTGCTCTGTCACCCAGGCTGGAGCGCGGTGGCGCGATCTGGGCTCACTGTAACCTCCACCTCCCAGGTTCAAGCAGTTCTCCTGCCTCAGCCTCCCCAGTAGCTGGGATTACAGGCACGTGCCATCACGCCCGGCTAATTTTTGTATTTTTAGAAGAGACGGGGTTTCACCATGGCCAGGATGGTCTGGATCTCTTGACCTCGTGATCCGCCCTCCTCGGCCTCCCAAAGTGCTGGGATTACAGGCGAGAGCCACCGCGCCCGGCCTGTTAGTCACTTTATTCCACCAACACTGTTGGAGCACGTGCTATGGGTCAGGCACTTTCTAGGTAAGGGGGCCACAGTCAGGAGCAAGACAGGTTAACCCCTCTTTCTAATAAGGGAGACTGACTAGGGGTTGCATGGAAACCAGGTGGCCAAGGGGGGCGTCACTGTCACTGAAGTGACCTCTGAACCACAAGTTACAGGAGGTGAAGGAGGCATCCATGTGGGTATCTGGGGGAAGAGCACTCAAGGGTGTGGGGACAGCCTGTGCGGAGGTCTTGAAGCAGGACCGTGCCTGGCGTGATGGAGGAAGAGGGAGGAGGCCTCCCTGGGGGGCTGGATCAGAGTGAGTGAGGCGGGGTAAGGGAGGAGAAGAGGGTGTGGAGGGGGCAGGGCAGGTAGTGCAGGGGCTGGTGGGCCTTGGGCAGGGCTAGGGCTTTAACAAGGCAGGCGGGAGCCATGGAGGGCTGTAGGCAGAGGAGGCACATGAGGACAAGCTGCCTTTTCCAATCTATTTTCCTGCCCCAGGCAAGAATGGGACAGCTCAGTCTGTGGCTCGTGTATGGCCTTGCCACTTGCGGGACCTGTTTTGACCCCTCCATCTGCTCCTTCCCCTACAGATCTTCGACCCCCCAGAGGAGCTGGAGCGGAAGGTGTGGGAGCTGGCGAGGCTGGTCTGGCAGTCCTCCAATGTGGTGTTTCACACGGGGGCCGGCATCAGCACCGCCTCTGGCATCCCCGACTTCAGGTCTGTGAGTGTGCAGGGGACATCGAGGCAAGGGCCACCAGCCTGCCACGGCCTTCCCTGTGAGCCACACACAACTAGGCATTAGGGCCAATCCATCTTCCTTCCTTCTGGATGTGTCCTGGGCAGCGGGGATGGGTGATACCCCCTCCCTTTAGGATGTGTCCCTTGAAGTCCCAACCAGCATTCCACTCACCCCCTTGGCCTGATCACACCTGGCTGCAAAAACAAAAAACAAAAACCAGAATTCCAAGGTGTGAATTTCTCCTCTTTCTCTTCTTCCGTAACCTGCTGTGGCTCCCCTTTGCCAGGCAGTAAGAATTCTGAATTCCTGGTGCTGGAAGCTGAAGCCCTTTCTTCCTGCCCAGCCCTGAATCACCTCTCCAGCGTCAGCCCCTCCTGCACCTGCTACAGCCCCCAAAACACTTGCGTTTTCTCCTAAACTCATAGGTTCTTCCCAGCACCCTGGCGTCTGTTTACCCCTTCTGTCTGATACTCCCTCTCACCCTTCAAGAGGTGCTCAGACTCCTCCAGGGAACCCTTCCATGTGCCCCAGGATCCCCACCACCTCCACTGGGCTTCCCCAGGTCCAGGTGCCTCCTCTGGTCCAGGCTTGACCCTGTGGGGCCAGAGGGTCTGTGTCCACCTGTCTCCCCCAAGATCAAGGACTTCTGGAGGGCAGGGCTTGGGTCCATGTGACCATCCAGGCTCAGGACAGCAGCAACAAAGTTGGTTGAGCTGAATAAGTCATTTTTGCCTTCGTGTGAATTCATCGCTCTCTCTCTGTCTCTCCCTCTGTCTGTCTCCAATTCTGTCTCTAACTTGGATTTCTTTAACTCGTTGTATCTCTGTCTTATTCTGTCTCCCTCTCCCTGTTCTTCCAAATGTACCCTCTATTTCTTTCTGACTCTGTCTCTTGATTTTCTCTTTCTCCAATTTTCTCCCTCTCTTTTTCTGTTCCCCTCTCCCCCTCCATCTCTCCCCGCCTGCCACCTTCAGGGGTCCCCACGGAGTCTGGACCATGGAGGAGCGGGGCCTGGCCCCCAAGTTCGACACCACCTTTGAGAGCGCGCGGCCCACGCAGACCCACATGGCATTGGTGCAGCTGGAACGTGTGGGCCTCCTCCGCTTCCTGGTCAGCCAGAACGTGGACGGGCTCCATGTGCGCTCCGGCTTCCCCAGGTAACACCCTGGCCCCGCCCCCCAGGAATGCTTGGGGCTCCACAAACCGTGTTTGCATTTTTAGGGGGAGAGTCCCCTTTTCCTCGTTCTCTAAGATTCCAGCCCTGAGCTCTCTGGGTCTTTCTTGTCCTACTGTGTGGAGGCTTCTGAGTCCCATGGCTCAGAGCTGTCCCCACCGGAGTCAGAGGCAGAATTTCCTTTGGGGTGGGGCTCGGGGAGGAAAGCTCTCAGGGTCTAGAAGTTGCAGTTTTATTTTTGTTTTTGTTTTAAGACAAAGTCTTGCTCTGTCACCCAGGCTGGAGTGCAATGGTATGATCTCAGCTCACTGCAACCTCCGCCTCCCACGTTCAAGTGATTGCCTCAGCCTCCTGAGTAGCTGGGATTACAGATGCCCACCCCCATGCCCAGCTAATTTTTATATTTTTAGTAGAGACGGGGTTTCACCACGTTGGCCAGGCTGGTCTCGAATTCCTGACCTCAGGTAATTCACCCGCCTCGGCCTCCCACAGTGCTGGGATGACAGGCGTGAGCCACCGCACCCGGCTGTTGTGTTTTTAGTATCCACCTTTTTTTTTTTTTTTTTTTTTGAGATGGAGTTTCGCTCTTGTTACCCAGGCTGGAGTGCAATGGCACGATCTCGGCTCACCACAACCTCCGCCTCCTGGGCTCAGGCAATTCTCCTGCCTCAGCCTCCTGAGTAGCTGGGATTACAGGCACGTGCCACCATGCCCAGCTCATTTTTTGTATTTTTAGTAGAGACAGGGTTTCACCATGTTGACCAGGATGGTCTCGATCTCTCGACCTCGTGATCCACCCGCCTCAGCCTCCCAAAGTGCTGGGATTACAGGCTTGAGCCACTGCGCCCGGCCTGTATCCACCTTTATTAATATCTACCTTTATTTGTGTGATACTGAGCATGAACACTACTGTGGGGCAGGCTGGTTTCATATTAAAAGTGTGGCCCTCCCCTGCCTCTCTTTGTTGGGCCTCACCCTGGGGCAACCAGTGACAGCCAGGTGGGTGTTGAGAGGAGCAGATGGGCACCCAGGGATGAGGAGCGAGGAAGAAATTTTTCTCTGCTTATAAAAGCAAAGGGGGGCAGGGTGTGGTGGCTCACACCTGTAACCCCAGCATTCTGGGAGGCCGAGGCGGGTAGATCACCTGAGGTCAGCAATTCAAGACCAGCTTGGCCAACATGGTAAAACCCTGTCTCTACTAAAAATACAAAAAAAAAAAAATTACCTGGGTGTGGTGGAGGGTGCCTGTATTCCCAGCTCCTCGGGAGGCTGAGGCAGGAGAATCACTTGAACCAGGGAGTTAGAGGTTGCGGTGAGCGAGATGGTGCCATTGCACTCCAGCCTCCTGACAGAGCAAGACTCTGTCTCAAAAATAGATAAATAAATTAATTAAATAAATAAAGCTGCCGGGCGAGGTGGCTCACACCTGTAATCCCAGCACTCTGGGAGGCCGAGGCGAATGGATCACCTGAGGTCAGGAGTTGGAGATCAGCCTGACCAACATGGTGAAACCCCATCTCTACTAAAAGTACAAAACATTAGCCAGGTGTGATAGCAGGTACCTGTAATTCCAGCTACTCAGGAGGCTGAGGCAGGAGAATCACTTGTACCCAGGAGGCAGAGGTTGCAGTGAACTGAGATCGTGCCACTGCACTCCAGCCTGAGGGGCAGAGCGAGACTCTGTCTTAGGAAAAAAAAAAAAAAAAAAAGAAATACATAAATGAAGCTGGGATTGGATCTCAGGTTTCACTCCCTCTGGAGCCTGGGCCTTAGCACTCTGCCTCTGTGTTTTCCATTATAAACTGGGAATTCCTATTCCTGGGTCTCTGACCTGGTGACAACAAGAGATTCCCATATGCTCTTGGTGGGGGACGGGGATTTTGTGAGTAGAATGGGCTTCCCGTCATCTAAGGTGGGTTCAGCCACAGGGGTTCATGATTTCTTGGGTTCAGAGAGGTTGGGCCACTTGCCCAGAGATGCACAGCAGGTGAATGGTAGAGCCAGGAGCTAGAAGAGCCAGAAAGAAGTTGATGTTGTGGGAGAGGAGTCAGGGAAGGCTTCCTGGAGGAGGGGCTTAGCACCAGCCCCAAAGCCTGGGCATCCAGGGAACCCTCCTCACCATCGAGCCTCTTCCTTCTCCTCTCACAGGGACAAACTGGCAGAGCTTCATGGGAACATGTTCGTGGAAGAATGTGCCAAGTGTAAGACGTGAGTGCCACGTGGGGTCGGGGCGGGGTCTTGGCTGCCCCCAGCTGGGTGCACCAGGTGGGCCATGCAGCCACCATCCCTCCCCAGGGCGGGTCAGAGGGGGTTGGGGGTCGAATTTGATGTCCCAGAGACCCAGAGGGTATGGGGGAACTGGGTGTGACCCTCCTGGGGGGTCTGAGGGTCGTCCCATTCTCCTGGGGGGTCTGGGGGTCATCCCTTCCTCCTGCGGGGATGTGAGGATTATCCCTTCCTCCTGGGGGGATGTCAGAGAATCACTCTGTCCTCTTGGGGAGTCTGAGAGTCATCCCTCCCTCCTGGAGGGTCTGAGGGTCATCCCTCCCTCCTGGAGGGATTTGAGGGACATGCCTTCCTCCTGGGGAGTTACATCCAGTGTTCTGGCACTGCCATAGCACCCTGCAGATGAGCAGCTTAGAACAATAGAAATTTGTGATCTCACAGTTCTGGGAACCAGAAGTCCAAAATCCAAGTGTCTGCACGGTCGTGCCCCTCTGCAACCTGTTGGGAGGATTTTTCCTGCCTCTTCCTGGCTGCCGGCGGCGGCCAGACCCCCTTGGTGGTCCTGGGCTTACAGCTACAGGGGCCTGCTTATCTCCATTTTTCTCCTCTGTTTTTTATTTTTATACACATAGGGTCTCACTGTGTTGCCCAGGGTGGTCTCCAACTCCTGGCCTCAAATGATCCTCCTGCCTCGTCCTCCCAAAGTGCTGGGATTATAGGCGAAAGCCCCGGAGGCTGGTCCTGTATAACAGTTAAAGTCGCCGGGCGCGGTGGCTTAAGCCTGTAATCCCAGCACTTTGGGAGGCCGAGGCGGGTGGATCACGAGGTCGAGAGATCGAGACCATCCTGGTCAACGTGGTGAAACCCCCATCTCTACTAAAAATACAAAAAATTAGCTGGGCATGGTGGCACGTGCCTGTAATCCCAGCTACTCAGGAGGCTGAGGCAGGAGAATTGCTTGAACCCAGGAGGCGGAGGTTGCGGTGAGCCGAGATCGCGCCATTGCACTCCAGCCTGGGTAACAAGAGCGAAACTCCGTCTCAAAAAAAAAAAAAACAACAACAGAAAAAAAAACAGTTAAAGTCAGGAAAAGTAAAGGGGACACGGCCTTCTCCAGTCCCTGGTTTGAATCCAGACCCAGCCTGTTGCCCCCAAGCTCTAATTGTTCTGTTTCTCCTGGTCCGGGATGCCCTGCGGGGTCCCATCCCCAGCCCCTTTGTCCTGGACCTTTTCCTACCTTTGTTTTCTGTGCTCTGGGCACTGAGCAGCATCCCGGCCTGATGTTCACGGAAGGCTCCTCCTTCTGCATCGCTCGCTGCTGACTTCTGGCCACCTGTCCACCCCAACGCCTCCCTGGGAGAATGTCCCCCTAGAAACAGCACAAGAGACACCCCTGGGGGCTGACGCGGCCCCGGCCTTCCCCTTGCTCCCTGACACAGGCAGTACGTCCGGGACACGGTCGTGGGCAGCATGGGCCTGAAGGCCACGGGTCGGCTCTGCACCGTGGCTAAGGCGAGGGGGCTGCGGGCCTGCAGGTGAGCGACCCTGCCCATGCCCTGGGCTCCAGGGGAGGCTACGAGGCCCCTTTGGACTCTTCCCAGCTTCCTCATTGCAGGGGGGAGCTGAGGGACACCATCCTAGACTGGGAGGACTCCCTGCCGGACCGGGACCTGGCGCTCGCCGATGAGGCCAGCAGGTCTGACCCCCCCAGGGAGCCCACAGTGGGGCGGGCTGGGGAGATGGCAGAAATACAGCCAGCTGCAGTATGGGGGCAGGAGCTCCAGCTCAGAGGCAGTAAGAGGGTGCTTCCTGGAGGAGGTGGGCCATGCCAGCGACTGCACGCACACACACACACACACACACACACGCACACTTCTCACTATGGTTCTGGGTGGATGCTGCACAAGGAAACAGAAGCTTCAGCCACGCGACTCCTCTAGCCAATGCTGCCCAGCCTGGAGGTGACTGAGCCAGGGTCCCACCCTAGGGTTCCAAGCTGTTACCACACTGCCATTCTCTCCAGAACGATCAATGACCCTGCTAGCGGGCAGCAGAGGAGAGGGGGTGGGATCCTGAAGCCTGGCTCTGGAGTGGGGCCAGTCTTGACCACCCGGGTGAGCACAGAGGACCTAGGTGTGAGCTGGATCCCATGGCCGGCTCGGGATGTTGGCCTGAGCGGGGCTGGAGAGGGGATCAGACTCAGCCCACACTCCCTGGCCCCAGGAACGCCGACCTGTCCATCACCCTGGGCACGTCGCTGCAGATCCGACCCAGCGGGAATCTACCACTGGCCACCAAGCGCCGGGGAGGCCGCCTGGTCATCGTCAATCTGCAGCCCACCAAGCATGTAGGTGTCTGAGCCCACCCTGCCCAGGGCTCCCATGCACCCTCTGCCACCGACGCCTGACCCATCCCAACTCCCGGCAGGACCGTCACGCAGACCTCCGAATCCATGGGTACGTTGACGAAGTCATGACCCGGCTCATGAAGCACCTCGGGCTGGAGATCCCCCCCTGGGACGGTCCCCGTGTGCTGGAGAGGGCGCTGCCGCCCCTGCCCCGCCCGCCTGCCCCCAAGCTGGAGTCCAAGGAGGAATCCCCCACCCGGATCAACGGCTCTGTCCCCGCCAGCCACAAGCAGGAGCCCTGTGCCCAGCACAACGGCTCAGAGCCCGACAGCCCCAAACGGGAGCGGCCCGCCAGCCCTGCACCCCACAGACCCCCAAAAAGGGTGAAGGCTGAGGTGGTCCCCAGCTGACCAGGGTGCTCGGGGAGGGCGGGGCTTTTTGTAGAAACTGTCGATTCTTTTTCTCTCGTGGTCTCACTTTGTCACTTGTCTCTTTCCCCCGGGAAACCTCAGGGCTCTGAGAGCTGCGCTCCAGGGGTCGCACCTGCCCTCCAAGGTCTCTCCCTGGGCTCCACGGGCCTCTGGTGGGGGTCTGGGAAGAAACCACACCCCAGGGCTGACAGCTGAGCTCCTGCTATACCCCAGCCTCTGACTCAGGGTGTTGTTGGGAGGTGTGGCTGGGCCCTCCCTGGTCTCTAGTCTAAACAGGAGTGACCTCTCTCTGGGCCCCCCACACCCCACCCACTCCTCCTCCATGGGCCCTGCAGAAGGGGAGACCCACTTCAAAGTGGGGGACACAGCAGAGGCTGGTACTGCCTTTGGAGCTGGAGAGAGGGAGACATGGGTCCACCAGGCTTCTGGAAAAGTCTTCAATGCAATAAAAACAGAACTTCCTTCTTGCGTCTCAGAATCATTATTTTTTTGAGCTGGAGCCTTGCTCTGTCACCAAGGCTGGAATGCAGTGGTGTGATCTCAGTTCACTACAGCCTTCACCTCCTGGGATTCTCCTGCCTCAGCCTCCCAAGTAGCTGGGTTTATAGGTGTTTGCCACCACAGCTAGCTAATTGTTTGCATTTTTGTAGAGACAGGGTCTCACTATGTGGCCCATGCTGGTCTTGAACTCCTGGGCTCAAGCAGTCAAGCCGCCTCCACATCCCAAAGTGCTGGACTTACAGGCATCCAGTAAGTGTTTAAATTCCAAATTTGGCCGGGCGTGGTGGCTCATGCCTGTAATCCAAGCACTTTGGAGGCCAAGGCAGGTGGATCACCTGAGGTCGAGCGAGTTCAAGACCAGCCTGACCAACATGGTGAAACCCAGTTTTTTAAAAAAATAAATAAATAAATTCCAAATTTGTGGTAGGTCCTCGCCCTCCTGGGTCAGGAGTTCGTGGTCCCCTCCTCCCTGGACCCTCTGCCTGTGCTCCGTTGCAATCCCTGCCCCTCAAGCCCAGGGTGGGGAACAAGGGCTTCCCTCTCCCCCAACCCCGCCTCTGGAGGGATCAGGCCAGTTTTCTGATGAAGTCGACATGGCAGCTGGCATTTTCTGAGCACCCAGTCTGTAGTTATGCACTTACGAGCGGCGTTTTCTTGTTTCACATTTGCCCCAGGCTCTGAGCCCCTTTCTGTCCTTTGTCACGCACAGCCCACAGTGGGGGCAATGCCACAGAAGGGCGCAGGCGCAGCCAGGTTCCACCCTCCCCAGCTGTGACCTTGGGTAGTCCCTCCCTGAAACCTCCGTATCCTGACCGGCAAAACGAGCAGGGTGGGCCGCCCAGATCCCCAGGAAGGCAGCTGCCTTCCCCGCAAGCCAGGCGCACACACCCTGAAAGCGCGTCCCGGGCTCCCGGCGCTTGGCCCACTGCCGCTCTCCAAGGTGCTGAAGCCACGCCCGGCGCCTCTCCCGCTGCTGCTCCAGCGCAGGGATCTGGCAGGGGCGTGGAGCCCACATCTCACTCCCCTATCCCAGGCTGGCCCAACCCCTCATTCTAGGGAGTGGCGGAGCCCCCAGACTCCGCCTCTACCCCAAAACAAGGTTCTGTCAAAATATTTTATTTTGAATTGGGCAGTCTTAGAAAAGGTGGGTGATGGTGAGCCTTGGCTGCTCCGAAGACCAGGGCGTACCCGGGGCTCCGGAGCCAGGGTCCCTGCAGTCTCGGCGGCTTCCTCCTCCCAGTGTGCGAGGGAGGCCCGGGGGGATCCCTGGGGGGGAGTTGCTGGGCATCTGTCTGTCTGTCCGGATCTATTTCAGGCTGCGTCTGTCTGTCTGTCTGGGTCTGTTTCAGGCTGTGTCCTGTCTGTCCACACCCGTTTCAGGCTGTCTGTCTGTCTGTCTGTGCTGGTTTGTTACAGGCTGTGTCTGTCTGTCTGTCCACATCAGTTTCAGGCTATCTGTCTGTCTGTCTGTGCTGGTCTGTTTCAGGCTATGTCTGTCTGTTCTTCCACATCTGCTTCAGGCTGTCTGTCTCTCTGCCTGTGTGGGTTTGTTTCAGGCTGTGTCTGTCTGTCTGTGTCTGTTTCAGGCAGTGTCTGTCTGTCTGTCCAGGTCTTTTTCAGGCTGTGTGTCTGCTCATTGCTTCGGCGTCTGGCTCTGTGTGTATTTCCTGGGCCCCATGGCCCTCTCTTTGTCCGTGTCTGAGTGTCAGTTCCTGCGTGGGCCTCAGTCAGGCTCTGGGTGTGTGGCTATGAGCTGTGTCTCCCCATCCTGGCATGTCTGACAGGATCTCTGCCTCACTTCCCATCCCCAGGTGGGTCGCCGTCCAGTACAGCACCCCCAAGGCGCCTCTGGTCAGAGGGGCCTGGGAGCACAGTCCTGATGGAGCTCACAGCTCATCCCCCGCCGCCTCCAGCCCTGCACGTCCGGAGCCAGTGCTTGGCCCGGGTGCCACCCAGTCTAGCAGGGCGACCTCGCCCAGCCCCTCCGTCTTGTTCCTCAGGACCAGGCTGGCATTGTCCAGCTCCTCCATCGAATTGGTCAGGTCCGCGGTGTCCCGGAAGCCCCAGGCTGCCCTGGGGCTGCCTGGAGACCCTTCTTTGGGTTTGTCAGCCTCAGGTCGGGGTCCAGGGGCCTCAGAGCCCAGCAGAGCATCAGGGGCCACGCGGGAGGCAGCATCATTGTGCAAAGTTCTGGAGAAGACTGATTGGGGAAGGAGTGTGTCATAGGAGGCAAGGCAAAGGTGCAGTCCTGCGCTCCCTTCCCTGGCCTCAGCCTCAGGGAATGGGGAACAGGGGTCTTCTCCCCCTACCCAGAGGCCCCAGATGGGGACTTGGGGAGCCCAGACAAAGGTTTCAAAGGCAGGGATCCCCTACCTCGCACAGGCGCAAAGTCCCCAGGGCTCTTGGCTTTGTTGGAGGCAAAAGGGCTGATGGAGGGGAGGATGATGAGGGCGAAGGACAGTAGCAGGACCTGGGGGAGACAGCAGCAGGGTCACCCCCTCCCTACTGTCCCCTGCAAGCACCTTCATCCCACACGCAGGGAGACTGAGGCCCCAAAGACAAGACTGGTTCATCCTTGAGCTGGGACATGAGGGGAGCTTGGACACACTGTCACCTCCCCATGGGCATGTCTGCCAAAGCCTAGGTCCCCAGCTTTCCTGGGGGTGCCAGGACTCACCGCAACACAGGTCCCTGTCTGGGCTGACTTGCTGGTGGACTGCACCACGATGGCCTGGAGTTTCTTCAGCTGCTCCAAGAGGGACCTTAGAGGGACAGGCAGGCCAGTGCTAAGCCCTACAGGGCCTCAGTCCTGCTTCTCGTCCACTTCTGGGATCCCCCAGCCCCACTAAAGTCCAAATTCCATCCATCCTTCAAGGGCCTCCTACTCTATTTTTATTTATTTATTTATTTTTGAGACACAGTCTTGCTCTGCTGCCCAGGCTGGAGTGCAGTGGCACAATCTCTGTCTCGCTGGTTCAAGAGATTCTCCTGCCTCAGCCTCACCAGTGACTATAGCTAGGATTATAGGCACGTGTCACCATGCCCAGCTAATTTTTGTATTTTTAGTAGAGACAGGGTTTCACCATGTAGGCCAGGCTGGTTTCAAACTCCTGACCTCAGGGGATTCGCCCTCCTTGGCCTCCCAAAGTGCTGGGATGACAGGCGTGAACCACTGCGCCTGGTTCATAGATGGAACTCATTCCCTACTTCACTCCGCCATCAGGTAGGCTCTTTGCTCTTCCCGCAAGGGACTCTGGGATTGCTTCACTGTCCTCTGCCCTGAAGGAACCCAGACTCACAGATTTTGCTTCTCAAGATGCAAGACCTTCCTCTGTAACTCCTGATTCTGAGCAGTGCAAGCTGACATCCTGAAAGGACAAAGATACAGTGACATTCAGAACACACCAGTCACCAGCTGGCCCCATTGACCTCTCCTGGGGAGGCCTCACATTACTAGCAAGGAACACAAGGCCAGAGAGGGGATGTCGTTCATCCAAGGTTACTCTGCATGTCAGACGGGGCCGGGATTTGAACCCACATCTGCCTGGTTCCTAAGTTTCATCTCTGCTTTAATGTTCATTAATGCTCATTCAAAGTTGAACCCCCTGGCCGGGCGAGGTGGTTCATGCCCATAATCCCAGCACTTTGGGAGCCCAAGGCAGGCACATCACAAGGTCAGGAGTTCAAGATCAGCCTAACCAATATAGTGAAACTCTGTTTCTACTACAAATACAAACAAACAAAAATTAGCTGGGTGTAGTGGCACAGGCCTGCAATCCCAGCTACTCAGGAAGCCTAGGCAGGAGAGTTGCTTAAACCCAGGAGGCGGAGGTTGCAGTGAGCAGAGATTGCGCAACTGCACTCCAGCCTAGGCGACAGAGCAAAACTCCATCTCAAAAATAAAAAGGCCAGCTCGGTGGTCACATCTGTTGTCCCCACATTTCGGGAGGCCAAGACGGGCAGGTCACGAGGTCAGGAGAGCACGACCATCCTGGCCAACAGGGTGAAACCTCATCTCTACTAAAAAAATACAGAAAAAAAAATTAGCCAGGCATGGTGGTGGGTGCCTGGTAACCCCAGCTACTGTGGAGGCTGAGGCACATGAATCATTTGAACCTGGGAGGCGGAATTTGCAGTGAGCTGAGATCACACCGCTGCACTCAAGGCTGGCCACAGAGCAAGACTCCATCTCAAAAAAAAAAAAAAAAAATTAGTGGGGCATGGTGGTGCATGTCTGTAATTCCATCTACTGGGAAGGCTGAGGCCAGATAATTGCTTGAACCCGGCAAGCAGAGGTTGCAGTGAGCTGAGATTAGCCATTGCATTCCAGCCTGGGCAATAAGAATGAAACACTGTGTCAAAAGAAAAGAAAAAAGAAAAGAAGCTGAATCCCCTGGATCAGGAATGGAATGCCAAATACAGTCAGTGACATTTCCAGAAAATGAAATGTCAGGACACCCAGGCATCCTGGGAAATCCAAGTTACAACCCTCCCCCTGCCCATGACCTTTGGCCCAGCCACTTCACTCTCCAACCTTAGTCTTCCTGTCAGTAAAATAGGATACAATTACCCAGGAGGTGGGGAGAGAATGACCCTGGATGAAGATGATCAGGAGCTGAGCAGATCGCATTAAGAAAGAGGACAGCTAGCTGGGAATGGTGGTCCATGCCTGTAATCCCAGCACCTTGGGAGAGCGAGGCAGGTGGATCACCTGAGGTGAGTTTTTCGAAACCACCCTGGCCAACACAGCGAAACCCCATCTCTACTAAAAGAACAAAAATTAGCCAGGTATGTTGGCAGGTGCCTGTAATCTCAGCTACTCAGGAGGCTGAGGCAAGAGAATTGCTTGAACCTGGAAGGCAGAGGTTGCAGTGAGTCGAGATTGTGCCACTGTACTCTAGCCTGGGTGACAGAGCTAACTCTGTCTCAAAAGGGAAGGGAGGGAGGGAGGACAGACTGGGCATGGTGGCTCACGCCTGTAATCCCAGCACTTTGGGAAGCCGAGGTGGGCAGATCACCTAAGGTCAGGAGTTTGACCTGACCAGCCTGGTCAGGAGTTTGAGACCAGCCTGGACAACATGGTGAAACCCCGCCTCTACCAAAAATACAAAAAAAAAAATTAGCTAAGTGTGGTGGCAGGCGCCTGTAGTACCATCTACTGGAGAGGCAGAAGCGGGAGAATCACTTGAACCCGTGAGGCAGAGGTTGCAGTGAGCCGACATTGTGCCACAACACTCCAGCCTGGGTGACAGAGACCCTCCCATGCGCGCCCACTCATACACACACACACGAAGGAAGTGTCTGTCTTCAGACAGAGGGTCAGTGCAGAGGGTCAGAATTGGATGGGTCACACTTTGTCCTTTCTCCGCACACTTTCCAGGGGGCACTGGGTTCCCAAACCCTTGTCCTACACCATCTCCTGTGTCTTTCCATCCCCGCCATCAGTACGAAGCATGATGTCTCCTAGAGAGAAAAACCACCTCCAATTTTGTCAGACTCTAAGACATGCGGCCTGAGCCATGTCTCCCTCTCTCTGGGCCTCAGTTTCTGCCCCTAGTGTGGAGTCCGGGCCCGGCACTACTCACCGAGTCTCCAAGCCGTCGATATATTCCTTCTTCTTCTTCCTGCTTTCTTGGGCGGACTGCTTGTTCCGGATTTTCCGGCGGATTTTTTTCAGCGCTCGCTCCTCATACTGCCAAGCAAAATGGGGAGGGGGCGGTAAGGCCAAAAGTCCAGACTTGGAATCCGGGCTCCATGGCTTTCCCCTGTAATCACAGCACTTTTCGAGGACGAGGGAGGAGGGTCACCTGAGGTCAGGAGTGAAAGACGGGTCTGGGCAACCCGGTGAAACCCTGTCCATGCCAAAACTACAAAAAAAATCAGCCAGGTGTGCTGGTGTTCGCTCGTCATCTCAGTTACTTGGGAGGCTGAGGCAGGAGAATTGCTTGAACCTGGGAAGTGGAGGCAGCAGTGAGCCAACATTAAGCCACTGCGCTCCAGCTGGGGTGACACAGGGAGACTCCGTCTCAAAAAATAAAAATGAGGCCACTCGAGGTGGCTAATGCCTGCAATTCCTGCACTTTGGGAGGCCGAGGCGGGCGGATCGCCTGAGGTCAGAAGTTCCAGAACAGCCTGGCCAACGTACTGAAACCCCAGCTCTACTAAAAATACAAAAATTAGACAGGTATGGTGGTAGGTGCCTGTAATCCCTGCGACTCGGGAAGCCGAGGCAGGAGGATCCCTTGAAACTGGAAGGCGGAGCTTTCAGTGAACCAAAATGACGCCACCGCCCTCCAGCCTGGAGACGGAATGAGACTGTCTCAAAACAAAATACATAAATACCAAAATAAACTCTTCACGTTGGGGACAGCGGGACTGTCCCTACAAACAACACAACTTTACCTAACCTTCAGCCAACAACTTCACCCGACTCGCTTTCCATATGAGACATCCCTGAGCCAAGGACACAGAGGCAGATTCCTAATCACTGAAAGCTACTCTTTCCCCAAACGCTTGCAGAGTCTCTGGGAGGCGCCCGGGTTCTGAGGGTCTTTCCCCAGCTCCCAATAGTGTAAAATAAGCAACCAGCCCCCGGACTGTGGGAACGGGTACCACTGCCGCCGCCTTGTGGTCATCTCTGGGAACAGCACCTTTCCCTGAAAGCTGGTGTTTCAAGACAAACTAGTATCTTGTTTGTTTGTTTGTTTTTGTAGAGATGGGGTTTTGCCACATTGGCCAGACTGGTCTAGAACTCCCAACCTCACGTGATATGCCTGCCTCAGCCTCCAAAAGTGCTGTGATTACAGGTGTGAGCCACCTGCCCAACCAATAAATGTCTTCAAATGGGAATGTCAGGCTGGGCGCAGTGGTTCACACCTGTAATTCCAGCACTTTCAGAGGCCGAGGGAGGCTGATCACCTGAGGTCAGCACTTCAAGACGGGCCTAGACAACACGGTGAAATCCTGTCTCTACCAAAACTACAAAAAGTCAGCCAGGTGTAGTAGTGTGCGTTCATAATCTGTTACTTGTGAGGCTGAGGCACGAGAATTGCTTGAACCTGGGAGTTGGAGGCTGCAGCAAACGGAGATCACACCACTGCCCTCCAGCCTGGGTGACACAGGGAGACTCGGTCTCATAAATAAATAAATGTTAAAATAAACTGTTCACTTTGGGGACAGCGAAACTGTCCCTTCTGTCCTGACCACACAACTTTACCCAACCTTGAGCCAACAACTTCATCACACCCACTTTCCATATGAGACATCCCTGACCCAAGGACCCTAAGACATATTCCTAATGACTTGAAGCTATCCTTTCCCCAAACGCTTGCAGAGTCTCTGGGAGGCGACTTGGTTCTGAGGGTCTTTTCCCAGATCCCAATAGTGTAAAATGAGCAACCACCTCCCCGGACCGTGGGAACCTGTACCACTGCCGCCGCCTTGTGGTCATCTCTGGGAACAGCACCTTTCCCTGAAGTGGAAAGTGTTTGTTTTTGTAGAGATGAGGTTTTCCCATATTGGCCAGGCTGGTCTCCAACTCCCAACCTCAGGTGACCTGCCTGCCTCAGCCTCCCAAAGTGCTGGGATTACAGACGTGAGCCACGGCGTCCAGCTGTTTGTTTTTTGAAACTGAGTTTTGCTCTTGTCGCCCAGGCCAGAGTGCAGTGGGAAAATCTCAGCTCACTGCCACCTCCACCGCCCAGGATCAAGGGATTCATCTGCCTCAGCCTCCCGAGTGGCTGGGATTACAAGCGTGACCACACGCAGCTAATATTTGTATTTTTAGTAGAGCCCAGGTTTCACCATGTTGGCCAGACTGCTCTCACACTCCTGACCTCAGGTGATCCACCCATATCAGCCTCCCAAAGTGCTGGGATTACAGGTGTGTGCCACCACGCTCACACTATAAATGTCTTCAAATGGAAATGTCAGGATGGGCGCAGTGGCTCACACCTGTAATCCCAGAGCTTTGGGAGGCCGAGGGAGGCTGACCACCTGAGGTCAGGAGTTCGA
Organism: Saimiri boliviensis; assembly: GCF_048565385.1. Classification (NCBI taxonomy): domain Eukaryota; kingdom Metazoa; phylum Chordata; class Mammalia; order Primates; family Cebidae; genus Saimiri; species Saimiri boliviensis. The sequence continues at coordinate 42,294,786 of NC_133462.1, forward strand.
GACCCGCCTGGCCAACACGGTGAAACCTTGTTTCTACAAAAACTACAAAAAATCATCCACGTGTGGTAGTGTGTGCCCATAATCTCAGTTACTTGGGAGGCTGAGGCAGCAGAATCGCTTGAACCTGGGAGGTGGAGGCTGCAGTGAGCCAACAGTGAGCCACTGTACTCTGGGTGACACAGGGAGCCTCTATTTCAAAAAACAATTTAAAAAAAATAGGCCATGATAGGTGGCTCATGCCTGTAATTCCTGCACTTTGGGAGGCTGAGGCGGGCTGATCACCTGCGGTCAGGAGTTCTAGACCAGCCTGGCCAAAGTGCTGAAATCCCAGCTCTACTAAAATACAAAAATTAGCCAGGCATGGTGGCAGGTGCCTGTAATCCCAGCTACTCGGGAAGCTCAGGCAGGAGGATCCCTTGAACCTGGAAGGCCGAGGTTGCAGTGAACACCACTGCCCTCCAGCCTGGCGACAGAGTCAGACTCTGTTTCATAAATAAATAAATATTCAAATAAACTATTCACTTTGGGGACAGTGGGACTGTTCCTACAGTCCTGACCCCACAACTTTACCTAACCTTGAGCCAACAGCGTCACCCTATCCACTTTCCACATGAGACATCCCTGAGCCAAGGACACAGAGGCATGTTCCTAGTAACTTGAAGCTACCCTTTCCCCAAACGCTGCAGAGTATCTGGGAGGCGCCTGGGTTCTGAGGGTCTTAGCCCAGTTCCAAATAGCGTAAAATAAGCAACCGCCCACGGGTCTGTGGGAACAGGTACCACTGCCGCCGCCTTGTGGTCATCTCTGGGAACAGCGCCTTTCCCTGAAGACAGCAGGTGTTTCAAGACCAATGTCTTTTTTGTTTCATTTTGTAGAGACGGACTGGTCTCAAACTCCCGACGTCAGGCGATCGGCCTGCCTCAGCCTCCCAAAGTGCTGGGATTACAGGTGTGAGCCACCTCGCCCACCCAATAAATGATTCAAATGAAAATGTCAGGCTGGGTGTAGTGGCTCACAGCTGTAATCCCAGCACTTAGGGAGGCGGAGGGAGGCGGATCACCTGAGGTTAAGAGTACGAGACCCACGGCGAAACCCTGTCTCTACCAAAACCACAAAAAATCAGTCAGCTGTGGTGGGTTGAGCCAGTAATCTCAGTTACGTGGGAGGCTGAGGCAGGAGAATTGATTGAACCTGGGAGGCTGTAGTGAGCCAAGATTGAGCCACTGCAGTACAGCCTGGCGACAGAGTGAGACTGTGTCTCATAAATAAATAAATAAACATTAAAATAAACTTCTCACTTTGGGGACAGTGGGACTGTCCCTACCGTCCTGATCACGCAACATTACCCAGCCTTCAGCAAACAACTTCACCCCGTCTGCTTTCCATATGAGACATCCCCGACCCAAGGACACAAAGGCAGATTCCTAATGACTTGAAGCTACTCTTTCCCCAAACGCTTGCAGAGTCTCTGGGAGGCGCCTGGGTTCTTAGGGTCTTTCCCCAGCTCCCGATAGTGTAAAATAAGCAACTAGCCCCGGGACTGTGGGAACGGGTACCACTGCCGCCGCCTTGTGGTCATCTCTGGGAACAGCACCTTTCCCAGAAGACAGCAGGTGTTTCAAGACTAATGTTATTTTTTGTGTTTGTTTTTGTACAGACTGGGTTTTACCATATTGGCCAGGCTGGTCTCGGACTCCCGACCTCAGGTGATCTGCCTGCCTCAGCCTCCAAAAGTGCTGGGATTAAAGCTGTGAGCCACCTCGCCCAATCAATGTATGTCTTTAAATGGGAATGTCAGGCTGGGCGCAGTGGCTCACAGCTGTAATCCCAGCACTTTGGGAGGCCGAGGGAGGCGGATTACCTGAGGTCAGGAGTTCAAGACCGGCCTGGACAACAAGATGAAACCCTGTCCCTACCAAAACTACAAAAAATCAGCTAGGTGTGGTGGTGTAAGCCCGGAATCTCAGTTACCTGGGAGGCTGAGGCAGAAGAATAGCTTGAACCTGAGGTGGAGGCTGCAGTGAGCCAGGATTGAGCGAGTGCATTCCAGCCTGGGTGACACAGGGAGACTCTGTCTTAAAAAATAAAAAATAGGCCACGCAAGGTGGCTTATGTTTGTAATTCCTGCACTTTGGGAGACCGAGCCGGGGAGATCAGGAGTTCCAGACCAGCCTGTTCAACGTGGTGAGACCCCAGCTCTACTAAAAATACAAAAATTAGCCAGGTTTGGTGGTAGGTGCCTGTAATCCCAGCTACTCAGAAAGCTGAGGCCGGAGGATCACTTGAACCTGGGAGGCAGAGGTTGCAGTGAACCAAGATGACGCCACTGCCCTCCAGCCTGGTGACAGAGTGAGACTTTGTCTCAAAAATAAATATATAGGCCGGGCGCGGTGGCTCAAGCCTGTAATCCCAGCACTTTGGGAGGCCGAGGCGGGTGGATCACGAGGTCGAGAGATCGAGACCATCCTGGTCAACATGGTGAAACCCCGTCTCTACTAAAAATACAAAAAATTAGCTGGGCGTCGTGGTGCGTGCCTGTAATCCCAGCTACTCAGGAGGCTGAGGCAGAAGAATTGCCTGAACCCAGGAGGCGGAGGTTGCGGTGAGCCGAGATCACACCATTGCACTCCAGCCTGGGTAACAAGAGCGAAACTCCGTCTCAAAAAATAAATAAATAAATAAATAAAAAATAAATAAATATATAAATATTTAAGTAAACTCTTCCGTTTTGGGACAGTGGGACTGTCACTACTGTCCTAACACCACGGCTTTACCTAACCTTCAGCCAACAACTTCACCCCACTCGCTTTCCATATGAGACATCCCTGAGCCAAGGACGCAGAGGCAGATTCCTAATGACTTGAAGCTACCCTTTCCCAAAGGCTTGCAGAGTCTCTGGGAGGCGCCCGGGTTCTGAGGGTCTTTTCCCAGCTCCCAATAGTGTAAAATAAGCAACCAGCCCCCGGACTGTGGGAACGGGTACCACTGCCGCCGCCTTGTGGTCATCTCTGGAAACAGTATCTTTCCCTGAAGACAGCAGGTGTTTCAAGACTGTCTTGTGTGTGCGTTTGTTTTTGTAGAGACCGAGTTTTACCATATTGGCCAGGCTGGTCTCCAACTCCCGACCTCGGGCGGTCTGCCTGCCTCAGCCTCCCAAAACGCTGGGATTGCAGGTGTGAGCCACTGTGCCCAACCAATAAGTGTCTTCAAATGGGAATGTCAGGCTGAGCGCAATGGCTCACAACTGTAATCCCAGCATTTCGGGAGACCAAGGCGGGCGGATCACCTGACGTCAGGAGTTCCAGACCAGCCTGGTCAAGGTGGTGAGACCCCAGCTCTACTAAAAATACAAAAATTAGCCAGGCATGGTGGTAGGTGCCTGTAATCCGACTAACTTGGGAAGCTGAGGCAGGAGGATCACCTGAACCGGGAAAGCGGTAGTTGCAGTGAACCAAGATCATGCCACTGCCCTCCAGCCTGGCGACAGAGTGAGACTCTCCCTCAGAAATAAAAATAAATAAATAAATATTAAAATAAACTCTTCACTTTGGGTAAAGTGGGACTGTCCCTACTGTCCTGATCCCACAACTTTACCTAACCTTGAGCCTAAATCTTCACCCCATCCGCTTTCCACATGAGACATCCCTGAGCCAAGGACGCAGAGGCAGATTTCTAATGACTTGAAGCTACCTTTTCCCCCGAACACTTGCAGAGTCTCCTGGAGGCGCCCGGGTTCTGAGGGTCTTTTCCCAGTTACTAACAGTGTGAAATAAGCAACCACCCCCCGGAATGTGGGAACGGGTACCACTGCCGCCGCCTTGTGGTCATCTCTGGGAACAGCACCTTTCCCTGAAGACAGCAGGTGTTTCAAAACTATCTAATGTCTTTTGTGTGCGTTTGTTTTTGTAGAGACGGGGTTTTACCTTATTGGCAAGGCTGGCCTCAAACTCCCGATCTCAGGTGATCTGCCTGCCTCAGCCTCGAAACGTGCTGGGATTCTAGGTGTAAGCCACCTCGCCCAACAAATAAATGTCTTCAAATGCGAATGTCAGGCTGGGCACAGTGGCTCACACCTGTAATCCCAGCGCTTTGGGAGGCCGAGGGAGGCTGACCACCTGAGGTCAGGAGTTCAAGATCCGCCTGGCCAACACGGTGAAACCTTGTTTCTACAAAAACTACAAAAAATCATCCACGTGTGGTAGTGTGTGCCCATAATCTCAGTTACTTGGGAGGCTGAGGCAGCAGAATCGCTTGAACCTGGGAGGTGGAGGCTGCAGTGAGCCAACATTGAGCCACTGTACTCTGGGTGACACAGGGAGCCTCTATTTCAAAAAATAATTTAAAAAAATAGGCCATGATAGGTGGCTCATGCCTGTAATTCCTGTACTTTGGGAGGCTGAGGCGGGCTGATCACCTGCGGTCAGGAGTTCTAGACCAGCCTGGCCAACGTGTTGAAACCCAAGCTCTACTAAAAATACAAAAATTAGCCAGGTATGATGGCAGGTGCCTGTAATCCCAGCTACTCGGAAAGCTCAGGCAGGAGGATCCCTTGAACCTGGAAGGCCGAGGTTGCAGTGAACACCACTGTCCTCCAGCCTGGCGACAGAGTCAGACTCTGTTTCATAAATAAATAAATATTCAAATAAACTATTCACTTTGGGGACAGTGGGACTGTTCCTACAGTCCTGACCCCACAACTTTACCTAACCTTGAGCCAACAGCGTCACCCTATCCACTTTCCACATGAGACATCCCTGAGCCAAGGACACAGAGGCAGATTCCTAGAAACTTGAAGCTACCCTTTCCCCAAACGCTGCAGAGTATCTGGGAGGCGCCTGGGTTCTGAGGGTCTTAGCCCAGTTCCAAATAGCGTAAAATAAGCAACCGCCCACGGGTCTGTGGGAACAGGTACCACTGCCGCCGCCTTGTGGTCATCTCTGGGAACAGCGCCTTTCCCTGAAGACAGCAGGTGTTTCAAGACCAATGTCTTTTTTGTTGCATTTTGTAGAGACGGGCTGGTCTCAAACTCCCGACGTCAGGCGATCAGCCTGCCCCAGCCTCCCAAAGTGCTGGGATTACAGGTGTGAGCCACTTCGCCCACCCAATAAATGATTCAAATGAAAATGTCAGGCTGGGTGTAGTGGCTCACACCTGTAATCCCAGCACTTTGGGAGGCGAAGGGAGGCGGATCACCTGAGGTTAAGAGTACGAGACCCACGGCGAAACCCTGTCTCTACCAAAACCACAAAAAATCAGTCAGCTGTGGTGGGTTGAGCCAGTAATCTCAGTTACGTGGGAGGCTGAGGCAGGAGAATTGATTGAACCTGGGAGGCTGTAGTGAGCCAAGATTGAGCCACTGCAGTACAGCCTGGCGACAGAGTGAGACTGTGTCTCATAAATAAATAAATAAACATTAAAATAAACTCTTCACTTTGGGGACAGTGGGACTGTCCCTACCGTCCTGATCACGAAACATTACCTAGCCTTCAGCAAACAACTTCACCCCATCTGCTTTCCATATGAGACATCCCCGACCCAAGGACACAAAGGCAGATTCCTAATGACTTGAAGCTACTCTTTCCCCAAATGCTTGCAGAGTCTCTGGGAGGCGCGTGGGTTCTTAGGGTCTTTCCCCAGTTACCAATAGTGTAAAATAAGCAACCAACCCCGGTCTGTGGGAACAGGTACCACTGTCGCCGCCTTGTGGTCATATCTGGGAACAGCACCTTTCCCAGAAGACAGCAGGTGTTTCAAGACTAATGTTATTTTTTGTGTTTGTTTTTGTACAGACTGGGTTTTACCATATTGGCCAGGCTGGTCTCGGACTCCCGACCTCAGGTGATCTGCCTGCCTCAGCCTCCAAAAGTGCTGGGATTAAAGCTGTGAGCCACCTCGCCCAATCAATGTATGTCTTCAAATGGGAATGTCAGACTGGGCGCAGTGGCTCACACCTGTAATCCCAGCACTTTCGGAGGCCGAGGGAGGTGGATTACCTGAGGTCAGGAGTTCAAGACCGGCCTGGACAACAAGATGAAACCCTGTCCCTACCAAAACTACAAAAAATCAGCTAGGTGTGGTGGTGTAAGCCCGGAATCTCAGTTACTTGGGAGGCTGAGGCAGAAGAATCGCTTGAACCTGAGGTGGAGGCTGCAGTGAGCCAGGATTGAGCGAGTGCATTCCAGCCTGGGTGACACAGGGAGACTCTGTCTTTTTTTTTTTTTTTTTTTTTTTTGAGACGGAGTTTCGCTCTTGTTACCCAGGCTGGAGTGCAATGGCGCGATCTCGGCTCACCGCAACCTCCGCCTCCTGGGTTCAGGCAATTCTCCTGCCTCAGCCTCCTGAGTAGCTGGGATTACAGGCACGCTCCACCATGCCCAGCTAATTTTTAGTATTTTTAGTAGAGACGGGGTTTCACCATGTTGACCAGGATGGTCTCGATCTCTTGACCTCGTGATCCACCCGCCTCGGCCTCCCAAAGTGCTGGGATTACAGGCTTGAGCCACCGCGCCCGGCCTAGAGACTCTGTCTTAAAAAATAAAAAATAGGCCACGCAAGGTGGCTTATGTCTGTAATTCCTGCACTTTGGGAGACCGAGCCGGGGAGATCAGGAGTTCGAGACCAGCCTGTTCAACGTGGTGAGACCCCAGCTCTACTAAAAATACAAAAATTAGCCAGGTATGGTGGTAGGTGCCTGTAATCCCAGCTACTCAGAAAGCTGAGGCCGGAGGATCACTTGAACCTGGGAGGCGGAGGTTGCAGTGAACCAAGATGACGCCACTGCCCTCCAGCCTGGTGACAGAGTGAGACTTTGCCTCAAAAATAAATATATAGGCCGGGCGCGGTGGCTCAAGCCTGTAATCCCAGCACTTTGGGAGGCCGAGGCGGGTGGATCACGAGGTCGAGAGATCGAGACCATCCTGGTCAACATGGTGAAACCCCGTCTCTACTAAAAATACAAAAAACTAGCTGGGCGTGGTGGCGCGTGCCTGTAATCCCAGCTACTCAGGAGGCTGAGGTAGGAGAATTGCCTGAGCCCAGGAGGCGGAGGTTGCGATGAGCCGAGATCGCGCCATTGCACTCCAGCCTGGGTAACAAGAGCGAAACTCCGTCTCAAAAAAATAAATAAATAAATAAATAAATATATAAATATTTAAATAAACTCTTCAGTTTGGGGACAGTGGGACTGTCACTACTGTCCTAACACCACGGCTTTACCTAACCTTCAGCCAACAACTTCACCCCACTCGCTTTCCATATGAGACATCCCTGAGCCAAGGACGCAGAGGCAGATTCCTAATGACTTGAAGCTACCCTTTCCCAAAGGCTTGCAGAGTCTCTGGGAGGCGCCCGGGTTCTGAGGGTCTTTTCCCAGCTCCCAATAGTGTAAAATAAGCAACCAGCCCCCGGACTGTGGGAACGGGTACCACTGCCGCCGCCTTGTGGTCATCTCTGGAAACAGTATCTTTCCCTGAAGACAGCAGGTGTTTCAAGACTGTCTTGTGTGTGCGTTTGTTTTTGTAGAGACCGAGTTTTACCATATTGGCCAGGCTGGTCTCCAACTCCCGACCTCGGGCGGTCTGCCTGCCTCAGCCTCCCAAAACGCTGGGATTGCAGGTGTGAGCCACTGTGCCCAACCAATAAGTGTCTTCAAATGGGAATGTCAGGCTGAGCGCAATGGCTCACAACTGTAATCCCAGCATTTCGGGAGACCAAGGCGGGCGGATCACCTGACGTCAGGAGTTCCAGACCAGCCTGGTCAAGGTGGTGAGACCCCAGCTCTACTAAAAATACAAAAATTAGCCAGGCATGGTGGTAGGTGCCTGTAATCCGACTAACTTGGGAAGCTGAGGCAGGAGGATCACCTGAACCGGGAAAGCGGTAGTTGCAGTGAACCAAGATCATGCCACTGCCCTCCAGCCTGGCGACAGAGTGAGACTCTCCCTCAGAAATAAAAATAAATAAATAAATATTAAAATAAACTCTTCACTTTGGGTAAAGTGGGACTGTCCCTACTGTCCTGATCCCACAACTTTACCTAACCTTGAGCCTAAATCTTCACCCCATCCGCTTTCCACATGAGACATCCCTGAGCCAAGGACGCAGAGGCAGATTTCTAATGACTTGAAGCTACCTTTTCCCCCGAACACTTGCAGAGTCTCCTGGAGGCGCCCGGGTTCTGAGGGTCTTTTCCCAGTTACTAACAGTGTGAAATAAGCAACCACCCCCCGGAATGTGGGAACGGGTACCACTGCCGCCGCCTTGTGGTCATCTCTGGGAACAGCACCTTTCCCTGAAGACAGCAGGTGTTTCAAAACTATCTAATGTCTTTTGTGTGCGTTTGTTTTTGTAGAGACGGGGTTTTACCTTATTGGCAAGGCTGGCCTCAAACTCCCGATCTCAGGTGATCTGCCTGCCTCAGCCTCGAAACGTGCTGGGATTCTAGGTGTAAGCCACCTCGCCCAACAAATAAATGTCTTCAAATGCGAATGTCAGGCTGGGCACAGTGGCTCACACCTGTAATCCCAGCGCTTTGGGAGGCCGAGGGAGGCTGACCACCTGAGGTCAGGAGTTCAAGATCCGCCTGGCCAACACGGTGAAACCTTGTTTCTACAAAAACTACAAAAAATCATCCACGTGTGGTAGTGTGTGCCCATAATCTCAGTTACTTGGGAGGCTGAGGCAGCAGAATCGCTTGAACCTGGGAGGTGGAGGCTGCAGTGAGCCAACATTGAGCCACTGTACTCTGGGTGACACAGGGAGCCTCTATTTCAAAAAATAATTTAAAAAAATAGGCCATGATAGGTGGCTCATGCCTGTAATTCCTGTACTTTGGGAGGCTGAGGCGGGCTGATCACCTGCGGTCAGGAGTTCTAGACCAGCCTGGCCAACGTGTTGAAACCCAAGCTCTACTAAAAATACAAAAATTAGCCAGGTATGATGGCAGGTGCCTGTAATCCCAGCTACTCGGAAAGCTCAGGCAGGAGGATCCCTTGAACCTGGAAGGCCGAGGTTGCAGTGAACACCACTGTCCTCCAGCCTGGCGACAGAGTCAGACTCTGTTTCATAAATAAATAAATATTCAAATAAACTATTCACTTTGGGGACAGTGGGACTGTTCCTACAGTCCTGACCCCACAACTTTACCTAACCTTGAGCCAACAGCGTCACCCTATCCACTTTCCACATGAGACATCCCTGAGCCAAGGACACAGAGGCAGATTCCTAGAAACTTGAAGCTACCCTTTCCCCAAACGCTGCAGAGTATCTGGGAGGCGCCTGGGTTCTGAGGGTCTTAGCCCAGTTCCAAATAGCGTAAAATAAGCAACCGCCCACGGGTCTGTGGGAACAGGTACCACTGCCGCCGCCTTGTGGTCATCTCTGGGAACAGCGCCTTTCCCTGAAGACAGCAGGTGTTTCAAGACCAATGTCTTTTTTGTTGCATTTTGTAGAGACGGGCTGGTCTCAAACTCCCGACGTCAGGCGATCAGCCTGCCCCAGCCTCCCAAAGTGCTGGGATTACAGGTGTGAGCCACTTCGCCCACCCAATAAATGATTCAAATGAAAATGTCAGGCTGGGTGTAGTGGCTCACACCTGTAATCCCAGCACTTTGGGAGGCGAAGGGAGGCGGATCACCTGAGGTTAAGAGTACGAGACCCACGGCGAAACCCTGTCTCTACCAAAACCACAAAAAATCAGTCAGCTGTGGTGGGTTGAGCCAGTAATCTCAGTTACGTGGGAGGCTGAGGCAGGAGAATTGATTGAACCTGGGAGGCTGTAGTGAGCCAAGATTGAGCCACTGCAGTACAGCCTGGCGACAGAGTGAGACTGTGTCTCATAAATAAATAAATAAACATTAAAATAAACTCTTCACTTTGGGGACAGTGGGACTGTCCCTACCGTCCTGATCACGAAACATTACCTAGCCTTCAGCAAACAACTTCACCCCATCTGCTTTCCATATGAGACATCCCCGACCCAAGGACACAAAGGCAGATTCCTAATGACTTGAAGCTACTCTTTCCCCAAATGCTTGCAGAGTCTCTGGGAGGCGCGTGGGTTCTTAGGGTCTTTCCCCAGTTACCAATAGTGTAAAATAAGCAACCAACCCCGGTCTGTGGGAACAGGTACCACTGTCGCCGCCTTGTGGTCATATCTGGGAACAGCACCTTTCCCAGAAGACAGCAGGTGTTTCAAGACTAATGTTATTTTTTGTGTTTGTTTTTGTACAGACTGGGTTTTACCATATTGGCCAGGCTGGTCTCGGACTCCCGACCTCAGGTGATCTGCCTGCCTCAGCCTCCAAAAGTGCTGGGATTAAAGCTGTGAGCCACCTCGCCCAATCAATGTATGTCTTCAAATGGGAATGTCAGACTGGGCGCAGTGGCTCACACCTGTAATCCCAGCACTTTCGGAGGCCGAGGGAGGTGGATTACCTGAGGTCAGGAGTTCAAGACCGGCCTGGACAACAAGATGAAACCCTGTCCCTACCAAAACTACAAAAAATCAGCTAGGTGTGGTGGTGTAAGCCCGGAATCTCAGTTACTTGGGAGGCTGAGGCAGAAGAATCGCTTGAACCTGAGGTGGAGGCTGCAGTGAGCCAGGATTGAGCGAGTGCATTCCAGCCTGGGTGACACAGGGAGACTCTGTCTTTTTTTTTTTTTTTTTTTTTTTTGAGACGGAGTTTCGCTCTTGTTACCCAGGCTGGAGTGCAATGGCGCGATCTCGGCTCACCGCAACCTCCGCCTCCTGGGTTCAGGCAATTCTCCTGCCTCAGCCTCCTGAGTAGCTGGGATTACAGGCACGCTCCACCATGCCCAGCTAATTTTTAGTATTTTTAGTAGAGACGGGGTTTCACCATGTTGACCAGGATGGTCTCGATCTCTTGACCTCGTGATCCACCCGCCTCGGCCTCCCAAAGTGCTGGGATTACAGGCTTGAGCCACCGCGCCCGGCCTAGAGACTCTGTCTTAAAAAATAAAAAATAGGCCACGCAAGGTGGCTTATGTCTGTAATTCCTGCACTTTGGGAGACCGAGCCGGGGAGATCAGGAGTTCGAGACCAGCCTGTTCAACGTGGTGAGACCCCAGCTCTACTAAAAATACAAAAATTAGCCAGGTATGGTGGTAGGTGCCTGTAATCCCAGCTACTCAGAAAGCTGAGGCCGGAGGATCACTTGAACCTGGGAGGCGGAGGTTGCAGTGAACCAAGATGACGCCACTGCCCTCCAGCCTGGTGACAGAGTGAGACTTTGCCTCAAAAATAAATATATAGGCCGGGCGCGGTGGCTCAAGCCTGTAATCCCAGCACTTTGGGAGGCCGAGGCGGGTGGATCACGAGGTCGAGAGATCGAGACCATCCTGGTCAACATGGTGAAACCCCGTCTCTACTAAAAATACAAAAAACTAGCTGGGCGTGGTGGCGCGTGCCTGTAATCCCAGCTACTCAGGAGGCTGAGGTAGGAGAATTGCCTGAGCCCAGGAGGCGGAGGTTGCGATGAGCCGAGATCGCGCCATTGCACTCCAGCCTGGGTAACAAGAGCGAAACTCCGTCCCAAAAAAAAAAAATAAATAAATAAATAAATATATAAATATTTAAATAAACTCTTCAGTTTGGGGACAGTGGGACTGTCACTACTGTCCTAACACCACGGCTTTACCTAACCTTCAGCCAACAACTTCACCCCACTCGCTTTCCATATGAGACATCCCTGAGCCAAGGACGCAGAGGCAGATTCCTAATGACTTGAAGCTACCCTTTCCCAAAGGCTTGCAGAGTCTCTGGGAGGCGCCCGGGTTCTGAGGGTCTTTTCCCAGCTCCCAATAGTGTAAAATAAGCAACCAGCCCCCGGACTGTGGGAACGGGTACCACTGCCGCCGCCTTGTGGTCATCTCTGGAAACAGTATCTTTCCCTGAAGACAGCAGGTGTTTCAAGACTGTCTTGTGTGTGCGTTTGTTTTTGTAGAGACCGAGTTTTACCATATTGGCCAGGCTGGTCTCCAACTCCCGACCTCGGGCGGTCTGCCTGCCTCAGCCTCCCAAAACGCTGGGATTGCAGGTGTGAGCCACTGTGCCCAACCAATAAGTGTCTTCAAATGGGAATGTCAGGCTGAGCGCAATGGCTCACAACTGTAATCCCAGCATTTCGGGAGACCAAGGCGGGCGGATCACCTGACGTCAGGAGTTCCAGACCAGCCTGGTCAAGGTGGTGAGACCCCAGCTCTACTAAAAATACAAAAATTAGCCAGGCATGGTGGTAGGTGCCTGTAATCCGACTAACTTGGGAAGCTGAGGCAGGAGGATCACCTGAACCGGGAAAGCGGTAGTTGCAGTGAACCAAGATCATGCCACTGCCCTCCAGCCTGGCGACAGAGTGAGACTCTCCCTCAGAAATAAAAATAAATAAATAAATATTAAAATAAACTCTTCACTTTGGGTAAAGTGGGACTGTCCCTACTGTCCTGATCCCACAACTTTACCTAACCTTGAGCCTAAATCTTCACCCCATCCGCTTTCCACATGAGACATCCCTGAGCCAAGGACGCAGAGGCAGATTTCTAATGACTTGAAGCTACCTTTTCCCCCGAACACTTGCAGAGTCTCCTGGAGGCGCCCGGGTTCTGAGGGTCTTTTCCCAGTTACTAACAGTGTGAAATAAGCAACCACCCCCCGGAATGTGGGAACGGGTACCACTGCCGCCGCCTTGTGGTCATCTCTGGGAACAGCACCTTTCCCTGAAGACAGCAGGTGTTTCAAAACTATCTAATGTCTTTTGTGTGCGTTTGTTTTTGTAGAGACGGGGTTTTACCTTATTGGCAAGGCTGGCCTCAAACTCCCGATCTCAGGTGATCTGCCTGCCTCAGCCTCGAAACGTGCTGGGATTCTAGGTGTAAGCCACCTCGCCCAACAAATAAATGTCTTCAAATGCGAATGTCAGGCTGGGCACAGTGGCTCACACCTGTAATCCCAGCGCTTTGGGAGGCCGAGGGAGGCTGACCACCTGAGGTCAGGAGTTCAAGATCCGCCTGGCCAACACGGTGAAACCTTGTTTCTACAAAAACTACAAAAAATCATCCACGTGTGGTAGTGTGTGCCCATAATCTCAGTTACTTGGGAGGCTGAGGCAGCAGAATCGCTTGAACCTGGGAGGTGGAGGCTGCAGTGAGCCAACATTGAGCCACTGTACTCTGGGTGACACAGGGAGCCTCTATTTCAAAAAATAATTTAAAAAAATAGGCCATGATAGGTGGCTCATGCCTGTAATTCCTGTACTTTGGGAGGCTGAGGCGGGCTGATCACCTGCGGTCAGGAGTTCTAGACCAGCCTGGCCAACGTGTTGAAACCCAAGCTCTACTAAAAATACAAAAATTAGCCAGGTATGATGGCAGGTGCCTGTAATCCCAGCTACTCGGAAAGCTCAGGCAGGAGGATCCCTTGAACCTGGAAGGCCGAGGTTGCAGTGAACACCACTGCCCTCCAGCCTGGCGACAGAGTCAGACTCTGTTTCATAAATAAATAAATATTCAAATAAACTATTCACTTTGGGGACAGTGGGACTGTTCCTACAGTCCTGACCCCACAACTTTACCTAACCTTGAGCCAACAGCGTCACCCTATCCACTTTCCACATGAGACATCCCTGAGCCAAGGACACAGAGGCAGATTCCTAGAAACTTGAAGCTACCCTTTCCCCAAACGCTGCAGAGTATCTGGGAGGCGCCTGGGTTCTGAGGGTCTTAGCCCAGTTCCAAATAGCGTAAAATAAGCAACCGCCCACGGGTCTGTGGGAACAGGTACCACTGCCGCCGCCTTGTGGTCATCTCTGGGAACAGCGCCTTTCCCTGAAGACAGCAGGTGTTTCAAGACCAATGTCTTTTTTGTTGCATTTTGTAGAGACGGGCTGGTCTCAAACTCCCGACGTCAGGCGATCAGCCTGCCCCAGCCTCCCAAAGTGCTGGGATTACAGGTGTGAGCCACTTCGCCCACCCAATAAATGATTCAAATGAAAATGTCAGGCTGGGTGTAGTGGCTCACACCTGTAATCCCAGCACTTTGGGAGGCGAAGGGAGGCGGATCACCTGAGGTTAAGAGTACGAGACCCACGGCGAAACCCTGTCTCTACCAAAACCACAAAAAATCAGTCAGCTGTGGTGGGTTGAGCCAGTAATCTCAGTTACGTGGGAGGCTGAGGCAGGAGAATTGATTGAACCTGGGAGGCTGTAGTGAGCCAAGATTGAGCCACTGCAGTACAGCCTGGCGACAGAGTGAGACTGTGTCTCATAAATAAATAAATAAACATTAAAATAAACTCTTCACTTTGGGGACAGTGGGACTGTCCCTACCGTCCTGATCACGAAACATTACCTAGCCTTCAGCAAACAACTTCACCCCATCTGCTTTCCATATGAGACATCCCCGACCCAAGGACACAAAGGCAGATTCCTAATGACTTGAAGCTACTCTTTCCCCAAATGCTTGCAGAGTCTCTGGGAGGCGCGTGGGTTCTTAGGGTCTTTCCCCAGTTACCAATAGTGTAAAATAAGCAACCAACCCCGGTCTGTGGGAACAGGTACCACTGTCGCCGCCTTGTGGTCATATCTGGGAACAGCACCTTTCCCAGAAGACAGCAGGTGTTTCAAGACTAATGTTATTTTTTGTGTTTGTTTTTGTACAGACTGGGTTTTACCATATTGGCCAGGCTGGTCTCGGACTCCCGACCTCAGGTGATCTGCCTGCCTCAGCCTCCAAAAGTGCTGGGATTAAAGCTGTGAGCCACCTCGCCCAATCAATGTATGTCTTCAAATGGGAATGTCAGACTGGGCGCAGTGGCTCACACCTGTAATCCCAGCACTTTCGGAGGCCGAGGGAGGTGGATTACCTGAGGTCAGGAGTTCAAGACCGGCCTGGACAACAAGATGAAACCCTGTCCCTACCAAAACTACAAAAAATCAGCTAGGTGTGGTGGTGTAAGCCCGGAATCTCAGTTACTTGGGAGGCTGAGGCAGAAGAATCGCTTGAACCTGAGGTGGAGGCTGCAGTGAGCCAGGATTGAGCGAGTGCATTCCAGCCTGGGTGACACAGGGAGACTCTGTCTTTTTTTTTTTTTTTTTTTTTTTTGAGACGGAGTTTCGCTCTTGTTACCCAGGCTGGAGTGCAATGGCGCGATCTCGGCTCACCGCAACCTCCGCCTCCTGGGTTCAGGCAATTCTCCTGCCTCAGCCTCCTGAGTAGCTGGGATTACAGGCACGCTCCACCATGCCCAGCTAATTTTTAGTATTTTTAGTAGAGACGGGGTTTCACCATGTTGACCAGGATGGTCTCGATCTCTTGACCTCGTGATCCACCCGCCTCGGCCTCCCAAAGTGCTGGGATTACAGGCTTGAGCCACCGCGCCCGGCCTAGAGACTCTGTCTTAAAAAATAAAAAATAGGCCACGCAAGGTGGCTTATGTCTGTAATTCCTGCACTTTGGGAGACCGAGCCGGGGAGATCAGGAGTTCGAGACCAGCCTGTTCAACGTGGTGAGACCCCAGCTCTACTAAAAATACAAAAATTAGCCAGGTATGGTGGTAGGTGCCTGTAATCCCAGCTACTCAGAAAGCTGAGGCCGGAGGATCACTTGAACCTGGGAGGCGGAGGTTGCAGTGAACCAAGATGACGCCACTGCCCTCCAGCCTGGTGACAGAGTGAGACTTTGCCTCAAAAATAAATATATAGGCCGGGCGCGGTGGCTCAAGCCTGTAATCCCAGCACTTTGGGAGGCCGAGGCGGGTGGATCACGAGGTCGAGAGATCGAGACCATCCTGGTCAACATGGTGAAACCCCGTCTCTACTAAAAATACAAAAAACTAGCTGGGCGTGGTGGCGCGTGCCTGTAATCCCAGCTACTCAGGAGGCTGAGGTAGGAGAATTGCCTGAGCCCAGGAGGCGGAGGTTGCGATGAGCCGAGATCGCGCCATTGCACTCCAGCCTGGGTAACAAGAGCGAAACTCCGTCCCAAAAAAAAAAAATAAATAAATAAATAAATATATAAATATTTAAATAAACTCTTCAGTTTGGGGACAGTGGGACTGTCACTACTGTCCTAACACCACGGCTTTACCTAACCTTCAGCCAACAACTTCACCCCACTCGCTTTCCATATGAGACATCCCTGAGCCAAGGACGCAGAGGCAGATTCCTAATGACTTGAAGCTACCCTTTCCCAAAGGCTTGCAGAGTCTCTGGGAGGCGCCCGGGTTCTGAGGGTCTTTTCCCAGCTCCCAATAGTGTAAAATAAGCAACCAGCCCCCGGACTGTGGGAACGGGTACCACTGCCGCCGCCTTGTGGTCATCTCTGGAAACAGTATCTTTCCCTGAAGACAGCAGGTGTTTCAAGACTGTCTTGTGTGTGCGTTTGTTTTTGTAGAGACCGAGTTTTACCATATTGGCCAGGCTGGTCTCCAACTCCCGACCTCGGGCGGTCTGCCTGCCTCAGCCTCCCAAAACGCTGGGATTGCAGGTGTGAGCCACTGTGCCCAACCAATAAGTGTCTTCAAATGGGAATGTCAGGCTGAGCGCAATGGCTCACAACTGTAATCCCAGCATTTCGGGAGACCAAGGCGGGCGGATCACCTGACGTCAGGAGTTCCAGACCAGCCTGGTCAAGGTGGTGAGACCCCAGCTCTACTAAAAATACAAAAATTAGCCAGGCATGGTGGTAGGTGCCTGTAATCCGACTAACTTGGGAAGCTGAGGCAGGAGGATCACCTGAACCGGGAAAGCGGTAGTTGCAGTGAACCAAGATCATGCCACTGCCCTCCAGCCTGGCGACAGAGTGAGACTCTCCCTCAGAAATAAAAATAAATAAATAAATATTAAAATAAACTCTTCACTTTGGGTAAAGTGGGACTGTCCCTACTGTCCTGATCCCACAACTTTACCTAACCTTGAGCCTAAATCTTCACCCCATCCGCTTTCCACATGAGACATCCCTGAGCCAAGGACGCAGAGGCAGATTTCTAATGACTTGAAGCTACCTTTTCCCCCGAACACTTGCAGAGTCTCCTGGAGGCGCCCGGGTTCTGAGGGTCTTTTCCCAGTTACTAACAGTGTGAAATAAGCAACCACCCCCCGGAATGTGGGAACGGGTACCACTGCCGCCGCCTTGTGGTCATCTCTGGGAACAGCACCTTTCCCTGAAGACAGCAGGTGTTTCAAAACTATCTAATGTCTTTTGTGTGCGTTTGTTTTTGTAGAGACGGGGTTTTACCTTATTGGCAAGGCTGGCCTCAAACTCCCGATCTCAGGTGATCTGCCTGCCTCAGCCTCGAAACGTGCTGGGATTCTAGGTGTAAGCCACCTCGCCCAACAAATAAATGTCTTCAAATGCGAATGTCAGGCTGGGCACAGTGGCTCACACCTGTAATCCCAGCGCTTTGGGAGGCCGAGGGAGGCTGACCACCTGAGGTCAGGAGTTCAAGATCCGCCTGGCCAACACGGTGAAACCTTGTTTCTACAAAAACTACAAAAAATCATCCACGTGTGGTAGTGTGTGCCCATAATCTCAGTTACTTGGGAGGCTGAGGCAGCAGAATCGCTTGAACCTGGGAGGTGGAGGCTGCAGTGAGCCAACATTGAGCCACTGTACTCTGGGTGACACAGGGAGCCTCTATTTCAAAAAATAATTTAAAAAAATAGGCCATGATAGGTGGCTCATGCCTGTAATTCCTGTACTTTGGGAGGCTGAGGCGGGCTGATCACCTGCGGTCAGGAGTTCTAGACCAGCCTGGCCAACGTGTTGAAACCCAAGCTCTACTAAAAATACAAAAATTAGCCAGGTATGATGGCAGGTGCCTGTAATCCCAGCTACTCGGAAAGCTCAGGCAGGAGGATCCCTTGAACCTGGAAGGCCGAGGTTGCAGTGAACACCACTGCCCTCCAGCCTGGCGACAGAGTCAGACTCTGTTTCATAAATAAATAAATATTCAAATAAACTATTCACTTTGGGGACAGTGGGACTGTTCCTACAGTCCTGACCCCACAACTTTACCTAACCTTGAGCCAACAGCGTCACCCTATCCACTTTCCACATGAGACATCCCTGAGCCAAGGACACAGAGGCAGATTCCTAGAAACTTGAAGCTACCCTTTCCCCAAACGCTGCAGAGTATCTGGGAGGCGCCTGGGTTCTGAGGGTCTTAGCCCAGTTCCAAATAGCGTAAAATAAGCAACCGCCCACGGGTCTGTGGGAACAGGTACCACTGCCGCCGCCTTGTGGTCATCTCTGGGAACAGCGCCTTTCCCTGAAGACAGCAGGTGTTTCAAGACCAATGTCTTTTTTGTTGCATTTTGTAGAGACGGGCTGGTCTCAAACTCCCGACGTCAGGCGATCAGCCTGCCCCAGCCTCCCAAAGTGCTGGGATTACAGGTGTGAGCCACTTCGCCCACCCAATAAATGATTCAAATGAAAATGTCAGGCTGGGTGTAGTGGCTCACACCTGTAATCCCAGCACTTTGGGAGGCGAAGGGAGGCGGATCACCTGAGGTTAAGAGTACGAGACCCACGGCGAAACCCTGTCTCTACCAAAACCACAAAAAATCAGTCAGCTGTGGTGGGTTGAGCCAGTAATCTCAGTTACGTGGGAGGCTGAGGCAGGAGAATTGATTGAACCTGGGAGGCTGTAGTGAGCCAAGATTGAGCCACTGCAGTACAGCCTGGCGACAGAGTGAGACTGTGTCTCATAAATAAATAAATAAACATTAAAATAAACTCTTCACTTTGGGGACAGTGGGACTGTCCCTACCGTCCTGATCACGAAACATTACCTAGCCTTCAGCAAACAACTTCACCCCATCTGCTTTCCATATGAGACATCCCCGACCCAAGGACACAAAGGCAGATTCCTAATGACTTGAAGCTACTCTTTCCCCAAATGCTTGCAGAGTCTCTGGGAGGCGCGTGGGTTCTTAGGGTCTTTCCCCAGTTACCAATAGTGTAAAATAAGCAACCAACCCCGGTCTGTGGGAACAGGTACCACTGTCGCCGCCTTGTGGTCATATCTGGGAACAGCACCTTTCCCAGAAGACAGCAGGTGTTTCAAGACTAATGTTATTTTTTGTGTTTGTTTTTGTACAGACTGGGTTTTACCATATTGGCCAGGCTGGTCTCGGACTCCCGACCTCAGGTGATCTGCCTGCCTCAGCCTCCAAAAGTGCTGGGATTAAAGCTGTGAGCCACCTCGCCCAATCAATGTATGTCTTCAAATGGGAATGTCAGACTGGGCGCAGTGGCTCACACCTGTAATCCCAGCACTTTCGGAGGCCGAGGGAGGTGGATTACCTGAGGTCAGGAGTTCAAGACCGGCCTGGACAACAAGATGAAACCCTGTCCCTACCAAAACTACAAAAAATCAGCTAGGTGTGGTGGTGTAAGCCCGGAATCTCAGTTACTTGGGAGGCTGAGGCAGAAGAATCGCTTGAACCTGAGGTGGAGGCTGCAGTGAGCCAGGATTGAGCGAGTGCATTCCAGCCTGGGTGACACAGGGAGACTCTGTCTTTTTTTTTTTTTTTTTTTTTTTGAGACGGAGTTTCGCTCTTGTTACCCAGGCTGGAGTGCAATGGCGCGATCTCGGCTCACCGCAACCTCCGCCTCCTGGGTTCAGGCAATTCTCCTGCCTCAGCCTCCTGAGTAGCTGGGATTACAGGCACGCTCCACCATGCCCAGCTAATTTTTAGTATTTTTAGTAGAGACGGGGTTTCACCATGTTGACCAGGATGGTCTCGATCTCTTGACCTCGTGATCCACCCGCCTCGGCCTCCCAAAGTGCTGGGATTACAGGCTTGAGCCACCGCGCCCGGCCTAGAGACTCTGTCTTAAAAAATAAAAAATAGGCCACGCAAGGTGGCTTATGTCTGTAATTCCTGCACTTTGGGAGACCGAGCCGGGGAGATCAGGAGTTCGAGACCAGCCTGTTCAACGTGGTGAGACCCCAGCTCTACTAAAAATACAAAAATTAGCCAGGTATGGTGGTAGGTGCCTGTAATCCCAGCTACTCAGAAAGCTGAGGCCGGAGGATCACTTGAACCTGGGAGGCGGAGGTTGCAGTGAACCAAGATGACGCCACTGCCCTCCAGCCTGGTGACAGAGTGAGACTTTGCCTCAAAAATAAATATATAGGCCGGGCGCGGTGGCTCAAGCCTGTAATCCCAGCACTTTGGGAGGCCGAGGCGGGTGGATCACGAGGTCGAGAGATCGAGACCATCCTGGTCAACATGGTGAAACCCCGTCTCTACTAAAAATACAAAAAACTAGCTGGGCGTGGTGGCGCGTGCCTGTAATCCCAGCTACTCAGGAGGCTGAGGTAGGAGAATTGCCTGAGCCCAGGAGGCGGAGGTTGCGATGAGCCGAGATCGCGCCATTGCACTCCAGCCTGGGTAACAAGAGCGAAACTCCGTCCCCAAAAAATAAATAAATAAATAAATAAATATATAAATATTTAAATAAACTCTTCAGTTTGGGGACAGTGGGACTGTCACTACTGTCCTAACACCACGGCTTTACCTAACCTTCAGCCAACAACTTCACCCCACTCGCTTTCCATATGAGACATCCCTGAGCCAAGGACGCAGAGGCAGATTCCTAATGACTTGAAGCTACCCTTTCCCAAAGGCTTGCAGAGTCTCTGGGAGGCGCCCGGGTTCTGAGGGTCTTTTCCCAGCTCCCAATAGTGTAAAATAAGCAACCAGCCCCCGGACTGTGGGAACGGGTACCACTGCCGCCGCCTTGTGGTCATCTCTGGAAACAGTATCTTTCCCTGAAGACAGCAGGTGTTTCAAGACTGTCTTGTGTGTGCGTTTGTTTTTGTAGAGACCGAGTTTTACCATATTGGCCAGGCTGGTCTCCAACTCCCGACCTCGGGCGGTCTGCCTGCCTCAGCCTCCCAAAACGCTGGGATTGCAGGTGTGAGCCACTGTGCCCAACCAATAAGTGTCTTCAAATGGGAATGTCAGGCTGAGCGCAATGGCTCACAACTGTAATCCCAGCATTTCGGGAGACCAAGGCGGGCGGATCACCTGACGTCAGGAGTTCCAGACCAGCCTGGTCAAGGTGGTGAGACCCCAGCTCTACTAAAAATACAAAAATTAGCCAGGCATGGTGGTAGGTGCCTGTAATCCGACTAACTTGGGAAGCTGAGGCAGGAGGATCACCTGAACCGGGAAAGCGGTAGTTGCAGTGAACCAAGATCATGCCACTGCCCTCCAGCCTGGCGACAGAGTGAGACTCTCCCTCAGAAATAAAAATAAATAAATAAATATTAAAATAAACTCTTCACTTTGGGTAAAGTGGGACTGTCCCTACTGTCCTGATCCCACAACTTTACCTAACCTTGAGCCTAAATCTTCACCCCATCCGCTTTCCACATGAGACATCCCTGAGCCAAGGACGCAGAGGCAGATTTCTAATGACTTGAAGCTACCTTTTCCCCCGAACACTTGCAGAGTCTCCTGGAGGCGCCCGGGTTCTGAGGGTCTTTTCCCAGTTACTAACAGTGTGAAATAAGCAACCACCCCCCGGAATGTGGGAACGGGTACCACTGCCGCCGCCTTGTGGTCATCTCTGGGAACAGCACCTTTCCCTGAAGACAGCAGGTGTTTCAAAACTATCTAATGTCTTTTGTGTGCGTTTGTTTTTGTAGAGACGGGGTTTTACCTTATTGGCAAGGCTGGCCTCAAACTCCCGATCTCAGGTGATCTGCCTGCCTCAGCCTCGAAACGTGCTGGGATTCTAGGTGTAAGCCACCTCGCCCAACAAATAAATGTCTTCAAATGCGAATGTCAGGCTGGGCACAGTGGCTCACACCTGTAATCCCAGCGCTTTGGGAGGCCGAGGGAGGCTGACCACCTGAGGTCAGGAGTTCAAGATCCGCCTGGCCAACACGGTGAAACCTTGTTTCTACAAAAACTACAAAAAATCATCCACGTGTGGTAGTGTGTGCCCATAATCTCAGTTACTTGGGAGGCTGAGGCAGCAGAATCGCTTGAACCTGGGAGGTGGAGGCTGCAGTGAGCCAACATTGAGCCACTGTACTCTGGGTGACACAGGGAGCCTCTATTTCAAAAAATAATTTAAAAAAATAGGCCATGATAGGTGGCTCATGCCTGTAATTCCTGTACTTTGGGAGGCTGAGGCGGGCTGATCACCTGCGGTCAGGAGTTCTAGACCAGCCTGGCCAACGTGTTGAAACCCAAGCTCTACTAAAAATACAAAAATTAGCCAGGTATGATGGCAGGTGCCTGTAATCCCAGCTACTCGGAAAGCTCAGGCAGGAGGATCCCTTGAACCTGGAAGGCCGAGGTTGCAGTGAACACCACTGCCCTCCAGCCTGGCGACAGAGTCAGACTCTGTTTCATAAATAAATAAATATTCAAATAAACTATTCACTTTGGGGACAGTGGGACTGTTCCTACAGTCCTGACCCCACAACTTTACCTAACCTTGAGCCAACAGCGTCACCCTATCCACTTTCCACATGAGACATCCCTGAGCCAAGGACACAGAGGCAGATTCCTAGAAACTTGAAGCTACCCTTTCCCCAAACGCTGCAGAGTATCTGGGAGGCGCCTGGGTTCTGAGGGTCTTAGCCCAGTTCCAAATAGCGTAAAATAAGCAACCGCCCACGGGTCTGTGGGAACAGGTACCACTGCCGCCGCCTTGTGGTCATCTCTGGGAACAGCGCCTTTCCCTGAAGACAGCAGGTGTTTCAAGACCAATGTCTTTTTTGTTGCATTTTGTAGAGACGGGCTGGTCTCAAACTCCCGACGTCAGGCGATCAGCCTGCCCCAGCCTCCCAAAGTGCTGGGATTACAGGTGTGAGCCACTTCGCCCACCCAATAAATGATTCAAATGAAAATGTCAGGCTGGGTGTAGTGGCTCACACCTGTAATCCCAGCACTTTGGGAGGCGAAGGGAGGCGGATCACCTGAGGTTAAGAGTACGAGACCCACGGCGAAACCCTGTCTCTACCAAAACCACAAAAAATCAGTCAGCTGTGGTGGGTTGAGCCAGTAATCTCAGTTACGTGGGAGGCTGAGGCAGGAGAATTGATTGAACCTGGGAGGCTGTAGTGAGCCAAGATTGAGCCACTGCAGTACAGCCTGGCGACAGAGTGAGACTGTGTCTCATAAATAAATAAATAAACATTAAAATAAACTCTTCACTTTGGGGACAGTGGGACTGTCCCTACCGTCCTGATCACGAAACATTACCTAGCCTTCAGCAAACAACTTCACCCCATCTGCTTTCCATATGAGACATCCCCGACCCAAGGACACAAAGGCAGATTCCTAATGACTTGAAGCTACTCTTTCCCCAAATGCTTGCAGAGTCTCTGGGAGGCGCGTGGGTTCTTAGGGTCTTTCCCCAGTTACCAATAGTGTAAAATAAGCAACCAACCCCGGTCTGTGGGAACAGGTACCACTGTCGCCGCCTTGTGGTCATATCTGGGAACAGCACCTTTCCCAGAAGACAGCAGGTGTTTCAAGACTAATGTTATTTTTTGTGTTTGTTTTTGTACAGACTGGGTTTTACCATATTGGCCAGGCTGGTCTCGGACTCCCGACCTCAGGTGATCTGCCTGCCTCAGCCTCCAAAAGTGCTGGGATTAAAGCTGTGAGCCACCTCGCCCAATCAATGTATGTCTTCAAATGGGAATGTCAGACTGGGCGCAGTGGCTCACACCTGTAATCCCAGCACTTTCGGAGGCCGAGGGAGGTGGATTACCTGAGGTCAGGAGTTCAAGACCGGCCTGGACAACAAGATGAAACCCTGTCCCTACCAAAACTACAAAAAATCAGCTAGGTGTGGTGGTGTAAGCCCGGAATCTCAGTTACCTGGGAGGCTGAGGCAGAAGAATCGCTTGAACCTGAGGTGGAGGCTGCAGTGAGCCAGGATTGAGCGAGTGCATTCCAGCCTGGGTGACACAGGGAGACTCTGTCTTAAAAAATAAAAAATAGGCCACGCAAGGTGGCTTATGTCTGTAATTCCTGCACTTTGGGAGACCGAGCCGGGGAGATCAGGAGTTCCAGACCAGCCTGGTCAACGTGGTGAAACCCCAGCTCTACTAAAAATACAAAAATTAGCCAGGCATGGTGGTAGGTGCCTGTAATCCCAGCTATTCAGAAAGCTGAGGCTGGAGGATCACTTGAACCTGGAAGGCGGAGGTTGCAGTGAACCAAGATGACGCCACTGCCCTCCAGCCTGGTGACAGAGTGAGATTTTGCCTCAAAAATAAATAAATAAATATTCAAATAAACTCTTCAGTTTGGGGACAGCAGGACTGTCCCTACTGTCCTAACAACACAACTTTACCTAACTTTTAGGCAACAACTTCACCCTATATGCTTTCCATATGAGACATCCCTGAGCCAAGGACCCTAAGACAGACTCCTAAAGAGTTGAGCTACCCTTTCCCCAAACGCTTGCAGAGTCTCTGGGAGGCGCCCGGGTTCTGAGGGTCTTTCCCCATCTCCCAACAGTGTAAAATAAGCAACCACCCCCCGGACTGTGGGAACGGGTACCACTGCCGCCGCCTTGTGGTCATCCCTGGGAACAGCACCTTTCCCTGAAGTCAGCAGGTGTTTCAAGAGGAACTAATGTCTTTTCTGCTTGTTTCTTTTTGTAGAGACGGAGTTTTACCATATTGACCAGGCTGGTCTCAGACTCCCGACCTCAGGCTGTCTGCCTGCCTCAGCCTCCCAAAATGCTGGGATTACAGGTTCGAGCCACCTCGCCCAACCAATAAATATCTTCAAATGCGAATGTCAGGCTGGGCACAGTGGCTCACACCTGTAATCCCAGGTCTTTGGGGAACCTAGGGAGGCGGATTACCTGAGGTCAGGATTTCAAGACCGGCCTGGCAAACACAGTCAAACCCTCTCTCTACCAAAACTACAAAAAAAAAAAAAAAAAAAACCAACAACAACAACAATAAAAAAAAACCAGCCAGGTGTGGTGGTGTGCGAGCCTAATCTGTTACTTGGGAGGCTGAGGCAGGAGAATCGCTTGAACCTGGGAAGTGGAGGCTGCAGTAAGCCAAGATGAGCCACTGCACTCCAGCCTGTGTGACACAGGGAGACTGTTGGAAATAATAATTTTAAAAATAGGCCACGTGAGTTGGCTCATGCCTCTAATTCCTGCACTTTGGGAGGCCGAGGTGGGTGGATCACCTGACGTCAGGAGTTCCAGACCAGCCTGGCCAACTTGGTGAAACCCCAGCTCTACTAAAAATACAAAAATTAGCCAGGTATGGTGGTAGGTGCCTGTAATCCCAGCTAGTCGGGAAGCTGAGGCAGGAGGATCCCTTGAAACTGGAAGGCGGAGGTTGCAGTGAACCAAGATGACGCCACTGCCCTCCAGCCTGGCGACTGAATGAGACTCTGTCTCAAAAATAAATACATAAATATTAAAGTAAACTCTTTACGTTGGGGACAGCGGGACTGTCCCTACTGTACTAACAACACAACTTTACCTAACCTTCAGCGAACAACTTGACCCCATCCACTTTCCATATGAGACATCCCTGAGCCAAGAATCCTAAGACAGACTCCTAAAGAGTTGAGCTACCCTTTCCCCAAACACTTGCAGAGTCTCTGGGAGGCGCCCAGGTTCTGAGGGTCTTTTCCCAACTCCAAATAGTGTAAAATAAGCAACCAGCCCCCGGACTGTGGTAACGGGTACCACTGCCGCCGTCTTGTGGTCATCTCTGGGAACAGCACCTTTCCCAGAAGACAAACTAATGTCTTTTTCGCTTGTTTTTTTTTTTTTTTTTTTTTTTTTTTGTAGAGACAGGGTTTTACCATATTGGCGAGGCTGGTCTCAAACTCCCAACCTCAGATGATGTGCCTGCCTCAGCCTCCCAATGTGCTGGGATTACAGATGTGAGCCAATTCGCCCAACCAATAAATAACTTCAAATGGGAGTGTCAGCCTGGGTGCAATGGCTCACACATACAATCCCAGCACTTTGAGAGGCCGAGGCGGGCAGAACACCTGACGTCAGGGGTTCTAGACCAGCCTAGCCAACCTGGTGAAACCCCAGCTCTACTAAAAATACAAAAATTAGCTATGGTGGTGGTAGGTGCCTGTAATCCCAGATACTTGGGAAGCTGAGGCAGGAGGATCACTTGAACCGGGAAGGCAGAGGTTGCAGTAAACAAAGATCAAGCCACAGCATTCCAGCCTGGCGACGGAGTGAGACTCTCATAAATAAATAAATATTAAAATAAACTGTTCACTTTGGGGACAGTGGAACTATCCCTACTGTCCTGACGCCACAACATTATCTAACCTTCAGCCAACAACATCACCCCATCCGCTTTCCATATGAGACATCCCTGAGCCAAGGACACAGAGGCAGATTCCTAATCACTGAAAGCTACTCTTTCCCCAAATGCTAGCAGAGTATCTGGGAGGCGCCTGGGTTCTGAGGGTCTTAACCCAGTTCCAAATAGTGTAAAATAAGCAACCGCCCACGGGACTGTGGGAACGGGTACCACTGCCGCCGCCTTGTGGTCATCTCTGCAAACAGCGCCTTTCCCTGAAGACAGCAGGTGTTTCAAGACCAATGTCTTTTTTGTTGCATTTTGTAGAGACGGGCTGGTCTCAAACTCCTGACCTCAGGCGATCAGCCTGCCCCAGCCTCCCAAAGTGCTGGGATTACAGGTGTGAGCCACTTCGCCCACCCAATAAATGATTCAAATGAAAATGTCAGGCTGGGTGTAGTGGCTCACACCTGTAATCCCAGCACTTAGGGAGGCGGAGGGAGGCGGATCACCTGAGGTTAAGAGTACGAGACCCACGGCGAAACCCTGTCTCTACCAAAACCACAAAAAATCAGTCAGCTGTGGTGCTTTGAGCCAGTAATCTCAGTTACGTGGGAGGCTGAGGCAGGAGAATTGATTGAACCTGGGAGGCTGTAGTGAGCCAAGATTGAGCCACTGCAGTACAGCCTGGCGACAGAGTGAGACTGTGTCTCATAAATAAATAAATAAACATTAAAATAAACGCCTCACTTTGGGGACTGTCCCTACCGTCCTTATCACGCAACTTTACTTAGCCTTCAGCAAACAACTTCACCCAGTCTGCTTTCCATATGAGACATCCCCGACCCAAGGATACAAAGGCAGATTCCTCATGACTTGAAGCTACTCTTTCCCCAAACGCTTGCAGAGTTTCTGGGAGGCACCTGGGTTCTGAGGGTCTTTCCCCAGCTCCCGATAGTGTAAAATAAGCAACCAGCCCCCGGGACTGTGGGAACGGGTACCACTGCCGCCGCCTTGTGGTCATATCTGGGAACAGCACCTTTCCCAGAAGACAGCAGGTGTTTCAAGACTAATGTTATTTTTTGTGTTTGTTTTTGTACAGACTGGGTTTTACCATATTGGCCAGGCTGGTCTCGGACTCCCGACCTCAGGTGATCTGCCTGCCTCAGCCTCCAAAAGTGCTGGGATTAAAGCTGTGAGCCACCTCGCCCAATCAATGTATGTCTTCAAATGGGAATGTCAGGCTGGGCGCAGTGGCTCACAGCTGTAATCCCAGCACTTTCGGAGGCCGAGGGAGGCGGATTACCTGAGGTCAGGAGTTCAAGACCGGCCTGGACAACAAGATGAAACCCTGTCCCTACCAAAACTACAAAAAATCAGCTAGGTGTGGTGGTGTAAGCCCGGAATCTCAGTTACTTGGGAGGCTGAGGCAGAAGAATCGCTTGAACCTGAGGTGGAGGCTGCAGTGAGCCAGGATTGAGCGAGTGCATTCCAGCCTGGGTGACACAGGGAGACTCTGTCTTTTTTTTTTTTTTTTTTTTTTTGAGACGGAGTTTCGCTCTTGTTACCCAGGCTGGAGTGCAATGGCGCGATCTCGGCTCACTGCAACCTCCGCCTCCTGCGTTCAGGCAATTCTCCTGCCTCAGCCTCCTGAGTAGCTGGGATTACAGGCACGCTCCACCATGCCCAGCTAATTTTTAGTATTTTTAGTAGAGACGGGGTTTCACCATGTTGACCAGGATGGTCTCGATCTCTTGACCTCGTGATCCACCCGCCTCGGCCTCCCAAAGTGCTGGGATTACAGGCTTGAGCCACCGCGCCCGGCCTAGAGACTCTGTCTTAAAAAATAAAAAATAGGCCACGCAAGGTGGCTTATGTCTGTAATTCCTGCACTTTGGGAGACCGAGCCGGGGAGATCAGGAGTTCGAGACCAGCCTGTTCAACGTGGTGAGACCCCAGCTCTACTAAAAATACAAAAATTAGCCAGGTATGGTGGTAGGTGCCTGTAATCCCAGCTACTCAGAAAGCTGAGGCCGGAGGATCACTTGAACCTGGGAGGCGGAGGTTGCAGTGAACCAAGATGACGCCACTGCCCTCCAGCCTGGTGACAGAGTGAGACTTTGCCTCAAAAATAAATATATAAATATTTAAATAAACTCTTCAGTTTGGGGACAGTGGGACTGTCACTACTGTCCTAACACCACGACTTTACCTAACCTTCAGCCAACAACTTCACCCCACTCGCTTTCCATATGAGACATCCCTGAGCTAAGGACGCAGAGGCAGATTCCTAATGACTTGAAGCTACCCTTTCCCAAAGGCTTGCAGAGTCTCTGGGAGGCGCCCGGGTTCTGAGGGTCTTTTCCCAGCTCCCAATAGTGTAAAATAAGCAACCAGCCCCCGGACTGTGGGAACGGGTACCACTGCCGCCGCCTTGTGGTCATCTCTGGAAACAGTATCTTTCCCTGAAGACAGCAGGTGTTTCAAGACTGTCTTGTGTGTGCGTTTGTTTTTGTAGAGACCGAGTTTTACCATATTGGCCAGGCTGGTCTCCAACTCCCGACCTCGGGCGGTCTGCCTGCCTCAGCCTCCCAAAACGCTGGGATTGCAGGTGTGAGCCACTGTGCCCAACCAATAAGTGTCTTCAAATGGGAATGTCAGGCTGAGCGCAATGGCTCACAACTGTAATCCCAGCATTTCGGGAGACCAAGGCGGGCGGATCACCTGACGTCAGGAGTTCCAGACCAGCCTGGTCAAGGTGGTGAGACCCCAGCTCTACTAAAAATACAAAAATTAGCCAGGCATGGTGGTAGGTGCCTGTAATCCGACTAACTTGGGAAGCTGAGGCAGGAGGATCACTTGAACCGGGAAGGTGGAGGTTGCAGTGAACCAAGATCATGCCACTGCCCTCCAGCCTGGCGACAGAGTGAGACTCTCCCTCAGAAATAAAAATAAATAAATAAATATTAAAATAAACTCTTCACTTTGGGTAAAGTGGGACTGTCCCTACTGTCCTGATCCCACAACTTTACCTAACCTTGAGCCTAAATCTTCACCCCATCCGCTTTCCACATGAGACATCCCTGAGCCAAGGACGCAGAGGCAGATTTCTAATGACTTGAAGCTACCTTTTCCCCCGAACACTTGCAGAGTCTCCTGGAGGCGCCCGGGTTCTGAGGGTCTTTTCCCAGTTACTAACAGTGTGAAATAAGCAACCACCCCCCGGAATGTGGGAACGGGTACCACTGCCGCCGCCTTGTGGTCATCTCTGGGAACAGCACCTTTCCCTGAAGACAGCAGGTGTTTGAAGACTAATGTCTTTTCTGCTTGTTTCTTTTCGTAGAGACGGGGTTTTACTATCTTGTCCGGGCTGGTCTCAAACTCCTGACCTCAGGTGATCTGCCTGCCTCAGCCTCCCAAAGTCCTGGGATTACAGGTGTGAGCCACCTGCCCATCCAATAAATACCTTCAAATGGGAATGTCAGGTTCAGCGCAGAGGCTCACAGCTGTAATCCTAGGAATTTTGGAGGCGGACAGGTGGATCACCTGAGGTCAGGAGTTCGAGACCGGCCTGACCAATATGGTGAAATCCCTGTCTCTATTATAAATACAAAAATTTGCTGGGCGTGGTGGCGGGTGACTGTAGTCCCAGGTTCGCGGGAAGCTGAGGCAGAAGAAGGGTATTCTCATGGCAAGATGGCTAGTGAGTGTATCCTTCCTGCAGTCCAGGAAGTAAAAATTGCATTGCTGAAAGACCCTTTGTCTCAGTGCTAATTTTTCTTTGTGGCACCAAGCATCTGTTTCCAACATCTATTTCCAACAGCTTGAACCCAGGTGGCAGAGGTTGCAGTGAGTTGAGGTCAGGCCACTGCACCCCAGCCTGGGTGACAGACTAAGACTGTAATCCTAGCAGTTTGGGAGGCTAAGGCAGGTGGATCACGAGGGAATCCCAGCACTTTGGGAGACCGAGGCAGGTGGATCATGAGGTCAGGAGTTAAAGACCAGCCTGGCCAAGATGATGAAACCCCATCTCTACTAAAAATAAAACAGAAATCAGCTGGGCGTGGTAGTGGGCACCTGTAACCCCAGCTACTCAGGAGGCTGAGGCAGGAGAATCGCTTGAAGCCAGGAGGCAGAGATGGCAGTGAGCCAAGATTGCGCCACTGCATTCCAGCCTGGGCAACAGAGTGAGACTTTGTCTAAAAAAAAGAAAACAATCAAGCCTGTAATCCCAGCACTTTGGGAGGCCGAGGCGGGTGGATCACGAGGTCAAGAGATCGAGACCATTCTGGTCAACATGGTGAAACCCCGTCTCTACTAAAAATACAAAAAATTAGCTGGGCATGGTGGTGCGTGCCTGTAATCCCAGCTACTCAGGAGGCTGAGGCAGGAGAATTGCCTGAACCCAGGAGGCGGAGGTTGCGGTGAGCCGAGATAGCGCCATTGCACTCCAGCCTGGGTAACAAGAGCGAAACTCCGTCTCAAAAAAAAAAAAAAAAAAAAGAAAACAAAAAGACTCTGTCTCTAAACAAATAAATAAATGAAGGTGGGACACACAGGCAGGTAAGGGCATGAAGGGGGGACGGACCTGGGGCTGGAAGTCCCCTGAGACTCACCTTCGTGAGCGGCAGCTGGATGGGCAGGGTGATGCCTTCTTTCACCAGCAGCTTCTTCTCATCCTCGGTCAGCACCAGCTCCTGACAGTGCCCGGCCACAGGTCGCAGCAGGTGGGGGGCTCCCAGTTGATGCTGTTGCTAGGGAAAAAAACACAGGAATGACGGCAGGTTCAGGGCCTTTGGGAAATGAAAGAATCATTAGGTCAAGAACACAATCATCCCAGGCCGGGCGTGTTATCACAGCACTTTGGGAGGCTGAGGCACGTGGATCACTTGAACTCAGGAGTTTGTGACCGGCCTGGGAAACATAATGAAACCTCATCTCTACTAAAAATACAAAAATTAGCCAGGCGTGGTGGTGGGCACCCATAATCCCAGCTATTCGGGTGGCTGCAGCAGGAGAATTGTTTGAAGCTGGGAAGTGGAGGTTGCAGTGAGCCCAGATCATACCATTGCCTTCCAGCCTGGGAGACAGAGCAGGACTCTGTCTCTCTCTCTCTCTCGCTCTCTCTCTCTCTCCATACACACACACACACACACACACACACACACACACACAGACATATATACATATATATATATGTATATATATATATATATACATATATATATATATATATATATATATATATATATAGCCTCCCAAGTAGCTGGGGCTACAGGGCACGCCACCATGCTTGGCTAATTTTTGTATCTTTTTTGTAGAAATGGAGTTTCACTATGTTGCTCAGGCTGGTCTGAAACTCCTGGGCTCAAGCAATCTGCCCACTCCCAAAGTGCTAGGATTACAGGCATGAGCCACCACGCCCGCCTTTTTTCTTTTTAGATGCAGGGTCTCACTGTGTCACCCAGGCTGGAGTCCAGTCATGTGATTACAGCTCACTGCAGCCTCAACCTCCTGGGCTCAAGTGATCACACTCCTGCCTCTGCCTTCCCAGTAGCTGGGACTACAGGTGTGCACCACATACAACAGCTAATAACAGACAAGGTCTTGTTATTTTGCCCAGGCTGGTCTTGAACTTCTGTTAACTGGCATTTTTAAATGTATCGGTTTTTTGTATATTTGTTCTGTATGTCAGCTATACAAAAAAAATGGGAGGTTGAGGCAGGAGGATCACTTGAGCCCAGGAGTCTGAGGCAGTGGTGGTGACAGACAGAAACCTTGACTTTAAATAAAATAAAATAAGGCTGGGCGCGGTGGCTCACGCCTGTAATCCCAGCACTTTGGGAGGCCAAGGCAGGTGGATCACTTGATGTCAGGAGTTTGAGGCCAGCCTGACCAACATGGCGAAACCCCGTCTCTACTGAAAATACAAAAATTAGTCAGGCATGGTGGTGGACACCTGTAGTCCCAGGTATTCAGGGGCTGAGGCACGAAAATCGCTTGAACCCGGGAGGCAGAGGTTGCAGTGAGCTGAGATGGTCCCACTGCACTCCAGCCTGGGTGGCAAGAGAGAAAGTCTGTCTCAAGAAAAATTAGCTGGGTCTGGTGGTGCACACCTATAGTCCCGGCTACTTGGGAGTCTGAGGCAGGAGTATCACTTGAGGCCAGGAGTTCAAGGCTGCACTGAACTAGGATTGTAACACTGCCCTCCAGCCTGGTCCACAGAGTAAGATCCTGTCTCAAAAAAAAAAAAAAAAAAAAGGAAAATTCCGTTTAAGGTGATAAACAAAGCATTTAGAAGCATGCCTGGTGTGTAGCAGGTACCTCGCCAGTTTTAGCGCTGTTCCCGTTTTTGTGGTTGAGGCAGGCTTCTTGCTCTGTTGTCCAGGCTGGAGTGCAGTGGTGCAATCTCAGCTCACTGCAGCCTCAACCTCCTGGGTTCAAGTGATCCTCCCACCTCAGCCTTCCAAGTAGCCAGAACCACAGGCATATGTCACCACACCAAGCTAATTTTTATATTTTTTGCATAGATAGGGTTTCACCGTGTCGCCCAGGCTGGTCTCAAACTCCTGAGCTCAAGCGATCTGCCCGCTGTGGCCTCCGAAACTGCTGGGATGACAGGCATGAGCCTCCGAACCCAGCCATTTTTTTTAAAAAAGTGGCCGTTGTTACTACCGCATATTACAGAGGGAGACACCGAGCCCAGGCGACAGTGAACCCAGGACTGGAACGGTCTCTAACTGTGGGGAAATTCCACACCTTTCTGTGACTTGTTTTTCCAGTCTCTGAAATGGGGGATGTTTTGGCTCCCCCAAACCCGAGCAGCCCTCCCAGCTGCAACACACCGTGGGAGGGTGTGGGGATGCTCACCAGGTCCCCGCTGCTGCCCGAAAGCAGCAGATCTTTCACCGTGAGATTGCATCGTGGTGACAGGCCCACCGGTTCAGCCTGCTTCTCAGCATAGATCCTTCCTCCAGGGCTCCACATTTCTGACCAGGGCAGGTGGGGATGGAGACAGGGAGAGTGTCAGATGGGGGGAATCCTGAGCTCCCAGCCTCCAACCCCATTCTCCACCAAGTCTCCCATGATTTTTTTTTTTTTTTTTTTTTTTAAGAGAGAGATTCTCACTTTGTCACCAGGTGCCAGGCTGGAGTGCAGTGGAGTGATCTCGGCTCACTGCAACCTCTGCCTCCCAGGTTCAAGCGATTCTCCTGCCTCAGCCTCCCAAGTAGCTGGGATTAGAGGGGCGCGCCACCATGCCCAGATAATTTTTGTATTTTATTTAGTAAAGACGGAGTTTCACCATGTTGGCCGGGATGGTCTCCATCTCTTGACCTCATGATCCACCTGCCTAAGTCTCCCAAAGGTCGGGGATTACAGCCGTGAGCCACTGCATCTGGCCTGAGTCTCCCGTGATGAATCCCAATGTTCGTAGAATTTTTGCCAAAGCTTGGAGTTCCCAAGGCCTAGGCTGAAGGGGGCAGCCCTCACTAGTGACTCAGTCTCCCCTCTGCTATAAGATGGGAACCCAGCCAGGCAAGGTGGCTCATGCCTGTAATCTCAGCACTTTGGGAGGCCAAGGCAGGTGGATCATCTGAGGTCAGGAGTTCAAGACCAGTCTGGCCAACATGGGGAAACCCCGTCTCTATTAAAAATACAAAAATTAGCCAGGCGTGGTGGCGGGCATCTAATCCCAGCTACTCGGGAAGTTGAGGCAAAAGAATCACCTGAACCCGGGAGCTAGAGGATACAGTGAGGGTCCAGCCTGGGTGACAGAGCAAGACTTCATCTCAAAAATTTTTTTTAAAAGCAATGCTTGGTGGCTGACACTGTAATCCCAGCATTTTGGGAGGCCGAGGTGGGCAGATCATGAGGTCAGAAGATTGAGACCATCCGGGCCAACATGGTGAAACCATATCTCCACTAAAATGACAAAAATTAGCTGGGTGTGGTGGCACGCACCTGTAGTACCTACTCGGGAGGCTGAGGCAGGAGAATCTCTTGAGCCCCAGATGCGGAGGTTGCAGTGAGCCAAGACTGTGCCACTACATTCCAGCCTGGCGACAGAGCAAGACTGCCTCAAAAAAAAAAAAGAACGCAAATTCAGCAGGGCTTGGTTCTGTCTGTCCTACAAAGCTGAGGAAGGCAGACACAGGACATGGTCAGGGGACACCAGCTGATTCAAAAGGGAGTGGCTGTTATCACACAGAACTGCAGGCTAGACTACAGCCAGCCAGACCTTATCTCACCAGAGGGGCAGGGACAGGGTCTGATTCACCTCTGGCTGCCCCTCCTGGTACCCGGCATGCAGTAGGCAAGCTGTCCACGCACACAAACTTCAGGTCAACTAACCCTTGGTACCAATCCGAGCTGGGCAGGGCTGAGCGATCTTGAGGAAGTGACTTCACGTCTCTGAGCCTCAGGATTGTTTGTTGTTTTTTTCTGTTTCTTTTTCTTTTTTTAAGACAGGGTTTCACCATGCTGGTCAGGCTGTTCTTGAACTCCCGACCTCAGGTGATCTGCCCGCCTTGGCCTCCAAAGTGCTTGGATTACAGGCGTGAGCCACCACGCCTGGTCTCTTTTGTTTTATTTTTATTGATCATGTCAAAGGAGATTTCAGTGCTATATTTTTTTCTTTTCTTTCTTTCTTTTACTTTTTCTTTTTTTTTTTTTTTTTTTTGAGACAGAGTCTGGCTCTGTCACCCAGGCTGGAGTGCAGTGGCATGATCTCGGCTCACTGCAACCTCTGCTTCCTATGTTCAAGCGATTCTCCTGCCTCACCCTCCCAAGTAGCTGGGCCTACAGGCCCCCTCCAGTGAGTCCGGCTAATTCTTGTAGTTTTAATAAAGACAGGGTTTCACCATGTTGGCCAGGCTGGTCTCGAACTCTTAACCTCAGGTGATCTGCCCGCCTCAGTCTCCCAAAGTGCTGGGATTACAAGTGTGAGTCTCCATGCCCAGTCAGAGCCTCAGTTTTTTCAACTCTCCAATGGGATCAAGAGGAGCTCACAGCAAGGCTTAAGGGACAAAGGACACCCAGAGCTCAGGTATCTCCAGCCAGAGCACTGCCTGGCCTGCTAGGACTGCTTCATGTACGGAGTAAATCTTTACAGATCTGCTGTCCCCATATCTAGGAGGAGCACCTGGATCCTGGGACCCAGTAACCTCATGTACTTTTATTTAGCATCTACACGCCAAGTGCCATGGCTCACACCTCTAACCCCAGCACTCTGAGAAGCTTCGGTGGGCAGATCGCCTGAGGTCATGAATTTGAGACCAGCCTGGCCAACATGGTGAAACCCCATCTCTACTAAAAATACAAAAAAAATCGACAGGTGTGGTGGCGGGTGCCTGTAATCGCAGCTACACTGAGGCAGGAGAATCCTTGACCCTGAGGTGGAGGTTGCAGTGAGCCGAGATCGCACCACTGCACTCCAGCCTGGGTGACAGAGGGAGACTTCGTATCAAAAAAGAAAAAGAGAAAAAGCCGGGTGCAGTGGCTCACGCCTGTAATCCCAGCACTTTGGGAGGCTGAGGTGGGTGGATCACCTGAGGTCAGAAGTTGGAGACCAGCCTGGCCAATGTGGTGAAACCCCGTCTCTACTAAAAAATATAAAATATTAGCTGGGTGGGTCCACACACCTGCAGTCCCAGCTACTTGGGAGGCTGAGGAAGGAGGATCGTTCGAACCCGGGAGGTGGAGATTGCAGTGAGTCGAGGTTCCACCACTGCACTCCAGCCTGGGCAACAGAGCGAGACCCCCATCTCAAAACAAACAAACAGACAGAACAGAAAGAAAAAAGAAAAAAACATCCACGAGGAACCAGGCACAGGGTATAGACACACAGAAGGTGAGACTCTGCCTTCAGGCTGTGCTTGTGAGCACCATGCCTGGTGCCTGAGCTGCCTGCCAAGGTTACATCTCAGCTCTGTGGTTTTAGCTCATGGCTCGACCTGATGGGACTCAGTTTCACGATCTGGAAAATGGGCTCCCAATAGCCTCACCCTGAGAGCATGAAAACCAAGTGAGACACGTGTCCTGAGTTTGAGTTTGGGCCCAACTCCAAATTGCTGTGTGACTTCGGGCAAGATGTCAACCCTCTCTGAGCCTCCATTTTCTCACTTAGAGGAAGGCTCTGGAACGAGGTGAGGGTGGTAGGCAGAGATACAGCAGAACTCACCCAGGTCTATGGTCACAGAGGCTTCAGGCACTTGGACCACTGGCCCCGGGGGTGTGGTGGGGCAGGAGGTGCCAGGATGATATGAGAGGCAGGGCCCCTTGCCAGGCTGGGCAGGATGGCCGCCGGCTGGGGAGGCGGCTGGTCCGATGCGTGGAGGGGTGTCTGGGGGGTCAGATGGGAGGTCTTCAGAGATGCCACTATCGCTGCCTTCAGGGGACCAGAGTGGGGAGCTGGGCAGTGAGTCTCCAGAGCCCAGGATGGAGCTGAGGAAGTCATCAGGGTCGGGGTTTGGCAGGACCTGCTGGGGTGGACAGGGAGGGGTAGGAATTAGGGGGCGTACATTCTTTCTAGATTGCTGTGTGGCCCCAGGCAAACCAGACACTCTCTTTGGGCCTTAGGTGTCATGTCTTTTCTTTTCTTTTTTGGAGACAGTCTCCCTCTGTCGCCAGGCTGGAGTGCAGTGGCGTGATCTTGGCTCACCGCAACCTCCGCCTCCTGGGTTCAAGCGATTCTCCTGCCTCAGCCTCCCAAGTAGCTGGGATTACAGGCACCTGCCACTGTGCCCAGCTAATCTTTGTGTTTTTAGTAAAGACGGAGTTTCAATATGTTGGCCAGGATGGTCTCGATCTCCCGACCTTGTGATCTGCCTGCCTCAGCCTCCCAAAGTGCTGGGATTACAGGCATGAGCCGCCGCACCCGGCCAGGTGTTCTCTCTTTAAGATGGAGTAATGCTTCTTCCTCCCATGCTGTTGAGGCTCAAACACAGTAACATAGCATACAAAACCCAGCCAGCACCTGGTGCGGTGGCTCATGCCCGTAATTCCAACACTTTGGGAAGCCAAGGCGGGTGGATCACTTGAGGTCAGGAGTTCGAGACAAGCCTGGCCAACATACTGAAACCCCATCTCTACTAAAAATCCAAAAATTAGCTGGGTGTGGTGGCGAGTGCCTGCAATCCCCGCTACTTGGGAGGCTGAGGCAGGAGAATCGCTCGAACCCAGGCGGAGGGGTGGATGTGGCAGTGAGCCGGGATCACGCTGCTGTTCTCCGTTCTGGGTGACAGAGGAGGAAAGGGAAGGAAAGGGGAAGGGAGGGAAGAAGGAGGGAGGGAGGGAAAGAGAGTGAAGGAAGGAAAGAAAGAGAAGACGCCTCCAGGGCAGACCCAGTGGCTCACGCCTTTAATCCCAGCACTTTCAGAGGCCAAGGAGGAGGATTGCTTGAGCCCAGGAGGTCAAGATTGTAGTGAGCCATGATCACACTGCTGCCCTCCAGCCTGGATAACACAGTAAGAACGTCTCAGAAATAAAGAAAAGAATGAAGGAAGACAAGCGAGAGAAAAAGAAAAAGGCAGGGAAGAAGGGAAGGGAAGAAGGGAAAGGAAGTGATGAGATGGGATGTGAACGGAAGGGGAAGGAGGAAGAAAGAAAGAAAAAGAAAGAAAGAAAAAGAGAAAGACAGAAAGAAAAGAAAGAAAGAAAGAAAGAGAAGGAAAGAGAAAGAAAGGAAGGAAGGAAGGAAGGAAGGAAGAGAAAGGGAAGAAAGAAGAGAGGCCGGGCGCAGCGGCTCACATCTGTAATTCCAGCACTTTGGGAGGCCCGGGCAGGCAGATCACCTGAGGTCAGGAGTTTGAGACCATCCTGGCCAACATGGAGAAACCCTGTCTCTACTGAAAATACAAAATTAGCCAGGCGCGGTGACACATGCCCATAATTCCAGCTACTCTGGAGGCTGAGGCACCGGAATTGCTTGAACCTGGGAGGCAGAGGTTGTGCTGAGCTGAGGTAGTGCCACTGGACTCCAGCCTGGGCAACAAGAGTGAAACTCCATCTCAAAATAAAAGGAGAAAAAGATAGAGAAGGAAAGAGAGATTGAGAGACAGAGAGAGAGAGAGAGAGAGAGAGAGAGAGAGAGGAGGGAGGGAGAGAGGGAGGAAGGAAGGAAGGAGAAAGACAAAGGAAGGAGAGGAAGGAGGGGAGGGAGAGCAGGAGAGAACTGAACCCCGCCAGGGAGGTGCAAGCCCCGAGTTTGAGTTTGAACCTAACTCCAAATTGCTGTGTGACTTTGGATAAGTTTCCACACTGCTCTAGACCTCCATTTCCTCACCCACAAGAAAAATAATGTGTTTTGCTAAAATCAAGCACCGTGAGCCATCAGTGCTTTGTAGAGCCAAGCAGAGCTCTGGCTGGGCTCTGGCGGTTCTAGGACTTGCGTGGGGCCTCAGGTGGCCCGCCTGGAGCTCCGTGGCCCGGGGTATCTGCACTGGGCTCCCTACCTGGTCTTTGACGCAGCCCCAGCCCTCGCCCAGCTCCACATGTCTCAGGACGCCATCCTGCCGGTCAAACAGGAGATCCAGGAGCTCAAAGCTATCGATGGGGTCCATGGGGCAGGCAGAAGAAGCCATCTGGGGTGCAAGGAACAGGTGCGAGGGTCACACACAGCCCGTCTCCTCCCCACCTCCCCTGTGCACACAACCCTAGCTCCTTCCAGCTCAACTTCAGTCGCCGCTCGGCCTCCAAGTTGGGTCATCCACTGCCCCTCGCTGGGCCTCCCCTTGCAAATCTGGACTTTGAGGCTGATAGAATTCCACTGAGAGCCAATTTCCCTTAAAGTGCTGGAGAGGCTGGGTGTGGTGGCTCACGCCTGTAATCTCAACACTTTGGGAGGCTGGGGCAAGAGGATCACTTGCGCCCAGGAGTTCAAGACCAGCCCTCACAACATAGAGAGATCCAATCTCTACTGAAAATAATTTTTAAAAATTAGCCTGCTGTAGTGTCACACAATTGTCATCGAAGCTACTGGGGAGGCTGAGGTAGGAGGATCCCTTGAGCCCAGGAGGTTGAGGCCGCAGTGAGCTCTGACTGCACCACTGCACTCCAGCCTGGGCCACAGAGCAAGTTGTTTCCAAAAACGAAAAGATATCCCAGGTGCAGTGGTTCACATCTGCAATCCCAGCACTTTGGGAGGCCAAGGCAGGCAGATCACCTGAGGCCAGGAGTTTGATACCAGCCTGGCCAACATGGTGAAGCCCTGTCTCTACGAAAAACACAAAAATTAGCCGGGCATGGTGGTGCGTGCCTGTAATCCCAGCTACTTGGGAGGCTGAGGTGGGAGGATCGCTTGAACCCGGGAGGTGGAAATTGCGGTGAGCCGAGATTGCGCCACTGCACTCCAGCCTGGGTGGCAGAGGAAAACTCCATCTCACAAATTAATCATAATAAAAAGAAAATTTAAAGTGCTGGAGAGAGGTCCTGGCCAGGGATGCCACTTGCCACTGAGGCCTTCACGCCTGCCCAGGTGCCCACTCCTGGGAGGAATGGGGGCCCCCGGAAGAAAGACAAGGGCAGCCCCAGGGCAGAGGCGCAGAGTTTTGCTGGCTGCACCCGTCCTCTGGATCTGTCTTCCCATCCGTTCAATGGGGGTGGAGACGGGTTTCTTTCCAGGTCTGGCAGCTTCAGGAGGCTTTTTCCCAGCCTAGACTCCCGCTCCCCTGGGGACCCGGCGGGACTCACCTTTCCTGCAGCTAAATTCTCATTCATGGGTCCATCCAGTTCCATCTGCAGATGCCTGCGGGGGAGTCTCTGCTCCGAGCTGGAGATCCACCTGCTGCCAGCGCTGTCTGGGGCCGGGCAAGGCTGCAGCCTTCTGCGGCTCGGTCACCACTCCCAAAAGATGCTCAAACAGTCCCAGGCAGCTCCCAGCCCTCCCCCGGGTGCTGATTGGTGGATAGAGCAGAGAGACAGGGCTGAGGGCCAATGACACCGGGGCCGGCAGGGGCAGGGGAGGGAAGACCGTTATCTGGGTATTTGGTGGTTTTCCAACCCTGAGTGGGCAAAGGTCGAAGTCTGGGGTACCTCAGCTCTACCATGACCTCTCCCCTACTTACGGGGAACATTTTTTTTTTAACAGAGTTTTGCTCTTGTTCCCCAAGCTGGAGTGCAATGGCGAGATCTTGGCTCACTGCAACCTCCGCCTCCCGGATTCAAGGGATTCTCCTGCCTCAGCCTCCCCAGTAGCTGGGATTACAGGCACCCACCACCACGCCCAGCTAATCTTTGTATTTTTAGTAGAGATGGGTTTTCACCATGTTGGCCAGGCTGGTCTCGAACTCCTGAGCTTGTGATCCACCCGCCTCGGTTTTCCAAAGTGCTGGGGTTACATACGTGAGCCACCGCCCCCGGCCAGTTATGGGACCTTTTCTTTACAGTGTTTCACTCTTGTGACCCAGGCTGGAGTGCAATGGCAGGATCTCAGCTCACTGCAACTTCTTGCTCCTGGGTTCAAGGGATTCTCCTGCCTCAACTTCCCTAGTAGCTGGGATTACAGGTGCCCGCTATCACATCTAGCTAATTTTTTTTTATGTTTAGTATAGATGGGGTTTCACCAGGTTGGCCAGGGTGGTCTCGAACTTCTGACCTTGTGATCCACCCACCTCGGCTTCCCAAAGTGATGGGATTACAAAGTGAGACACCGCACCCAGCCAGTTACGGGACCCTTCCTCTTCAGAATTCCCAGATGGGTTCTAGGGTAGCCCAGGGCCCTTACATGGGTCCCGTCTACTCCCTGCACAGAAACTAACCAAGACCAGCCCAGGACTTCACTGAAGCCGGTCTCCCTACCGGCACGTCCCATACCTCATTCCTCCTGCCAACCTCTGTCCTCCAGCCCGCTCCGTGACCAGCTTGGATGCTGCCTCCGGATCCCCATGGCCAATTCTGGGCAATCAATTATTTCTAGAATCTTCTATCTTTCATTGAGTTGGCAAATATTTATGGAGCCAAAATGATCCCTGCTTAGGGCCTTTGCACCTGCTGGTCCTTCTACCTGGAACTCCCCTCTCGTACCCTCCCTCTTCCCCTCTGACTCTAGGTCACTGTGTTGACATTTTCGTGACTGTTCGATATTTGTGAATCAGCCTGGATGGCTGAGAGGCTGTCTCTGACCTCTCCTCCTCCCGCCACCAACAGAGAGGAGTCCTGCATTTTTTTTTTTTTTTTTTTTTTTTTCTTTCCGTGGTGGGGACAGGATCTTGCTCTGTTGCTCAGGCTGGAGTACAGTGGCACAATCATGGCTCACTGCAGCCTCCAACTCCTGGGTTCAAGTGATCCTCCTACCTCAGCCTCCCAAGTAGCTGGGACTACAGGCACGCACCACCACACCTGGCTAATTTTGTTTTTTTGTACAATAGGGTCTCCCTATGTTGCCCAGACTGGTCTCAAACTCCTGGGCTCAAATGATGCACCTGCCTCAGGCCCCCAAAGTGCTGGGTTTATAGGTGTGAGCCACTGTGCCCAGACAAAGTCCCCCTTTAGAGGATGCCATGTTAGGCTGGGTGTGGTGGCTCACATCTGTATTGCCAGCACTTTGGGAGGTCTAGGTGGGGTATCACCTGAGGTCAGGAGTTCAAGACCAGCCCGGCCAACATGGTGAAACCCCATCTCTACTGAAAATACAAAAATTAGCCTGGCGTGGTGGTGGATGTCTGTAGTCCCTGCTACTCAGGAGACTGAGGCAGAAGAACCGCTTGAACCCGGGAGGCAGAGGATGCAGTGAGCCAAGATAATGCCACTGCACTCCAGCCTGGGTGACAGAGCAAAACGCCATTTAAAAAAAAAAAGAAAAAGGCCAGGTGCGGTAGCTCACGCCTGTCATCCCAGCACTTTGGGAGACTGAGGCAAGTGGATCACAAGCTCAGGAGATCAAGACGATGATCTTGGCCAACATGGTGAAACCCCGTCTCTACCAAAAATACAAAAAAATTAGCCAGGCATGGTGGCACGTGCCTGTAGTCTCAGCTGCGTGGGCAGCTGAGGCAGGAGAATTGCTTGATCCCAGGAGGTGGAGGTTGCAGTGAGCCAAGACAGTGCCACTGGACACCAACCTGAGCAACAGAGCAAAACTCTGTCTCAAAAAAAAAAAAAAAAAAATTAGCCGGGCTTGGTGACATGAGCCTGTAATCCCAGCCACCTGAGGCAGAACAATTACTTGAACCCGGGAAGCAGAGGTTGCAGTGAGCCAAGATCAGGCCACTGCACTTCAACGTGGTTGACAGTGGGACTCTGCCTCAAAAAAAAAAAAAGAAAGAAAGAAAAGAAAGAAAAAATAGGAAAAAACAAAAAACTCTGCACAGCTGAGATAAATATATATATATAAATGATGACATGTTAAGTGCAGTCCTGAACGATGAGATGGAGCTGGCCCTGGGGAGGTCTGGGGGAAGGAGTCCCAGGCAGAGGAACAGCCGGTGAAAAGGCCCTGGGGTAGGTCCATCCCTAGTGCGTTGGAGGAACAGAGACCAGGCCCCTGTGGCTGGAGCAGAGAGAGGGAGAGTGAGAGAGGGAGGAGGGGAAGGCAGGGAGGTGACGGGCCAGGTCTGTGTAGCCCTATGCGTTGTGGCAAGGAGTCTGGTTTCTGCTAAACAGCAGGTCGCTGTTGGAAGTTTCGCAAAAGGGGAGTGAATCAAGCTTTCTGTTCGCTGGACACTATGCCATGGGCTGGCTGACAGGGGTAATTCAGGTGCCCTCCTTGCTCTAAAAAAAATTCACTTCCTGATTTATATTTTTCTTTTATCCAACACTGACTCTGTTACTGCAATTAGCCTCCCCCAGGGCAGGCTGGAGTGCGGTGGTGTGATCATAGCTCACCACAGCCGCGACCACCCTGCTGGAAGCTCGGGACACTCACCGGGCGATGTCTGGGACCTCTGTGGGTGTCACGAGTATGAGGTATTCCTGGCACGGAGTGGGTGGAGGCCAGAGGTGCTGTTAGCACCATGCAGTGCCCAGGACGGCCCCACCCCAGACAGCAGTCCCACCCTGTGGACAGCAGTGACCACAGGGTCCAGAAACACTGCATTAATTACTTAAAAAAAAAAATCGACCAGGCGCGGTGGCTCACGCCTGTAATCCCAGCACTTTAGGAGGCTGAGGCGGGCAGATCACGAGGTCAGGAGATCAAGATCATCTTGGCCAGCATGATGAAACCC
The DNA here is from genome assembly GCF_048565385.1 of Saimiri boliviensis. Lineage (NCBI taxonomy): Eukaryota > Metazoa > Chordata > Mammalia > Primates > Cebidae > Saimiri > Saimiri boliviensis. Next base: position 42,338,245 of record NC_133462.1, read on the forward strand.
TGTCTCTACTAAAATACAAAAAATTAGCTGGGCGTGGCAGCATGAGCTTGTAGTCCGAGCTACTCGGGAGGCTGAGGCAGGAGAATTGCTTGAACCCGAGAGGCAGAGGTTGCAGTGAGCCGAGATGGCGCCACTGCACTCCAGCCTGGCAACAGCGTTAAGACTCCATCTCAAAAAAACAAAAGTAGAGTCTGCTCTGTTTACACCAGACACCAGAATAAACTCCCGGCAGGGCAGACGGTATAAACCAGGCAGACCCCAGCTCTTGGGACTCACCTCCTCCCTCCCTTCCCCACTTAGGGTGTAGATTTCAATATGTGCAGCCTCCTGGGACCTCAGCAGGGCAGAGGATCATGGGATGCAGTCTCCTGGGGGGGGGGGGTCCATGGCATCCCTTAACAGGGGAGCTCACCTACGGGGCTTTTGTACAACCCCCCAGAATTCTGGGTGACATCTGGGAACATCTGGAACACCACAAAGGGGGATGGCCCTGGTGTGAGGTGGGTGGAGGCCAGGGGCACTGCCTGGCAACCTGTAATGCTCAGGACGGTCCTACCCCAGAGAACAATCCAGGACCCCAAGGTCCATGGGACCCAGGGAGAGACCCTGATAACAATACCTGTGTCCCTGTGTCCCTGTCTGGGGACTGCTAGAATATCTTATATATTGACCTTGACTTCTGAATGATTCTGATTTCCTTTTAAACTGCTCTGTGTTGGATTTTAGGGGTGCTGTTTGCCTTTACTTGGCTCTAGTGATCCCAGTCATAATATTTATTCAGCATTTGCCATGGAGTCTTTTTTCCAGGGCAGACCCAGCGGGTGGATCCAGCAAGTGAAGTTTGACTTCTGGACTCCTCTCTGCCTCTCCTCACCCCATTTATGACTCTTGGGAGCCCTGGTGCCCTCGAGAGAGATCACGTCCCCTTCTCTTATCAAACCTGCTGTAGCTGGGCACGGTGGCTCACACCTGTAATCCCAGCCCTTTGGGAGGCTGAGGCAGGAAGATTGCTCGAGCCCTGGAGTTCCAGATCAGCCTGGGAAATCGAGTAAGGACAGAAAAGTTAAAAACTTAGCCGGGCGGCTGGGCGCAGTTGCTCAGGCCTGTAATTTCAGTACTTTGGGAGGCTGAGGCGGGAGGATCACCAGGTCAGGAGTTCAAGACCAGACTGGCCAATATGGTGAAACCCCGTCTCTACTAAAAAATACAAAAATTAGCTGGGCATGGTGGCTTGTGCCTGTAATCCCAGCTACTTGGGAGGCTGAGGCAGGAGAATTGCTTGAATGGGGACCTGGGAGGCGGAGGTTGCAGTGAGCCAAGATCACGCCACTGCACTCCAGCCTGGGCTACAGAGCAAGACTCCATCTCAAAAAAAAAAATTAAAACAGGGCCGGGCGCGGTGGCTCAAGCCTGTAATCCCAGCACTTTGGGAGGCCGAGGCGGGTGGATCACGAGGTCGAGAGATCGAGACCATCCTGGTCAAAATGGTGAAACCCCATCTCTACTAAAAATACAAAAAATTAGCTGGGCATGGTGGCACGTGCCTGTAATCCCAGCTACTCAGGAGGCTGAGGCAGGAGAATTGCTTGAACCCAGGAGGCGGAGGTTGTGGTGAGCCGAGATCGCGCCATTGCACTCCAGCCTGGGTAACAAGAGTGAAACTCCGTCTCGAAAAATAAAAAAATAAATAAATAAATAAATAAAATAAAATAAAATAAAATAAAATAAAAATTAGCCAGGCAGCCTGGCCAACATGGTGAAATCCTCTAAAAATGCAAACATTGGCCAGATGTGGTAGCGGGCACGTGTAATCCCAGCTACTTGGGAGACTGAGGCAGGAGGATCACTGAAACCCAGGAGGTGGAGGTTGCAGTGAGCTGAGGTCACCCCACTGCACCCCAGCCTGGGTGACAGAGCGAGACCCTGTCTCAAAAAAAAGAAAAAAAAGAAAAGAAAAGAAAAGAAAAAAATTAGCTAAGCATGGGGGTGCACACTTGTAGTCCCAGCTACTTGGGAGGCTGAGGCAAGAGAACTGCTTGAGCCTGGGAGTTCGAGGCTACCATGAGCTGTGACTGCACCACTGCACTCCAGCCTGGGCCACAGAGTGAGACTCTGTCTCAAAAATAATAATTATTGGTGGGGTGCAGTGGCTCACGCCTGTAATCCCAGCACATTGGGAGGCCGAGGCGGGTGGATCTCGAGGTCAGGAGATCAAGACCATTCTGGTTAACATGGTGAAACCCGTCTCTACTAAAATACAAAATGCTGGCGGGCACCTATAGTCCCAGCTACTCAGCAGGCTGAGGCAGGAGAATCGCTTGAACCTGGGAGGTGGAGGTTGCAGTGAGCCAAGTTCGCGCCACTGCACTCCAGCCTGGGCAACAGAGCAAGACTCTGTCTCAAAAAAAAGTATTACAATAATAATTAAAATATAATAATTACTATTATTATTGTGAGCTTTAGAAGCCTTTTGTACACCTCCATGAAGAGATTACAGGTACCTGTGAACAGGGAGGATTGTGGTGGCTCACGCCCATAATCCCAGCACTCTGGGAGGCCGAGGCGTCCCAGAGGTCAGAGATTCGAAACCAGCCTGGACAACATGGAGAAACCCTGTCACTACTAAAAATACAAAAATTAGCTGGGTGTGGTGGCGGGTGCCTGTCGTCCCAGGTACTTGGGAGGCTGAGGCTGGAGAATCATTTGAACCGAGGAGGCAGAGGTTGCAGTGAGCCAAGGTCATGCCACTGCACTCCAGCCTGGGCCACAGAGCAAAACTCGATCTCAAAAGAAAAAAAAGAAGGACTTGGGATACAGAAGGACTTTTCAGCGCCATGGACCGCCCATCCTTTTATCCACTGAACGTGATTATATATGTCAAAGCGACCGTAACTTGGAATCTAAAATGTCCACAGTAGAGTCCAGCACGTGTTTAGGTACACGTTCCCTCTGTAGACTGTCACTTTATTCCTAACACATCATTGTGTTTTTTGTTTGTTTGTTTGCTTTGAGATGGAGTTTTGCTCCTGCTGCCAGGCTAGAGTGCAATGGCACAATCTTGGCTCACCACAAACTCCGCCTCCCGGGTTCAAGCGATTCTCCTGCCTCAGCCTCCTGATTAGCTAGGATTACAGGTGCTCACCACCATGCTCAGCTAACTTTGTATTTTTAGCAGAGATGAGATTTCACCATGTTGATCAGGCTGGTTTCAAACTCCCAACCTCAGGTGATCCGCCTACCTCGGCCTCCCAAAGTGCTGGGATTACAGGCGTGAGCCACTGTACCCAGCTATTTGTTTTGAGACAAAGTCTCACTCTGTCGCCCAGGCTAGAGTGCAATGGTGCCATCTCTGCTCACTGCTACCTTTGCCTTCCAGGTTAAAGCGATCCTCCCACCTCAATGTCCCAAGTAGCTGAGGCTACAGGAGCAGGCCACCATGTTTAGATAATTTTTGTAATTTTTTTGTGGAGATGAGGTTTCCTCATGTTGCGCAGGCTGGTCGTGAACTCCTGGGCTCAAATGATCCTCCCACCTCAGCCTCCCAAAGTGCTGGGATTATAAGCATGAGCCACCATGCCCAGCCCTCTTTTTTCTTGAGATGGAGTTTCGCTCTTGTTGCCCAGGCTGGAGTGCAATGGTGCCATCTCGGCTCACCGCAACCTCTGCCTCATGGGTTCAAGTGATTCTCCTGCCTCAGCCTCCCAAGTAGCTGGGATTACAGGCGCCCGCCGCCACGCCGAGCAAATTTTTGTATTTGGGGTTTTGCCGTGTTGGCCAGCCTGATCTTGAACTCCTGACCTCAGGTGACCCACCTGCCTCAGCCTCCCAAAGTGCTGGGATTACAGGTATGAGCCACCGTACCCAGCCCCTCCCATATTTTGAACCAAGTGGTAAAGTCAATAAAAGCTCAACAATCGAACACGTCCGTGTATAAAGCCCTGATTGCTCAATGTGTTTGCTCACTGTTGTCAATTCTCATAAACCCACCCAGCAGAAGATAAAACCACGTGCTGGCTCGGGAAGGACAGTCGTTTCCCACAGCACAAAAAACACAATGTCGCCGGGCGCGGTGGCTCAAGCCTGTAATCCCAGCACTTTGGGAGGCTGAGGCGGGTGGATCACGAGGTCAAGAGATCGAGACCATCCTGGTCAACATGGTGAAACCCCGTCTCTACTAAAGATACAAAAAAAATTAGCTGGGCATGGTGGCACATGCCTGTAATCCCAGCTACTCAGGAGGCTGAGGCAGGAGAACTGCTTGAACCCAGGAGGCAGAGGTTGCGGTGAGCCGAGATCGTGCCATTGCACTCCAGTCTGGGTAACAAGAGCGAAACTCCATCTCAAAAAAAAAAAAAAAAACACACACACACAATGTCATCAAACAAGCAATAGCCTATCATTATTTACATTTCTAATGCTTTGTTCATCAGAGGATGTTTTACATTTTAAGAATTATTTTTTCGCTGGGCAGAGTGGTGGCTCACGCCTGTAATCCCAGCAATTTTGGGAGGCTGAGGTGGGTGGATTATGAGGTCAAGAGATCAAGACCATCCTGGCTAACATGGTGAAACCCCATCTCTACTAAAAATTCAGAAAAATTGCTGGGTATGATGGCACTTGCCTGTAGCCCCAGCTACTCGAGAGGCTGAGGCAGGAGAATCGCTTGAACCTGGGAGGCGGAGGTTTCAGTGAGCCGAGATCACACCACTGCACTCCAGCCTGGGAGATAGAGCAAGACTCTGTATCAGAAACTAAAATTAAATAAAATAAAGAATTACTTTTAGGCTGGACAGAGTGGCTCATACCTGCAATCCCAGCAATTTGGGAGGCTGAGGCAGGCGGATCACCAGATAAATAAATAAACACATTTCTTATTTTCATTATATATTTTTTGAGATGGAGTCTTGCCCTGTTACCCAGGCTGGGATGCAATGGCACGATCTCAGCTCATCACAACCTCCACCTCTCGGGTTCAAGTGATTCTCCTGCCTCAGCCTCCCAAGTAGCTGGGATTGCAGGTGTGTGCCACCATGCCTGGCTAATTGTGTGTGTGTGTGTGTGTGTGTGTGTGTGTGTGTGTGTGTGTGTGTCTTTAGCAGAGATAGGGTTTCCCCATGTTGGCTAGGCTGGTCTTGAACTCCTGACCTTGTGATCCGCCTGCCTCAACTTCCCAAAGTTCCTATTTATTTTTTTTTTATAGAGAGGAAGTCTTGCTATGTTTCCCAGGCTGGCCCAGGCCAGTCCCAACAGGCTGAACTAGCAGGAATTTGAGACCAGCCCGGCCAACATGGGGAAACCCTGTCTGTGTGAAAAATACAAAATTTAGCCAGGCATGGTGGCACACACCTGTAATCCCAGCTACTCAGGAGGCTGAGGCAGGAGAAACACTTGAACCCAGGAGGTGGAGGTTGCTGTGAGCCAAGATTGCACCACTGCACTCCAGCCTCGATGACAGAGTGAGACTTCATCTCAAAAAACAGTATTTTAAAATGTTTGCATTAAATATTATTTATTTGAGGCAGGGTCTCACTTTGTCACCCAGGAGTATAGTGACATGAACTGCTCACTGTAACCTCAAACTCTTGGGTGCAAAGGATCCTTCTGCCCAGCCTTCCGAGTGCCTGGGACAATAGGCATGCACCACCACACTCAGCTCATTAAAAATCATAATAATAAATAAATGGGCCAGGCGTGGTGGCTCATGCCTGCAATCCCAGCACTTTGGGAGGCTGAGGCGGGCAGATCATCTCAGGTCGGGAGTTCCAGACCAGCCTGACCAACATGGAGAAACCCTGTCTCTACTAAAAATACAAAAATTAGCCAGGTATGGTGGCACATGACTGTAATCCCAGCTATTCAGGAGGCTTAAGCAAGAGAATCACTTGAACCCGGGAGGCGGAGGTTGCAGTGAGCCAAGATTGAGCCACTGCACTGTAGCTTGGGCAACAAGAGCAAAATTCTGTCTCAAAAAAATTTTTTTCTTGGATTTTTTTTTTTGAGACAGGGTCTTGCTCTGTTGCTCAGTCTGGAGTGCAGTGGTACAATCATGGCTGATGCAGCCTCCACCTCCTGGGCTCAAGTCATCCTCCTGCCTCAGCCTCCCAAAGTGCTGGGACTACAGGTATCCCCACTGCCCCAGCCACTATTTTTTTTTTTTTTTTTTTTTTTTGGAGAAGGAGTTTAGCTCTTGTCACCCAGGCTGGAGTACAATGGCAATCTCGGCTCGCCACAACCTCTGCACTCAGGATTCAAGCAATTCTCCTGCCTCAGCCTCCTGAGTAGCTGGGATTACAGGCATGTGCCACCATACCTGGCTAATTTTTTTTTTTTTTTTTTTGAGACGGAGTTTCGCTCTTGTTACCCAGGCTGGAGTGCAATGGCGCGATCTCGGTTCACCTCAACCTCTGCCTCCTGGGTTCAGGCAATTCTCCTGCCTCAGCCTCCTGAGTAGCTGGGATTACAGGCACGTTCCACCACGCCCAGCTAATTTTTTTTTTTCTTCTTTAGCAGAGATGGGGTTTCACCATGTTGACCAGGATGGTCTCGATCTCTTGACCTCGTGATCCACCCACCTCGGCCTCCCAAAGTGCTGGGATTACAGGCTTGAGCCACCACGCCCGGCCTTTTTTTTTTTTTAATTTGTAATAGAGATGGGGTTTCACTATGTTGGCTAGGCCGGTCTCGAACTCCTGACCTGAGGTGATTCTCCTGCCTCGGACTCCCAGAGTGCTGGGATTACAGGTATAAGCCATTGCACCCGGCCTAAAATTATTTTTTGAAAAATTATCTGTAGGTTTTCATCTTTGACTGGGGTCCATGCTTCTAATCACCACGTTGTTGAAGGATCAACTGTAGTTTGAATTTATGAATCTTATCTTTTCAATTAATAATACATATATGTATAAAACACAAAAATATATGTGTAAAATGTTATATATTTAGACATAAATAATTGCATATTTTTATATATTCATATATTATTATATATTACTAGTATATATACTATATTATATATAGTACCTATTTTAATATATATACTATAATATATAAATACTATATGTACTATACAGTTAATAAAATATAGGTTGTTATATATTATTTATTATATATACTATAGTATATAACATATAGCATATATTTATAAGATACATACTATAGCTGGGTGTGGTGGCTCACGCCTGTAATCCAAGCACTTTGGAGGCCAAGGCAAGCGGATCACCTGAGGTCGGGAGTTCAAGAACAGCCTGACCAACATGGTGAAACCCTGTCTTAAAAAAAAAAAATACATACTATATATATGAATACTATATAAAGTTAATAAAAACATATATAAAATAAATATATAAATAATATATACCACATATATGTAATTTATAATGTTTGCTTTATATACATAAATTGTTTTTGAGACAGGGTCTCACTCTATCAGGCTGGAGTGTAGTGGTGTGATTTTGGCTCACTGCAGCCTCAAACTCCAAAGCTCAAGCGATCCTCCCATCTCAGCCTCCCAAATAGCTGGGACCACAGGCGTGCACCATGATACCCAGCTATATTTTGTATATTTTTTAGAGATGCGATCTTGCCATCTTGCCCAGGTTGGTCTTGAACTCCTGGCCTCAAGCAATCCTCCTGCCTCTGCCTCCCAAAATGCTAAGATTAAAGGCCTGACCCACCTCGCCTGACCCCAAGTATGCATGTATGTATATATTGAGATAGATTTTTGTTTTTTTGAGATGAAGTCTCACTCTGTCACACAAGCTGGAGTGCAATGATGTGATCTCAGCTCACTGCAACCTCTCCCTCCCAGGTTCAAGCAGTTCTCCTGCCTCAGCCTCCTTAATAGCTGGGATTACAGGTGCCCACCACCACATCTGGCTAATTTTTGTATTTTTAGTAGAGATGGGGTTTCAAGCTGCTGGAAAATTTAAGAGGATACCTCGGCAGGTGGAGACAAATAATAAATAAATGAATAAATAAAAGTCTATGTGGGCCAGGCACAGTGGCTCCCGCTTGTATCCAGCACTTTGGGAGGATGAGGCAGTCCACCTGAGGTGAGAAGTTTGAGACCAGCCTGGGCAACATGATAAAAACTTCTCTCTACTAAAAATACAAAAATAAGCTGGGTGCAGTGGCCCACACTTGTAATACCAGCACTTAGGGAGGCTGAGACAGGTGAATCACCTGAGGTCAGGAGTTCAAGACCAGCCTGTCTAGCATGGTGCAGCCCTGTCTCTACTAAAAATACAAAAATTAGCCGGGCGTGGTGGCGCATGCCTGTAATCCCAGTTACTCAGCAGGCTGAGGCAGAACTACTTGAACTAGGGAGTCAGAGGTTGTGGTGAGCCGAGATTGCATCACTGCACTCCAGCCTAGGTGATAAAGCAAAACTCCATCTCAAAAAAAAAAAAAAAAAAAAAAAAAAGTCTGCATGTTTCTATTGGACAGAATCTGGGCTCTGCCACCTGCCCTTCTGTGACTGTGGGCAAATGACTGCTTCTTCCTGACTTAGTTTCCTCATGTGGAAAGCCAGGATAAAGGACCAACCACACAGCACTGTTAGGAGCGTTCCCACAGAAAGTGCTAAAAAGGGACTTCAGGCTGGGTGCCGTGTTCACGCCTGTAATCCCAGCACTTTGGGAGGTCAAGGTGGGAGGATCACCTGAGGTCAGGAGTTCAAGACCAACCTGACCAACATGGCGAAATTCCATCTCTACTAAAACTACAAAATTAGCAGGGCATGGTGGTGCATGCCTGTAGTCCCAGCTATTTGGGAGGCTGAGGCAGGAGAATCACCTGAACCCATGAGGCAGAGGTTGCAGTGAGCTGAGATGGCGCCATTGCACTCTAACCCCTGGGTGACAAGAGGGAGACTCTGTCTCAAAAAAAAAAAAAAAAAAAAAAAAAAGCCGGGCACAGTGGCACTGGTTTATAATCTCAGCACTTTGGGAGGCTGAGGCAGGCGGATCATGAGGCCAGGAGTTTGAGAATTGCCTGGCAAACATGGTGAAAACCCGTATCTACTAAAAATACAAAAATTAGCTGGGTATTAGCTGGGCATGGTGAAGGGTGCCTGTAATCCCAGCTATTCGGGAGGCTGAGGCAGGAGAATTGCTTGAACCCGGGAGGCGGAGGTTGCAGTGAGCCCAGATTGTGCCACTACACTCCAGCCTGGGCAACAAAGGGAGACTTGGTCTCAAATAATAATAGGAAGAAGAAGAAGAAAAAGAAGAAGGGCCGGGCACGGTGCTCATGCCTGTAATCTCAGCATGGGAGGCCGAGGCGGGTGGATCACGAGGTCATGAGTTCAAGACCAGCCTGGACAAGATGTTGAAACCCCGTCTCTACTAAAAATACAAAAATTAGCTGGGCGTGGTGGCATGTGCCTGTAATCCCAGTTACTCAGGAGGCTGAGGCAGGAGAATTGCTTGAACCCAGGAGGCGGAGGTTGCGGTGAGCCGAGATCGCGCCATTGCACTCCAGCCTGGGCAACAGAGACTCCATCTCAAAACAAAACAAAACGAAATATAGCCAGGCGTTTGGCACGCACCTGTAGTCCCACTTACTCGGGAGGCTGAGGCAGAAGCATCGCTTGAACCCAGGAGGTGGAGGTTGCAGTGAGCCAAGACTGTGCCACTGTGCTCCAGCCTGGCAACGAGCAAGACTCTGTCTCAAAAAAAAAAAAAAAGAAGAAGAAGAAGAAGAGGAAGGAGAAGGAGGAGGAGGAGGAGGAGGAGGAGGAGGAGGAGGATCTTTTCACACACTCGCCTCAGAGTCTGCCTGCCTTTAGGTCTGTCACTATTTTGATGGGTGTGTGTGTCTAAGAAATCTGTCGCACTGCAGTCCCATGACACCCACCGCACGCCCGGCTGTCCCTTCCTGGCTGCCCTAGCCCTTTGGCCTCTGCACAGCTCTGGTGGTACACAGAGTCCCCATTCTGCACAGGAGGACAGAGGAGCTGATAAGGGGATGGGACTCCTTGGCCACTGCATGAGTCAGGCACAAGAGCTGACAACACCCAGGTCCCCTGTCCAGATCGGCTTGCCCTGAGGTCCTGGAGCACCTCCCTCGTGGGCCAGTTTCTGGTGGAGAAAGTGAGGAGGTCCAGGGGCCAGCAGCTCCCCCTCCTCCCCTCCCTCCTCCCTTCCTCCTTCTCCACTCTGTTCCTCTTGCCTTGCTCCTCCTCCTTGGCCGTTTCCCTGAACCTCTTCCCTCTCCTCCTGCCCCTCCTCCCTGTTCCCTTCTCTCTTCTCCTCCCTCTCCCCCTCCTCCCCCTCATCCTCCCGTTGTCCCCTCCCCTACTCCCCTCCCTCCTGTTCTCTCCCTCCTCCTCTGCCTCCTTTCTCCCTCCTCCTCTCTGCCACCCTCCCCTACCTCCTTCCCCACCTTCTCTCTTCCCCCTCAACCCCCACCACATCCTCCCCCTCCTCCCCACCCTCCCTCCTCCGTCCCTCCTCCTCTTCCTCCCCCTCCTCCCTGCTTCCTTCCTTCTCTTTCCACTCCCCTTCATCATCCTCCCCTCCTCCCCTTCTTTCCCTCCTCCTCTCCCTCTTCCTTCCCCTCCTCCTCCTCCCACTCCTCCCCTCCCCCCTTCTCCGCTCTCTCCCTTCCTTCTCCTCCCTCTTGCCCTCCCCCACTTCTTCCCTCTCCTCCCCCTCCTCCTCCTCCATCCCGTCCTCCCCTTCCCTCCCTTGTGCTACAGCCAGGCAGGGAGTAAAACCCTTGTGATGTGGGTGTGCCAGGGGCCAGCCAGGAGGGCACAGGGGACTCTGATCCGCCTCATGAGCAATGCCACTGATCAGGACCTGACCCTCCAGGCATCCCGGTCTCCTTTGATGTCCTGGTGGATGCTGGGAATTCCAGCATCTGCTCTTGGAGGGGCGGGTGAAGACAGGAGAACAGAGGACACTGTGTCGTTCATTCATCCATTCATTCATTGCTGACTGTTACTGCTTGTGACTGCCATTGCACTCCAGCCTGGGCAACAGAGCGAGACTCTGTCTCAAAACAAGAAAGAAAAAGGAAGAAAGGAAGGAAGGAAGGAAAAAGAAAAGAAGGAAAGGAAGGAAGAAAGAAAGAAAAAAGAGGCCGGGCGCGGTGGCTCACGCCTGTCATCCCAGCACTTTGGGAGGCCGAGGTGGGTGGATCACCTGAGGTCAGGAGTTCAAGACCAGCCTGGCCATCACAGTGAAACCCCATCTTAAAATAAAAAGAGGCCGGGCACAGTGGCTCAAGCCTGTAATCCCAGCACTTTGGGAGGCCGAGGCGGGTGGATCACGAGGTCAAGAGATGGAGACCATCCTGGTCAACATGGTGAAACCCCGTCTCTACTAAAAATACAAAAAAATTAGCTGGGCATGGTGGCGCGTGCCTGTGATCCCAGCTACTCAGGAGGCTGAGGCAGGAGAATTGCCTGAACCCAGGAGGCGGAGGTTGCGGTGAGCCGAGATCGCGCCATTGCACTCCAGCCTGGGTAACAAGAGCGAAACTCCGTCTCAAAAAAAAAAGAAAGAAAAAAAGAAAGAAGGGAAAGGAAGGAAGGAAGGAAGGAAGGAAGGGCCATCCCCAGTTTCAGGGAAACAGGCTGTTTCTAGGGCAGTGCTCAGAGCCCGAGCCCGCCCCTCTCATCTCCTGCCCCACGCCCCTCAGTCCTGCCCCCACCCACAGTCTCACCACCTCCTTCTGTTAATTGCTTTATGGCTGGTGGGTGCAAAGGTCACAGCGGATGGATCCTCTCACCTGGAAAAGGAGGCACAGGAGCCCCCACTGGCTGTGGAGGCCATCAGCGCGCATCCTTCCTGTTGGTGGAGGAGGGAACTTGGGGGGCAGGGGTGTCTCCTCTGCTCCACCTGACAGGGGTTGACCTACGGGGGTTGAGGAGGACAGCATCTCCAGGTCCCAGGAACTGAATTCTCCCTGGCCATGCATTTCTATCTAGTTTGCAAGATCAAGCTGTGGGCAGGATCCATTTCTTCCGTTTTTGAGACGGAATTTCGCTCTTGTTGCGAGGCTGCAGTGTGCTGGCGCCACCTTGCTCCCTTAAACCTTCTGCTTCCAGGTTCAAGCGATTCTCCTGCCTCAGCCTCCTGAGTAGCTGGGATTACAGGCACCTGCCACCATGCTGGACTAATTTTTTTTTTTTTTTTTTTTTGGTAGAGACAGGGTTTCACCATGTTCGTCAGGCTAGTCTTGAACTTGTGCCCTCAGGTGATCCACTGGCCTCGGCCTCCCAAAGTGCTGGGATTACAGGCATGAGCCACCGTGCCCAGACAAGGGTTCTTTCCTTGTGAGGCCTTTTCACTTGGCCTATAGATGCTTCCTGCTCCCCGAGTCTCACCTCTCATTGTCTACCTTCCTGTGCATATCTGCTTCTGGGTCCACATTTCTCCACACCCAACCTCACTATTTTCTGTTTGTTTGTTTGAGACAGGGGCTTACTCTGTCACCCAGGCTGGAGTGCAGTGACACGATCTCGGCTCACTGCAACCTCTGCCTCCTGAGTTCAAGCAATCCTCCTGCCTCAGCCTCCCCAGTAGCTGAGACTTCCGGCATCCACCACCACGCCCACCTAATTTTTGTTTGTTTGTTTGTTTGTTTGATACGGAGTCTCGCTCTGTCACCCAGGCTGCAGTGCAGTGGCAGGGTCTCTGCTCACTACAACCTCTGCCTCCTGGGCTCAAGCAATTCACCTGCCTCAGCCTCTGGAGTAGCTGGGACTACAGGCACCTGCCACCACATCCTGCTAATTTCTGTGTTTTTATTAGAGACAACAAAAAGTACAAAAGTTTTTGAATTTTATGTTGGCCAGGCTGGTCTTGAACTCTTGACCTCAGGTGATCTGCCCACCTCGGCATCCCAAAGTGCTGGGATTACAGGTGTGAGCCACCATTCGAGACCATTTATTTGTGTGATTATTTTTCAGCCAGAGTCTCCCTCTATCAGCCAGGCCTCATTGCAGCCTCAATCTCCCAGGCTCAAGCGATCCTCCCTCCTCAGTCTCCTGAGTAGCTGGGACCACAGGTACATGCCACCCGGCCTAGCTAATTAAAAAATTTGAGGTGGAGCACAGGCAAGGTGGCTGATGCCAGCAATCCCAGGACTTTGAGGGGCTGAGGAGGGCGAATCACCTGAGCCCAGGAATTCGAGACCAGCCTGGGCAACACAGCAAGACCCCATCTCTACAAAAAATACAAAAATTGGCTGGGCGAGGTGGCTCTCGCCTGTAATCCCAGCACTTGGAGAGACTCAGGTGGGCAGATCACGAGGTCAAGAGATTGAGAGCAGCCTGACCAACATGGTGAAACCCCGTCTCTACTAATAATACAAAAATTGGCTGGGTGTGCTGGTGCACGCCTGTAGTCCCAGCTACTCAGGAGGCCAAGGCAGGAGGATCACTTGAGCCCAGAAGGTTGAGGCTGCAGTGAGATATAATGGTATCACTGCAGTCGAGCCTAGGTGACAGCAAGACCCGGTCTCAAGAGAAAGAGACTTGACTCCTCCCCCTAGCTCGGCAGCAAACTCGTGATGTCAGAGAGTTGCTTCTCCTCTCCCAGACTGTTTCCTGGTCTATGAAATGTGGGGATAGATATGAAGGTTATATAAAGCCCCTGCCAGCTCAAACATGGAGGTTAATGTTTAATCCCAGGTAGGCCAGGGGCGGTGACTCACACCTGTAATCCCAGCACTTTGGGAGGCCAAGGTGGGCAGATCACGAGGTCAGGAGATCGAGACCATCCCGGCTAACACAGTGAAATCCCGTCTTTACTAAGAGAAATACAAAAAATTAATGCGCCTGTAATCCCAGCTACTCGGGAGGCTGAGGCAGAGAACAGCTTGAACCCCGCTGGCGGAGGTTGCAGCCAGCCAAGATGGACCGCACTCCAGCCTGGTGACAGAGTGAGACTCCGCCTCAAAAAAAAAAACAAGAAAGAAAAGAAAAAAGTGAAGTATGCAATAATGCTGAAGATGGTACTAAACGTTGGCTCTTGAACAACTTTTGTAAAAGGAAACATTGTAATAGTAAATTAAAAAGAAACAAGGTATCTGGTACCTGAAACAGATGCGGAGAAAAATAAACAATGTTGTTAAATTGCAGGCAGCTCCTGTTGCTGGTGGGAGGTCCTAGATTAGGCAACTTTTTAAATTATTTATTATTTATTTATTTATTGTATTTTTTATTTGAGACAGAGTCTTGCTTTGTCTTCCGGGCTGGAGTGCAGTGGCGTGATCTCGCCTCACTGCAACCTCCGCCTCCCAGGTTCAAGCAATTCTCCTGCCTCAGCCTCCTGAGTAGCTATGATTACAGGAGAGCACCTCCACACCTGGCTAATTTTTGTTTGTTTTTTTGGAGACGGAATCTCACTCTGTCACCCAGGCCGGAGTAAAATGGCACGATCTCGGCTCACTGCAACCTCCGCCTCCCACGTTCAAGCAATTCTCCTACTTCAGTCTCCCAAGTAGCTGGGATTACAGGGGCGATAATTTTTTGTATTTATTTTAGTAAAGATGGGGTTTCACTGTGTTACAGGCGTGCACCATCACACCCCGCTAATTTTGTATTTTTAGTAGAGATGGGGTTTCACCATGTTAGTCAGGCTGGTCTCAAACTCCTCACCTCATGATCCACCTGCCTCAGGCTCACAAAATGCTGGGATTACAGGTATGACCCACCAGGCCTGAGTGATGGTCAATTTTATTTTTAAAAAGTTTTTAAAGAGATGGGGTCTTGCTCTGTTCGCCAAACTGGAGCGCAGGGGTGAAACTGCTGTAGCCTCAAACTCCTGGGCTTAAGTGATCCTCCCACCTCAGCTTTCCAAGCAGTTGGGACTACAGGCATGCACCACCAGACCTGGTTATAACTTCTTAATTTGCATTATGTATCTAAATGTCTTTCATTTGTACAGCATGCCAAATCCAAGTATTTCTTTTTTAATTTTAATTTTTAAAAATTGAGCTGGGCACGGTGACTCATGCCCATAATCCCAGTACTTTGGGAGCCCAAGGTGGGTGGATCGCTTGAGGTCAGGAGCTCGAGACCAGGCTGGCCACCATGGCAAAATTTATCTACTAAAAATACAAAAAAAAATAGCAGAACGTGGGGGTGCATGCCTGTAATTGCAGCTACTCAGAAGGCTAAAACAGGAGAATCGCATGAACCTGGGGGGCAGAGGTTGCAGAGAGCCAGGATTGTGCCTCTGCACTCCAACATGGGCAACAGAGTGAGACCCTGTCTCTACAAAAATAACATAAAATAGGGCCGGTTGTGGTGGCTCACGCCTGTAATCTCAGCACTTTGTGAGGTGTGCACCTGTAATCCCAGCTACTGAGGAGGCTGAGGCGGGAGAATTGCTTGAACACTAAAGGCAGAGGTTTCACTGAGCCGAGATTGCACCACTGCACTCCTGCCTGGGCAACAGTGCAAGACTCTGTCTCAAATAAATAAATAAATAAAATTTTAAAAATAAAAAAATATAATAAAATAAAATTCTAAATGAAATAGCTCAGTGGGTACTGTAGAGGTCAGAGTTCTAATGGTTCTCATTTCTAGGTGGCTGAACTTGTTCTCAGAGTTAATCGCTAAAGGTTTGAAGATGTATGTCTAGCTACCCTGGTGGCCTCTCCACATGGGGGTGTTACAAGCACGTCAGACGCAACACAGCAGAACCTGAGCTCCTCATTTTCTCTGAAACCTGCACATCTTGCTACCATTTTTTTTTTTTTTTTTCCTTGAGACAAAGCCTCCCTCTGTCATGAAGTCTGGAGTGCAGTGGTGCGATCTTGGCTCACCGCAGTGTCCAGCTCCCGGGTTTGAGCGATTCTCCTGCCTCAGCCTCCCGAGTAAGTGGGATCACAGGTGTGCTCCACCATGCCCGACTCATTTTTGCATTTTTAGTAGAGACGGTGTCTCGCCATGTTGCCCAGGCTGGTCTCGACTTCTGAACTCAAGTGACCCGCCCGCCTCCATCTCCCAAAGTGCTGGGATTACAGGCATGAGCCACCACATCCAGTCAGCCCTTCCCATTTCACGAAGCCGAAGTACCATCCTTCCAGAGGGGTGAGGTCCAAATGTCCCATTGTCCCTCACTTTTTCTCTCCTATGTGCGAAACTCTGCACCAGGAAAGTCTTGTCTGCTCCACATTCAAAATGCATCCTGCCTCTACCTGATGCAGCCTCACCTTAGCCGGCCTGGACCAGCCCAGTCCCCTCCACCCTTGGGTTCCCAACTCTTACCCAGCAAACTTGGTCTTCCAGGCAGCAGCCACCAGAGGGCGCCCGTGAGCAGGAGTCAGGGCCGGTCCCTCCTCCGCCCGCAACCCTCTATGGCTCCCACCTCCCAAGTCCTCCTTGTGGTCCACAAAGCCCTGCATGGCCTGCTTGGTCCCCTACCCCTACCCACTCCCCATCTTCCCCTCCTCCTTCTCTCCCCCTTGCTCGTTCTGCTATAGCTACACAGGCCTCCTTACTGCTCCTCCAACACCAAGCGTATTTCTGCCTCAGGGCCTTTGTATGGGCTGTGCCCTCTGCCTCAAAACCTTTCCCCGATATCTGTGGGGCACCCTCCCACCTCTGCCCAAATGTAACCTCAGTGAGACCCACCCCAACAGCCTTCTTAAACCTGTAACCTTGGCTAGGCACAGTGGCTCATGCCTCCCATCCCAGCACTTTAGGAGGCTGAGGTGAGCAGATCGCTTGAGCACATGAGTTCGAGACCAGCCTGGGCAACATGGCAAAACCCTGTCTTTACTAAAAATACAAAAATTAGCCGGGCATGGTGGTGCACACCTGTAGTCCCAGCTACTCAGGAGGCTGAGGTAGGAGAATCACTTGAGCTCAGGAGGTGGAGGTTGCAGTGAGCTGAGATCACACCATTGCATTCCAGACTGGGCAACAGAGTAAGACTTTGTCTCAAAGAAACAAAACAGCCGGGCATGGTGGCTCATGCCTGTAATCCTAGCACTTTGAGAGGCCAAGGCAGGAGAATCGCTTGATCCCAGGAGGTGGAGGTTGCAGTGAGCCAAGATTGCACCACTGCACTCCAGCCTGGCAACAGAGGGAGACTCCATCTCCAAAAAAAAAAAAAAAAAAAAAAAGGAAAGTAAGGCCCAGAAGACCAGAAGATTGAAATGAGTTTCTCAAAACTCCATGTTTCTGAGAGACTCCCTATTTACCAAATTCTCCAAACAGGACCTCAAATACCTCATATAAAGTGCAGAGATGACATTTACAAATAAACAGTTCCATAAATTCATGTCAGAGAGAGCTCTGCACACACCCATTTGATCTTGCTAAGCCTGGGACATTTTTAATTGCACCTGTAAAAAAAAAAAAAAAAAGTCATTGCACTTTCTACAGCCTTGACTTTGGAACTTTGATCAGAGCGATTTCAACATGTCAAAACCTCAGTTTAATTGTATGCTTCTTCCCAGCATTTCACTTCAGTCAGAACTTGGTGAGGCTGGGCATGGTGGCTCACGCCTGTAATCCTAGCAATTTGGGAGGCAGAGGTGGGTGGATCACCTGAGGTTAGGAGTTTGAGACTAGCCTGGCCAACATAGCAAAAACCCGTTTCTACTAAAACTACAAAAATTAGCCTGGTGTGGTGGCAGGCACTTGTGATCCCAGCTACATGGGAGATGAGGCAGGAGAATCGCTTGAACCCAGGACGTAGAGGCTGCAGTGAGCTGAGATCATGCTACTGCACTCCAGCCTGGGCAACAGAGCAAGACTCCATTTCAAAATAGTAATTAATAATAATTATTGCCGGGCGCGGTGGCTCAAGCCTGTAATCCCAGCACTTTGGGAGGCCGAGGTGGGTGGATCACGAGGTCGAGAGATCGAGACCATCCTGGTCAGCATGGTGAAACCCCATCTCTACTAAAAATACAAAAAATGAGCTGGGCATGGTGGTGCGTGCCTGTAATCCCGGCTGCTCAGGAGGCTGAGGCAGGAGAATTGCCTGAACCCAGGAGGCGGAGGTTGCGGTGAGCCGAGATCGCGCCATTGCACTCCAGCCTGGGTAACAAGAGCGAAAC
This sequence comes from Saimiri boliviensis, assembly GCF_048565385.1. Taxonomy (NCBI): domain Eukaryota; kingdom Metazoa; phylum Chordata; class Mammalia; order Primates; family Cebidae; genus Saimiri; species Saimiri boliviensis. The sequence goes on from NC_133462.1 coordinate 42,356,275, forward strand.
CCCGCCTCAAAAAAAAAAAATAATAATTATTATTATTATTATTATTAATAAATCACCAGAAAGCGAAAAAAAATAAATTTTATGTATTCTCCTCTCCTGCAATGAAATCTATTTTGCTTTTCATGTTCCCTCACAGTTCTCATTCACCTGCACAAATCCTTGATTGCAGCACTATAAAAGAAATGTCATCATGAGCATCCATCGGCCAGGACATGGCACAAAGTCATAAAGAAACTGTAGAAACCAGCTGGGCGCAGTGGCTCATGCCTGTAATCTCAGCACTTTGGGAGCCGAGGCAGGCAGATCACCTGAGGTCAGGAGTTTGAGATCAGCCTGGCCAACATGGTGAAACCTCGCCTCTACTTAAAAAAAAAAAAAAAAAAAAAACTCCAAAAATTAGCCAGATGTGGTGGCAGGTGCCTGTAATTCCAACTACTTGGGAGGCTGAGGCAGGGAAATTGCTTGAACCTGGGAGGCAGAGGTTGCAGTGAGCCGAGATTGAACCACTGCACTCCAACCTGGGTGACAGAGCAAGACTATCAAAACAACGACAACAAAAAAACTTCACTTGTCATCAAAAAGGTGGATGACTTCTGTGATGAGTTAGATAATCATTTCTGAATACTGGAAAATATGTCCTGATTCCTTTTTTTTTTTTTAAGGGCATAAGCCCATCTAATTAGACACTTCAAGGAAGAACCTCACCACAACCTCCGCCTCCCAGAATCAAGCGATTCTCCTGCCTCAGCCTCCCAAGTAGCTGGGATTACAGGCATGCGCCACCATGCTCAGCTAATTTTTGTATTTTTTTAAAGATGGGGTTTCACCATATTGGTCAGGCTGGTCTTGAACTCCTGACCTCAGGTAATCCACCCACCTCAGCCTCCCAAAGTGCTGGGATTACAAGTGTGAGTCACCGCACCTGGACCTTTTTATTTTTTTAAGACAGAGTTTCACTCTTGTTGCCTAGGCCAGAGTGCAATGTCGTGATCTCTGCTCACTGCAACCTCTGCCTCCTGGGTTCAAGCAATTCTCCCACCTCAGCCTCCCAAGTAGCTGGGACTACAGGCGCCTGACACCACTCCCAGCTAATTTTTCTACTTTTAGTAGAGATGGGGTTTCACCATGTTGACCAGGCTTGTCTTAAACTCCTGACCTCAGGTGATCCTCCTACCTTGGCCTCCCAAGTTCTAGGATTACAGGAGTGAGCCACAACTCCTTGCCATTTTTTTTTTTTTTTTTTTGTAAATACAGAGTCTTGTTCTGTTCCAGGCTGGAGTGCTGTGGCACAATCTTGGCTCACCGCAACCTTCACCTCCCAGGTTCAAGTGATTCTCCTGCCTCAGCCTCCCAAGTAGTTGGGATTACAGGCACCTGCCACCACACCCAGCTAAATATTGGATTTTCAGTAAGGATGGCATTTCACCATGTTGGCCAGGCTGATCTGGAACTCCTGACCTCATGATCCACCCACCTTGGCCTCCCAAAGTGCTGGGATGACAGTCATGAGCCACCACTCCTGATCTAATTTTTAATAATCGCTATTAATATTTACCAGCAGTTCTCAAAATTCCCAAAACTTGAATGACTGGCCCTTGCCCACCAGAAGGAGCTGCCTTCCGCACAGCACTGCTAAGCTTCTCTCAGATTATCCTGTTTTTCTCCTTGAACCCTGCACCCCAGGATGTTAAGTTAATCAGTTGCAGCTCTGGAAGAAAGCTCAGACTGGTTTCTGGAGTTCTACCCGGGAGCTCAGCCACAGGCTAAGAGCAAGAGAGGTTCCATCAGGGACTCACTGGCATAGGGTGAGAACATCCTGTGATTCAAGGGGTCAGGCTCTGAGCCAGGTGTGTTTGCCCCAAACCCTGCAGGTTGCGCCCTGCCACCCTGCCATAACGCCCCCAAATCAGGCTCGTTCCCTTGATCACATCTGTGCTCACCAAATACCTCCCGTGTGTCAGGCTCCGTGCTGGCAGCCAGAGACGCCAAGATGGATAAGTTCCCGGCGTTCCAGGAACTCACAGACTTCACGAAATTCAATTAACCATGTGTTCATATCCCTAAACATCATAAGGCATAGTTTTCCTTTTCTATAATTTATGTTTAATCCTTTTCAAATAGTGGTAAAAGCCGGGCGTGGTGGCTCACGCCTGTAATCTCAGCACTTTGGGAGGCCGAGGCGGGCAGATCACGAGGTCAGGAGTTCGAGACCAGCCGGACCAACATGGTGAAACCCCGTCTCTACTAAAAACACAAAAATTAGCCGGGTGTGGTGATGTGTGCCTGTAGTCCCAGCTACTCAGGAGGCTGAGGCAGGAGAATCACTTGAACCTGGGAGGCAGAGGTTGCAGTGAGCTGAGATTTCACCACAGCACTCCAACTGGGCAACTAAATAAATAAACAGTGGTAAATACACGTATATCATAAAATTCACCATCTTAAGCTCTTTTGTTTTTTTGTTTTTCTTTTTGAGATAGGGTTTTGCTCTCCCACTCAGGCTGGCGTATAGTGGTGTAATTACAGCTCTCTGCAGCCTCAACCTCCTAGGCTTAAGCGATCCTCCTGCCTCAGCCTCCTGAGTAGCTTGAATGACAGGCATGCACCATCACATCCAGCTAATTTTTGTATTTTTTTGTAGAGATGGGGTTTTGCCATGTTGCCCAGGCTGCGCTGCAACTTCTGAGCTCAACTGATCTACTCACTTGGCCTCCCAAAATGTTGGGATTACAGGTGTGAGCCACGTTGCCCAGCCAAATTTTGGTGTTTTTGTTTTTGACACAGTTTTGCTCTTGTCGCCCAGGCTGGAGTGCAGTGGCACGATCTAGGCTCACTGCAACCTCCGCCTCCTAGGTTCAAGCGATTCTCCAGTCTCAGCCTCCTGAGTAGCTGGATTACAGGTATTTGCCACCGCAGCCAGCTAATTTTTGTAGTTTTTGGTAGAGAGCGGGATTTTCACCATGTTGGCCAGGCTGGTCTTAAACTCCCGACCTCAGGATATCTGCCCACCACAGCTTCCCAAAGTGCCGGAATTACAGTCGTGAGCCACTGCGACCTGCCTCTTTTGCCTTTTGAGATAGGGTCTTGCTCTGTCACCCAGCCTGGAATGCAGTGACACAGTCATAGCTCACTGCAGCCTTGAATTCCTGGGCCTAAGTGATCCTCTCACCTCAGTCTCCCAAGTAACTAGGACTACAGGTGTGCATCCAGCTAACTTTTTTTTTTTTTTGGTAGAGACAAGGATCTCACTATGTTGCCAAGCCTAGTCTGGAACTCCCAGCCTCAAGCTGTTCTCCCAACTCAGCCTCCCAAAGTGCTGGGATTATAAGCAAGAGCTACTATGCCTGGTTAGCATTTTTATTTTAACCATTCTAGTAGGTGTATGGTAATAACTCATTATAGTTTTAATTTGCATTTCTCTAATGGCTGATAACACAGAGCCATTTTCATTTTATAAAAGTGGTGTTGGCCAGACACACTACTGCACACCTGTAATCCCAGTGCTTTGGGAGGCCAAGGCGGGCAGATCATGAGGTCAAGAGATCAAGACCATCCTGGCCAACATGGTGAAACCCCATCTCTACTAAAAACACAAAAAATTAGCTGGGCATGGTGGTGCATGCCTGTAGCCCCAACTACTTGGAAGGCTGAGGCAGGAGAATTGCTTGAACCTGGGAGGCAGAAGTTGCAGTGAGTTATCTTGCCACTGCACTCCAGCCTGGGTGACAGAGTGAGACTCCATCTCAAAAAAACACAATGGTGTTATAATGCCAGACACGTTGGCTGACAGCTGTAATCCCAGCATTTTTGGAGACTGAGGCAGGTGGATCACTTGAGGCCAGGAGTTCAAGACCCACCTGGCCAACATGGTAAAACCTCAGGTCTACTAAAAATACAAAATCATTAGTTGGGTGTGATGGTGCATGCCTGTAATCCCAGCTTCTCAGGAGGCTAAGGCACAAGAATCGCTTGAACCCAGGAGGTGGAAGTTGCAGTGAACTGAGATTGCACCACTGCACTCCAGCCTGAGCAACAGACCAAGACTCCATTTAAAAAAAAAAAAAAAAAAAAAGGCCGGGCGCGGTGGCTCAAGCCTGTAATCCCAGCACTTTGGGAGGCCGAGGCGGGTGGATCACGAGGTCGAGAGATCGAGACCATCCTGGTCAACATGGTGAAACCCCGTCTCTACTAAAAATACTAAAAATTAGCTGGGCATGGTGGCGTGTGCCTGTAATCCCAGCTACTCAGGAGGCTGAGGCAGGAGAACTGCCTGAACCCAGGAGGCGGAGGTTGCGGTGAGCCGAGATCGCGTCATTGCACTCCAGCCTGGGCAACAAGAGCGAAACTCCGTCTCAAAAAAAAAAAAAAAAAAAAAAAAAAAAATGCTGGTGCGGTGGCTCATGCCTGAAATCCTATCACTTTGGGAGGCTGAGGTGGGTAGATCACCTGAGGTCAGGAGTTCAAGACCAGCCTGGCCACCAAGGTGAAACCCCATCTTAGAAAAAAAAAGAGGGGGTGTCCTAAGGCCGAGTGAGGTGACTGATGCCTGTAATTCCAGCACTCTGGGAGGTCCAGGTGGAAGGATTGCTTGAGCCCAGGAGTTCAAGCTTATACGGGCCAATACAGTGAAACTTCATCTCTTAAAAAAAAAAAAAAATTAAAATAGCGTTATAGTCTTTTGTAACTCTTTTTTTTTTTTTTTTTTTTTTTTTCTGGCTAGTCAAGTGAGGCAGTGGGAGTGGAGAAGGAACAACGAAATCTGTAGCTGGTTGTGTCTTTTTTTTTTTTTTTTTTTCTTGAGATTGAGTCTCGCTCTGTCTCCTAGGCAGGAGTGCAGTGGCACAATCTTGGCTCACTGCAACCTCTGCCTCCCGAGTTCAAGCGATTTTCCTGCCTCAGCCTTCTGAGTAGCTGAGACTACAAGTGTGTACCACTACCCCCTAATTTTTGTATTTTTAGTAGAGACAGGGTTTAGCCATGTTGGCCAGGCTGGTCACGAATTCCTGACCTTAGGTGATCCAGCTGCCTTGGCCTCCCAAAGTGCTAGAATTACAGATGTAAACCACCGCACACAGCCTTTTTCTTTTTCTTTTCTTTTTTTCAGGAGGCAGGTCTCACTATGTTGCCTAGGTCTGCCTGGAACCCCTGGGCTCAAATAATCCTCCGTCCTCAGCCCTCTGAGTAGCTGAGAATAACTAAGATTCTTTTATGCTGTTGTCATTCAGGAATTTTCTGCTGTATCATACTTCTCTGTGGATCTGCATTAGGACGTATTTTTCCATTCTCCCATAAGGGACCCTGTGTACTTCCCACATTTTTGCCATTGAGAACATTATTGTGTGAGTCTCCTGTGTGCACAAAGGCAAGAGTTTCCCTAAGTCATATGCCCACGATTAGAATTGCTGAATCATTGGCTGGGCGTGGTGGCTCAGGCCTGTAATCCCAGCACTTTGGGAGGTCGAATCGGGTGGATCACCTGAGGTCAGGAGTTCGAGACCAGCCTGACTAACATGGAGAAACCCCGATTCTACCAAAAAAAAAAAAAAAAAAAAAAATTAGCCAGGCGTGATGGCAGGTGGCTGTAATCCCAGGTATCCAGGAGGGTGAGGCAGGAGAATCACTTGAACCCGGTAAGCAGAGGTTCTGGTGAGCCCAGATCGTGCCATTACACTCCAGCCTGGGGAACAAGAAGACTTTGTCTCAAAAAAAATAAATAAATAAAAATTGCTGAGTCACAGGGTGTTCATGATAGGGTTAAATTACTTTCCAAAGGGGGTCAGTTCAGCCGTTCCTTCAGTTAATCCACTGCACAGGTGAGAGAGATAAAGTCGACAGGGCATCGCTGGTTGGAAACAACGTACGCATGTGATATTAATACCAGCATATGCCTCTACAAGGTAAACGTCACCTTGGATTTAATCTATCAAGAAAGCTGTTGGAAATTTATTTCCTGGGAGGAGCAATTTAGGAGACACCCACGTCTCTTAGACCAAGGGACAGAGGTACTCAGGAAAAATGTTATTGAAAGCAATGATAAGTGAAAATATATCACAGAGAGAGGCCACAGGGCAAGCTGTGCTGGGGAGGGTGTGAGGCTGGACTGTAACCTCAGCAATTAAAGCTCCTATTGGCCAGGTGCGGTGGCTCACACCTGTAATCCCAGCACTTTGGGAGGCTGAAACAGGCGGATCGTGAGGTCAGGAGTTTGAGACCAGCCTGACCAACATAGTGAAAGCCCCATCTCTACTAAAAACGCAAAAATGAGCCAGGCGTGGTGGCGGGTGCCTGTAATCCTAGCTCCTCCGGAGACTGAGGCAGGAGAATTGCTTGAACCCATGAGGTGGAGGCTGTAGTGAGCCGAGATTGTGTCACTGCACTCCAGCCTGGCAACAGACTGAGACTCCATCTCCAAAAAAAAAAAAAAAAAAAAAAAAAAGCTCCTGTTTTATCATAAGTGGTGAGAATGGTTGCCTTATAATAAGGCAACCTGTCTCCTTGAGGACAAGAACACCCCGTTCATTTCTTCAAGTAGCACATATATATCCAGCATCCATATGTCCAAAGAGGTAAAGTGGGAGAGTAGGAGACACATCCAACATCTTCGCCCTCAAAAAGTTCATAACAGGCTGCGCTTGGTGGCTCACACTTGTAATCCCAGCACTTCGGGAGGCTGAGGTGGGAGGATCGCTTGAGACCATGGGTTTGAGACTGGCCTGGGTAAGATTTTTCTCCAAAAAATAAAAAGTTAGCTGGGCATGGTAGTATGCACCTGTATGTAGTCCCAGGTACTTGGGAGGCTGAGGCAGGAGGATCACCTGACCCCAGGACATAGAGTCTGCAGTGGGTGGTGATTATGACGCTGCACTCCAGCCTGGGTAACTGAGTGAGACCGTCTCCAAAAAAAAGAAGAATTCCTTAACTGTTCTATGTCAAGAGCAATGCCCTCAATACATACAATGAGATATTATCTAGCAAGGAAAATGAACAAATTTTCGTGACATGAACAATATGAATTAATCTAAAAAATATTATCCTAGGGCCTGGTGCAGTAGCTCACACCTGTAATCCCAGCACTTTGGGTCATTTGAGCCCAAGAGTTCGAGACCAGCCTGGGCCACATGATGAGACCCCCATCTCCACAAAAAATACAAAAGTTAGTTGGGCATGGTGATGCGAGGCTGTAGTCCCAGCTACTCCGGAGGCTGAGATGGGAGGATGACTTGAGCCCAGAAAGTCGAGGCTGTAGTGAGCTGAGATCACACCACTCCATTCCAGTCTGTGTGATAAAGCAAAATCCTGTCTAAAACAATACAAAAAAACACAAACAAAAATAAAACATTGTCCTAAGCAAAATGAGCTGACACCAGAGTGCATGAGTGCAGTTCCATTTACGTGAAACTCTTGAACAGGCAAAAACGAATCTACGGGCATAGAATGCAGAATCTAGTTTTTGGGGGGATAGTAGTGGACTTCAGCTGGCTAATAGCAACTCTTAATATCTTTGATACCATTGTCAACTCCTTTTTTTCTTTCTTTTCTTTCTTTCTTTTTTTTTTTTTTTTTTTTTTTCCGAGACAGAGTCTCCCTCTGTCACCCAGGCAGGAGTGCAGTGGCACAGTCTCGGCTCACTGCAACCTCCACCTCCTGGGTTCAAGCGATTCTCCTGCCTCTGCCTCCCTAGTACCTGTGACTACAGGCACCCGCCATCATGACTGGCTAATTTTTGTATTTTTAGTAGAGATGGGATTTCACCATGTTGCCCAGGCTGGACTCAAACTCCTGATCTCAAGCGATCATCCTGCCTGCTGGAATTGCAGGTGTCTGGCACCCAGCCAGCCTCTCCTTATTTTAATGGCTCCTCATTAAACATTTACCAGCTCACTACTGCTGGGTGTAGAGGAAGAGAATGAACTGAAAAGACAGTGAACAAACTTTCCGGAGTGAAGGGAAGGGTTACATGGGTGTACAGAGTTGTAATAGGTCAAGAAGTTGAACACCGGAGAATCATACATTAATGGCTGAGCCCAGTGGCTCACCGCTGTAGTCCCAGCACTCTGGGAGGCCGAGACAGGAGGATCACTTGAGACTATTAGCTTGAGACCAGCCTCGGCGACATGGGGAAACCTTGTCTCAACAAAAAAATACAAAACTTAGGGGGACATGATGGTGCCTATTTGTGGCCAGGGACTCTAGGGAGGCTGAGGTGGAAGGATCCCTTGAGCCTTGGGAGGTCGAGGCTACAGTGAGCTTTGATTATGCCACTGAACTCCAGCCTGGGGCCTCGGTGACTGAGTGAAAACTTCTCTTAAAAAAAAAAAAAAAAAAAGGCCAGGAACAGTGGCTCACACCTGTAATCCCAGCAATTTGGGAGGCCAAGGCGGGTGGATCACCTGAGGTCAGGAGTTCGAGACCAGCCTTACCAATTGGAGAAATCCTCATCTCTACTAAAAATACAAAACATTAGCCGGTGTGGTGGCGCATGCCTGTAATCCCAGCTACTCGGAAGGCTGAGGCAGGAGAATCACTTGAACCTGGGAGGCAGAGGTTGCAGTGAGCTGAGATCACGCCACTGCACTCCAGCCTGGGCCACAAGAGCGAAACTCCATTTCAAACAAACAAACAAAGGGTAAAATAGGATAAAATGGGAAAACGGTTGCTGGGAAAAATGGAAGGAACATGGAAACGGCCATATCTCTGAAAGGGTTTGTGCTTATTTGAGGCAAGATGAGCGTCCATCTGAATTGTGGGGGGGCAATGAATAGTAAAACTGAAAAACCCAGATTGCAGAAACCCAGGAGCAGCTTTCTCTAGGAGCAGTGTTTTGGTGGTGGTGGTTTTTTTGTTTTTTTTTTTTTTCAAATGGCGTCTCACTTTGTCACCCAGGCTGGAGTGCAATGGTGTGATCTCAGCTCACCGCAACACCTGCCACCTGGGTTCAAGCAATTCTACTGCCTCAGCCTCCTGAGTAGCTGGGATTACAGGCATGCGCCACCACACCCGGCTAATATTTGTAATTTTAGTAGAAAAGGGGTTTCACTGTGTTGCTGGATTCAAACTCCTGACCTCAGGTAATCCACCTGCCTCAGCCTCCGGCAGTGCTGGGATTATATAGGCGTGAGCCACGTTGTCCAGCCTGTTTTACTTTCTTTTCTTTTTTTTTTTTTTTCTAGTCCTTGACTCAGGATTGGAAGCCCTTTAACCAGGTAAGAGGTATGGTTACTTCTTTGCCTTCTTATTAGGACAGTCACAGGTTGCAATTATGTGCGTGTATATAATGTATCTTTTTTAAACGTTTTGAAAGCAGGGGTGGGGGAGTTCTTTTCTTCCTTATGGCAATGTTGCCTGGGCTGATGGATGTGTAATGACAAAATCTTGGATCGCTGCAACCTCTGCCTCCTGGATTCAAGCGATTCTCCTGCCTCAGCCTCCTGAGTACCACGCCTGGCTAATTTTTTGCATTTTAGTAAATACAGAGTTTCACTGTGTTGCCCAGGTTGGTCTCGAGCTCCTGACTGCGTTATCCGCCCACCTCAGCCTCCCAAAGTGCTAGGATTACAGGTGTGAGCCACTGCACCCAGCCCAAATTAAGCAAATTTTTAATGGGTCACACCACCAGGTAAATAAAATGACCTACCTTTCTTTTTCTTTTCCCTTCTTTCTTTCTCTCTCTCTCTCTTTCTCTGTCTCTCTCTCTCTGTCTGTCTCTCTCTCTCTCTCTGTCTGTCTGTCTCTCTCTCTCCTTCGTTCCTTCCTTCCTTCCTTCCTTTCTTTTTTGAGATGGAGTCTCCCTCTGTCACCCAGGCTGGAGTGCGATCTCAGATCACTGCAACCTATGCCTCCCAGTTTCAAGTGATTCTTCTGCCTCAGCCTCCCAAGTAGCTGGGACTACAGACACACGTCACCATGTAGAGATGGGGGTGTCACCATATCGGCCAGGCTGGTCTCGAACTCCTGACCTCATGATCTGCCTGCCTTGGCCTCCCAAAGTGCTGGGATTACAGGCGTGAGCCACCGCACTTGGCCATAAAATGATCTTTCTTTTAATAAAGTACTATGGCTATTGTAGCAAGCAGTAAGGTGGTGCTTCAAAAAGTTGAACATAGAATTACCACATAATCCAGCAATGCCTCCTCAGAACATATACTGTACCCAAAAGAAATGAAAGCAAGGACTCAAACAGATACTTGCACACCTGTGTTCACAGCAGCACGATTCACAATGGCCAGAAGATGGAAGCCACCCAAATGTCTAGTGGCAGACAAATGGGTATGCAAAATATAGTCCATCCACACAATAGAATATTATTCAGCCTTAAAAAGGAGGGAAATTCTGGCCAGGTGCGGTGGCTCATGCCTGTAATCCCAGCACTTTGGAAGGCTGAGGTGGGCGGATGGCCTGAGGTCGGGAGTTCAAGACCAGCCTGACCAACATGTAGAAACCCTGACTCTACTAAAAATACAAAATTAGCGGGCATGATGGCACACGCCTGTAATCCTGGCTACTCGGGAGACTGAGGCAGGAGAATCTCTTGAACCCGGGAGGTGGAGGTCGCGGTGAGCGGTTGCACTCCAGCCTGGGCAACAAGGGGACAAGAGCGAAACCCCATTACAAATTTTTTAAAAAAGAAGAATTTTTTTTTTTTTTTTTGTAAACTGCTCCTTTTTGGAACAGGGCTACCCGATTGGAAGGAAGTATGCCCAGTGTAGTGAAGTTGGGAAATTCTAACACAGGCTACCACGTGCATGCACCTTGGGGACGTCTCCCTCAGTGAAATATACCAGCCACAAAAGGACAAAACCTGTGTGATCCCACTCATATGAGGTCCCTGGAATCATCAGATTCACAGGAAGTAGGATGGTGGGAGCCAGGAACTGGGGAGGAGGATAGGGAGTGAGGTTTCATAGGGAAAGTGTTTCAGTTTGGGAAGATGAGGAATTTCTGGAGGTGGCGGTAATGATGGCGGTGATTGCACAAGCATGTGTACGTGCTAAATGCCGCTGAGCTGTGCATTTAAAAAATGGTTAAATGGCAGGTTTTATGTTATGTGTATTTTATTTATTTATTTATTTATTTATTTATGAGACAGAGTCTTGCTCCGTCGTCAGGCGCCAGGGGAGTGCGGTGGCGCGATCTCGGCTCACTGCAACCTCCGCCTCCCGGGATCAAGCAATTCTCCTGCCTCAGACCCCCGAGTAGCTGGGACTACAGGCGCACGCCACCACGCCCAGCTTTTTTTTTTTTTTTTTTTTTTTTTGGTAGAGACGGGGTTTCATCATGTTGGCCAGGATGGTCTCGATCCCTTGACCTCGTGATCCGCCCGCCTCGGCCTCCCAAAGTGCTGGGATTATAGGCGTGAGCCACTGCGCCTAGCCTATGTGTATTTTATAGTAAATATGTTTTGTGTTTTTTTTTTTTTTTTTTTTTTGAGACGGAGTTTCGCTCTTGTTACCCAGGCTGGAGTGCAATGGCGCGATCTCGGCTCACCGCAACCTCCGCCTCCTGGGTTCAGGCAATTCTCCTGCCTCAGCCTCCGGAGTAGCTGGGATTACAGGCACACGCCACCACGCCCAGCTAGTTTTTTGCACCTTTAGTAGAGACGGGGTTTCACCATGTTGACCAGGATGGTCTCGATCTCTTGACCTCGTGATCCACCCGCCTCGGCCTCCCAAAGTGCTGGGATTACAGGCTTGAGCCACGTAAATATGTTTTAACATGTGCATAATATGTATCATTTTATTTGTCAATTAAATTTTAAAAAACATGTTAGAGCGGCTTTGCTCTGATGAAGGAGGGGGAATAACTGACACTCTAAGGCGGTGGGCGCTGGGGGCGAGTGTCCACGCTCGCCACAAAGATTAAATGGACTCTGGGTGGGTCTCGCCCACCGTTCTGGGGTCCTACGGATTCCCTCAGTTCCTGGGAACTTCGTAGGCGCTCAGAGGTCTAGCTACTCCCCTGCCCCACCGTGCACGCCCATCTCCCCGCTCCCTCATCCCTCCATCTCCTCCCCGGCGCCCCCATCTCGTGCCCCAGGCGCACGCGCACCCGCGCCGTAGTAAGGTAAGCGAGTGCGCATGCTCCGGGCGCCTCGCGTCGGTGTCCGCCCCTTTCCCCTCCGAAAGGCGGCTTTGGGGTGCTGCGCCGGTGCAGCAGCTGGGGGGCGGGTCCATCGCGGCTCCCGAGCCCGCTATCGCGAGAGGCCGGTCCGCGATCTTGTGGCCGCCCCTCCCCTCCCCCGGCCTCTCGGACTCCGGCTTCGGCGCCAGCCTAGTTCGGGCCTCGGCGGTGGCGACTCCATCGTCTCAGCCCCGACGCCCTTCGGCTATCCTCGGCCCCGTCCCGCAGCATCGGCCGTCCGATCCCCGCCCGCCCGATCCCGGCCCGCCCCCTATGGGCCCCGGCTAGAGGCACCGCCGCCGCCGGCCCGGGGAGCCCCGATGCTGGCCCGGAGGAAGCCGGTGCTGCCGGCGCTCACCATCAACCCTGCCATCGCCGAGGGCCCGTCCCCGACCAGCGAGGGCGCTTCCGAGTGAGTGGGCAGCGATCGGCCGGGGGATCGGGGTGCACGGGGCAGGGGACCCTCGGGGGTGCATGGGGCGAGGGGTGCAGGGGGCAGGGGGTTCTTGGGATGGGCCGAGGGATCGGGGTGCACGAGGCAGGGAGCCCTGGGAGGACAGGGCGAGGGGCGCAGAGGGTTCGCAAGGGGTGCACGGGGCAGGGGGAGATGGGGCGAGGGGTGCAGGGGGCGGGGTGTTCTCGAGGGAAGGACAGGGCTAGGAGTGCAGGGACCCCTCGAAAGAGGATGGGGCGAGAGGTGCAAGGGACCCTTGGAGGTGGACAGGGCAAGGGGTACACGGCGCAGGGGGTCCTCGGGGAGGACTGGGCGAAGGATGCACGGGGCAGGGGGTTTCTGGGCCGGTGATGGGACTTTGAGCAGTGAGATTGGGCGAGGGAAGGTCCTTGTGGTGGAAAAGATGCGGTGTGGGGCTCCTGATGAGTGAAATTGGGATGAGGGAAGTCTCTGAGTAGTGATGTTGGGGTGAAGGATGGGATCAAGGGTCCCTGAGCAGTGCGATTGGGTGAAGGAGGTCCCTACAGTGCAGAAGATGGGGCGTGGGGCTTTTGAAACGTGAGATTGGGGTGAGGGGAGTCCCTCAGGAGGAAAATCGGAGTCAGGGGTGTCCCTAAGAGGAGAGAACAGGATGAGGGTCCCTGAGCAGTGAGATAGGGATAAGGGGTGTCTCTAAGAGAGAAGAGTGTAGGGTCCCTGAGCAGTGAAATGGGGGTGAAAGGTTCACCCCCCTCAAGAGGAAAGAGCAGAGGGTTGTCTTAGTCATGAGATGAGAGTGAGGGGAGCCCCTGAGTAGGGAAATCGGGGTGCAAGGTGTTCCTGAGAGGGGAGGATGGAGTGAGGGTCCTTGAGGAGTGACATCGAGGTGAGGGGAGGTCAGGCAGCCCTTGAGGAGGAAATTTGGGCAAGCGGGCTCCAGAAGAGAGCGGGTGGTGAGGGGTCCCTGAGTGATGAGACTGAGATGAGGTAGGGGTAGCGGGTAGGAGAAGATGGGGTGAGGGCCCCTCAATAATGAGGTTGTGCCAAGGGAGGTCCCTCTGGGAAAAGACAGGGCGTGGAGTCTCTGAGTAGCAGAACAGTGATGGGTCTTTGAGTAGTGAAATGGGGATGAAGGGAGGGAATGGGTGAGCGATCCCTGAATAGTGAAATCTCGGAGATGGGGGAGGTCCCAGAATAATGAGATCAGAGTGAGGAGAGATCCCTTGGGGAAAAGATGGGGTTTGGAGTCCCTAAGTAATGAGATCAGGCCAAGGAGATGTCGTTGCAGAGAAGATGGGGTGCAGGGGCCCTGAGTTGTGAGATGGGGTTAAGGGGGTCCCTGGGAGGAGAGGATGGAGCGGGTACCTGTAGGGGAAAGGATAGGCGAGGGGTGTCCTACGTAGTGAAATGATAGTGAAGTGAGTCCCTGTAGGGGAGAGGTGGGGTGAAGGGGTCCCTATGGGGGAAAGACAGGGTGGGAGGGTCCCTGAGCCACAAGTCGAGAGTGTTGCACCTGGGCCTCCCCAAGACCTGTCTGCCACCCAAGACCCCAGGACAGGCTAAGAGGTCTTGGGTGACGGGAGCGGTCCTTCTGGGGGCGAGTCCCTGAGTGATGAAGTCGGGGTGGGATGAGGACACCTAGGGAGCCAGGGGCGGGGGGGTCCCTCGGGGGAGAGGATGGGCTGAGAAGATCCATAGAGAACCAGGAAAAAGGAAAGAGAGGGGAGGATGGGGGGCTCCCGGGGGGTCAGGGTCAAGATATGGGGGGGATGCTAGGGGATCAGGATGGGGTGGAGGACCCTAGAGGGGTCAGGATGGAGGGGCTCTATGGGGGTCAGGGTGGGAGTTCTGGGGCATCTCAGGACAAGGAGGGTTCCTAGGGGAGTCAGGACATGGGGGCTCTAGTGGGGTGAGCATAGGAGTTCTAGGGGGTTCAGGATGGGGAGTTTTCTGTGGGAGAGTCTAGTGGAGTCAGGACGGAGATTCTAGGGGGATCATGTGGGGGTCCTGGGGGGTGATGTTGAGATTCTTGGGGGGTCAGGACAGGGGGTCCCAGGGGAGTCAGGATGGGCATCCCTGAGAGGGCATCTCCTGCTTGTGGCGGTGCCCGGTGTGTGGTGTCCCCAAAGCTGGAAGCATGGTGAGGGGACAGGGAGGGGGAGTGTGAGGATTGAGGAGGCGCAGGGGTGATGGGACCCTGCTGACCCCTGAAAGCAGAGGTGGAGATTCTAAAGCGAGTGGACTGGAAAACCTTGTGAGGGGCTGACCCAGTGTGGAAGCTTTGAGGAAGTGGAGGGCGACCGGAGGCCTGGGTGAAGGAGTCTGAGAAAGGCACACTGGGGTGGGGGACGGGGGTGCGGTGGCAGAATCGCAGTGCTCCAGGATGAGGGAGGGGCTGGGTAATCGAGGCACACACTTGTGGGGTCACGCCAGGGTGACCTCTGCACTCCTGTTCTGCACGCTGGAGTGGAACAATCCCTGGGGCCCTTGGCCGGGGTCTGGGTGCTGTGCCTCTGGTGTGACCCCATGAGAACCTGGTGTTGGGAACTGTGGCATGTCTGGTGGCCTCCCCTGCTCAGGGGCCAGCCCTCTGTGGCCCAGATGAAGAAGACTCTTGATGCCATTTTGTGCGAGTCAACACTGTCACAGTTAGACACAGGAACCTGTTCCTCATTCTCCACACAGAACTCACCCAGCCCATTCCCTTCCATGAGGGGTTTGATTTCCATCCCTTAAAGGATCCCCCAAGCAAGGAAGCCAGCTGTGGGGACCCCAAGGTTTTGATTTGTTTAATAACCGCAGTTGAGTTGCCACTAAGTTTAATCTGGATTAGTCAGCTGAGTCCAGAACGCATTTTCCATGCTCGGAGCAGCAATTGACACCTTCCAAGTCTCCCGTCAGAAGCACTCATCCATGGCTGGGCGCGGTGGCTCACGCCTGTCATCCCAGCACTTTGGGAGGCCAAGGTGGGTGGCCCACTTGAGGCCAGAAGTTCAAGACCAGCCTGGCCAACGTGGTAAAACCCTGTCTCTACTAAAAGTGCTAAAAAAAAAAAAAATCAGCTGGACGTGGTGGTGCACACCTGTAATCCCAGCTACTCCTGTGAGTCCCCCCACCCCTGTGAGTCCGTTCCCTGTTGCCGGGGCCTCCAGGGGCGATGGTGAGAGTGGAATGAGATGTTGTGCAGCCCAGGAAGCGGTGCCCAGGACCCTGCCTTCCAGCGAGCTCTTTGCGGCACCAGCTCTGGCGCTGTCACCTCGTTTCTGGCCTGTGGGCCCCGTGGCTCACGCTACTTCCAGCTATAGGTGAATAGTGGTCGAACATGGGGACTGGAAGGTTCCAGGTGCAATCAGCAGTCCACCCCTTCTTCATTCCCTGCTTCAGTCCCCTCTGTGGCTGTCCGCCCTGGCTTTAGGTCCTTCCAGAATTGGGACCACTGGAGATGGCCTGTTCTTCCAGAGAGATGTTTAGAGCTGCACTGCCTGGTTCAGTAGCCCCTGGGTACAGGCAGCACTAAAAATGAAAATGGCCCAAATCCACAAGAGCGCAGGCACCATGTTGCCATTGTAGATTTCAAAGGCGTAAGAAATCTGCGAAGCATTCATTGATTTTTCATATTGGTTGTATGTTGAAAATGATAACATTTTTGATCGGTTACATCACATGTGTTATTAAAATTAATTTCAAGGCCGGGCGCGGTGGCTCACGCCTGTAATCCCAGCACTTTGGGAGGCCGAGGTGGGTGGATCACGAGGTCAAGAGATCAAGACCATCCTGGTCAACATGGTGGAACCCTGTCCGTACTAAAAATACAAAAAATTAGCTGGGCATGGTGGCGCGTGCCTGTAATCCCAGCTACTTGGGAGGCTGAGGCAGGAGAATTGCCAGAACCCAGGAGGCGGAGGTTGCCGTGAGCCGAGATCGCGCCATTGCACTCCAGCCTGGGTAACAAGAGCGAAACTCCGTCTCAAAAAAAAAAAAAAAAAAAAAAATTAATTTCAGCCAGGTGCAGTGGCTCACACCTGTAATCCCAGCACTTTGGGAGGCCGAGGCGGGTGGATCACGAGGTCGAGAGATCGAGACCATCCTGGTCAACATGGTGAAATCCCGTCTCTACTAAAAATACAAAAAATTAGCTAGGCATGGTGGCACCTGCCTGTAATCCCAGCTACTCAGGAGGCTGAGGCAGGAGAATTGCCTGAACCCGGGAGGCGGAGGTTGCGGTGAGCCGAGATCACGCCATTGCACTCCAGCCTGGGTAACAAGAGTGAAACTCTGTCTCAAAAAAAAAAAAAAAAAATTAGCTGGGCATGGTGGCGCGTGCCTGTAATCCCAGCTACTCGAGAGGCTGAGGCAGGAGAACTGCCTGAACCCAGGAGGCGGAGGTTGCCGAGAGCCGAGATCGCACCATTGCACTCCAGCCTGGGTAACAAGAGCGAAACTCCGTTTCAAAAAAAAAAAAAAAAAAATTAATTTCAGCCAGGTGCAGTGGCTCACACCTGTAATCCCAGCACTTTGGGAGGCCGAGGTGGGCAGATAGCTTGAGCCTAGGAGTTCAAGACCAGCCTGACCAACATGGCGAAACCTCACCTCTACTAAAAATACAAAAATTAACCAGGTGGGGTGGTGGGCATTTGTAATTCCAGCTACTTGGGAGTCTGAGGCAGGAGAATTGCTTGAACCTGGGAGGCGGAAGTTGCAGTGAGCTGAGATCACACCACCGTATTCCAGCCTGGGTGACGGAGTGAGACTCTGTTTCAAAAATAATAATAATTAATTAATTAATTTAAAATAGCCAGACATGGTGGCTCACACCTGTGATCCTACCTCCTAGGAAGGCTGAGATGGGAGGATCAGTATTGGATGGGAGTTGGAGGCTCCAGTGAGCTCTGATCAGGCCACTGCACCCCAGCCTGGGAGACAGAGCAAGACTCTGTCTCTAAGTAAATAAATACATGAAATCAGTTCACCTGTTCTGTTTAAACGTGGGTACTGGAAGATTTCATTTTGTACGCATGGCTTCCATTCCATTTCTTTTGCCCGGCGCTGGGTTCATATGTGCATTGAACTCAATTATCCATCACAGAGAAGTTGCTACTCTGGGGTCTGGTTCCAAGTCAAGGCATTTGTGAAAATAGCTTACTGTTGAAATTTCCTTGGAAAATTCCTTGAATCACCCAATAAAGTGCAAGGTACATGCTTGTTTAAATTTTTAAAAAATGTTTATTGTTTAGAGACAGGGTCTTGCTGTGTCGCCGAGGCTGGAGTACATTGTTGTGATCATGGCTCATTGCAGCCTCCACCTTCTGGGTTCAAGTGATCCTCCCACCTCAGCCTCCTGAGTAACTGGAACTACAGACATATGCCACCATCCTCAGCTAGAAGATCTTGCTTTGTTGCCCAGGCTGGTCATGCTTTTTTTTTTTTTTTTTTTTTTGAGACAGCAATTTCCTCTGCTGCCCAGGCTGGAATGCAGTGGCAAGGTCTCAGTTCATTGCAGTCTCTGCCTCCCGGGTTCAAGCAGTTCTCATACCTCAGCCTTCTGAGTAGCTGGTATGGCAAACATGCACCACCGTGCCCCCCTGATGCAGCTTTTGCGCTGCGCCTTCTGCCTTCCCTGTTGGTTCTCATTCTGTGTTCTGAGGCCACTCAGGACACTCGTTCCTCTATTTCCTGAAAAGGCAGGTGTCCTGGTCCGGGCTCCATTAGACCCATCCTGGTTTCCTTGTCTCCTCCCGAGGTGGTCTGGAGCTTGTGCATTAGGAAGGAAGCCTCCTGTGCGATGGCTCACACCTGTAATCCCAGAACTTCGGGAGGCCGAGGAAGGCAGATCACTTAAGGTCAGGAGTTCGAGACTAGCCTGACCAACATGGTGAAACCCTGTCTCTACTAAAAATACAAAAACTAGCTGGGCGTGGTGACATGTGCCTGTAATCTCAGCCACTTGGGAGGCTGAGGCAGGAGAATTGCTTAAACTTGGGAAGCAAAGGTTGTGGTGAGCTGAGATTGTGCCATTGCACTCCAGCCTGAGTGACAGAGGGAGACTCCATCTCAAAAAAGAAAAGAAAAGAAAAAAGAAAAAGATGGAATCCTCCTGGGTCCTCTGAGCTGCAGCTTGTCCTCAAGATCCTGAGGTCCGCTAGACTTGGTAGACGGGATCAAGGCAGCGTCCTTAGTTCCCGGGGAGCTGCCCTGGATTCTGGTCATTAGTGTGTCTGCTGGGGTTACACAGCATGGATCCCTCTTTCCTTCTACACCGTAAACCCTTCAAGTGCAGGAATCTAGTCTGTGTCCTCCTGGGGGCCGGTGCACCAGGGCCGTGCGGTAAATGGCCAGTTGGAGTCGTCCTTGGATGCTAACCCCTGCCCTGGGGGTCTCTGCAGGGCAAACCTGGTGGACCTGCAGAAGAAGCTAGAGGAGCTGGAACTTGATGAGCAGCAGAAGAAGCGGCTGGAAGCCTTCCTCACCCAGAAAGCCAAGGTCGGCGAACTCAAAGACGATGACTTTGAAAGGATCTCGGAGCTGGGCGCAGGCAACGGCGGGGTGGTCACCAAAGTTCAGCACAGACCCTCGGGCCTTATCATGGCCAGGAAGGTGAGCACTGTGGGGTGGGGAAGGTCCCCCTGGAAACAGAAAGGCAGCTGGGTCTCTGCATTCTGACTGGCTCCAAGTTCCGTCCCTCATCCCTACCAGGGACTCCAGGTCCTGAGAAAGAGCCCAGCTTCTGGGCAGATGGGAGCGGTGCTGGCCACACCAGCCACACACAGCTGTGCCCTCTGGTGACTGCCTTCTGCCCTGGAGGGTGCTGAAAATCCACATTCCCAGAAAGTTAGCAAGTGGGGATTTCGGGAATACGAGTGTGTTAGTTAGGGTTCGCCAGAAAAGCAAGCGAGGAAGCGTGTGTGTGTGTTTGTATCTGTGCGTGCAGCGGGGGTGACATGAGATGATTAGGCCATGTTTTTGCTCTGCCTTCTGTATGTTTCTGTTGCCCAGGCTAAAGTACAGTGGCGCCATCTTGGCTCACTGCAACCCCTGCCTTCCATGTTCAAGCGATTCTCTTGCCTCAGGCTCCCAAGTAGCTGGGATTACAGGCACACACCACCATGCCCAGCTAAATGTTTTGCATTTTTAGTAGAGACGGGATGCACCGTGTTGGCCAGGCTGGTCTCGAACTCCTGACCTCAAGTGATCCTCTCTCCTCAGCCTCCCAAAGTGCTGGGATTACAAGTGTGAGCCACCGCGCCTGGGCAGGCTTTTCCCTGCAGGACTTCAGCTGATTGGCTGAGACTCACCCACGCTGGGGTGGAGTAATCTGCTTTGCTCCAAGTCTGCGGATTTAAAGGTTAATCACATCTTAAAAACATACCTTCCCAACACCCTCTAGACTGGTGTTTGACTACCGGGCACCATAGTCTCACCAAGGAGACACATAAAGCTGGCTGTCACCCCACGCTTTGAGAATCTGCAATCTTTGGTGCTGGCGGCCCCCAAGCTCAGTCATCCTGGCTTCTGGGCCGTGATGCAGCCTCTCTGCTGTATGTTTGAGAATAGCACCCATGGGATAAGGGAGAATGTGGCCACTTGGGGATAGTGACTCTTAAACACATAAGCGGAGGACTTCATGTTGACCGGGTGTTCAGTTCCTCACCTGTGTTCTCCCAGACATAGAACACTGCCTTTCCCGGGAAGCCCACCATCCTGTAGTTTCCCAAGCTGGGGGAACCTAGCTGCCCCCAGTACAGTGGGTCCCTGAGGGTCCCAGTATCACTTGAGGGCCCTGCCATCCTCGGCAGCAGCGGCTCAGCTCCCACGGGGATTTAGCTCTGCGGCTCTGTCTTCTCGCGTCTAGAACACCACCCTCCCTCCCTCCTGAAGTCTGCAGCCGTGGACCTGCTATTTCTGTCCCTGGACTGCAGGCAGCCCGGGAAAGCTCAGGTCCGCCTCCGCTCAAAGCACCGGGAGGAAAAAGGCAAGCGTGTGCCTCACACGGCCACGGAGAGGCCTTGAGACAGAGTCCCAGTCCCCGTGTGTGCCGGGGACCCTCGGGCTTCTCAGGGAGCCCCCAGTGGTCCCTGATGGGCTGGGCAGTGGACATGAACCCAGTACCCGCCGCATCAGCAGCTCCTGCTCCCGCTCACAGGCACAGGGCCAGCTTTACTGTAGTCGGGAAAGGGCCATCTGGGCCTTTAACCCCCAGGGCAGGTGTGGCTGGGTGGGTTCTGTGGTTTGGTGGGTAGTGATGTCCCAGCCTCGGGGTTTCCGTACTGTCCCTCAGTCACAAAAGATGTCAGTCACCTTGGGGGAGGCGGGGAAAGGGCACACGGGACTCGGTGCTATTTTTGCAACTTCCTGTGCTTCTGTAACTCTTTCAAAATTAGGTTTTCTTTAAAGTGCCCAAAAACTCGGGGGCGGGAGAGGATGCATTGAGCACGAGGGCGCAGCGTCTCTGGCTGGTATTGCAGGTGGGGCTGCAGGGGTTCCTTTCGTTGCATTTTATTTATTATTTGTATTTTTAATGATTGATTGATTTATTTTTGAGACGGAGTCTCACTCTCACCCAGGCTGGAGTGTAGTGGCGCGATCTCTGCTCACTGCAACCTCCACCTTCCAGGTTCAAGCGATTCTTCTGCCTCAGCCTCCTGAGTAGCTGGAATTACAGGCACCCACCACCACACCCGGCTAGTTTTGTATTTTTAGTAGAGACGGGATCTCTCCATGTTGCACAGGCTGGTGTCGCCGTTGCATTCTAACCTGGGCGACGGAGCAAGACTCCGTCTCAAAAAAGGAAAGACAGTGTTCTTTAATCCTTCATCCACTGTGCTGGCTGGAATTCTGAAATTCTGCAGAGGACGGTGTGAATTCCATGCAGAGTTGGTACAGACTTAACTGCAAACAGACAACCTTATCAGATCTCCACACACAGCTTCTCGGAGGCCTGCATGCACCCCGCTCTGGGGCCAGCGGCACCGGTCCCTTTGGTCGGCAAGGGTTGTCCCAGCCTGTGTGATGTGCTCCCAGAGAGGAAGGGACCCCTTTGAAGGCCTGAGGAAACCAATGTCGGGTTGTTGTTTTCCTTTTCTTGTTTTGTGACAGGGTCTCTGTCGCACCGGTTGGAGTGCAGTGGCATGATCACAGCTCACTGTGTCCTCTGCCTCCCAGGTTCAAGTGATTCTTTTTTTTGTTTTGTTTTGTTTTGTTTTTATTTTGTTTTGTTTTGTTTTTGAGACAGAGTTTCGCTCTTGGTACCCAGGCTGGAGTGTAATGGCGCGATCTCAGCTCACCGCAACCTCTGCCTCCTGGGTTCAGGCAATTCTCCTGCCTCAGCCTCCTGAGTAGCTGGGATGACAGGCATGCGCCACCATGCCCAGCTAATTTTTGTATTTTTAGTAGAGACAGGGTTTCACCATGTTGACCAGGATAGTCTCGATCTCTTGACCTCATGATCCACCCGCCTCGGCCTCCCAAAGTGCTGGGATTACAGGCTTGAGCCACCGCGCCCGGCTCAAGTGATTCTTGTGTCTCAGCCTTCTGAGTAGCTGGGACTACAGTTGAGCACCACCATGCCCGGCTAATTTTTGTATTTTCAGTAGAGACAGGATTTTACCATGTTGGCCAGCCTGGTCTCAAACTCCTAGCCTCCAGGAATCCAACCATCTTGGCCTCCCAGACTGCTGGGATTACAGATGTGAGCCATGGTGCCCGGCCCAGCTTAGTGTTTCAGGTCATGCTTTCTTTTAAATGCCTTCTTGGCTTGACCATGGCCTCTGACCCCTCTCTGTTGGAGCAGCGTCCCTGCGTTACCTGGGCGGGGGGAGATGCTGGAGGATCTCGTGCTTATTATGCATCTGCAGCTTCTTTGAATTCCCCATACTCATAGCGAGGATGGGTTTGTCTGGCCTGGCCTCTGAGCTCCTCTGCTCCACCGTAGCTTACTTCCAGGATGGCGGTCACACGGCCTGCCCAAGGCCACCTCACTGTACCAGCTGCTGTCTCACAGGTGACTACCTGAGTCCAAGCCGATGGCAACACCTCGACACATGTTCTCATTAAAATCGAGCAGCAGCCCCATTTTACCGTTGAAAAAAACCAAGGCTGAGTGAGGTCAGTGCCTGAATTGGATTTGAACCCTTGGATCTAACTTGACTTGGGAGCAGCCAATTTTTTTTTTTTTTTTTTTTTTTTTTTTCTGAGATGGAGTCTTGCTCTATCACCTAGGATGGAGTGCAGTGGCGTGATCTTGGCTGCCACCTCCGCCTCCCAGGTTCAAGCAGTTCTCCTACCTCAGCCTCCTGAGTAGCTGGGATTACAGGCATCTGCCACCACGCCTGGCTAATTTTTGTATTTTTAGTAGACACAGTGTTTCACCATCTTGGCCAGGCTGGTCTTGATCTCTTGACCTCGTAATCCACCCGTCTCGGCCTCCCAAAGTGCTGGGATTACAGGCGTGAGCCACTGCGCCCGGCCTTGTGTGTGTTCATTTTTTAAAAATCTCTTATAGAGGTGAAGTCTTGCTGTGTAGCCCAGTCTTGAACTCCTGACCTGAAGCGATCCTCCCGCCTTAGCCTCCCTAAGCACTAGAATTACAGATGTGAGCCACGGTGCCTGGCTGTCTTCTGATTTTTGACAATAGCTAATTCAGGATGTTTGGAAACATAGTGTGGGCCACACGTGACTCTTGGCTCCAGCCAACCCGGGAGCTGTCAGTGTCTGATCTGTGATTTACGACATTGCTGAGATCATTCCAGACGCAGCCCTTCGGGGTGACAGCCTGGTCCTCTTCTCCCGCTTCGGCTCTCTCAGACACTCAGTGAAGCCCTTTCCCCTCTTTTCCTACTCTGAATCCCCCAATCCCACCCCACTCCCGACTCAAATTCCTCATTCTTCTGTAGAATGAGGCTTCACCTCCGAGCCAGGCCTGGGGTTCAGAGTTAACTCCTGACACCATCCATATTCAATCAGCTATTA
This sequence comes from Saimiri boliviensis, assembly GCF_048565385.1. Taxonomy (NCBI): domain Eukaryota; kingdom Metazoa; phylum Chordata; class Mammalia; order Primates; family Cebidae; genus Saimiri; species Saimiri boliviensis. Next base: position 42,379,787 of record NC_133462.1, read on the forward strand.
GAGCTGGCACGGCTGGGCAGCGGTGTCCTGGAAAGAACATGAGCCCCACTGTTCCCCGAGGCCAGCCCCATCCTGACTTAGCAGCTAATGCCACCGGGAACGTGGCTCGGAGGCTCCGAACCTGAGCTTGCTCCGTCAGCAGGACTGGGGCAGTATGCCCGTCCCCAGGGGTTGGGTTGTCAGGGTGAACTGCAGGGGGTGCAGGGGCTCAGAAACGCCCCCTCCCTTCCTGTCTGTCTGTCTTCCTTTCTCCTGCATACCCTCAGTGTTGGCTCCCCATTCATCTGGAATGCTTGCTGGACAGGCCCCAGGTATTCCAGAACCATGAAAACAGATCACGCCGCAGCTGCCCTGTGCCGACCTCTGCTGTTTACTCCCGCTTTCCAGAAAGCCTCTCGCTTCCGACGGCATTTCACGTTAGGGGCTCCCGGGTTCCAAGGCCCCTGGGATTCCTTCCAGGCCTGCCATGTCTTGTCCGCCTCTTCCTCTTATCCTAAATCACCGCTCGCAGACGGACAGCCCAACACACGCGCTTTCCTGCTGCTTGTCACTCACCTGTGGCTCCTTTGAAGTTTCTCGTCGGGAGCTGTGCTGTCCAAGACAGCAGCCCCGGTCAGGTGTGGCCACCAGGCTCTTAGTATGCAGTCAGTCCAGATAACGCTGAATGTGGAAGACACCTGCCAGGCTTCAGGGGCTTAGTGCGAAAACAGATATGTGGCCGTTTCGAGTAAATGTCCCGACCACCACGTGAACATCCCAGCCTCAGTACCAGGCCTTTGCGGAACAGGAATGGGTACTAGCACCTCTCAGATACAGCCTGGCTGGAGGGGAAGCATCCTGGGGTGCTGGGGTGACCCTGGGGCCTGTGGGGGGTCACCGTGAGGGAGTGGAGGAGCCGAGGGGCCCCCGACTGGAGCTGGATTTTGCAGGCTGGCCTGAGGGAAGAAGCCAGAGCAAAAGGGACAGGCGGTGCCAGGGCCGAGTCAAGGTGGGGAGACGCTTTCCCTGAGGAGCAGCCGGGCGAGAGGAGCTGGGCACCGTGCCCCTGGGCCCCGCCATGCTTCTCAAGGTCACAGGCCTAGAGCGAGGGCGCTCCCCTCACACGCGCTGTGCCATGGTGACAGTCAGCCTCCGCTGCTCCGAATGCAGCACGGGCTCCTTCATGCCTCTGTGCCCATCGACAGGCGGCTCTTTGTCCCTCCGCCCAGGACACCCTCCCCCATCTCCTCCTCATGGCGGCTCTGTCTTTCCTTGAGGCCCAGCTCCAGTGTCACCTCCTTGCTGCTGCTCCCCATGCACCTGGGCTGATTCTCCTTGGCGGCATTTCTGCCACATCAAGGTGGTTTTACCCACGCCTGTTCGTGTCCTGACCCCAGGTCTCCTCCAGCTCCAGGCAGGAGCTGTCTCTGTTTTTGACTGCCCCATCACCGACTCTGCACAGCCAGGACTGGCTTTGCCCCCATGGTGGATGAGTAGAAACCACGTCTTTTGGCCGGGCGCGGTGGCTCAAGCCTGTAATCCCAGCACTTTGGGAGGCCGAGGCGGGTGGATCACGAGGTTGAGAGATCGAGACCATCCTGGTCAACATAGTGAAACCCCGTCTCTACTAAAGGTGCAAAAAATTAGCTGGGCATGGTGGCGTGTGCCTGTAATCCCAGCTACTCAGGAGGCTGAGGCAGGAGAATTGCCTGAGCCCAGGAGGCGGAGGTTGCGGTGAGCCGAGATCGCACCATTGCACTCCAGCCTGGGCAACAAGAGCGAAACTCCGTCTCAGAAAAAAAAAAAAAAAAAAAGAAACCACGTCTTTTTCTTGTCTTATTGCTGTGGCTGGAGGGGACGCTTATTCGCCACGGTGCCGGCCCAAAGCCTCAGGCCGCTACTTGCTGCACTGGGGGTCCTGGCTCTCCTGGGGCTTGTCCATGGGGTTAAGGGTTCCCTGTGATGTTTTATCTGATGTCCTTTCTGCACTTTTTCTTTTTGAGATGGAGTCTCACTGTGTCACCTGGGCTGGAGTGCAGTGGTGCGACCACAGATCCCTGCAACCTCCACCTCCCAGGTTCAAGGAATTCTCCTGCCTCAGCCTCCTGAGTAGCTGGGATTACAGGCACCCGCCACCATGCCCAGCTAATTTTTTTTTTTTATTTTTTTTTATTTTTAGTAGAGACGGAGTTTCACCAACTTGGCCAGGCTGGCCTTGAACTGCTGACCTTGTGATCCACCAGTCTCGGTCTCTCAAAGGGCTGGAATTACAGGTGTGAGCCACTGCACCCAGCCCATCACAGTTTTACAGTATTCCATCACCCCAAAAACAACCCTGTCCACACAGCATTCACCCACATCCCCTCCTCCAGCCCCCGGCACCCACGCATCCCCCACCCCCGTCTCTGGATTGGCCAATCCTGTACATTTCGTATAAATGGGATCACACTGTGTGGCCTTTTGTGTCTGGCATCTCTCACTGAGGGTGACATCCTCACAGTTCATACATGCCATGGCCTGCGTCAAGGCCTGGTTCCTTTTCATGGCTGAGTCCTGTTCCGGTGAGGGGCTGGGCTGCCCTGGGTTGGCCTGTTCTGCCCCGGATGGACTCCTGGGTTCTTTCCGCCCTCCTCCTGTGAATCGTGCTGCTGTGAGCACTTGTGGCCAAGTCTCAACATGGATGTGCATGTCCACTTCTCCTAGACGGACACCTCGGGGTGGAATTACTGAGAGGAGAGGGCGGGGCTGAGTTCATCTTGACTGCTGTTGTAAACGCCTGCAAAGTGGAGGCCCCAAATGCCCTCATCCGCTTTCTGGGTTCCCCTAAGTGGCTGGTGTCACCCCCTCTCCCCTGGCAGCTGATCCACCTGGAGATCAAGCCGGCCATCCGGAACCAGATCATCCGTGAGCTGCAGGTCCTGCATGAGTGCAACTCCCCCTACATCGTGGGCTTCTACGGGGCCTTCTACAGCGACGGGGAGATCAGCATCTGCATGGAGCACATGGTGAGTGCGCCCAAGGCCCAGGCCAGCAGTGGGCAAGGTAGGGCCCCCATTGGAGCAGAGGCTCCCTTTCACAGCCCCTTTCCTTGCAGGCAACAGTGTGCCAGCTTCCAGGGGATTCTTCTGAGGGCAGTCGCTGCCATACAAGCATGTGTATATAGATGCCTTTGGTTTGCTTTGGTTTTCTGGGATGGAGTCTCATTCTGTGGCCAGGCTGGAGTGCAGCGGCGCGATCTCGGCTCACTGCAACCTCCCCCTCCCGGGTTCAAGCCGTTCTCCTGCCTCAGCCTCCTGAGTAGCTGGGATTACAGGCGCCTGCTGCCATGCCTGGCTAATTTTTGCATTTTAAATAGAGACGGGGTTTCACCATGTTGGCCAGGCTGGTCTCGAACTCCTTACCTCAGGTGATCCGCCTGTCTGAGCCTCCCAAAGTGCTGGGATGACAGGCGTGAGCCACCATGCCTGGCTGATGATTTTGTTTTTAAGCACTCACGCCCTCCTCCCAGCTTTGCTTTTTCTCTTGCCATATCAAGGTGTCACTCTCTGACAGCAGAGAGGGGAAACACTCCCATTTTCGGAGGCACGTAGGTTGTTTCCATCTCAAATAACATGGCACTGACTTTCCCAGGCAAACCTGTGACATGAAGCCCCGTAAGGGAATTGCTGGGTTCCAGGGCATGTGCGGTTAAAAACCGATCACTATCAGGCTGGGCACGGTGGCTCGTGCCTGTAGTCCCAGCACTTTGGGAGACTGAGGTAGGAGGATCGCTTAAGCCCAGAAGTTCGAGAGCAGCCTGGGTAACATAGTGAGAAACCATCTCTGTAATCTAAAATATTAGCTGAATGTGGTGACAGGTGCCTGTTTTAAAATTTTTTAAAACACTTAAAAATGGGGAAAAAAGTAGTTCTAGCTACATGAGAGGCTGAGATGGGAAGATCACTTGAGCCCAGGAGGTTGAGGCTACAGTGAGCTATGATCACACCACTGCCCTCTAGCCTGGGCAGCGGAGCGAGTCGCCATTTCAAAACAAAACGGATTACTATTTCTAAATCGCCTTCTCAGGAAGGTGTGGCGGTATGAGCTTGTCAGGGTGGGCCTGTGTGCCCCCAGCTCAGATCTGTGGTGTCACCGTCTCTAGGGTGGAGGACGGGCACCCCCTCCGTTGACTCTGATGTGCCCCCTGGTTAAGACCCTGTGGCGTTGATCCCAGAAGTGGGTGGGATTGGGTGTAACAAAAGAAGTGGCCAGAGCGCAAGGCCCCGGAGGAAATGCTGCCGACCCCGCCAAACCGAGCCTGGCAGGTATCAGACCGCCCGCCTCACGGCGCCCTTTGCAAAACCAGAATGCCTGGGTGACACCCTGCAAACGTGCGATTCCCTTTGACAGTTTCGTAATGAAGGCAGGAAGTGAATTTGAGCAAGGCCCCCACGGAGCCACGTGACCCAAGCAAAGCAGCACCCGGCTTGGAGCCCCTTTCCCCGCCTTTGAGGGAGACCTGGTGTCTGCCCCGCTGCTCGCAGAGTCACGGTGCTGGTGGCATCAAAGGTTGAGGAAAGGATGAGGAAGCGCTTTGTGGTCTGAGGAGCCCCCTCTGTCGTATAGTGCTCCCCCTTCCTCCTCCTCGCCTTCCTCCTCTTCCCCTTCCTCCTCGAGCCCGGCAGGCACCCTCGCTACTCAGGAGCTCTGTCTGTGCTCCCCTCGTGTGGCTGACTCAGCTCTTGAACCCCCTGCTTCTCATGCGGAAAAGGGAGAGCGTCGCAACCCACCCCCACCTTCTGTTCTTGGCGAATTTAAAGTGGGGGTTTCCAAGCCGGGCGCGGTGGCTCACGACTATAATCCCAGCACTTTTGAAGGCTGAGGTGAGCGATTCACAAGGTCAAGAGATCGAGACCATCCTGGCCAACATGGAGAAACCCTGTCTCTACTAAAAATACAAACAAAATTTGCAGGGTGTAGTGGCGCATGCCTCTGTAATCCCAGCTACTTGGGAGTCTGAGGCCAGCGAATCGCTTAAACCTGGGAGACGGAGGTTGCAGTGAGCTGAGATCATGCCATTGCACTCCAGCCTGAGCAACGGAGCGAGAACACGTCTCAAAAAAAAAAAAAAAAATAGAAAAGAAAAAAACATGGCTCACACCTATAACCCCAGCACTTCGGAAGGCTCAGGTGGGTGGATCACTTAACTCAGGAGTCTATGACCAGCCTGGGCAACATAGTGAAGCCCATCTTTACAGAAGTACAAAAATTAGCCGGGCATGGCGGCATGCACCTGTCATTAGCTGCTCAGGACAAGAATGGCTTGAACGCTGGAGGCGGAGGTTGCAGTTTGCTGATTGCGCCACTGCCCAGGTGACAGAGCAAGAAAAAAAAACATGGAGCACGTTGATTTGAAAGCATCAGGTGAGCCCTGATGGGGCAGCATCCTAGGTATTGAAAACCTCAAAGGGTGACATCCCGACATCCTTGCCGGTCCTGTGACTCCTCTTCATGCTGAGCAGTGCCCTCAGAATTCACCCGAGTGAATTCTGTGGCGTGGCCTGTTCTCCCCAGTGAGCCAAGGCGGGCAGCTTAGCACCGTGGCTGAGGATAGGCACCCAGGTCAGGCCTCAGCCCCACGGCACACTTTCACCGCAGGACTTGGGACAGGACTCTTGCCACTTCTGCAGTGAAATCGAGGGAGGTGGTAGTCCCTGCTGGGGTGAGGACCACGTGAGCTCCTCCCGGGACAGCACCCAGCACACACAGGGTGTTGCATCCGTGTCCTGGCTGCTGTGGCTATTTCCCTGTATTTCTACATTATTTCCCCATATTTCTATGCCATCTTTATTTTACATTTCTTTCTTTTTCTGGAGAGTGGGGAGTACAAGGTCTCTCTCTCTGTCACCCAGGCTGGAGTGCAGTGGCATGATCCAAGCTCACTGAAGCCTCGACTTCTTGGGCTCAAATGATCCTCCTGCCTCAGCCTTCCGTAGCTGTGACTACAGGTGCGCCAGCACACCCGAGTAGTTTTGAAGTTTTTTTGTACATACGGGACCTCACTATATTGCTCAGGCTGATCTTGAACTCCTGGGCTCAAACGATTCTCTTGCCTCAGCCTCCCAAAGTGCTAATACTCTAGGCGTGAGCCACGGCGCCCAGCTCTGTATTTATCACTTGTTGGTGACTGGAGTTTAGGAACAGCAGATGCTGGCTGCTTCCCTGGGGCCTGAATCTATTACTGGATAACTCAGGGCAGGAACCCAGAGGACAGCGGGGCATCATGGGTTGGGAGCAGATAGCCGGTGGCTTACGGACCTCGTAGAGGTGTTCTTGACCTTCCTAGGGGTCTAGTCAAATCCGAAGAATACCTGTCCTTGTTCTGGGTAATGGAAAGTAGACGTGTCCATCAGTAAGGGTGTGATTAAAGAATGATATTTGGCTGCTTTGCCGTGGTAAAGTGAAATCCACAAGGGCATACTGAATGGGAACATCCCTCAAGTCCACTGTTAGTGTGGGGGAGGAGTGGATGCAGAAAACAACATGGTGTGAGCCTGTCCATTGATTTATTGTATTTCCAAGTCAGGGTCTTGCTGGGTTGCCCAGGCTGGAGTGCACTGATGCCATCCTCTGACCTCAGCCTCCTGAGTAGTTGGGACTACAGGCATGAGCCACCATGCCCAGCTAATTTATTTGCTTGTTTTTGTAGAGATAGGGTCTCTCCACGTTGCCCAGGCTGGTCTTGAACTCCTGGCCACAAGTGACCCTCCTACCTCAGCCTCCCAAAGTGCTGGGATTATAGGTGTGAGCCCACTTTGATGTGATTTTAAACTCTGGCTGGGCAAACAAGCCTTTATTTTTTTCTGAGATGGAGTCTTGCTCTGTTGCCCAGGCTGGAGTGCAATGGTGCAGTCTCGGCTCACTGCAACCTCCGCCTCCCGGGTTCAAGCAATTCTCCTGCCTCAGCCTCTCATCTAGCTGCAGTTACAGGTGCGGGTCACCACACCCTACTCATTTTTGTATTTTTAGTAGAGTCGGAATTTCACCATGTTGGCCAGGCTGGTTTTAAACTCCTGACCTCAGGTAATCTGCTCGGCCTCCCAAAGTGCTGGGATTACAGATACGAGCTACCACGCCCGGCCTGCAAGCACACCTCTAATCCCAGTGCTTTGGGAGGATCGCATGAGCCCAGTAGGTTGAGGCTGCATGAGCAATGATGAGCCACTGCTCTACAGCCTGGGCAACAGAGTGAGCCCTGGGTCTCAAAAATGAAATAAAGTGTATTTCCAAATGCACAGCTGGATCTTCGGGCCAGCTAGAATGGCTCACTCCTGTAATCCCAGCACTTCGGGAGGCTGAAGCAGGAGGACCTCTTGAACCCAGAAGTTTGAGAGCAGCCTGGGCAATGTGAAGAACCCCTATCTCTATAAAAGATCAGCAGGACATGGCGGTGCGCCTGTAGTCCCAGCTACTTGGGAGGCTGAGATGGGAGGATCACCTGAACCCAGGAGGTCGAGATTGCAGTGAGCCAAGATCACACCACTATACTGCAGTCTGGGCAACCCCTGCCAAAGAGAGAAAGAGAGAGATAGACAGAGAGAGAGAGAAGCAGAAAGGAAGGAAGGAAAAGAAGAGAGAGCAAGATGATCTGAACATTGTAAGTCACAATTCCAGGGAGAATAGTGGAAGTGACGATGGGGGATCCCAGTTATTGATCAACATTTGAGGTTTTTGTTTTGTTTTGTTTTGTTTTTTGAGATGGAGTCTTGCTCTGTTGCCCAGGCTGGAGTGCAGTGGCGCAATTTCGGCTCACTGCGACCTCCACCTCCCAGGTTCAAGCGATTCTCCTGCCTCAGCCTCCCGAGTAGCTGGGACTACAGGCACCCGTCACCACACTGGCTAGTTTTTGGTATTTTTTAGTAGTAACGGGATTTCACCATGTTGGCCAGGCTGGTCTCGAACTCCTGACCTCAGATGATCTGCCCACTTCAGCCTCCCTGAGTGCTGGGATTACAGGCGTCAGCCACCGTACCCAGCCTACATTTCAATTTTTTATAAGACAAATGTGTTCATATACTACCCTCATAACAAAATTACAGTTACAAGAACATTTTCAACATTGCACACACACACACACACACACACACACGCATGCACAATAGAAGTGTGTGGTCATGCACAGAGTGAGATTTGGGGTCAGCAGTGCGCAGTTGCAATATCCCCCGCACCACATCCTGTCTCTGTGACTCAGACAAATTGCTTACCCTGCCAGACTTGGGTGTTTAGAGCTGGAGACCTACCCTTCGCAACCCAGGGCAGTTCTGCCTCCCAGGAGACACCTGGCACTGTCTGGGGACATTTGCGGTTGTCACGACGAAGGAGGTGTGCTCCTGGCGTGGGGTGGGTGAAGGCCAGGGATGCTGTTCAGCACCCTGCAGTGCCCGGGGTGGCCCCACCCCAAAGAGTGATCTGGCCCCGATGTCACCGTGGAGAGAGACGGCCACAGAGAGAGCGAGGCTCCTGTGAGGCGTCTTCCGCCAGCTCCTGAGGTTTGCAGAGGTGCACTCAACCTGCCCTAATCTCCTGGGAAAGATACTTTGAAATTCCTCCCTCAACAAACATTGATTGCAACCCTGTGGAAAGCAAAGACAGAAAGGAACCATCTGGGGGTAGGGGCTTACAGGACTTCGTTGCTCGCGATGGTCTGTTTTTCACCACCCTGCCACTCTGAAGTTGTTGGTTTCTTTCTGGTTTTTGTGTTTTTGAGACAGGGTCTCACTCTGTCACCTAGGCAGGTGAGCAGTGGTTCAATCTCGGCTCACTGCAACCTTGACCTCCTGGATTCAAGGGATCGTCCCACCTCAACCTCCTGAGTAGCTGGGACTACAGGTGTGCGCCACCACACCTGGCTAACTTTTGTATTTTCTGTAGACGTGGGGTTTCACCATGTTGGCCAGGCTGGTCTCGAACTCCTGACCTCAAGTGATCCGCCTGCCTCAGCCTCCCAAAGTGCTGGCATTACAGGTGTGAGCCACCGCGCCCAGCCCACGTCCAGTATCTTTTTTAAATAATTCTTTTGGCCGGGCGCGGTGGCTCATGCCTGTAATCCCAGCACTTTGGGAGGCCGAGGCGGGTGGATCACAAGGTCGAGAGATCGAGACCAACCTGGTCAACATGGTGAAACCCCGTCTCTACTAAAAATACAAAAAATTAGCCGGGCATGGTGGCGCGTGCCTATAATCCCAGCTACTCAGGAGGCTGAGGCAGGAGAATTGCCTGAACCCAGGAGGCGGAGGTTGAGGTGAGCCGAGATCGCGCCATTGCACTCCAGCCTGGGTAACAAGAGCGAAACTCCGTCTCAAAAATAAAAAAAATAAAAATAAAAAAATAAAATAAATAAATAAAATAAAAATAATTCTTTTAAGGTGGATTGATAAAAAACCAAGAATAGAAGCAGCTTCCCCCTGGCCCTGGCTCACCGGAGCTCCTGTCCCGGCAGCTCCTCCTGGGCTGTCTGAGGCCCCACCACACCCGCCCCTCAGCCTCTGTGTCTGTGTTTTCAGCCTGGAGCTGGTGGATGGAGTCACGTGTGTGCTCGAGAGGCCTCAAAGCATGTTGGGTTTTCCAGAACTTCCCTTAGCCTTTCTCTCCGAGCCCAGCCGGGCAGAAGTGGCCAGAGAGCAGCAACCTGAGCATCCCTGAGTCTGGGATTTCTCCCCTGCCTCCTCCCTGCCACATGAACTAAAGCCATCCCTGAGAAGGCTGGGCGTTGTGGGAGTCCTGGAGCAGTGTGAGGGGGAAATCCTGGTGCCCCCCGCCCGCCTCTAGGCTCCCCCCGCCCGCCTCTCCAGCCCCAGTTCCCCTTTCTTCTGCTCAGCGCAGAAGAGACACATGCCAGGCATGTGGCAGTGGAAGCTCGGCCTGTCCCCCACTTCTGTCATGGGGGTGGCCTGGCAGGTGTGTACGGAGCCTCTCCCTCTGAGGAGGCACCTCGGGTGGCCCCAAGGCCTGGGGTTTTGGTGTTCAGGGGCTTTGGTCCCCAGGTTTGTTGCCGGGCAGCCTTGGGTAAGACAGGGAATTTCTGTTTCCTTGTTTGTGACTTGGATACGAGGCCACACCCAGGGACCAGCCTACCCGGGATGACTTGTTTCCCGGCCCGGCCCTCCGCAGGATGCCTGGCACAGGCTGTGGGAGGGGGCGAGGTTACCGTCACCTGGGCTGGCCTCACTGTGGTCCCTCCTGCAGTCCACACACCCCACCGGCACCCAGTCCCACTTGGCCTGGTCTTTCCACCCTAGACGGCAGGGATAGGCACAGAGCAGATGCCCAGAGGTGGAGCCGCAGGGCTCAGCTAGGGAGCCCTGTAGGGATCTGAACAGGCATACACTAACCTGCCACCTCCTCCTACGTGGGGCAGCGCCCAAGTCTCCTCCACACCCTCATGTTCCCCTTCCCTTCACGTGCTGGGAAGAGGACCCAGGCCCCAGAAGCTGGTTTCCAGCCCGGCTGCCTCCCATGACGCTCACACCAGCCCAGTGTGCAGGCTGCGGGGGGTGCGGGCCCCACAGCTGGCTGAGCACCAGGCCAGGACTCGGGCTAGGCCAGGAGCAGAGCCTCTGCCCCGGTGACCTCAGGAGGGCAGAGTTACGAAACTGATTCCGGGATGGGACAGGAGACGGGGGCCCCCTGGGCCCTGTTCCTTCGCCACCTTTGTGGGTAGGAAGGCAGGCTGAAGGCAGAACTGTCAAAAGCCCCCAGCCCTTGGCCCGTGGGTGGAGTTGGGCTCTGGCTTCTGCGTCTGGTCAGGAGGCAGACCCCCCCCTCGCCCGGAGCTGGGGATGTGTCCGTGGCTTCCCGGCCACCTGTGCAGAGCCTGCACCCACTGCTTCTGTGCCCTCTAGGATGGCGGCTCCCTGGACCAGGTGCTGAAAGAGGCCAAGAGGATTCCCGAGGAGATCCTGGGGAAAGTCAGCATTGCGGTCAGTCCCGGGCAGACCCGCCTCGCGACCCCACCCACACTCTGCGCAGACCCCTTCCACACGGCCAGGCTTCCAGGACCCACTCACCATGTGGTGGGGGTTGGGTGGTCCCTGAGCAAAGACAGTGACCAAGGCTGCAGCCACCCCCTGTGGAGCTTGAACAAGTGACGTCCCTTTTGGGGCCTGAGGTCGCCATCTGTCGAATGGAGATGTGAGGTCCCTCCTCTCGCTTAGTATTCTCTGTATGCCATGCTGGTCCCTTCTTGCCCTCGTGGCAGGGGGATGCTGGCAGCTGGCACATTGCAGGGGACAGGAGCTTGTGGAAGGGGAAACCCTGGGGTGGGAGGTGGAACACCAGGACCTCCAGACACACTCCCTACTTGCTGTTAGAACTGCCACCAGACCAAGCCATGGGGCGGGGCGGGGGCGGGGGGGCTGGCGGTTCTCTGCTGCTGAGTCTCCAGCGCAGCCACTCCGTAGAGCCTTGAGGTCTCAGAAGACCTCACGTGTTTCTTCTAGGAGCTTACACCTTGCCCATTGCAAGGGAGTCCAGCCTGACTAGCGGTGTTGGGAGGGAGGGAGCTGCAGGCCGCCTGCTGCCCGCCTTGGCGTTTCACAGTTGAAAGCTGCCATCAGCGCCACCGCTGTTGCTTGTTTCACTTCTCGGGATATTCCTTCCAGGGTGGGCCTGGGGGAAACGGCGCCCTTCCCAGGCACCCTTACCCTGTCCCATCTGGGGGCCCTTAGCGCAGTCCCTGGGACCCCAGATGCGTGACAGATGCGGCCCTTCTGGCTGGTGTGGGCGAACTCGGCAGCCCGTCTACTCCCAGGCCGTGGGCCACTGCCTCAGCTTCTGTGGGGCTCAGCCGCGTGGTCTGATTCGGAGGCAGTAATGGCATCACCACCCTGCAGGCAGGTGGGAACTGGGGTTCACTCGCACACACTGGCACCGGCCCTCCAAATTGTCTTGTCTCTGCCCTCGCTGGCTCCACCCCAGCAAGCTTAGCCCAGCCTGAAATAGGGTTCCCGCCTCGGGTCCCTCGCTCTGGCTCTGGCTGCTCAGGTCCGACCCCTGGGCCCGGTCAGGAGTTAGGCCCTGGCAGCCTTGTCCCGTGACCCCCTCGGCACTCCCCTGCAGGTCCTCCGGGGCTTGGCGTACCTCCGAGAGAAGCACCAGATCATGCACCGAGGTAAGACCCTGCCCGCCCGCCCCAGAGCCCCGCAGGCTGGCGGGCGGCTGTCAGGCGCCTCTCACCCGCAGCCTGCCCCCCCCCAGATGTGAAGCCCTCCAACATCCTGGTGAACTCCAGAGGGGAGATTAAGCTGTGCGACTTCGGGGTGAGCGGGCAGCTCATCGACTCCATGGCCAACTCCTTCGTGGGCACGCGTTCCTACATGGCTGTGAGTCCCCCAGCACTCCTGCCTCCCACAGGCTTTCCCCACTCCTTGGCAGGCAGGCACTCCTACACGGCTGTTAGAGCCCTGGGATGTTCCTGCCCCAGCCACGCCCACCCTCCCATTAGCTCTCCCCACTTGCCGCAAGACTTGCCTAAAGTCGGTGCCTCCTGGAACCTGCTTTTCGGATTCCCCTTGCTCTTTATGTTTAATTTGTATTGCCTAGGCTGCTCATGAACTCATGGGCTTAAGTGACCCTCTTGCCTCGGCCTGCCAAAGTGCTGGGATTCCACCAGTACTGAGCCACCACGCGCGGCCAGAATTTTCCAGAATTCTCGAGTAGCTTTTTGTCTCAACAGTGCCTAGCAGGTCTCTTTCTTTTTTTTTTTTTTTTTTTTTGAGGCAGTCTTGCTCTGTCACCTGGGCTGGAGTGCAGTGGCGCGATCTTGGCTCATTGCAACCTCCACCTCTCGGGTTTAAGCAATTCTCCTGCCTTGGCTTCCCAAGCAGCTGGGACTACGGACACGCACCACCACACCTGGCTAATGTTTATATTTTTAGTAGAGACACGATTTCACCATTTGGCCAGGCTGGTCTCAAACTCCCGACCTCAGATGATCCACCTGCCTCAGCCTCCTAAAGTGCTGGGATTATAAGTATGAGCCACCTCACCCAGCCTCTTCCTTTCTTTTTTTTAAAAAATCTTTTTTTGTTTTTCTGAAACAGAGTCTTACTCTGTTGCCCAGGCTGCCGTGATGTAATCTCGAATCACTGCAACCTCCATCTCCTGGGTTCAAGTGATTCTCCTGCCTCAGCCTCCCGAGTAGCTGGCACTACAGGCACCTAAGCCCAGCTAATTTTTTGTATTTTTAGCAGAAACGGGGTTTCACCATGTTGGCCAGGGTGGTCTTGATCTCCTGACCTCGTGATCCTCCTGCCTCAGCCTCTCAAAGTGCTGGGATTACGGGCGTGAGCCACCATGCCCAGCCTGGACTCTCGGGTCTTTGAGGAAATGACTGGGGATTCTGCAGTCTGCCCAACTGAGCCTCAGAGCAGGTCTGAGACATTAGCGTGGAGAAGGAGCCCTGCTTCCTGGGCCCGTTGTCCATTTCTGAAAGTGCAGAGCATGGTGGGCTGTTTAGGTGCGGCCAGCACCTGCTCCGGGCCTGAGGCTGGAGGCTCTTCAGCTGCCGGGGGCCCTGGGTGGGTGAGCTGGGAGGTGGAATCACTAAGGCTGTCTCCATCGCTGCGGTCGTTGGCCGTGGACAGGGTGACTGGGGCTGGAAAGGGGCAAGCCTGCCCTGCCACCCAGCCCTCTCCGGCTCCAGCTGCCGTCCTGCCCCTCTGGTTGTTTTTCTTCCCGCCTCTGCTGCAGCCGGAGCGGTTGCAAGGCACGCACTACTCCGTGCAGTCGGACATCTGGAGCATGGGCCTGTCCCTGGTGGAGCTGGCCATCGGAAGGTACCCCATCCCCCCGCCTGACGCCAAGGAGCTGGAGGCCATCTTTGGTCGGCCCGTGGTCGACGGGGCAGAAGGAGAGCCTCACAGCATCTCGCCTCGGCCAAGACCCCCCGGGCGCCCCATCAGCGGTACGGCCTGAGTCTGCCACTTCCGGTCTGGACGGGCAATACCCGGCGCGGGGCCTGCTGTGCCAGGACAAGCAGCTGCCTCCCCTCTGTCCCCTGTCGCACCACCTGTCCCACTGGACGGTGCTGACTGCGGTCAGCAGTCCTCAGATGGTCCTGGGGTTTCCGGGGACAGAGCTGGAAGCGGCGAGCGCCCCAGACCTGTTCTGCCTGGGGCAGCTGCACCTGTCGTTGCCAGCTGGAGGGATCTGGGCACATGGCTCTGCCGCCAGGGGCCTGGGCCCTTACATTTTCCAACATTTTCTCCTGAAAGCACTCAAACAGACAAAGGTGGAAGGCACTGGCCACCACAGAGCCCAGACCCTGCAGGTGACTCGCTCCTGTGTGCGACCCAAGCCTTCCAGGGAGCCCCGAAGTGGACAGCTGACTTGGCATGTCCCTCGGTGGCCTGCTGCCTCCAGCCCCAACACACGCAGGAGGGAATGCAGCCTGGGAGGGGGTGGGAGGGCACAGACTCTGGGGACAGCTGGGCTTGCAAAGGACAGTCCGGTGCTTAGGGCAGGCACCTCGGAGCGGGAGCTTCCTGTCCCCAGCCAGAGATGTCCGAGCGGACACTTGTACCGCCTGAGGGGGAGCCAGGGAGTGGACCCGTCTCCAGCACAGAATCACCAGGGTCCTGTGGTTTTTTTTTTCTTTAAGTCAGACATTAGGGAGAGTTAGTGAGTTAGACCCCCAAAGGACCCCGTAGCAAACTGCAGCTGGTTTTAAAACCTCGTTTCTGAACTAGAAAGCTCACACCCCACAACTCACTCATTTCAGGTGAGCAGTTCAGCAGTTTCCATTCACACAGTGCTACACCCCATCACCTCTAATTCCAGAACCTTCTCAGCGCCCTGTCCCCATCCTCTGTCACTCTCCATCCCCTTCCTGCCCTCTGTGGACCTGCCGGTTCTGGGCATTGCACAGAAATGGGGTCACACACTGTGTGGCCTTCTGGGCTTTATTTGTGGCTCCTCTCCCTGAGCGCAGTGTCCTCAAGGCTCATCCACGCCGTGGTGGGTGTCACAGCCTGGCTCCTTTTGAGAGGCTGTGACATGGATGGGCCACATTTTGTGGTCCATCCACCCTGGATGGATACTGGGGCTGTAAGAAGGCAATTTTCACAGCGCCGGCAAACCCACTTCTTCCCCTGCAGCCAGACTGCTATGAGGTCTTGATCTCATCCCAGGGAGACTCCCGAGTGCTAGTCCTCAGGCCTGGCCCTGGCCCCTCCCAGCCCCAACTCCCAGGTGGTATACGGGCCCCTTCCACGCCTGCCAGCCCCACCCCTAGCCCATGGCACCAGCCCCCCTGCCCATTTCGCGACAGGAGCAGAAGGCGAAAGTCCAGCAGCCAAACCCAGGCCTGACCAGCTGGTTCTCGGACAGGGGTCAGCCACCCTCAGCTGGTCTCCTGTTCTGAGTGGCATTCGGGGCCTGCCGCCATCACCACCAGCAGCTCCGTGCAAGGTCACGCTGCTGTCCTTGCCTGCGGTCAGCGCCGTCCCTCCCCCTGCCCGCCAGAGAGCAGGGGTGATGACTTTGGCACGGCTGGCAAACCTCACCGAGCCAAATGTGTGACTTCTCAAAAAACGTTCATGTTCCTTTTGGCTTTTTTTTTTTTTTTTTTAAATTCACTAGAGGCTCAGGTGAGAAGTAGCTGTCCCAGGGCATGGAGGCTGGAGACAGTCAGGCCAGGGAGCTTCGTCTCTGGCCTCCAGTTTCACCTGGCATGGGGAGGAGGGTGCTTGGCAGTGATCAGCCCCCTTGGAACCCAACCCCCAGCAGACACAAGGTGGCCACCAGCCCATCTCACCTCCATCTCTGTCCCCATGCAGGTCACGGGATGGACAGCCGACCTGCCATGGCCATCTTTGAACTGCTGGACTATATTGTGAATGAGGTTTGTGCGCCACGCCCTTTGGCTCTTCTTTCTTTCTTTTTTTTTTTTTTTTTTTTGTTTGTTTTTTAAGGCAGAGTGTTCCTCTGACTGGAGCAAGAGTTGCTCAGGCTGGAGTATAGTGGTGCAATCTCCGCTCACTGAAACCTCCACTCTGCAGGCTCATGTGTGCCTCCTGCCTCGGCCTCCCGAGCAGCTGGGATTAGAGGTGCACACCACCACACCCAGCTGATTTTTTTTTTTTTTTTTTTTTTTTTTTTGAGAGAGAGTCTCACTCTTTTGCCCAGGCTTAAGGGCAGTGGCTTGATCTTGGCTCACTGGAACCTTCACCTCCCAGTTCAAGTGATTCTCCTGCATCAGCCTCCCAAGTAGCTGTACCCTCCCAAGGGATTACAGGCAGGTGCCACCACATCCACTAATTTATTTTTTATTTTATTTTATTTTTTTTTGAGACAGAGTTTCTCTCTGTTGCCCAGGCTGGAGTGCAATGGCACGATCCCGGCTCACTGCAACATCTACCGGGTTCAAGCAATTCTCTTGCCTCAGCCTCCCCAGTAGCTGGAATCACAGGCATGTGCCACCACACCTGGCTAATTTTGTATTTTTAGTAGAGACAGAGTTTCCCCATGTTTATCAGGCTGGTCTCAAACTCCCGACCTCAGGTGATCTGCCCACCTCAGTCTTCCAAAGTGCTGGGATTACAGGCATGAGCCACTGTGCCCAGCCTAATTTTTGTATTTTTAGGAGAGACAGGGTTTTACTATGTTGGTCAGGCTGGTCTCAAACTCCTGACCTCAGGTGATCCACCTGCCTCACCCTCCCAAAGTGCTGGGATGACAGTCATGAGCCACTGCACCTAGCCTTTTCTTTTCTATTTTTTTTATTTCAAAGATGAGGGGTCTGGGTACGTTGGCCAGGTTGGTCCTGAACTCTTGGCCTCAAGCAGTGCTCCCACCTCACCCTCCCAAAGTGCTGGGATGACAGGTGTAAGCCACTGCACCCGGCCGCTTCTTTTCTTAAGAGATTATCTTACTCTGTTGCCCAGGCTGGAGTGGAGTGGTATAATCAGCTCACTGCAGCCTCCACCTACCAGGATCAAGTGATCCTTGCTTCTCAGCCTCCCAGGTAGCTGGGACCACAGGCACAAGCCACCATGCCTGGGCAATTTTTTAATTTTTTTGTAGAGACGGGGTCTTGCTGTGTTGCCCAGGCAACAGGTTTGGTCTCGAACTCCTAGACTTAAGCAATCCTCCCACTTGCCTCTGCCTCCCAAGAGGGTTTGGATGGCAGATGTGAGCCACTGTGCCTGGCTGGTATTTCTTTTTATGAGTGAAGTTAATCATTCCTGCTAGAATCCGGTACTAAAAAACAGAAACAGTGAACTTGACTGGGTTTTGCTGGGGAGGGTGGGTAGACGGAGCCAGTCCCCGTGCGGCACAAGCCAGCTCCTCCCCAAGCACTGCTTTTTATAAGACGAACCCAGAATTCCCACCACAGCCTCTCACCCTGAGTCCAGAGGGAGGCACGTGCCAGCAGCCCTGGCTCAGGCCGAGGAGCCAGGCTGCCCCTTGAGCGGTGGCCCAGTGCCTGCATCAGAGCGTCCTGGAGCCTGTAGTCATGGACTATAAATCACCCCGCTTCCATGGAGAAAGGTACAGGCCTGGCCCTTGCCTCTTGGAAGGAGGCCCAGAGGGCCTAGAAGGACCTGTAGGTCCCCAAAACCACCGGTGAGCAGCAGTAAGAGCGTTTCCACTGCCCAGATGAGTAAACCAAGGCACGAGGAGGGGCGTGGTCTCCTCCCAAGCCTGCAACTGTCAGGGAGGTGTGGGACCGGACCCCAAAGCCTTGTTGACCCTATGACCAGGGCGGGCCACCCCCTGGACCTTCTGTGGGCTTCTGTGTGGCCCTTTGGAGCTGGGGCAGAAAAACAGGCATCTAAGCTGCCTGCAGACTGAGCTAGGCCTGGGGTTGGGTGGCAAGATAATGACAGAGCCAGGCAGGGTGGCCCTGGTGACCCAGCTCTCCCTGCACCTGGTAGCCACACCCAGGCCCAGTGTGCACGTCCGCCCCCCCACCCTGTCTTCCCACCCCTGCACAGGAGGGGCCTGAGCCTGCCCTGCTGGCACCACTTCCACGGCCACGCCCACTCCAGGGACTTGTGTTCCGGGCCAGGCTCCCCAGTGCTTGGCCTCAAAACTTTGGACCCAGTTTGGTTGGGTTCTGTGGCTCAAGTGTGTAATCCCAGCACTTTGGGAGGCCAAGATGGGCGGATCACCTGAGGTCAGGAGTTCAAGACCAGCCTGGCCAACATGGTGAAACCGCATCTCTACTAAAAATATAAAAATTAGCCAGGTGTGGTAGCATGTGCCTGTAATCCCGGCTACTTGGGAGGCCGAGCCTGGAGAATCACGAACCCAGGAGGCGGAGGCTGCAGTGAGCAGAGATCACACCACTGCACTCCAACCTGGGCAACTGAGCAAGGCTCTGTCTCAAAACAGAGTAACTTTGGACCCAGCCGTCCTCCCGCTGTGGGGCCCAGTCCCAGAGCTCATCCTTGAGCCAGCATCACTCTGGGGAAGGAATTAAGTAACAAGACTCGAGCGAGGGGTTTGGCCATGACTTAAGTGTTTTCGGTAGGCCAGCTCTGACAGTGCAGCCCAGTGTGGTGTGTGGTGTCAGCCGGGCCTGCAGGGTGGGGGGCTGGGAGGGGTCCAGCCAAGGGTCCCGAGGACGACCAGGGCTGACCCACCCTCTGTTCTCTGCAGCCACCTCCCAAGCTGCCCAACGGCGTGTTCACCCCGGACTTCCAGGAGTTTGTCAATAGATGGTAGGTGGAGCCAGGCCACCCACACCCCTGGCCGGGACCCAGATGTGCCACTCCCGGGTCCTGGGTGGGGCCCATGGCCCAGCCTGCCCATCCAGAATCCCGGCGCAGGGTTGGGCAGAACCCTGAGCCCACCAGGAAGCCAGAATTCCTTCCCCAGGGCTGCCATGCCAGCCTGCCCCCAAGCCCCAGAGTGAGGCAGGATCGCAGGTTCTGTGGACATGCCGGTGTCCCCTCCATTCCATCTGTGGAAGGAGGAGAAGCCTCTGCCTGGTCCCCCGACCCCTGGCGTGCTGACCATGGGCTCCCTGGGGTCCATCCTTAGGTTCTAGGAGGGTCGCCAACCCCTCTCTATTCTGCCCATGAGCACCCAGCAGCGTCTGGTGTGAGCCTCAGAGGCACATGGCGCAGACCCCGGTGGAGAAGATGGGACCACCCCACCTGCCCATAGGCCGGTCCGTGTGTCCGAGCCAGGGACACCTTGGAACTGCACTGCCCTCCTGGTGCTGACGGTGCCCCAGGCCTGTGGCGCGCCCTCCGGGAGGCTGTGAACAGCATCCGAGGCCCGCTGCTCTGTGCCTGAAGAGGCCTCAGCCCTGGCTGCTTCCAGCGCCTGCCTCGGCCAGCTCTGTTTAAAAGGACAAAGTTTCATGTTGACGTTTGGGTTCCTGGGCTTGGGGTTTCGATTAGAAAGTTAGCTGGGGTTGCTTTCAGGCTTCTGGCCGACCGGGCAGGGTTTCCCGTCCTCTGCCAGGCAGCAGAGCAGAGCAGGCGGGTCCATGCCACAGACCCAGGTCTCCCCGGCCACAGCCCAAAATGCAGGTGTCCCGGAACTGCCAACTAACTGGCCTGTCTTGTCTCCCCCGCTGCCTCCTGTCCTGCCTCTCGGAACACCAGCCTCATCAAGAACCCAGCGGAACGGGCGGACCTGAAGATGCTCACGGTGAGTGATACCTACGGGCTCAGGGGCCGTGAAGGTGCAGGCTGCCAGCCGGGCCCAGGAAACAAGGCTGCTGGACCTGGCCCTGCTCCGGGAACCGGCACCTGTGGCCAGGATGTGGGCAGGCTGGGCGTGCCGGGCCGCTCCGAGGACCCTCTGTGGGTCTCCCTCGTCTATGAGAGAAGCCATCCTGGGCTGGCAGGAGGAGCAGAGGGTGTGTGCGTGGGAACAGCTGTGGGCTCTGAGCTCCGCCACTCCTGCCTGGGGCTGTTCCCACACACAGGATGCGACCCCGGGCTCATTTGCCCTCATGAGCAGCTGGAGGCAGCTCTCAGCCCCCCGAACTCCTTTCCCTGCAAACTAGAGAGTGAGTGTCCCTGTTCTGTGCACTGTGGCAGGCAGGTCCCCCTAGGCCACGGATGCTCCAGTGTCTCATTAAACCCCCCTCCTCTGGTATCCTCAGAAGCCCAGCTGTTCACCAAAACTCATCTCCCAAGCAGGGACTGCACCCTCGGAGAGGTCCCTGGGCATCATCCTGCTGGCCCTCAGCCCACCCTGCACCGCCCTCGGTGCTCTCCCACACCATGGCCACCATCAGTGACCTTTGAACCCCTCCACAGCCCATTGGCGGATTGGGGACACCACCCTCCTAGGCAGCCTGCTACTTCCTTTGCCTCTAAGAAAGAAGAGATGGCCGGGCATGGTAGCTCACGCCTGTAATCCAAGCACTTTGGAGGCCAAGGCGGGCAGATCACCTGAGGTCGGGAGTTCAAGACCAGCCTGACCAACATGATGAAACCCCGTCTTTTAAAAATTTAAAAAAAAAAAGTGAAAGAAGAGATGCCAGCTCAAGGCACCAAGCCCAGGGAAACCAGCACCTTATGAGTGATGGAATGTGGCTTTCAGTTTTGGATTTTTTTTTTTTTTTTTTTTTTTTTGGCAGGGGGACGGAGTCTTGCTCTGTCGACCAGACTGGAGTGCAGTGGCACAATCTCGGCGCACTGCAGCCTCCGCCTCCTGGGATCAAGCAATTCTCCTGCTTCAGCCTCCTGAGTAGCTGGGATTACAGGCGCCTGCCACCATGCCCGGCTGATTTTTGTATTTTTAGTAGAGACGGGGTTTCACCATGTTGTCCAGGCTGGTCTTGAACTCCTGACTTCTTGATCCGCCCACCTTGGCCTCCCCGACCTGGGAGGCGGAGATTGTAGTGAGCTGAGATGGCGCCACTGCACTCCAGCCTGGGCGACAGAGAAAGATTGTTTCAAAAAATAAAAATTAGCCAGGCGCGGTGGCTCAAGTCTGTAATCCCAGCACTTTGGGAGGCCGAGGCGGGTGGATCACAAGGTCAAGAGATTTAGACCATCTTGGTCAACATGGTGAAACCCTGTCTCTACTAAAAATACAAAAAATTAGCTGGGCATAGTGGCGCGTGCCTGTAATCCCAGCTACTCAGGAGGCTGAGGCAGGAGAATTGCCTGAATCCAGGAGGCGGAAGTTGTGGTGAGCCGAGATCGCGCCATTGCACTCCAGCCTGGGTAACAAGAGCGAAACTCCATCTCAAAAATAAATAAATAAATAAAAAATAAAAATAAAAATAAAAATTAAGGCCAGGCGTGGTGGCTCATGCCTGTAATGCCAGCACTTTGGGAGGCTGAGGCAGGCCGATTATTTGAGGTCAGGAGTTCGAGACGAGCCTGACCAACATGGTGAAACCCCATCTCTACTAAAAATACAAAATTAGCCAGGCATGATGGTGCATGCCATAATCCCAGCTACTCAAGAGGCTGATGCAGGAGAATCACTTGAACCTGGGAGACAAAGGTTGTGGTAAGCTGAGATCGCACCACCACAGTCCAGCCTGGGCAACAAGAGTGAAATTTTGTCTCAAAAAAAAAAAAAAAAAAAAAGAAAGAAAGAAAGAAAAATGAATGGCCGGGCGCGGTGGCTCAAGCCTGTAATCCCAGCACTTTGGGAGGCCGAGGCGGGTGGATCACAAGGTCAAGAGATCGAGACCATCCTGGTCAACATGGTGAAACCCCGTCTCTACTAAAAAATACAAAAAAAATTAGCTGGGCATGGTGGTGCGTGCCTATAATCCCAGCTACTCAGGAGGCTGAGGCAGGAGAATTGCCTGAACCCAGGAGGCGGAGGTTGCGGTGAGCCGAGATCGCGCCATTGCACTCCAGCCTGGGTAACAAGAGCGAAACTGTCTCAAAAAAAAAAAAAGAAAGAAAAATGAATGAATGAATGAGTTAAACTGACATGAAATTGAGGCTTCTGTTCCCAGGTCACAGGCACTACACTCCAGGGGCTCTGGGGCCTCCCGTGCTGGGAGTGGGACAGTGCCCATCCTGCGCTCTGCAGGGAGTTCTGTGGAAGAGCTCTGTCCCATAGTTGAGCTGTTTCTGCCTGGGCTGTCCTGCTCCGGGGGACCATGCAATGGCTGAGGACATTGTGGTGTCACGACTTGGGGCAGCCCCTGGCATGGAGTGGGTGGAGGCCAGGGACACTGGTCAGCACCCTGCAGTGCCTAGGGTGGTCCCACCCCAGAGAACGATCCGGCCCCAGTGTCCACAGCAGCCGCGGGAACCGTGGGCTTGTGTGAGCACGGACCCTCCTCTGGGAGTCCAGGCTGCTGGGCTGGTGGTGCCCCAACCACGGGCGGAGTACGGCATCCTGGGACCCCTCCCAGGCCTGGCACTAGCCGCTGCCCCTTTCTGGGTCGGGTTCCCTCTCCTGCGCAGAGCGGTCTTCCTGGGGGCGGTGGGGGGACGAGGCTCCTCTGTCTTTTGCTTTCTGTCCTGTACCGTGTGCCAGGGCTACGCAGACGCTGACCTCCCCATCCTGCTGTGACTCCAGGGCCCCGGGACTCACCGCTCCTGTTCCCTTGCAGAACCACGCCTTCATCAAGCGGTCCGAGGTGGAAGAAGTGGATTTTGCAGGCTGGTTGTGTAAAACCCTGCGGCTGAACCAGCCCAGCACACCCACGCGCACCGCCGTGTGACCGTGGCCGGGCTCCTGCCTCCCGCTGGTGACCTGCCCACCATCCCTGTCCACGCCCCGCCCTTCCAGCTGAGGACAGGCTGGCGCCTCCACCCACCCTCCTGCCTCACCCCTGTGGCGAGCACCGTAGCGGGACAACTGCACACACAGGAACGGGGTCTCCTGTCCTGCCCGTCCCGCCCGGGGTGGCTCCGGCTCCGGGGACGGGCGACGCTGCTGTGTGTGGTCTCAGAGCCTGCTTTCTTAGGTTAAAAAACCAAACAAAACAGGGAGAGAAAAACGCAAACCGCCATCGTGCTGCTTTCTTCCGTCCGGCTTGGGGCGCTGGGCTTCAGTTCAGCGCAGCGTGGAGAGGGCGTCCCTGAGCTGACCCGACCCGCATCGCTGGGCACCAAGGCTGGAGGGCGCAGGGTGGCCTTAGGGAGAGCAGGCCACTCCCATTGGGTCAAGGGATGAAGACCTGCAGTGAGTCCCGAGGCGACGGCGGCTGTCACCAAAAGGAAGGAGAGGTGGCCTGTGAGGGGGTGGTGGGTCGGTGGCTCGTGCCTGTCGTTCCAGCGCTTTGAGAGGCTGAGGTGGGAGGATCCCTTGAACCCAGGGGGTCGAGGCTGCAGTGAGCCGTGATGCACTGCACTCCAGCCTGGGTGACAAGAGCCAGGCTCTGACTCGAAGAAAAGGGGAGTGCCGCCTGGCTTCCCTCTGTCCTCCCGACACCGTCACTGCTCCCATGGAAGGCAGAGTGTCGGCCTTCTGTGATGGAAGCCACTTCCTGCATGCTGCTCCAGTCGGTAGCCTCCTCCAAGGGAAGGCCGCCCCTGCCTCCTCCCCAGCAGGGCACCATCCCCTCCCCATCCCGGTGCTTCAGGGAGCAGCTACTCCCAGGTCCCAGCAGCAGCAGCTGAGCTGAGACTCACCCTACAGAAAGGAAGCACTGGCTTTCCAAGCTGGTGGTATTGGAAACCCCAGCAGGTCCAGTAGATTCACCCTCCATTCCCCCCGCCCCTGCAGCAGGCCCGAGGGTGGGTGGTTCTGTCACCTCTCCTCGCCCGACAAATCAGAAGTGACCACCAAGGCACGTCACTCTTCGGGCTTAGAACCATTCGGCTGCCGTGAGTTGCAGAGGAAATGGTGAGGGCCTGTCCTGGCATCTTTGGGGTTCCTGGCAGGCCAGTAGCCTGGTTCTCCCGTTGTCTGAGACCCAAAGCCCCAGACTTTCTGCCCTCAGGGCTGTGTCCTCGGGCAGAGGAGGATGCCTCGGGGCTGTATGTGGAGGGCAGCTGGGCCCTTCTAGGGTCTCTCTGAGCTCTCTAAAGTTCTTGAGGCTGTGAGCTTCCCCCTCCAGTACTTCCTGGAGACAACCAGCAAGCTGATACTAATCTGTGGGCGAATTGTAGGGGAAGGGTTGCTGGCACTGTACTTCTGGAGAAGACAGCAGAAGGTGGGGGCTTGTGGTTCTGTGGGAACTGCTGGATCGTCCTTTTCTTAGGGTGACCCTTCTAGTCTTGAGTGTTGTTTTTTTTTTTTCCTGCAGACATCAAAGAAGAGATGAGCTGATACCTCTTGCAAACAGCTCGCCAGGCTTCTGCTCCTTTTTTTCCCCCTAAAGTCTCACCTGACTTAGAAAAGGAAAAAAAAAAAAAAGGCCAGGCTTGGTGGCTTACACCTGTAATATAAACACTTCGGGAGGCTGAGGCAGGAGGATTGCTTGAGCCCAGGAGTTCAAGACCAACCTGGGCAACCTAGTAAGACACCGTCTCTACAAAAAAAATAATAATAAGGAAAAAATTGGCCGGGCGAGGTGGTGCACCCTGCAGTCCTAGCTACTTGGGAGGCTGAGGCACGAGAATCACCCGAGCCTGGGGAGGTGGAGGTTGCAGTGAGCCGAGATCGTACCACCACACTCCAGCCTGGGTGACAGCGTGTGGCCTTGTCTCTAAAAAATAAAAAATTGGGGGGAAAAAAGAAGACAAAGTGTTGAAGTTGCCACCCTGTGGGTAACCAGGCCTGTTCAGGATTCTGGGGGGGTTGGGGGGGGTGCCAAGGTGAATGATTTGGGTGCCTGGACTCCAGGCAGGCAGGACCTCTGGGCAGGTCCTGGTTAACCCCAGGGTCCTGGCCACACCCCTGCCACTGGCAAGGAGTGAAAGGACATGGGGTCCCGGGGAGCAGGGGCAGTCTGGGCTGGGTGGGGACAGACTCGGCGCCAGGGTCCCTGCGGTGTGCATGGCCGTCCTGCGGCTTCACTGGAACCCCACAGCACCCCAGAGGGAAGGACGGGAGAGAAGCTGTGGCCTTGCCTGTTACCCCGACTCACATCAGAGCCCGGCTTCTAGAACTATTCTGTAGACGTGGCAATAGTGTACCTGTCCAGTCCATTTCTAGGACCCTCAGCTCCTGCCCCCGCCAAGACACCCCCAGACCCAGCCGCCCCCTCATCTGACACCCCCTTCACGCCCAATGCCCTTTGGACGTATTACCTCCTGTTCTCCACTGTGGAGGCCTGGGAAGGGATCTCAGGTGCTCCCAAAGATGGCCACACACCTGGGGACGTCCTGTTTCACCCTGGCTAGGGACGCACTGTAGTCTGGGGGTAGGATTCCCTGGTATGCTGGGGTCAGACCCTTTCCTGTAAAACACGCAGCGTTTTACAGTTTGCAGGGCACAGGCCCAGTGCAGTGGCTCATGCCCATAATCCCAGCACTTCGGGAGGCCGAGGTGGGTGGATCGCTTGAGGTCAGGAGTTTAAGACCAGCCTGACCAATCCCATCTCTACCAAAAAATACAAAAATTAGCTGGGCGTGGTGGCACACACCTATAATCCCAGCTACTCCAGAGGCTGAGGCAGGAGGATTGCTTGAACCTGGGAGGCAGAGGCTGCAGTGACCTGAGATCGGCCACTGTACTCCAGCCTGGGCAGCAAAGTGAGACTCTGTCTCAAAAAAGAAAGTTTCTGGGGCTTGGCCGGGCAGGGTGGCTGATGCTTATAATCCTAGCACTTTGGGAGGCCGAGGTGGCTGGATCACCTGAGGTCAGGAGTTTGAGACCAGCCTGGCCAACACGGTGAAGCCCCCATCTCTACTAAAATACAAAAATTAGCTAGCCATGATGGTGGGCACCTGTAATCCCAGCTACTCCAGAGGCTGAGGCAGGAGAATCACTTGAACTCGGGAGGCAGAGGTTGCAGTGAGCCAAGATCACGCCGCTACACTCCAGCCTGGGCAAGAGAGCAAGACTCCATCTCCAAAAATAAGTAACATCCAGGCTTGGTGGCTCATGCCTATAATCCCAGCACTTTGGGAGGCTGGGGCAAGTGGATTGCTTCAAGCCAGGAGTAGTTCGAGACCAGCCTGACCAACATGGTGAAACCCCGTCTCAGGCTGGGCGCGGTGGCTCATACCTATAATTCCAGCACTTTGGGAGGCCGAGGCAGGTGGATCACAAGGTCAGGAGTTCGAGACCAGCCTGGCCAAAATGTTGAAACCCCATCTCTACTAAAAATACAATAATTAGCTGGGTGCGGTGGCATGCGCCTGTAATCCCAACTACTCAGGAGGCTGAGGCAGGAGAATTGCTTGAACCTGGGCGGTGGAGGTTGCAGTGAGCCAAGATCGTGCCATTGCACTCCAGCCTGGGTGACAGAGTGAGACTCTGTCTCAAAAAAAAAGAAACCCCGTCTCTACCAAAAACACAAAAATTAGCTGGGCATGGTGGTGCACACCTGTAATCCCCCGTACTCAGGAGGCTGAGGCAGGAGAATCTCTTGAACCCGGGAGGCAGAGGTTGCAACGAGCTGAGACTGTGCCACTGCACTCCAGCCTGGGCGACAGAGTGAGACTGTGTCAATCGATCAATAATGTTTGCAGGGCTTTAGAACATTTTCTGTGGTTATTCTTAAAAACCTCCAGACAGGCTGGGTGCGGTGGCTCACACCTGTAATCCTAGCACTTTGGGAGGCCGAGGTAGGTGGATCACCTGAGGTCAGCAGTTCAAGACCAGCCTGGCCATCATGGTGAAACCCCATCTTAAAAATAAATAAATAAATAAATAAAAATAAAAAAATTTATATTTAAAAAAAAAAAACCTCCAGACAACAACGATGGCCCTGCCCCCTGTCTAAGGCCTACCTGGACTTGGGGCACACTACCTGTGACCCCAAGAAGATAGCCTACGGCATTTTGTCGGCTGTTTTTCCAGCTCGGCATTTTCCTCGTAAATAAACAGCGCTTGACTAGGTCACGTATGCTGGCTTCTGTCCTCGGAGGGTGCGGGCAGCCCTGACATCCCTCTTCCCGGCGCAGTCTGCCCCCGGACATGCCAATAAGTCACTGGCTCCACGCAGGTGCCCCAGGCTGTGTGCCGGGAGGATCTGTTGAAGTATTCGATTTATGAAGCTGGGGTCACAGACGACCGCTCGCTCACTTCATCGTGGAATTCTCCCCAGATGGGACCAGCCTGGCCCTGGGACAGACACACACTTCCTTCTCCCTCTACAACAACCGCTCCTGGGTGGGGCGAGTGGAAAGGTCATCAAATGAAATGAGGCCGCAGCAGCAGCCAGCTGCCCGGAGGGTGCGATTCCACCCAGATCCCCATGCCAGGTTGTCACCCTCCTGTGTCCTCATGGTGCCACCCCCACTCCGTGTGCACATCGCACCCCAGATGAAATGTGCGTTTCCTAGTTTCAGCAGAATTTCCCTGTTAAAACTTTTTTTTTTTTTTTTTTTTTTTTTGAGACGGTGTTTTGCTCTGTTGCCCAGGCTGGAGTGCAGTGGCTCAATCTGGGCTCACTGTAGCCTCTGCCTCCCAGGTTCCAGCGATTCTCCTGCCTCAGCCTCCTGAGTAGCTGGGATTACAGGCACATACCATCACATCTGGCTAATTTTTTTATTTTCAGTAGTGATGGGTTTGTTTTTTTTTTTTTTTTTTTTTTTGAGACGGAGTTTCGCTCTTGTTACCCAGGCTGGAGTGCAATGGCGCGATCTCAGCTCACCGCAACCTCTGCCTCCTGGGTTCAGGCAATTCTCCTGCCTCAGCCTCCGGAGTAGCTGGGATTACAGGCACGCACCACCACGCCCAGCTAGTTTTTTGTATTTTTAGTAGAGACGGGGTTTCACCATGTTGACCAGGATGGTCTTGATCTCTCGACCTCGTGATCCACCCGCCTCGGCCTCCCAAAGTGCTGGGATTACAGGCTTGAGCCACTGCGCCCGGCCTAGTGATGGGGTTTTACCATGCTGTCCAGGCTGGTCTCAAACTCCTGACCTCAGGTGTCTGCCCACCTCAGTCTCCCAAAGTGCTGGGATTACAAGTGTGAACCACCGTGCCCAGCCTAAAGCATTTTATTTTATTTATTTATTTTTTTTGGAGACGGAGTTTCGCTCTTGTTACCCAGGCTGGAGTGCAATGGCGCGATCTCGGCTCACTGCAACCGCTGCCTCCTGAGTTCAAGCAATTCTCCTGCCCCAGCCTCCTAACCTAAAGCATTTTAAATAGAAAAGGCCAGATGTAGTGGGTCACACCTGCAATGCGAGCACTTTGGGAGTCCAAGGCGGGCAGATCATGGCGTCAGGAGTTCAAGACCAGCCTGATCAACATGATGAAACCCCGACTCTACTAAAAATATAAAAATTAGCTGGGCATGGTGTCGCACGCTTGTAATCCCAGCTACTCGGGAGGCTGAGGCAGGAGAATCACTTGAACCAGGGAGGCAGACGTTACAGAGAGCCTAGATGCCACTGCACTCCAGCCTGGGTGACAAATCAAGACTCCATCTCAAAATAAACAAACAAAAATTAGCCGGTGTGTTCCTCTAAACCCAGGAGGCAGAGGCCATAGTGGGCCAAGATCATACCACTGCACTCCAGCCTGGTGACAGAGCAAGACTCCATCTCAAGATAAATAAATAAATACTGGTCCGCCGAGGTGGCTCACCCCTGTAATCCCAGTGACCAAGGTGGGCAGATCACCTGAGGCCAGAAGTTCGAGACCAGCCTTGAAACCCTGTCTCCACGAAAATTACAAAAATTAGCTAGGCATGGTGAGGAGTGCCCATAATCTCAGCTACTCAGGAGGCTGAGGCGGGAGAATTGCTTGAACCTGGGAGGTGGAGGTCTCAGAGAGCCAACATCAGGCCACTGCACTCAAGCCTGTGCGACAGACGGAGATTCAATCTCAAATAAATAAATACGTAGATAGGAGACTCCACCTCAATAAATAAGTAAATAAATAAGTATATAAATAAAATAGAAAAAAGAACAGATGATGTGATAGTGTATTTAACCCCACAGAGCCAAATATTACCATTTCACCTCGGAATCAACATGAAGAATTTAGGTTTCTTTTTGGGAGGATGCAAAGTCTTGGGAATCTTGTCTGGCAGGGATTGCCCGTCCAGCACAGGTCTAAGTCATTCTGTACCCTCCCAGACGGTCATTTAGTCCACTCCACTGGACCTCAACGGGAGCAATTCTGTCCCTCCACCCAGGGGAGGCTTGGAAACTTCCAGACACAGATTTCACCCAGCACCCTGCAGTGCCCAGGGCGGCCCCACCCCAGAGAACCGTGCAGCCCCGATGTCCACAGTTCGGGGTGGAGGCAAGGGCTGTCAGGCCGTCCTCCCTGGAGCCACGGGGGTTTCCTGTGTGCAGAGCCTGGAGGTGGGGCAGGCGGGGTACAGCTCCATCCGGGGTGGGGACACGGTGGGGCTGCAGAGAAAGAACCTTCTAGAAGGTGGGCAGTCTGGGGCCACGTGGCCACGGGTGGAGGTGTGTGACCCACAGGAAGCATGAGGTCCCGTGGGGCCGGAGGAACTCAGCCTCCTGGGGGCCCTGGGCTCCAGGGCAGGTTAGGGAGAGTTCAGAGGAAGCTGTCACAGCATTTCCCAGAAAGCAGGGGTCTGAGGAGGAGTGGGAGGGAGGGAGGAAGGGGAAGGTGCCCAGCTCAAAGCGAAAGCAGCAGCAGCCGGCCCAAGGCCCCGCCCCTCCCTCCACTCCCCTTCCTGGCCTCTGAGCTGACCAGGTGTGCGGGCGGGGGCCTCCAGGCCGCACCTGGAGCAACAGGCCAGGTGGGTTGAGGGCGGCCCAGGAGTTACCTGTTCCGCAGTCCCTGGCGGGCGGGCGGGCGAGGCCGGACCCAGTGGCGACCTGGATCTGGAGCCCCAGTCTCGGGTTTCTGCCGGGCTTCCCCTGGGAGGGAGAGAGGCCTGCAGAGAGGGCCCCCCCACCCCCACCCCTCCCCCATCCCCATCCCCATCCCCACCCCCGGCCCGCAGGGCAGCACAGGTGAGGACCCACCCCCAGCTGGGACTCCGCCACCAGCTGTCTCCCCGCCCACCAGTGACTAAACACCAGCGCCTCAGGACATCGGGGCCTCCTGTGTTGTTTAGGTTTTGTTTGAGGCAGGGTCTCACTCTGTCGCCCAGGCTGGAGTACAGTGGTGCCATCAGAGCTCACTTCAGCCTCCGCCTCCAGGGTTCAAGTGATCCTCCTGCCTCAGCCTCCTGAGTAGAGTAACTGGGACTGCAGGCACCCGCCACCATGTCCAGCTAATTTTTTAAAACTTTCTCATAGAGACGGGGGTCTCACCACATTGCCCGGGCTGGCCTGGAACTCCTGGCCCCAAGCACTCATCCCCATCCTAACATACAGGTGCAACCCACTTTGGCTGGTCAGGGCCTGTTTGAACATCAGGTGTTAGAACAGACCTGAGGATATTGCTAATGGCCTTGGCCTGTGACCCTGGGGAAGGTAGAATCCCCTCTGAGAGACTCAGTTCCCCCATATGCAAAGGAACTCATCATAGCTCTGGCGAGGTGGCTCAGGCCTGTAATCCCAGCACTTTGTGAGGCCGAGGCAGGGAGATCACCTGAGGTCAGGTACTGCTGCTGCAGTGCAACGGGGTCCCTGCAAGTCAGGTGACCTGCTCAGGGTGACTGGAACCTCCCCAGGGAAGATATGGACGATGCTGTGGTCCCGCCATCCTGCTCTCTCTCCTAACAGGAGTCTGCCTTCACAATCCACAAATATTTGGGGGTCTTCCACAGTGCCCTCTGGAGTCCTAAAAGATAAGAGTTTAGGGCCGGGCACAGCGGCTCATGCCTGTAATCCCAGCATGAGAGGCCGAGGCAGGTAGATCACGAGGTCAAGAGTTCAAGACCACCGGGTGCGGTGGCTCACGCCTGTAATCCCAGCACTTTGGGAGGCCGAGGCAGGTGGATAATGAGGTCAAGAGATGGAGACCATCCTGGTCAACATGGTGAAACCCCGTCTCTACTAAAAATACAAAAAATTAGCTGGGCATGGTGGCGCGTGCCTGTAATCCCAGCTACTCAGGAGGCTGAGGCAGGAGAACTGCCTGAACCCAGGAGGCGGAGGTTGCGGTGAGCCGAGATCGCGCCATTGCACTCCAGCCTGGGCAACAAGAGTGAAACACTCCGTCTCAAAAAAAAAAAAAAAGAGATCGAGTCCATCCTGGTTGACGTGGTGAAACCCCGTCTCTACTAAAAATACAAAAAATTAGCTGGGCATGGTGGCGCACGCCTGTAATCCCAGCTACTCAGGAGGCTGAGGCAGGAGAATTGCCTGAACCCAGGAGGCGGAGGTTGTGGTGAGCCCAGATCGTGCCACTGCACTCCAGCCTGGGTAACAAGAGCGAAACTCCGTCTCAAAAAAAAAAAAAAAAAAAAGAGTTCAACACCAGCCTGGCCAATATGGTGTAACTCCCACATGATCACACCATTGCACTCCAGCCTGGGTGACAAAGCAAGACTCCCTCTCAATAAATAAATAAATAAAAATAAAAGTAAGCCCAGGCAGGGTGGCTCACGCCTGTCATCCCAGCACTTTGGGAGGCTGAGGTGAGGGGATCACCTGAAGTCAGGAGTTTGAGACCAGCCTCACCAACATGGCGAAAATATGTCTCTACTAAAAACACAAAATTAGCCAGGCATGGTGTCACATGCCTATAATCCCAGCTATTTGGGAGGCTCACACAGGAGAATCGCTTGAACCTGGGAGACAGAGGTCGAGGTGAGCCGAAATCGTGCCATTGCACTCCAGTCTGGACAACAAGAGTGAAACTCTGTCTCAAAAAAAAAAAAAAAAAAAAAAGAAAACAAAGAAACACTGAGGCTGGGTGAGGTGGCTCACGCCTACAATCCTAGCGCATATTGGGAGGCTGAACCTGGCAGATTGCCTGAACTCAGGAGTTCAAGAGCAGCCTGGGCAACATGGTGAAACCCTACCTCCAGTAAAATACAAAAGTTAGCCAGGCATGGTGGTGGGCGCCTGTAGTCCAAGCTACTGGGAAGACTGAGGCACAAGAATCAGTGGAACCTGGGAGGTGAAAGCTGCGGTGAGCTGAGATTACACTGCTGTCCTAAAAAGAAGAAGAAAAAAAAAAACCCACTGAATTGTATACTCTAAATGGGCGAATTGCATGGTATGTGAATTATATCTCAATAAAGCTGTTGGCCATGTGCAGTGGCTCACACCTGTAATCCCAGCTATGCAGGAGGCTGAGGAAGAGAACTGCTTGAACCCGAGAGGCAGAGGTTGCAGTGAGCCGAGATCGCACCCTACACTCCAGCCTGGGCGACAGAGCGAGACTCCTCCATCTCAAAAAGCAAATAAATAAATAAAACTGTAAAAAAAAAAAAAAACCCTACCACCCTCTCACATTTTGACACAGACTAACCACCTGTCTCTACTGAGATATGTTATTGATATTGACATGCAAGTAGTCACTCCCCTATCCTGTCTGACCAGCATCAAGCACCTGCCTCACCTTGACTGGGCCCTGTGTGGGTGCTGGGGACAGGGAGGTCAGTGGGTTCCAGTTCCTGCTCTTGAGTGAGTGGCTCAAACTCCCAGGCCCCCGCCAAGCAGGAAGGACCTAAATGGGGTCCTTCCTGCTTGGTGGAGGTGGAGGTGGAGGTAGGGCAGGGAGGAGGCCATGCCCAGCAGAATTTCCAGCCAGGATCTGCTAGAGGACAGAGCTCTAGGCACCGCTGAGAGTTCTAGGGGACAGCGGCTCACCCCGGGCTCTGGACTCAGGCAGCCTGGAGCCTCCTTCCCCGTGGTTTCTGGGCCAAGGGTCTCTCCCTGGCCAAAGCAGCCTGGACATCCTGTTCTGCCTGGGGCTTTGCCCTGCCCCCTCCCATGGGGACAGTATGGGATGGTCTTCGGTGCCCCTGCTGGAGGAGCCTTTCTCAGTTGAAGAGCACTTCCCACTGCCGGATGGGGTGTACGTGATTCTTAGCCCCACTTTTGGGTAACTGGAGGGTCTTGGAAAGGAGGCTCAGAACTGGTAGGACATTGCATTGCCTTTCTCACCCATGGTCGCACACGGAGAGCTTGACCTTGACCCCCTGACCTTGACTTCCAGGATCCCTCCCCCAGGCCAGAAGAAAGTCAGGAAAAAAAGCAGCAGGTGGTGGCTGCCCCCCCCTCCACCTCCCCACACCTCCGACCTGACAAAGCCACCCTCCCTGGCTCTGTCCCTCTCTCTGTCCCTCTCTCCTCTCTGTGTCCCCAGCCCTGAAAGTGAAACCGGTGATACCAAAGTGAAACCGAAGCCCTGGCCCCCGCAGCCAAGCCCGGCAGGCAGAGACGGAGAGAAGGAGAGGGGGCCTGGGGCCAGCCCACGTGGCAGGCAGGCTGGAGGGAGGGAGGACACTGCTCTTTAAATTGTGGTGATTTAAGAAAAAGAACAAACCCAGAAGATCTGGCTGGACCAGAACCGCAGCCACATTCTCCACTTCCACGGCCCCTGCCCCCACTCCTGAAGTCTGGAGTCTTCAGCCCCACGCTGGGGGTACCATGTTGAGGATTCCGCACGATTAGGGGCTGGGGGAGAGGACAGACTAGCCTTGTCCATTGTGGAGAGGCGTCCCGTGGGGTGAGGCTGACTCCTGGGGTTCATCTCCAGGATCCAGGAATCACCCCAAAGTGGGTAAAGCCAGGAGCCAGGGTCCCCAACCTTATTTCAGAGTCGGACTATCTGCTTTGGACAAGGGGGTGCAACCTCCACCTCCCGGGTTCAAGTGACCCCCTAGGTCAACCCCAGGGGTGGTGGTGGAGGGCAGTGGATGGCTGAAGTCCTCCCTTGTCCAGAGGCCACTGACTGGTGGCTTTTTTTCTCCACAGAGCACAGAGAGGGAAGAAGCATGCGGCTGCATTCTACAGCGAGCAAGACTGGAGGGAGAGCCAGGCTGGGGTTTCAGCCCCTTGGCACCGTGGATGCAATAGGGATGGATTGATCTCTGGGACGGGTCCGTCCTGGGCACTGCAGGGTGCTGAGCAGTGTCCCTGGCCTCCACCCACCCCCTCCCCAATCACGACACCTAAACATGTCTCCAGCTATCACCCAGTGTCCCCTGGAAGGAGGCAGAGTCACCCCAGATGAGACCTCCTGAGCTAAATGGGTTCAAGCGATTCTCCTGCCTCAGCCTCCCGAGTAGCTGGGATTACAGGCATGTGCCACCACGCCCAGCTAATTTTGTATTTTTAGTAGAGACAAGGTCTCTTCTCTCCATGGTGATCAACCCGGTCTCAAACTCCTGACCTCAGGTGATCCGCCCGCCTTGGCCTCCCAAAGTGCTGGAATTACAGGTGTGAGCAACTGCACCCAGCCTTATTTATTTATTTATTTTATTTGAAATGGAGTCTCGCTCTGTCGCCCAGACTGGAGTGCAGAGACACAATCTCGCTCACTGCAGCCTCCGCCTCCCGGGTTCAAGCAATTCTCCTGCCTCAGCCTCCCAGGTTGCTGGGATACAGGCACCCGCAACCACGCCTGGCTGATTTTTGTATTTTTAGTATAGACGGGGTGTCCTCATGTTGGCCAGGCTGGACTTGAACTCCTGACGTCAGGTGATCCGCCCGCCTCGGCCTCCCAAAGTGGTGGGATTACAGGCGAGAGCCTGCACTCTTTAAAGGATACGATTCAGTCATTTTTCATACATTCACAGAGTTTCGCAACTATCACCACTATCTAGTTTCAGAACCTATCACCCCAAAAAGGAAGCCCCATCCCCATCACTAGTCACAACCCATCCCCCTTTCAGCCCCGGCACCCACCCATCCCCTTCCTGTCTCTGCGGCTTGGTCTGTCCTGGACATTTGATAGAAATGGGATCATACGCTGTGTGGGTTTTTTGTGTCTGGTTTCTCTCACTGAGCGTGAGGTCCCCAGGGTCATCCACGCGGTGGCCTGAGTCACAGCCTCCTGCCTCCTTCCTTTTCATGCCTGAATCCAGGACGCTCTGAATAAAGTCCACAGCTGTACCATGGCCCACACGTCCCCACTGGCTGCCCTCTGTCTCCCAACTGCAGTCACTCTGGAAACCCTGGCTGTTCCTCTCACCTAGGAAATATACGCAGGTCTTCATCGGATTCTATGTTCATTCAGATCTCTGGTCAAGTCCACTTTGGGAGGCCAACACGGGTGGATCACATGAGGTCAGGAGTTTGAGACCAGCCTGCCTGGCATGGCCAACAATGTGAAACCCCACCTCCACTAAAAATACAAAAAGTAGCCTTGCATGGTGGCAGGAGCCTGTAATCCCAACTACTCGGAAGGCTAAGGCAGGAGAATCTCTTGAACCTGGGAGCTGGAGGTTGCAGTGAACCGAGATCACACCACTGCACTCCAGCCTGGGCGACAGAGCAAGATTCTGTCTCAAAAAAAAAAAAAAAAGAGAAAAGATCTCTGCTCAAACATTACTTCCTTCGAAGAAATCATCTTCATGAACTTTTTTTTTTTTTTTTTTTTTTTGAGATGGAGTTTCGCTCTTGTTGCCCAGTTGCCCAGGCTGGAGTGCAATGGCGCGATCTCGGCTCACCGCAACCTCCGCCTCCTGGGTTCAGGCAATTCTCCTGCCTCAGCCTCCTGAGTAGCTGGGATTACAGGCACACGCCACCATGGCCAGCTAATTTGTAGTATTTTTAGTAGAGACGGGGTTTCACCATGCTGACCAGGATGGTCTCGATCCCTTGACCTCGTGATCCACCCGCCTCAGCCTCCCAAAGTGCTGGGATTACAGGCTTGAGCCACCGCGCCCGGCTGAACATTTTTTTTTTTTTTTTTTTTTTTGAGACGGAGTTTCGCTCTTGTTACCCAGGCTGGAGTGCAATGGCGCAATCTCGACTCACCGCAACCTCCGCCTCCTGGGCTCAGGCAATTCTCCTGCCTCAGCCTCCCGAGTAGCTGGGATTACAGGCACGTGCCACCACGCCCAGCTAATTTTCTGTATTTTTGGTAGAGACGGGGTTTCACCATGTTGACCAGGATGGTCTTGATCTCCCGACCTCGTGATCCACCCGCCTCGGCCTCCCAAAGTGCTGGGATTACAGGCTTGAGCCACCGCGCCCGGCTGAACATTTTTTTTTTTAAAGAGAGGGGGTCTCGCTATGTTGCCCAGGCTGGAGTGCAGTGGCTATTCACAGACACGATCCCACTACTGATCAGCAGGGAGTCTTGACCCGCCCCGTTTCCGACCTGGGCCGGTTCACCCCTCCTTAGGCAACCTGGTGGTCCCCCGCTCCCGGGAAGTCACCGTATTGATGCCAAACTTAGTGCAGACACCTGATCGGCATAGCTCACTACAGCCCAGAACTCCTGGACTCAAGAGATCCTCCAGCCTCAGCCTCCCGAGTAGCTGGGACTACAGGCACGTGCCACCATGCCCAGCGATCATGTTTTGTTTTTTTAAGTAGAGACAGGGTCTCACTACGTTGCCCAGGCTGATCTTGAACTCCTGGGCTCAAGGGATCCTCTAACCTTAGGCCTCCCAACGTGCTGGGATTACAGATTCGAGCCTCCGTGCCAGCCCTCAAGACTATTTAAAAAATAAAATAGCCCCAAGGCACAAGTAGCTTTTGTCTGATTCTGTGGGATCTCTCTGTCTTTTGCTATCTTTGAGTTATTTCACAACTCAGTAAGTTGTAGAAAACTGATAATAATTTCAACAATTCTTGTCCACAAAAAAGCAAATTCATTCCATATTGTCACGTCTTCCTTCTATATGGAGATTCACTCCAGCATTTCCTCTTTTACTTTTGAGCCAAAGTCTTGCTCTGTCGCCCAGGCTGGAGTCCATCGGCACAATCTCAGCTCACTGCAACCTCCACCTCCCAAGTTCAAGTGATTCTCCTACCTCAGCCTCCTGAGGGACTACAGGTGTGCACCACCACGCCTGGCTAAATCTTTGTGTTTTTAGTAAAGATAGGGGGGCAGTTTCACCATGTTGGCCAGGATGGTCTCGACCTCCTGACCTGTGATCCACCCACCTCAGCCTCCCAAGGTGCTGGAATTACAGGTGTGAGCCACTGCACCCAGCCCAATTACATATATATATGTATTTACATATATATATATGTATATATATATGTGTATATATATATATATATGTGTGTATATATATATATATATATGTATATGGGCAATCTTGGCTCACTGCAGCCTCTGCCTCTCTGGTTCAAGTGATTCTCCTGCCTCAGCCTCCCAAGTAGCTGGGATTACAGGCATGCGTCACCGTGCCTGGCTAATTTTGTATTTTTTGGCAGAGATGGGGTTTCACCATGTTGGTCAGGCTGGTCTCGAACTGCTGACCTCAGGTGATCCGCCCGCCTCAGCCTGCCAAAGTGCTAGGATTACAGGCCTGAACCACCGCACCTGATCTATTATTATTATTTTAAATTTTATAGATGGAATCTTGTTATCTTGCCCAGGCTGGAGTGCAGAAGAGGATACTCACAGACATAATCATAGCTCATTGCAGCCACCAGTTTCTGGGCTCAAGTGATCCTCTTGCCTCAGCCTCCCACAGCTGGAACTATAGTCATGCACTACTGTGCTTGGTTCCTAATTATACAAAAAACAAAAAAACAAAAAACAAAAAAACAAAAAACAGGCCAGGCAAGGTGGCTCACGCTTGTAATACCAGCCCTTTGGGAGGCCGAGGCAGGTAGATCATTAAGTCAGGAGTTCGAGCCCAGCCTGGCCAACACGGTGAAACCTTTCTCTATTAAAAATACAAAAATTTCCTCTCTGGCATCACAAAAAAAATAAATAAAAATACAAAATACAAACGTAAAGATACAAAAATTAGCTGGGCATGGTGGCGGACACCTATAATCCCAGCTACTCGGGAAACTGAGGCAGGAGACTCGCTTGAACCCAGGAGGTGGAGGTTTTAGGGAGCCAAGATCCTGCCACTGCACTCCAGCCTGGGCGACAAGAGCAAACTCTGTCTCCAAAAAAAAAAAAAAAAAAACCACCCCCCCACCGCCCCACCGCCACACACACACAGTTCCCCAGGATCTGGTCCTTGTGTTTCCATTCCTATGGCTTGCTTTCTCACTGCATTCACGGTGTCGGGAATTCTTGTATTCCTTTATCTTCTATCTTGCTGTCTTTAGCTTCCTCTAGCCTATAAGCTGGAGAGCAGGGACCTGGCCCATGGAAGCACATGATCTGTGTTTGTCCAGTAAATAAATGAGATTGGATGTCACAAACGGATGCAGTGCTCATGCCTGTAATCTCAGCACGTTGGAAAGCTGAGGCAGGTGGATCACCTGAGGTTGGGAGTTCGAGACCAGCCTGGATAACGTGGAGAAACTCCATTTCTACTAAAAATACAAAATTAGCCGTGCGTGGTGGCACATGCCTGTAATCCCAGCTACTTGGGAAGCTGAAGCAGAATGGCTTGAACCCGGGAGGCGGAGGTTTCAGTGAGCTGAGATCGCACCAGTGCACTCCAGCCTGGGTGACAGAGCAAGACTCCATCTCAAAAACAAAACAAAAACCTGACTACACAGAGATCAAGATAACAGGCATGACCCACACATTAATAATACAGTCACATGTCTCATGTATTGAAGGCCTTCCTGGTGCAGGGGTTGTGCTGTCTCAGAAATACATGCATAGTCTCGGTTCTCCCTTGTGACAACCCTAGGAAGTTGCATCGATTCTTCAAAGGACTCTGAGGATCAGAGAGGTTAAGCCACCTGCCGGAGATCACACAGTAACCCAA
Source organism: Saimiri boliviensis (assembly GCF_048565385.1). NCBI lineage: Eukaryota > Metazoa > Chordata > Mammalia > Primates > Cebidae > Saimiri > Saimiri boliviensis. Next base: position 42,418,443 of record NC_133462.1, read on the forward strand.
TCTTTTATACTTTATTAGGTTTTGAAATAGTATCAACTCAATTTTTGTTGTTGTTGTTGCGGGGGAGGAAGAAGGAAGTGAAGGGCAGAGGTCAGGAGGAAGCTTTGGGCCCCCTTCCTTCTGTTTTCATTGACAGGGGTGGGGGGGCGTGGTTTGGGGTACGCCACATCCTGGCTTTTCCTGAAGGACCTCCCTTGGGTCCCCTCAATGTCCAGAGACACGTGAATGCTGGATTTAACATCCTTACTCCTTCTCCATCTCTGGGCCTCAGTTTCCCCAACTGTATGATGGAAATCGTGGCCTCTACTTTTCCTCAGGGCTGAGATGACAATTAGGGTCAATTCTCTTCTTACAGAGAAGCCCCTGTCCCGTCTGAGTCAGGTTCTCACCAAGGAGAATCCATGTGGGGCTTTCTCCTTTTCCTACAGGATCAGATCTGAGGCTGGTGGTACAGGAGGGGAAACTGAGTCACACACTGCTTCCGGTGTGGGGGAGGTTAGACTATGTAGAGTTTAGAGCCAAGTCTGTCCAGCACGATGGTTCATGCTTGTCATCTCAGCACAGTGGGAGGCTCAGGCAGGAGGATCACTGGAGCCCAGGAGTTTGAGACCAGCCTGCGAAACATGGCGAAAACCCCGCCCCCCTCGCAAATCTTTATTTAAAAAAAAAAAAAAAAAGGCCGGGTGCAGTGGCTCATGCCTGTAATCCTAGCACTTTGGGAGGCCAAGTTGGTAGGATCACCTGAGGTTGGGACTTCAAGACCAGCCTGACCAACATGGAGAAACTGTGTCTCAACTAAAAAATACAAAATTATCGGGGTGTGGTGGCACCTGCCTAAAATCCCAGCTACTGGGAAGGCTGAGGCGGGAGAATAGCTTGAACCCGGGAGGCAGAGGTTGCGGTGAGCCGAGATCGCGCCATTGCACTGCAGCCTGGGTAACAAGAGCGAAACTCCGTCCCCCACAAAAAAAAAAAAAAAAAAAAAAAGCCTGGGCATCAGATCTAAGAAGAATCCTGCTTCAGTTCGGCCTCCTGGTCCCGAGGCTGATGGCTGGTGGTTGAAGGAAGAAGGGCTTCTATCCAAGGCAGGGTCCTCGGAGCAAAGTCCCTGGGTGACACCTTCACCCTAGATGCACGCGGCCCCTCCCTGGATGCCTCCCCACCTCCTCGGCTGGTTTCAGGCTTCAAGTCCTGAGACAGTTCACCTCCCCTCCGGGGGTGGGGGTCCTCCAGGGTTTCCCCTTGAAGCCAAATTATTATTACAAAAGCCAATTCAACCCATCTGGGTGTTGAAAGGCGCTTTTAATAAAATTGTGCGAAGAGGCCATACACGAGCTTTGAAGTCAGAGGACAGGCTGGGTACACTTGACGCAGGCCAGTGATAGTTCCCGCTGTCAGGTGGTGTTGGTAATAAGAATGACAGATAATAAGAAGAAGAAATCATCATGTCCCTGGGATGAGGTGTTAGAATGAAGGCGCACCGAGACCCAGGACAGGGTCACCCACTGGATGAGCGCTCACGAAACGGCAGCTCAAGCGGCTGTCAGCACTCTCCGTGCGGAGGAATGAGGAGGGGGAAACTGAGTCCCGGAGCCTCCCAGGCGGCCGATCGCACCAGCCCGCCGTCCCCGGGCCGGGCCAGGACGTTCTCAACGCTCGTGCCCTCCTCCCCCTTCCCCGTCCCCCGCCGGACCTCTCCCACGACCGGGGAGGAAGTCGGAGAAACGGACAGGGGAAAAAAAAAAAAAAAAAAAAAAAGTCGCGCTGAGCCAACGCCTCCCCACTCCTCACGTCCGCGCCTCGCGAGCCACGCCGACCCCCTGGTGCAAAGGAGAGGCCCGCGAAGACCCAGGCGTCCGGGCCCCGGGCCCCGTCCCTCCCCGCGGCCCGCAGCCGGGTCGGGGAACTTGCGAAGCCGGGAAAACAACCGTCCTCCCCGCCCCTCGCCAACCCCTTCCCCCGCTGACGCCCCTAGCGCAGCGGGGTGGAGGCGACTCCTTTATATAATCGCGGGCGGGCAGGTTGGTGGTTTCATTTAGGGACCCGGGAGCCCCGCGGACCCTGGCCGTCCTTGGCGAGGCCAGCCCCCGGGTCCTCGCGCGCGGCGGGGCCCACTGAGGCCCGGCGCCTGGCCTGGGGGGTCCCCACCGCCTCACCTCCCCCCACCCATCCCCGGCAGCCCGGGCCGCGCGACCCACGCCCGTGTCGCTCCTCGCCGTGCGCACCGCGCTCCCCGCCCCCGCTGCCATCCTGCCACGCCCCGGGCGTCGGGGGCACAGCCCGCGCCCCCCCGCACCCCGCCCCTGCGCAGAGGCTGGGGGCCTGTTTATCTGGAGGCCCCCACCCCCCTCCACCCCGGGGGGCCCGCTCCCCCCGCGCCCCGGGGAGCTCTGGGGCCAGATAAGCTGGCAAGCTGGCACGGCGCCGCGCGGCGGGGCGGAGAGGTCAGAGGCGGGGGGGGCGCGCCGGGGCGGGCCGGACCCCCCCCCACTTGACAAAACCTAATAACAGCCCGGTCTCCCCGGCGCAGCGGGCGAAGCCCCACAGGAGGGCAGAGACGTGGCAAGAGGGGACCTGCCGAGCCTGTTCTGGCCTCCGAGGCCGGGCTGGGGGGGGCGGGCTGGGCGTGGGGGGGCCGGCGGCTGCGGCACCTTTAAGACAAGGGAGGACCCCTCTTGCCCTCGGAGAAACCAGGAAGGGAGTCGCGAGCATCATACGGGGCTTTGGCTGTACTGTACAGTTACTGTAGGGGCAGTGACGCCGCCGCCGCCGCGCGAGGGAGCGACCAGGGCAGCGCGACGCGGGCAGAGCGAGCGCCGCGGACCCCGGAGGCGAGCGGCCGAGGGAGCCCAGTCCCAACTCCGGGCCCCGGCCCCGCGCGCCCCGGCCCGGCCCGGCCCGGCGAGGTAAGTCAGCGCCCGGCGCGGCCCCGGGCACGGGGTGCAGGGCGGGGACGGGCGGGGGACGCTGCGCCCACCGCTGCCCCCTTGGGAAGGGGAGATCCGGGGAGCCGGGGACGTTCCCCCAAGTTTCGGAGGAGGGGGTGGTCGGCAGCTGCCCGGAGGCTGGAGGCGCCCTGAATCTCGAGCGCGGGAGGGGGCGCCGCCCGGTAGGGGATATTGGGGGCGAAGTGCATGGGCTTGTGCGCCAGCCCCCCCAACCCGGGTGCATGGCTTTTCGGGGCTCCCAGGCGCGCGGGGAGCGGGGGAGGGGAAGCAGGGCTGCATTGAGGATGGGGGGAGCCGGCGTGGGGAGATAGGGGGGCGCGTCGCCTGCTAAGTTTGCAGCTGAAGACGAGGGGCGCCCTCGCCCCCCGGGGGCCTATTCGGTGCTGCGTGCATACGTTGGAGTTGGCCAGGATTGAGCTCCATGGGGGATGGGGGGGAGGGGGGCTGAAAAAACAGGGAGGGGGGCTTTGCAAAGGAGGGGAAGGGGTGGGGTGTCCGGGTGGGCGGGCAGGGCCGCGGGGACCTCTGGGCGTCGTAGTTCCCTCGCCGTTTGCGACCGGCAGGTGGCAGGCGGATTGGACTTCAAGTCCCAGGGTGCCTCGCGCCGGCAGCCCGCCGCGGCCCGCGGGTAGGGGCGGTGCGGAGGAGGGGCGGTGAGCGGCGGACCGGAGAGCCAATGGGCGCGAGCCGATCGCGCGGCGCGGAGCGGGGGTGGGGCCAGCCAGCCCGGGGGCGGGGCCTGGAGCCGGGCTCCCCTCGCCAGGGGCCGGTGGCGGTCCCGGCTTCCGGCTGCGCGGCCCGCGGGCCGGCCCCCTCCCCGCCCCGGGGTCCCTCCCCGCCTGGTTGTGTAACCGTCCCCAGCCCCCCTTCCCTAGGCCCCTCGCCCGGGGGGGGGGTCACCCTCCCCGCGCTCCCCGGGGAGGGCGGCGGCCCGGGCGGCCGCGCGGTGCAGGCGAGCCCGGGGATGCGCGGCCTAGCGCAGGCCGGGCCCGGGCGTGGGGGAGGCGGGCGGGCGGACCCAGATCCGGGGTAATTTGCATCGCCCTCCCCCCAGCCCGGGTGGGGATTGGCCGCCGGCGGCGGGGGGTGGCGCGGGGCCAGGCTCACTGCCGCCTCCCGGCCCCTCGGAGGGAGCCAGCCCAGCCGCAGCCGCCGCCACCGCCGCCGCCGCCGGGGCCGGGCCCCCTCGCCGCTGCCCCGGGAAGGAGGTAGGAGCCCCCCGCGCGGGCGAGATGGCGGGGGCCCGCGGGCCGGGCGGGGGCCGCGCGCTGCGGCCGGGGCGGGGGAGGGGGCCGCTTCCTGCCCCCGCTTGGGCCTGACTCAGCCCGGGGTGGGGGGCCCGGCCTGGCCCCTCGCCCTGCCCTGGCGGCCGTCCGGCTCCGACCCGCGGGAGGGGGTGGAGAGGGCACCCCCGGTCCCCGCCGCCCGCGCCCCCAATGCGCGTGACCCCGTCTCCTCTGGCCCGGACCCCCCCTCCTTCCCCTTGACGCCACCACCACGTGCGAAGCCTGAGCCCGGGCAGAGGAGGGGGGAGCTGGTGGGATCCGGCCCCCTCCTTCCCGCTCCTAACCTCCGGGGCCGGAGACCCGGCCCGCCCTTCGCCCCAGCCCGGGGCCTGGGAGCCTGGGAGCCTGGCCGGGGGCTGAGCCGAGCGGAGGAGCGGGTGCCCCCCCAGGGCCCGGGCCTCTGCGGGTTCTGGGAGGTGCTGCCCGGGCTGGCTGGCGGGGGCGCACGGTGGGCCGTGGCGGGAGGGTGCTGTCCACCCGGGCCCGGGCACCCAGTCGGCGCCCACTAAATGTTGGCGGAATGCAGCCAGGAGTTGGCGGCGAGGAGGGGGGAGGCAGCAACTCCTCTCCCCACTAGCCAGCCGGCGGAAGTTACAGAGGTGCTGGTGCCCCTGCCACCAGCGGCGCCCACCTGGCTCACCCATGGGTGGCGGGCTCGGTGGGCCCCCCCGACCTCCGGGCCAGCTGCCTCCAGAGAGGGCGTCGGGATTCCGTGTCAGCAACCCCCAACCCTAGAACTGGACCAGGGCGTAACCCTGACCGTGCCGCTCCCACACTGGGGATGCCCCCCCACCACTGGCGATCACTTCCTATTGGCAAGCTGGTCTGGGAGAGGTCCCCGGGAGGCCAGGCCGAGGCCCGGCCCTGCTGCTGCCGGGGCCTGAGGGCTTCAGGCCGGGGGCGTTTGTCCCCGAGGGCCACCCCCAAGAGCACCTATCGTCAGGGCCGGGGCCTCTGTTTACCACCAGCCATTGCTGTGGAGACAGAGCCTGGGGGAGAGGGGGGGCAGGAGCCGGCCGCTGGAAAAGCGAAGTCTGAGGAAGGAAAGAAGAGCCAACCGGGACACTGAAATTTTAATTCGTGGGTCAGTCCGGGGGTATTTATTATTCAGTTCCGATTGGCTGCGTGGCGGCCAGTCAGCACCCGGGCCGGGGCGGGCAGCCCCGCTTCGGCAGAGCCCCGCTTCGGCAGAGCCCCGCTTCGGCAGAGCCCCGCGGGTGGCGGCAGGGAGGGGATGGGTCCTTTGCTCTGTGCAGGACACCGACGCCCGGCAAGGGCCAAGGCAGAGCGCAGCCTGAGCCTGGTCGGGAAGGTTCTTGGGGCGATCACAAGTCCCCTGCTGGGGTTTTTGTTATTGTTTTTTTTTTTTTTCCTTTTCTTTCCTTGAGTCCCTCTGACCTATAGCTGGGTCCACCTGGTGCCAGATCCCCGTTGCCATATGAGGGGGAAACTAAGGCGGAGAGGGAGGCAGAATGTGAGCTTGGAAACTGGGGGGTTGGAGCAAGTCTCAGAGCAGGTGCTGGGCAGGGGAGACTGAGGCGTGGGGAGAAGCAGAGAGCTGCCCAAGGTCACTCAGGTGGAGGCAGAGCTGTCCCCTGTGGTCCATCCTTCTAGCTCCCGGCCTGCCCAAAGTCTCCCCTGTGCGGTGACCGAGGCACCTGTCTTTGAGCAGGGCTGGAGGTTGTCAGTAGAGGCTCAACTGCAGGCACCTGCCTGCAAATGGAGCGTCACCGAGGCTTATTAAACCCTGTGTCCGAAGATGACATTGAGGCCCAGAGAGGGCCAGCATGGCTCCCAAGGTCACACAGCACAAGCCACAGCCCTCTCACCTCCCGGCCTCACCGGGCAGGCCCTTGCTGGTGCCTGTGTGTATGACGCCCCTCTCCAGTGCTGCCGAGCCACCATCCCGTCTCACCTTGGCCCTCAGAGGCGGGCAGGGCTCTGGGTTTTACCACCAGAGGAGCTGGAGGTCACCTCGCCAGAGCAGACCCTCTGCAGCCCATACGCTGCAAGGAGGGCTTCTGGGGGTTGGAACACCGGCCTACTGTGCTGTGTGCGTGGGGCGCTGAGGGTCCCCCAGCTGGTGCCTGCAAAGCCACCCATGCTGTGTTCTCCTCCGTGGCGGGAGCTCCTAGGTCAGCTCAGGGCATGGCAGGGACCAGAGTGTGGGGTGTGGGTCAGAGCTGCGTGAGAGGCCTGCTCCCCAGCCTTCACCTGCCAGACCGTAACCCACCCTGCAGTAGCCCCGGGCAACAGGGACCAGAGGAATGAGCTTTGGTGGAGGTGAGCTCAGTCGAATCCCAGCCCTGGCCTTGGGCCCACCCCGGGCAGTCACTCCCTCTCGGCCAGCCTCAGTCTTCCCATCCGGACAGTGGGGAGAGGATCGTCAGCCCTAGCATGTTGTCCCCAGGGTTTGCTCAGTGGGTCCTTGGGAACGTTTGTTGAGTGACTGCTGTGTACCGTGTCGGGCCCTTGGGGGGCTGTCCTGAGGACTCCAGGGCCAGGGGACCCCTCCCTGAGGTCACCTGTGTCAGCTGGACTCCAGCCCTGCCCCGGGCGCCCTGCAAGGCAGCGCTGAGGGTATGAGAATAAGCCGGCCTCTCAGCTCCTCAGCCCCAGGGTAGGGGGATTTCACCTCCTGCTGGTATCTGGGGGCCAGGAATGGGGATGGAAGGAGCTGTGGGAGGACTAGTTAGGCAGGGTGAAGCCAGACGGACGGCCCGGGCTCAAATTCCAGTTCTGCTGTGCGACCCCGGCCAAGCCGTTCCCCCTCTCTGATCCTGTTCCCCTTCTGCAAAATGGGGCATGGACGCAGATCCTGCCTTCCAGCACTGTGGGGGCTGGCGGGTACTGTGGGTCTCTGGGGCGATTATCGAGGCCCAGCCTCCCCGAGCGCCGAGTCCAGAGCCCCGAAGCGCAGAAGGCGCCCCTTGGAGAATCCGGCGCTCGGGAGGAGCGTGGCCAAAGGACCAGCCCCTCCATCTGTCCCCCCAGCAGGCTGTGGACGGCCTGGGTGGAAGTGTCGCCACCCACGCCTTTCTGGTTTTACTGGAAAACAAGGCCCATCCCACCTATCAGGATACCTGAGAGAAGGATCTGGCTGGGTTCTGCAGGCCGCTGGGCTCCCAGGCCTAGCCTTCCACCTGCTCAGGCAAGGGTGGGGGTGGTGCGGGCATGTCCAGGTGACTCGCAGGCCTCCCTCAGGGGAGGGAGAGAGGTCACCCCGGCCTCTTGCAGGCATCTCGGCTAAGCAGGTGCAGCCTGGGCTGATGGCAAGGTGGACAAGGATGGGCGTCTGAGAGTCTGGCCTTGCTTGCCCCCGGTGACGGGAAGCTCAGCCCCTCCACTGCTGTTGTGAAGCTTCCTCTTAGAACCTAGGCTCAGGCTCCAGGCTGGGCTTCCTGGCCCATGACAGCACTCAGTGTGGGAACTGGGTGGGCCTCAGTCCCACCCCTGAGTTGGGCGTCAGATGGGATCCCCCTGGCCTCCTCATCGCTGCCCCCATCCCCACCCCACACTTCCCACTGGGCCCCCGCGGCCTTCCTGCTGGCCCTTTAAGGCCCCGGGCAGGAAGCCCCTCCCCATTTAGGGCAATAAGTGGACACGTAAAATGGCCGAGGGCCTGTTTGCTCCGAGTCTGGCCCAGAAGGAGGCCTTTGGGCAAGGGCAGGCGGGCAGGGGGCGGGCTGGCAGCTGGCAGCCACCCCAGGCCGTTGGTGCCCCCCGATCGGGACACTGCATTCCTGTCCCATTAAACCCAGGCTGGGGACTGGGCCAGGCGGGGCTTGGCACCAGGTCAGGGCGGGGTAACCCGTCGGGGCCAACCTTGCAACACAGGCCGCCGGGCGGGGAGGGGGCAGGGGCTGCCGGGTGCGGGCCTGGCAGCCACACCTGCGCACCAGGCTGGTAGGGTGACCTTGGGCTGGCCACCCACCCTCTCTGGGCCTGGTCTCCCCTTCCAGCTTCCTCCTCAGACCCCGCCACCCACACTCCCTTAGTAGGTGAGGGGGGACCGGCTTCCCGGAATAGCATTCAGGGGCGAAGTTCCCATCCGAGAGGGGTGCTGAACACACGGCCTGGCAGTGTTTTGGGGCCTGGCTTTGGCGCGGAGTAGGTCCCTGGGCTGAGTTTGCTGCGTGGATGTGAGCGGGACCCTGACCACGCTGGCACATTGGGGTGGCCCCTTTCCAGTGTCACAAACCCCATCCCCCAGGAGATGGAGGCTCAGAGAGGTCTTGCATCTTGTCCACACTCACAGCCTGGAGGTGGGGGAGCTGGGGCTTGAACCCGTGCTGCTCTGCACAGCACACAGGAGGGGTGAGAGGTCCCTTTGGCCTCCTCTCCTGCTCTCCCTGGGCAGAGGGTTTTATGGGGGCCCTGAGCCCCTCATTAGATGGCCCCCAGAAAGTGTCCTTCGGGGAGGCGGTGGGTGGCAGTGGCCTGCCCAGCCCCCTGGCTGGCGGCCCCTTCTCCATCCTGAGGATTGGGGGTCCCCAGCCCTCCCCTTGTTGTATGACCTTGGGGAGTCCCCTCGCTCCGGTACCCTGTGCTAGCAATGCCGCCTCCTCTCTGCCCGTCCCCAGTCAGCCACCTCCAGGCCTCAGCTTCTGCCACTCCCTGTGCTGGGACGCCCTTCTCTGGATGCCGGGGGCCTTCCCGGGTACACCTGCGGCTCCCGAGCCACATCAGGGTGCTTCCGAGCTTTCTCGGCAAGTCCTCAGCATCTGGGAGTGGCAGCCGCCCAGGTCAGAGGGCTGCTGTGTGAGCTGGGCTGGGCCGCCTAACCTCTCTGAGCCTCTCGGGAACCCTGGGAAGACGAAAGGAAGGGCACCCAGTTGGTTTCTAAAAGCAGGTAGCACAGAGGAGGCCAAAAGGTGGCCTGGGTGCAGTGGCTCTCGACAGACACTGCAGCAAATGACCCTTAGGTTAGACAGGAGGTGGGACTGGCAGGCTGCACAGCCCCCTGCTTCTGGGTGTGCCTTCCAGCAAGGTGGGCGGGCCGGGTGCAGGCCGTCTCTGGTTTATCCGGTGGTTTGCTGTGCCCCTACTGTGCGCCGCCCTGGGAGGGTTGGGCTTAGGGGCCCGGGAGCGGCCCAGGGGGAGGAAGGCGCCCCACCTCCAGCCCAGGAGGGGCCTGCCAGGGCCTGCCCCTTGGCCGCCGAGTCAGCACCGAGCAGCCCCGGAAATCCCACGGAGGCCAGCGCAGGGGAGGAGCTGTGATGAAAGATGGGGCCCTGGGTGGGTGTGGGCCGAGCCCAGGGGACCCTGGCCGGCAGGGGTGGGGACCTGGCTGGCGTGGGGCTGGGGCTTTCCGGAGGAGGGGAACGAAGCCGCCACCTCTGGAGGCGCGGACTGTGTGTTGGGCGCGCAGTGGGGCTTCAGTACTCGGGGACTTCTTCTTGTCGGGACTTCGTGGCCCCCCGGGGGTGCTCTGGCTGGAGCCTGGCCTCCCCTCTCCCATCTTGGAGGCAGCGTCTTTGGCCTTTTCCTTAGGGGCGGCCTCCAGGAGGCCCAGGTGGGGGTGGGGGTGCGGGGCGTGGCCGGCAGGTGGCTTGTGTTCCTGGAGTGAGGGCGTGGGTCAGTTGTCTCAGAGCAAGTTTGGTTTCCAGGGCGAGGACAGGACCGGACCATGCCCTGGGCGGGTGGGGGGCAGGTCCCTTCATCATTTCCTGGCCCCCAGCCCCTGGGAGTCAGCCCTGACGGGCACCCTTGGGCCCGGGCATTCTCTTCGGCGAAATGGTCCTCTCACGGGGGCTTTCCTTGGGTGACATCACCCTGGGCCTGGCTGCTTTGAGGGAGGGCCTCGGTGATATTTAGTGGGGAGCAGGGGCCCAAGGGAGGGTCCCAGGCTGGAGAGGGCAGAGGCTGGGACCCCCGGACCCAGCCTGGAGCTGGGATCTTCACGATAGCTGGGACTCCCAGAGGTGGCTGAGCCGCCTGGGTTATTTTGGGCCCATCCTCCAGGCCCCAGGAGAGACACTTCTGAGCCACCCAGAGCGGGGACCGTGGTCACCTGAGGGGAAGAGTGGCCCCGCAGGCCTGGCGTGGCCATCTTGGGGCATTGGTGGCCTGGGTCAGAGGGTGGGTGCTGGGGTGGGTAGGAGGGCCCGGGCCTGTCTGATCCGGAGCTCCATCTGCTCTCACGCTCCCTGCGGCCCAGGGCCAGACGGCAGATGGTGGCAGGGGGTGGACACCACCCAAGGGGGCTCCTCGGAGGCTTCCCAGGGCGGAGACTCGGGTGGGGTCCCACCCTCCCAGCTCCCAGCAGCCACATCTGAGCCCCACTGCCCCACTGCAGGCCTCCAAGCGGACGCGGGCGCTGAGCAGCCAGGGCCTGGGCCGAGGCTGGAAGGAGGGAAGGAGGGCGGGCGGAGGGGACCTGGGGAGCGTGGTGGTGCTGAGCAGGCTCACAAAGGCCTCTGTGTCGCACGGCAGCTCAGGCCCCGTGAGGAGGGCCCTGGGCTTTGGGTCCGGCTGGACCCACACCGTGCCTCCCTTGTGCTGCCAGGCTGTGGGGGGGGCAGGAGGGTCCCATGGCGTGAAGAAGGCCGTGAGAGGCCGGGCTCGGGCCCTCTACCCAGGGACCTTGCCCAGGGGCTCTGGCCCGAGAGCTGCGAGCAGGCTGGGAGGAATGTGAGCTGTGCTGGGTGACTCGGGGCAGCCGGGGGCTCCCAGGAGAGGGCGGAGGGGTGGGGACAGGGGCCAGAGGGTTGCACAAGCTCCGAGTAGGCGGATGAGTCACAGCAGAGGGGAAGGTGGAAAAAAGGAGGGAGGGGAAGAGAGGGGTGGGACAGACACAGTCCCCCCAGGGCCTAGCGCCGCCCGAAACCTCTGCCCATTTGACGGATAGGGAGACTGAGGCCCAGAGAGGGTCAGGGCCTTGTCTGGGGCTGAATAGCGCAGCCAGGGTGTCTGGGAGTTCAGGAAGGGCTGCCAAATGGGCCTGTGGCAGGAGGCGATGGGGGTTCCCCGGCTCCCTGCTCCTCCCGGGCGGGGTCTGGACTCCTCTGTTACTCACAGCTAGGGCTGGGCCGCAGGCTGGGGGCTCTGAGGGGCAGGAAGGGGTTTAGCCTGCGGAGTCACTGGCCCTGCCCCGACGGGGCACACCCACAGTGGCCTTGACCTCGGCAGGGTTTCGGCTCTGGGTCGCCGGCCTCCACCACACCCCTTCCTGCTGACTCAGAGCCCCCTGAAAAGAACCAGGCCTGACCAGGAGGCAGGAGGCTGGGGGACCAGGGGGCTGGCTCTTAGGCCCACTCCTAGTCTGAGTTCAGATGCCACTGTCTTCTGACCGTGGGGCTGGGGTAGGCGGCCTCAGCTCACGACAGCGGGTGCCGCCGGTTGGGTTCCCTTGGGATCAGCGTGAAGTAGGTGTTTTGTGGGGTTTGTTCTGTTTTGAGACGGAGTCTTGCCCTCACCAGGCCGGAGTGCAGCAGCACCATTTCATCTCACTGCAATCTCCGCCTCCCGGGTTCAAGTGATTCTCCTGCCTCAGCCTCCCTAGTAGCTGGGATTATAGGCACGAGCCACCATGCCTGGCTAATTTTTGCATTTTTAGTAAAGATGGGGTTTCAGCATGTTGGCCAGGCTGGTCTCTATCTCTTGACCTCGTGATCCGCCCACCTCAGCCTCTCAAAGTGCTGGGATTACAGGCGTGAGCCACCGCGCCCGGCCTAAGTAGGTGATTTGTAAAAGTCACTGTGCGACCTCTCCTCTGTGTCGGCCGAAGCCCATACTCTGACCAACAGGAAAATGGCTGAGATCAGGGCACTGTTCTTGAGCACCTACTGTGTGCTCCTGTGGCACCTCAAAATGCATTTTCCTTTATTTATTTATTTATTTTTTTTGAGAGAGAGTCTCACTCTGTCACCCAGGCTGGAGTGCAGTGCCTCGATCTCAGCTTACCACAACCTCTACCACCTGGGTTCTCCTGCCTCAGCCTCTTGAGTAGCTGGGATTACAGGTGCTTGCCACCACGCCCAGCTGGTTTATGTATTTTTAGAAGAGATGGGTTTCTACTAAATGCCAGCCATGTGGGCCAGGCTGGTCTTGAACTCCTGACCTCAGGTGATCTGCCCACCTCAGCCTCCCAATGTGTCCTTTCAACATGCATTCCTGGGGGCCCTCCTGGGAGGGGTGGTGCCAGTGTGCCTGTGGCACTAAGCGTCCAGTGTGGGTTTTGCTGGCACAGGACATCTGACTGCCCTTGGGCACAGCTGGGGAAACTGAGGCTGGGGAGGCACTATATCTGACTGCCCTCATGTACAGATGAGAAACTGAGGCTGGGGGGGAGGCAGGACGCCTGGCTGTTCGCATGCACAGCTGGGGAAACTGAGGCTGGTGGAGGCGGGACACCTGGCTGTCATGCACCACTGGGGAAACTGAGGCTGGGGGTAGGACATGTGGCCACCCTGATGTACAGCTGGGGAAACTGAGTCTGGGGACAGGACAGCTGATCGATTTTGTGCACAGCTGGGGAAACTGAGCCTAAAGAACTAGGACATTTGACTGCCCCTGGGAACAGCTGGTGAAACTGAGGCTGGGGAGCCAGGACATCTGGCTGTCCTCATGCTCAGGTGGAAAACTACTGAGGCTTGGCGGGGCGCAGTGGCTCACACCTGTAATCCTAGTACCTTGGGAGGCCGAGGTGGTTGGATCATTTGTGTCCAGGGGTTCGAGACCAGCCTGGCCAACATGGTGCAAGCCCATCTCTACTGAAAACAAAAGAGGCTGGGGCGGGAGTCTGTTGCTCTGACGCACAGCTCGGAAAATGGGCTGGGAAGGCAGATACCTGACTGCCTTCATGCACAGATGGGAACCCGAGGCTAGGGGGGCAGGTGGAGCGCTGCTTCTCAACGGTCTTGGGGCCTTGGCAGTGGGCACAGGAACCCCCGCGCCCCCACTCACGAGCGCCCTCTTCCTCCCCGCTGCTGCAGGTCTCGGCGCGGAAGATGGCCGGCGGCGTGGACGGCCCCATCGGGATCCCGTTCCCCGACCACAGCAGCGACATCCTGAGTGGGCTTAACGAGCAGCGGACGCAGGGCCTGCTGTGCGACGTGGTGATCCTGGTGGAGGGCCGCGAATTCCCCACGCACCGCTCGGTGCTGGCTGCCTGCAGCCAGTACTTCAAGAAGCTGTTCACGTCGGGCGCCGTGGTGGACCAGCAGAACGTGTACGAGATCGACTTCGTCAGCGCCGAGGCGCTCACCGCGCTCATGGACTTCGCCTACACAGCCACGCTCACCGTCAGCACGGCCAACGTGGGTGACATCCTCAGCGCCGCCCGCCTGCTGGAGATCCCCGCCGTGAGCCACGTGTGCGCCGACCTCCTGGACCGGCAGATCCTGGCGGCCGACGCGGGCGCCGACGCCGGGCAGCTGGACCTTGTAGATCAAATTGATCAGCGCAACCTCCTCCGTGCCAAGGAGTACCTCGAGTTCTTCCAGAGCAACCCCATGAACAGCCTGCCCCCCGCCGCCGCCGCCGCCGCCACCAGCTTCCCATGGTCTGCCTTTGGGGCGTCTGACGATGACCTGGATGCCGCCAAGGAGGCCGTGGCCGCCGCGGTGGCCGCGGTGGCCGCGGGCGACTGCAACGGGCTAGACTTCTATGGGCCGGGCCCCCCTGCCGAGCGGCCCCCGACGGCGGACGGGGACGAGGGAGACAGCAACCCGGGTCTGTGGCCGGAGCGGGATGAGGATGCGCCCACCGGGGGTCTCTTTCCGCCACCCGCGGCCCCGCCAGCCGCCACGCAGAATGGCCACTACGGCCGGGGCGGAGAGGAGGAGGCCGCCTCGCTGTCGGAGGCGGCCCCCGAGCCGGGCGACTCCCCGGGCTTCCTGTCGGGAGCGGCCGAGGGCGAGGACGGGGACGGCCCCGACGTGGACGGGCTGGCGGCCAGCACTCTGCTGCAGCAGATGATGTCGTCGGTGGGCCGGGCGGGGACCGCGGCTGGGGACAGCGACGAGGAGTCGCGGGCCGACGACAAGGGTGTCATGGACTACTACCTGAAGTACTTCAGCAACGCCCACGACGGCGACGTCTACCCAGCCTGGTCGCAGAAGGTGGAGAAGAAGATCCGAGCCAAGGCCTTCCAGAAGTGCCCCATCTGCGAGAAGGTCATCCAGGGCGCCGGCAAGCTGCCGCGACACATCCGCACCCACACGGGCGAGAAGCCCTACGAGTGCAACATCTGCAAGGTCCGCTTCACCAGGTGAGCTGCCCGCGCCGCGGAGGGAGGCGCGTCCGCACTCTGCCCGGCACCTGCTGCTCACGGGCCCTCCCCGCCTCTCCCTCTGCACCGCACACCCATGCACACACGCACACAGATGCACATGTCCACAGGCACACAGACATACACATACATGCACACAGAGATCCACATACATACACACGCACACAGACACACATGCACAAACATATACAGGCACACACGCACATGCACACACAGGCACATGCACACACCCGCAGGCACGCACACGCACATGCACACACACAGGCACACACAGACGCACATGCACGAACACATACACAGCCACACAGATGTGGGCACACACACAGGCACACAGATGCACATGCACAAACAGGCACACACGCACACAGATGCACAGGCACAGATGCAGGCACACACTCATGCACACACATAGTCAGACACATGCACGCACACATACACAGGCACACGCACATGCATACACATACAGGCACGCACACACATGCACACAGATGCACACGTGCACAGATGAACACGCACATGCATGCAGACAATGTACCCACGGGCACATGTATGTGTACACACACACAGACACACCCCACCTCAGGCCCAAAGCTGCTGCGTCCCTGGCCGGTATGCCTGTTAAGAACAGCCTAGACCAGCCCCTGCCCTCGTGTGTGGACATCCTGGTGGGTGACGGTGCAGGCCAGGCATAAGGTGACAGCTGTGTCGAATGCGAAGCGTGCGTGTCAGGGCTGAAGTGCGGGAGGCGGGCGGGAAGGCACAGTCGCTCTTCTGCCCTAGAGGGCTGGTTCTTCTCTTCTGCGTGTTTCGATTTTTTTCTGTTTTTGCTTTGGGAGAGGGTGACAGGTGCTCAGGCTTAGGGAGGGAGAGCCCAGGCTGTTGAGTTTCCTATGAGCCCGGTCATTGGCTTTATCAGCCAGCATTTCTGAAACATCTTCTGGTGCCAGGCCCTGTTGTAGGTGCCGGGGACAGGCTTGCTGGTCCTGAAGGATGCGGGAAGGAGATGCAGGAACGGGCGTTCCAGGCAGAGGGAACAGCCAGTGCAAGAGGCCCTGAGGCCAGCTCAGCTTGAGAGATCACTGTGTCCCCGTGGGAGCCTTGGGGCCTGGTCCCTGAACAGCAGGAGTTCAAGGCCGCGCCGGCGCAGTGTCGGATTTGGTCTTAGGAGTCCAGAGGTGGCTGGCCGGGCGTCGTAGATCCAGGGCAGGCTGCAGCGGTGGGGGCAGGGGGCTGGCAGGCAGGGACCTGGCCAGGCTGGGTGACTCAGCACCACCCCCTGCCCCTCTACCGCCCTGGGGTTCCCCCAGCCATGCCCACCAGGGCCGAAGAAAGAGGCCATTGTCCCAGCTTCCCGGCCCCGCCCCGTGGGGACAGGAACTAGAACTGACCCCCTCCCCAGCTCCCCCCACCCAGCACCCCGGACCCCTCCCCAGCAGGCCAGGAGAGGAGGGTGCGGCCTGGACTCCGGCGCCCAGGAGTGCCAGGCAGGGGGCAAAGGTCGATGACTGGGAGGCGGGCATTGTAGCTGATGGTTGCCCCTCCTTGGTGAGATTGGGGTACTGCAGATCTTGGGGGTCTCCTCTTCCTCCAGGCAGGGGTCCTGAGGTCACTGTGGGTTCATCTCTGAGCTCAGGAAGAGCAGCTTGGTGGGTACAGAGAGCCGGGGTCTGCAGAGAAGACCAGGCTGAGCTAGATGCTGCCCCTACCACTCCACCTCCCTGGCACAGTTTCATTCTGACTCGGGCATCGTGGAGTGCACCCTACTCGACCCCAGGGCTGATCTCGTCAGCCAGGGAAACTGAGGCTGAGAGAGGGACACTCGAAAGCTCTTCCTCCCACCCCAAGGCATACCCACCTGCTTCCTCTTTTCCTCACTCTGAGCCTCAGTCCCCACTCTCCAGGGCACCAGCACCCCCCCACACACACACAAAAGCCTGGGAGCCCGAGGCCCCTCTGAGTCACAGCAGGGCGTTGAGTAAGCAGGGCCTGTGGTGGCCGGGGCTATAATTACCCAGGCTGGGGCTCAGGGTGATGAAACTAGGGATACCTCCGCCCCCACCCCGCCTCTTCGTGGCTACTGGCCGGCTGTGCAGCCCTAGGCAAGGCACTTCCTCCCTCTGGGCCTCCCAGGCTCATCTGGGGAGTCTCTGCACAGTTCTAGAAAAACCTTGTGGCTGCCATCCCCTCTGTGACCCTGGCCCTCTGCCAGATCTGGGCAGGACAGCCCGGAGACCTTGTCCATGGGCTTTGCAGGAGGTGATCGGTAGACACCAGAGGCCTGGAGGCGGTTGACAGAGCTGGTCAGGCCAGGGTTCTGTTAGCAAGTCACCATGTTCTGTTGGCTTCAGTGGGGCTGCAGGGCTGGAGAGAAGAAGGTCAGGGTCTGGTTGCAAACAGCCAGGCCTTGATCCTCGGGGCAACAGAGAGCCAAGGAGGGGTTAAAGTTAGAGACACCAGTTCTGTAGCTAGCGCCAGAGGGAGGGACTTAGAGCTGGAGGAACCCAGAGGGGAGCCAGGTCTTTGGGAATTAGGAAAAGTAGAGGGCATTCAAGGTAGGGCTTTGCAGGATGCATAGGAGTTTGCCAGTCCCCACACTGAAAAAGCCTTCAGTCTGTTGAGTGTGAGAAGGAAGAAACCCAAAGTGGCTCAGATGTGGGGCACAATAGGCAGCAGCAAGGAGCAGGTCAGATTCTAGCCCGGGCTCCTGAGACCCAGGGCTCCCTCCTGCCCTCCAGATCCCAGAAGCAGTCTACTTTATCACTGTGGACGGGCATCATGCAATGGATATAGGCAAGACACCGCTACATTTTCTTTTTCTTTTTCTTTCTTTTGAGACAAAGTCTTTCTCTGTTGTCCAGGCTGGAGTGCAGTGGCACGATCTCAGCTCGCTACAACCTCCGCCTCCCAGGTTCAAGCAATTCTCCTGCCTCAACCTCCCAAGTAGCTGGGATTATAGGCATGCCACCACCGAGCCTGGCAAATTTTTGTACTTTTAGTAGAGACTGGATTTACAACATTAGCCAGGCTGGTCACAAACTCCTGACCTCAGATGATTTGCCCACCTCAGCCTCCCAAAGTGCTAGGGTTACAGGTGTGAGCCCCTGTGCCTGGCCAGCAAGCCACCTAAGTATTTTTACATTTTCTGACACCCCGTTAAAAAAAGTGAAAGGAAATTGGTGAAAGTGACTTGCAAGAAACATATTCTACCCAACCCAGTGGATGCATTTCTCTGTGGAGTCAATATGCATAATCCTCAGTGAGCTATTTTTTTATTTTATTTATTTTTATTTTTTTTGAGACGGAGTCTTGCTCTGTCACCCAGGCTGGAGTGCAGTGGAGAGATACCGGCTCACTGCAACCTCCTCCTGCTGGGTTCAAGTGATTCTCCTGCCTCAGCCTCCTGAGTAGCTGGGATTACAGGCGCCTATCACCACGCCCAGCTAATTTATATATATATATATATATATATATATATATTTTTTTTTTTTTTTTTTTTTTTGAGACGGAGTTTCGCTCTCGTTACCCAGGCTGGAATGCGATGGCGCGATCTCGGCTCACCACAACCTCCGCCTCCTGGGTTCAGGCAATTCTCCTGCCTCAGCCTCCTGAGTAGCTGGGACTACAGGCACGCGCCACCATGCCCAGCTGATTTTTTTGTATTTTTAGTAGAGACGGGGTTTCACCATGTTGACCAGGATGGTCTCGATCTCTTGACCTCGTGATCCACCCGCCTCGGCCTCCCAAAGTGCTGGGATTACAGGGGTGAGCCACCGTGCCCGACTGATTTTTTATATTTTTAGTAGAGACGGAGGTTTCACCATGTTGGCCAGGGTGGTCTCGAACTCCTGATCCACACGCCTCGGCCTCCCACAGTGCTGGGATTACAGGCATGAGCGCCCGGCCTCAGTGAGCTATTTTACATCACCTTTTGTGTATCAGGTTTTCAAGAGCTGGGGTGCCTTTTGCACTTCCAGCACACATCAGTTCCGACTGGCCACATTTCAAGGGCTCAGGAGCCACCTAGGTCACAGGCACCCCAGGGCTCATACAGTGACCGGCTTTTAGGCTAGATGGGCAGGGAGGGGCCTTCCAGTCACACTCAATCCCTGCTGTCTCAGGGCTCACGGTCCAATCAGGGAGACAAAAGAAAAACAAGGAAATTACAGAAACAAGAGAGATTGGCCGGGCACGGTGGCTCACTCCTGGTCATCCCAGCACTTTGGGAGGCCGAGGTGGGTGGATCACCTGAAGTCGGGAGTTCAAGACCAGCCTGACCAAAACGGTGAAGTCCTGTCTCTCCTAAAAATACAAAAATCAGGCCGGGCGTAGTGGCTCACGCCTGTAATGCAAGCACTTTGGAGGCCAAGGCAGGCGGATCACCTGAGGTTGGGAGTTCAAGACTAGCCTGACCAACAAGGTGAAACCCCGTCTTTAAAAAAAAAAAAATCAGCCAGGCGTGGTGGCAAGTACTTGTAGTTCCAGCATTTTGGGAGGCTGAGGCGGGTGGATCACCTCAGGTTAGGAGTTCGAGACCACCCTGGCCATCATGGGAAAACCCCATCTCTCCTAAAAATATAAAAATCAGTTGGGCGTGGTGGCGGGTGCCTGTAGTCCCAGCTACTCAGGAGGCTGAGGCAGGAGAATCTCTTAATCTCTTTTTTTTTTTTTTAAGCCAGTCAAATTTAGCAGTAAGGGGTTGTATACCAACTTTAGTGATACTAATGTTAATAAGTTCTGATAATCCACTACCATCGGACCAGCCTCTCTTAATCTCTTGAACCCCGGAGATGGAGGTTGCAGGGAGCCGAGATCACGATGCTGTACTCCAGCCTGAGCAATAGAGCGAGACTCAGTCTCAAAAAAAAAAAAAAAAAAAAGAGTCAGACGGTGATGGCACAAGGATGGAGATAGGGCTAGGAGAAGAGGTGACATTTGAGCCCAGATTTCACTGTGAAGATCCAGTAGGCAAAAAGAAAGCGCCTTGGACAGTGGGAATAGCACGTGCAAAGGGCCCAGAGTAGCTCGAGCTTTGCAGGTCAGGGTGGATCCCAGATGGGGGAGCGAGGCTGAGTTGAGGGGAGAGGGGAAAGTGGGTGGGTCTGGGTGCTGTGGGGTGGGGACTCTGTTACTAGGGTGACCAACTGCCCCAGTTTGTCCCAGACAGAGGGGTTTCCCAGGATGCAGGGCTTTCAGTGCTAAAACCA
The DNA here is from genome assembly GCF_048565385.1 of Saimiri boliviensis. Lineage (NCBI taxonomy): Eukaryota > Metazoa > Chordata > Mammalia > Primates > Cebidae > Saimiri > Saimiri boliviensis. The sequence continues at coordinate 42,438,115 of NC_133462.1, forward strand.
GAACAGTTGGTCACCCTGTATGTCACCAAACACCCCGGCGACCGTCCGCCTCGAGAGGGCAGGGATGTTTGCCTGTCTTGTTCCCTGTGGTATTTTCAGCACCTGGAACAGGGCCTGGCCCTCAGCGGGAGCTCGGCAAACGTCCGTGGCGTGAATGAAGACACCGGGCACTGGCTGGCCTCGCCCCACCCTAGGGGTAGGGGCAGGATGAGGCAGCCAAAGCCCGCTGTCTACTTTTGCCGTAGGGAAGCCGGTTCAGGGCAGGTGCAGTGGATCACACCTGTAATACCAGAGCTTTGGGAGGCTGAGGCAAGAACATCGCTTGAGCTCAGGAGTTTGAGATTTGAGATTAGCCTGGGCAGCTTAGCTCAACCCCCATCTTCTAAAACTTACATACATATGTATGTATTGTTTAATAGCTATTTAATAGGGTGAGGCGGGCATGTGCTACTCTGGAGGATGAGCCCAGGAGTTTGAGGCTGCAGGGAGCCATGGTCATGTCACTGCCCTCCAGCCTGGGCAGCAAACCAGAGCCTGCCTCTTTTCTATTTTTTTTTTTTTTTTTTTTGGAGACAGTCTCATTCTGTTACCCAGGCTGGAGGGCAGCTGCATGACTGCATGATCTCAGCTCACTGCAACCTCCACCTCCCACGTAGCTGGGATTACAGGCACGCGCCACCATGCCTGGCAATTTTTTTTTTTTTTTTTTTTAGACAGAGTTTCGCTGTACTGCTGCAACCTCCGCCTCCCAGGTTCAAGCGATTCTCCTGCCTCAGCCTTCCTAGTGGCTGGAATTACAGGCGTCTGCCACCATGCCTGGCTAATTTTTGTTTTTGGTTTTGTTTTTGTTTTGAGACAGTCTCGCTCTGTTGCCCAGGCTGGAGTGCAGCAGCATGATCTTGGCTCACTGCACCCTCTGCCTCCCGGGTTCAAGCGATCCTCCTGCCTTAGCCCCACTAGTAGCTGGGATTACAGGCGCACTAGACCATGCTGGGCTAATTTTTTTTTTTTTTTTTTTTTTTTTTTTGAGACGGAGTTTCGCTCTTGTTACCCAGGCTGGAGTGCGATGGCGCGATCTTGGCTCGCCACAACCTCCGCCTCCTGGGTTCAGGCAATTCTCTTGCCTCAGCCTCCTGAGTAGCTGGGATTACAGGCACGCGCCACCATGCCCAGCTAATTTTTTGTATTTTTAGTAGAGACGGGGTTTCACCATGTTGACCAGGATGGTCTCGATCTCTTGACCTCATGATCCACCCGCCTCGGCCTCCCAAAGTGCTGGGATTACAGGCGTGAGCCACCGCGCCCAGCCCAATTTTTTGTATTTTTTAGAAGAGTCGGGGTTTTGCCATTTTGGCCAGGCTGGTTCCAAACTCCTGATCTCAGGTGATCTACCTGCCTGGGCCTTTGAAAGCACTGGGATTACAGGCTTGAGCCGTGGCACCTGGCCTAGACCTTTCTGTTAAAAAGTTGAAAAAGGTCAAAAGCCACTACCCAGGTGGCTCACGCCTGTAATCCAAACACTTTCGAGGCCAAGGCGGGCGGATCACCTGAGGTCGGAAGTTCAAGACTAGCCTGACCAACATGGTGAAACCCCGCCTTTAAAAAAAAAAAAAAAAATGAATGAATAAATAAAAGTTGAAAAAGGAAAGGAGACAGGGTTCAGAGAGGGTTAGCGTTTTCCCAAGGCCACACAGCACGCAGCCCATCTTCAGATGCTCAGAATGCGAAGTCCCACCGTTTGTCGGGGGACCCTGCCCGTCGGGGAGGCCGGAGCCTCTGGCGCACATCCGTGTCCCTCTGGGGTGGTCCGGTGTGGGGGGGTGGCGTGGGGCCTGCCGCGTCCGTGAGGGTCCCTGGGCGGGGGATGAGAGGGTCCCCGGCCCCGCTGACCGTGCCCGCCCCGTGCCCCGTCCACAGGCAGGACAAGCTGAAGGTGCATATGCGGAAGCACACGGGCGAGAAGCCCTACCTGTGCCAGCAGTGCGGCGCCGCCTTCGCGCACAACTACGACCTGAAGAACCACATGCGCGTGCACACGGGCCTGCGCCCCTACCAGTGCGACAGCTGCTGCAAGACCTTCGTCCGCTCCGACCACCTGCACAGACACCTCAAGAAAGACGGCTGCAACGGCGTCCCCTCGCGCCGCGGCCGCAAGCCCCGCGTCCGGGGCGGGGGGCCCGACCCCAGCCCGGGGGCCACCGCCACCCCCGGCGCCCCCGCCCAGCCCGGCTCCCCCGACGCCCGGCGCAACGGCCAGGAGAAGCACTTTAAGGACGAGGACGAGGACGAGGACGTGGCCAGCCCCGACGGCTTGGGCCGGTTGAATGTAGCGGGCGCCGGCGGAGGAGGTGACAGCGGCGGTGGGCCCGGGGCGGCCACCGACGGTAACTTCACAGCCGGACTCGTCTAAAAACCAAAAAGAGAAAACAGAAACCCGAGAGAGAGAGAGAGACAGAGAGAGAGAAAAAAATCACCCACCACCCCCCCAAAAACACAAAAAAAGAAAATCTATCTATATACAGATATCTATATCTATATATATATACAGATATATATATATGACGCGTCACAGAATCTAGGGTAGCGCTTTCTCAGATTTCCCTCTTTTCTGACGTTTTTCCTCCCTCGACAGGGGCCCCGGCCCTCCCTGGCTCCCCTGCCCCCCACCCCCACACCCCATCGCTGGGTTTCGGGGCTTGGTTTGGGGTTTTTTTGTGGGACACAAGGAATCCGAGACCCCACACAGCCCCCTGGGCACCCGGCATGGGGCCCGGGGCCGATCTCAGGCCCTGGGTCGGGGTGAGGGTGGATGGGGGGAGCTTGGGGGAGGATGGGGTGGGCTTTTAATTTCCTCCCCTCGCTGGTTTCTATGAGTCTTTCAGACAAGACCTTAAATGATTTCTGTCTGCTCTGAGCAGACGTTAAAATGGGCCCCGCCCCCCGCCCCGCACCCTCCTTCCTCAGGGCACTTACTAAGGGAGGGGTCTCCCTCTCCATCTCCCCGACGGCCTCCCCACCTCCACCCCTGCCTGCGGCCCCTCTCCCCCACCCCCTGCATCTCCTGGCCACGAGACACAAACCTATTTATTTCCAGGCCTGGAGAAAGGAGATCGGACTGGGGTTCCCGGGGGGGCACCAGGATGGCTCCCGGGAGGGCCTCCCGCCGCCTCCCTTCACGGCACTTACAACTGGCGGGACCCCCATGGACCACCCCTCAGGGCGCCCCCCACCCCCGTCCGGTCCACCTAGACCCCCATGTTTGGAGATTCAAAACTTCTGTCTTGGTCCTCTCCCCCGAGCCCCCTCTCCCAAGTTTTTAAAGCACTTTTTAGATTTTTTTTTTCTCTTTCCTCCTTCAAAACAAAATTTATATATAGATTATATATATATATATAAATAATATACTTTTCCTCAGAGGAGCAGGCAAAGTGTGGGGTAAACAGAGTCATGATCAGAGGAACCCCAGGGTCTGGTGATGGCAGGGACGGGGAGAGAGAGAAAATCCACAAATTCCGATGTCACAAAAGCAATAAAACAACCTAGAAAAAAGAAAAAAAAAAAAAAAAAGATTTTACAAAATGAAAGGAAGGGAAAAAAAGGTAACCAACCACATTAGAAGTCTCGGCACTTTGTAATGGAACGGGTACTACACTTTATCTTAATTCTTAATTTAAAAACATGTTTACAAGTTACAACCAACTTCTATGAAAAGTTGAAAAGACAAAAAAAAAAAAAAAGAGCGAGAGAGAGAGAGCGAGAGAGAGAGCGAGAGCAGAAATTCCTAAAAGTCGATTTATTTTTGTATAAAATAATAAAAAAAAAAACCCACCACAAACGTAGAATCCACTTCTGTTCCCCAAAAATCGAGAAGGGGGGTTCAGGAGGAAGCCATTGCAGGGGCCCTGGGAGGCGCCCCGAGGTGTTTGTGCTACACCCCTGGACGCCAGCCTCGAAGGCAGGACTAAGGGGTGTCTGTGCTGTGTCCCCCGCCCCGCTTTCTGTCCCCTTTTTTGGTTCTGACGTGTACAGGTCTTAGCGCCCACTAGACATACAAAGGGCCGTCTCTGTCCTTGGGGTCTCCCTCCTCCTCCCTAGCTCAGGGATGGGCCTTCCAGCTGGAGAACCCCAATTGCTGCCCCGCACCCCCAATACCCCAATCCTCCCGCATGGCCACCCAGGAGCTGGACCTTGGACACGCCTGCCCTGTTGAGGTGGGTGACAGGGGCCCCCCATCTCCAGGGCCTTAGAACCACCGCCCCCCCTTCCCGCCCCAGGCACCCCTCTTTTTACTCAAAGGCACTGACTGTAATCCAGGGGGCTGGGACCTGCCTCCCCCCAACCTCTGGCTTCCACAAGGCCCGGCGTTGACCGAGCCACAGGCCACGGACAGGGGCCGGGGTTGGGGAGACAATGTCGCCAGATGCCAGGATGCCCTCACCCCTTTTGCATATGCAATGCCTAGCATGGGACCCCGAAAATAGACGCTCTGCTGCACTGACACTTCCTTGTCAATGCCCAACCAAGGGGGGTGTCTCCCTGCCCCTGCCCCCCCATGCCCCCTTCTCTGTGACACACGTCTTCTCGTCTCTTTTTCTTTCATTTTTAAAGGGAAGCTTTTAAAGAAGGCAATTTCCACATTGTTTCTACAAGATGGTTTTGGTTCCCCTCCCACCCCTCCTTAAGCCTGTCAGCCCCCTCCAATGTCTCAGGATCCCCCCTCTCCCCTGGGGCTGGGTGATGGCACCCCGGCTGCATTCACACCCCAGTGGTACAGGGCGAGCTGTTCTGAAGAGAAAACCATCTGTGGTGGCTTGGGCACCCAGGCCAGGGACACCCCCTGCTCCAGCTCCTAGAGCAGCCCCCTGAGGGGTGAGCCCTCTTTCCACTTGCCCCTCTCCACGCACCCCCTCGCAATAAAACCAACTCCAAAATCACAGCTGTCGTCCTGGCCAGTGGGGGCGACCGGACTTGGGGGGTGGAGCCCTCTGGGACTTCCGTAGGAACCAGGGCTGCTGCCCACCGAGACACTCACACAGACCTCCTTGGGGATTGCACTAACCCCTCGTTCCCAGCTCCGCACTCAGCTTCGCCTGTCCCGCCCGCCCACTTTGCCTTAACTGCCCGCCCGTCCTGGGGGCCACAGCCTCTGCATGGGCCCAGAGCCGGGACCCCCCAGCCCAGCCCCATCCTCCCCAGACTCCGCGCAATCACATACTGTATATAGACGTGGATCGATTTTATTTTTATTCTTTAAATTAAGGTCGTGATAAAGTGTTGCCAAAGATACCTGCTGAATTCTCGCGTTTCAGGAAACAAAAAGTGATATTTGAGGAGGGTCGTGTGACTCCGTGAGAGAGGACACAGCTAAAAGCTTTTTTGTTTGGTTGTTTGGGGTTTATTTTGTGTTTTCTTTTTTTGGGGTGTTTTTTTTTTTTTTTTTTAAACTGCCTGGTACAAAAAAAAAAAAAGAAAAAAAAAAAAACCAATGCGAAATTGTGGCTTCCATTCTCGTGGACGGGTGTGTGCGTGTGTGAAAGAGAGCGGGAGCGAGGTCCAGGCTTCGGGGGGCTTCAGGCGGGGGCGCCCGGGGGGCCAGGGAGGTGGCCAGGCCGGAGCCCCCGTCTGCAGCATCCCCGCCAGCCTGCCGGGCACAGGGGAGAGAGAGAAGCATCCTTGCTACCAGCTGTTGCTGTTCCCTGCCTCGGTCCCACCGACGCCACCCCGCCTTTTGAGATTAAGGAAAAAAAAAAAAAAAAAAAAAAGGCAAAAAAATTTTTAAAAATGAAAAAAAAAAAAATTATAAACCAGTGAATGTAAAATGCCGGACCAGGTCCAGCCTGGCACGGGTGTGGGCCTGTGGCAAGCCAGGCTTGAGCGGGCAATACCAAAGTCTGCCCCTGCCTTGGGTGGTCCGCTCAGGAGACCCCCCCCACCATTGTGGTCATGGGAGCCCTGTCACCTTTTGTCCATAGCTGTCTTTTTGCTTCCTTCCGGGGGGGGGGTCCCCAGCCTCTCTTGGGTCTTCCCCTGGAAGTCGGGGACTGCGAGGAACATGGCGGAGGGGGTCTTGGCACGATTCAGACCCCGGGGCTGTGGCAGGAGCAGCCACCTTACACTCGGTGGCACTGTGGCAGGGGTCGTAGGGTGCCCCCCTCCCCAAATGGGGACAGTCCAGGCAGCTGGCGAGACAGAGAGAATGAAATGAAAAACAGAAAAAATAAAAATAAAAAAACCCACAAAAAAAAGCAAAAATCCTATTTTTTGAGAAAGAAAGATATTTATATTTGCAGTTTTATTTTAAGAAGTTATTTAAGTTGAAGCAGCCTTCCCGGAGGTGGGTGGGGGGTGGCTGGCACAGGACGGGTCAGGGGCCTGGAAGCTGGGGGGCCCCCAGGAGCTACAACCTCAGAATTCAGGCTAGTTTGCATTAAATACATAGATTTACAAGGGTGGGTGGGGCGGGGGGGGGACTGGGGCCAGGAGGTGGAGGGGGCCGGGGCGACCCCCAATCCCTTGCCGGGGCTGCCTGGAGGCTGTGGACGGGGGTCCGATGCCCAGGTCCAACCCCCCCGCCCCTCCCCAGGCCCAGAATCCAGGTGCCTTGGACTTTGCGGGGGCCAGGACTGGTGAATGGGGGGCGGGATGGCGCCTTCAGGGTACAGAGCACAGACAGACATTCCAGAGACTGTATTTGAGAGTCTTTATAAAGTGTGGGAGATTTAAAAAAAAAAAAAAATCTGATAAAAATGCACTTTTGGGGAGTGGGGAGGGAGAAGCTTTAAAGTAATTTAAAAAATACAAACAAAAACACAAAAGATGAAAAAGCAGAAAAAAATTCATTTTTCTTGTACATAAAAAAAACCACTAAACGCAGCCTGTTACGACCGCTGCTGCCTCGGTTGCCTCATTTGATGTTCTGTGTTTTGTTGGGGGGAGGGTGGGGAGCGGGGGTGGAGGGCTTGGGGGGGGTCCCCTTTTTCCTCTTTTGGCCCTGAAGAGACTGGATGGGTTGAGCCCCTGGTCCACACCACACCTATGGACCCAGGGTGACTTGACCTTGGGTCTCAAGGAGAGAAACGCCAGGTCCCTGACCCTTCCCACCCAGCCTTGGAAGCCAGGTCTGTCCCATGGGGGGAGGCAGGCCGTGGACAGTGACCCAGCGTGAGGGGTGGGGGCTGAGTATCCAAGGAGGTCCCAGGCCCGGAGGCCCCTGCGAGGAAGGTGACCCACAGCCCCTCACGTGGGCAGGCAGCTGGCACAGGATAAGGCCAGAGGGGCAGCAGGGAGAACCGGCTAGGCAGGGTGTTGGCAGAATCCAGGGGTGGGTCTTAGGTACCCCTGGTTCCAGGCTATCCCAAGGCCCCAGGTGGGGTAGACCCACCTGGGGGCCATCAGACTCTGCTAGGGCCTCAGAGGACCCCAGCGTGCTGCCCCATGCCAGGCCCCTGGGCCATGAGCCAGGATCTGGAGCTGGAAGTCTCAGCTAGCTGCAGCCACTACCTCTGGGTGGGATCCCTGAGGGATAGCCTCCTCCTCTCGCCTGTCCTCCAAGCAGACTCAGCCCAAGTCCAAGGAATCTGTCTGGGCCAGCAAGGGTGGGAATGGGGCCGGCCCCAAGGGGTGAATGAGGCAGATGTGGCTGCACTGAGCCGGGCACTGGATCCACTCAGAGCCGCAGCTCCTCTTCTGTGGATTGGGCCCTTCCTAGTAGCCACAGAAAGTCAACATAGCCTCGCCCAGCCCTCACCAGGAAGCACCACAAAGGCCACACCACAGAGTCTGAGGGTCACTGGGTCTTTGTGTGGACCCCAAGTCAAAGCCCCGTACCTATGTGATGCCACCCATGAACCTGCTGCAGCCAGGATTTGAGCCCAGGTCCCCAACGTGAGCTGGGGCAGGGTGGGAGGGTCATCGGTCCTACAGCCAGACCCTGTCCTAAGCCCCCTGCCTCCTAGGCCCTCAGGGCACACAGGCCTCTGCTCAGAGGTCCTGCAGCCTCAGGAAGCTGAAGGAGAACCGTCAGGACCACCAGTCGGGGGTAGGTGCTTCTTAACCTCTCTGCTTTAGACAAGGCTTGGTGCAGTGGCTCCTGCCTGTAATCCCAGCACTTTGGGAGGCTGAGGAAGGAAGATTGTTTGAGCCCAGGAGGTTGAGGCTGCACTGAGCTATGACTGCACCACTGCACTCCAGCCTGGATGACAGAGTGAGACCCTGTCTCAAAAATTAAAAAAACAAAACAAAAAACCAGTAACTCACATACCATAAAATTTCCCTTCAAGGCTGGGCACGGTGGCTCACACTTGTAATCCCGGCACTTTGGGAGGCTGAGGCCAGTGGATCAAGAGATCAGGAGATCCAGACCATCCTGGCCAACATGGTGAAACCCTGTCTCTACTAAAAATCCAAAAATTAGCTGTGTGTGGTAGCACGTGCCTGTAATCCCAGCTATTCAGGAGGCTGAGGCAGGAGAATCGGCTTGAACCCGGGAGGCAGATGTTGCAGTGAGCCGAGATCAAACCACTTCAGCCTGGACAACAGAGCGAGAATCGATCTCAAAAAAAAAAAAAAAAAAAAAAAAAAAAAAAAAAAAATCCCTTAAAAAAATTATTCATCCAAGAAATAAAAAAAATAAAAAAAAAAATTATTCATCCATCACCACTAATTCTGGAACATTCTATCAGCCCAAAGGATGCCCCATAACCATTCGTGATCACGTCCCATCCCCTTCTCCACCCTCTGGCACCCCTGAATCCCCTTCCTGTCTCTGTGATTGGCTTGTCCGGGACATTTCATAGAAATGGGATCACATGCTGAGTGGCCTTTGGCGTGTGGCGTCCTCAGGGTTCGTCCGCGCTAGGTTCTGTGTCAGGGTCTCGCTTCTTTCCATGGCTGTCATACTGCAGTGTGGATGGCCACACTGCGCTGATACACCGCCAGGGTGACAGACACGGGTCATTTCCACGTTTGGCTGCTGTGCATATCTGTAAACACTTCGCTTTTTTGTTGTTTTTTTGAGACAGAGTCTTGCTCTGTTGCTCAGGCTGGAGTGCAGTGGCACAGTCTTCTCACGGCAACCTCTGCCTCCCGGGTTCAAGCCATTCCCCTGCCTCAGCCTCCTGAGTAGCTGGGACCACAGGTGTCTGCCATCATGCCCGGCTAATTTTTTGTGTTTTTAGTAGAGAGAGGTTTCACCACGGCCAGGATGGTCTTGATCTCCTGATCTCATGATCCACCCGCCTTGGCCTCCCAAAGTGCTCGGATTACAGGTGTGAGTCACCGAGCCTGGCCCTCTGAACATGTTTCTATCTGGACGGATGTGTTCAAGTGCCTTGGGGACATGCCTAGGGGTGGCACTGCAGGTCCCACGCTAACTCCACATTTAGCCTTTTGAGCAACGGCCCAACTCTTTCCAAGGGGCTGCACCATGTTATCTGCCCTGACCCTCGCTGCTGTCTTTGATGCTAGCCGTCCTGGTGGGGGTGACAACTATCTCACTGTGGATTTGACTCTCACATCCCTAACAGCTCTTCATGTGCTGTTTTTTTTTTTTTTTTTTTTTTTGAGACAGTAACATTCTGTCGCCCAGGCTGGAGTGCAATGGCTTGGTATCAGCTCACTGCAACTTCCACCTCCCTAGTTGCAGCAATTCTGCCTTAGCCTCCCTAGTAGCTGGGACTACACACATCCACCGCCACGCCCGGTTACTTTTTTGTATTTTTAGTAGAGGTGGGCCAGAATGGTCTTGATCTTCAAACCTCAGCCCACCTCGGCCTCTCAAAGTGCTGGGATCACAGGTGTGAGCCACCAGGCTGAGCCCTTTTTTTCCTTACGAAAGCAAAACACTTATCTTCTTTGCCACCCCAGAGAGACATGGATGATCTTGGGACCTGAATTCTGTGTCTGGCCCAAGCCCCCGCTCAGTCTCCCAGTCTCCCCTGCTGGGTGAAACTGATCTCATTCAGGCCAGGCGCGGTGGCTCCTGTCATCCCAGCACTTTGGGAGACTGAGGCAGGAGGATCACTTGAGAACAGACCCCGAACCCCATCTCTATAATAAAAATCTGCCTCATTTGACCAGGTGCGGTACCTTTTGACTTCCGGAGCTCAGGCAATGACCAGGAGTTTCTGTCCGTTCCCCACCTGCCCCCCACTACAAGGCACACAAGAGACACAGGGCACAGAGAAGAGGACGCCTGGGTGGCTTCACCTTGACCTTTTTTATTTCCATTTTTTAAAAACAATTAAATTAGAATACAAATATTAGAAAACAGCGGCCTTCAGCTGCCCGAGCGGGCGGGAGGGGCCGGGCTGCGCAGAGGGCTGCGGGCTCTGCAGCGAGACTGAGCTGCCCTGGGCCAGATGCACGTCCCTTTCTTTAGACCTGAAATGATATTGCTTCCTGACTAGGAGTTCTGTTTATACAAAGGAAAATTCTGGGCTGGGGAAGACAAAAGCAAAACAGACCGCAAGGAGCGGTGTTGGAGAACCAGGTGAGGCTGGCGCTCCGCCTGCGCCCCGGTCTCCTGGAGGGGCGAGGGGGACGCCCAGCTACAGGCTCCGGGAGGCAGAGCCCCCGAAGCCCCCCCTCTGGTTGGACCCTGAGGCCAAGGGCATGGGTGGGGCCTGTGAGGGGCCGGGATCCCCTGGGGGCGGGAGGGAGGCCCCGTCTGGTCTGGTCCTGCTGGAAGAGCGAGGCTCCCGGGGGACAGGGCGCCAGGCCAGCCTCGTACCCGTCGGAAAACCCAAGAGCAAAAAGAAGGGAGAGGAATCTACCCAAACCGAGAGCCAGGGCGGCCGGAGTCCCCGCTGCCCCTTGGGAAGCCACCGCCCCCCGTCCCTCGAGGACCAGGGTGTGGTGGTGGTGGCGGCGGCAGCTGTGGACATCTGTGGACATCTGTGCTGTTCCGTAGGGAAGTTAACCTGAATTGGAGTTACCGAGGTAGCTGGCTAGAAAACTGAGACCCCCCCACGCCACACGGTGCCGCATTCTGGCCCCCGCCTTCCCCGGGGGTTCCTGGCCACGCGCCGGGTCTTCAAAATACCAAATTATTGCACTTTCAAAAAATACAACACATCTGTGGCTAAACCCTCCCCAGCCCCCCACCGTGCCCTCAACCTGCCCGCCCTCCCCCCACCCTACCCCTCCCTGCCCCAAACCAATCCATGGCTTCTTGGCTAAAACGCTCGCTGCTAGGAGCGTGAGGGTCTCTGGGCGAGGCCGCGTTTGCAGAGAAAAAGCAAAGGAAGAGACAAACGTCAAAGTGGTTGCCAGAGAGGGGCTGTGCCCCACCGCCCGCCGCCAGGTCCCTGCGCCCTGGCTGGAATGGTCATGGGAAGAGGGCGGCGGGCAGCAGGGCATCCTGAGGGGAGGGTGCGGGGTGGCATCCTGGTCCCTCCCGCCCACCACCCCTGCCCGGCTTGGACTCCAGCCGGGGAGGTGGCCGTGTGGGTGGCCGGCCTTGTTTTTAAGAGTTTGACTTTTTTGTTTCATTTTTCTTTTTTGTATCTTTTTTTTTTTTTTTTTTTTTTTGTCATTTTACTTTTTTTTAATCCCCCGACAGGAGAGTCCAGAGGTACAGGTGCCAGGAGCCAGGCAAAGGGGTGGAAAAACAAAACGAACGACAATAAAAAGAAAATAAAAAGGTCACTCCTCCATCTGCGCCCGAGGCCGGCCCGCGCCCCTCTTTGTGGTGAGCACCAGGAAAGTCGAGTGTCCGGCCGGGGTCAGCAGGCTGGCACCAGGCCCTTCTGGAAGGGGCAGCGGCGCTTAGGCCGGGGGCCCTCCTCATCCTCGTCCTCATCCTCCTCCTCCTCCTCCTCCTCATCCTCTGAGGACGATGAGCTGTCCAGCGTGAGGTCCACCACGTCTGCGCCTGGCTTCCCATTCTCCACACTGCCCGCCGAGCCGCTGCCACCCGTGCTGCCCAGGGCACCACTCCCGTTGACGCTGGGGGCGGGCAGGAGCCCATTGGCATCTGAGGGGCCTGCAGGCGACAGGCACAGGGCGCAGGTACTTAGGACGCAGCCACTGACAAATAGGGAAACTAAGGCGGCCTGGCTGGGGACCGCGAGGTCAGTGGCGGTGCAGTACTCACCCAGGACGAGGATGGTGCCCTGCGGGCTGCAGCTGCGCTCCTTCTCAGCGCGGATCGGGCACCATGAGCCGTCTACCAGGTATTCGATCTCGTCGGCGTCCTCACACTCGCTCAGGATCTTCGAGAGGAGGCTGAAGCGAGGCAGAGAAGCTGAGCCCTGGGCTGGGGGCGCCCTGCGCACCCGCTCCGCAGCCCACCATCCCCTCCGAATGCAGCCGGCCGCTGCCCACTTCTCTGTGCCCGAGCGGCTTTACCACCCCGAGGAGGGAGACCCAGGAGTGCTGCCTCCCCTCCCTGCCACGGCCCCTGCAGCTGCTGAGCCCTGGGCAGGTCTCCAGGTACACACACGCATATGTAGACTGCATGGCCATGAGCGCGTGTGAGCGTATATGCATGCACATCTGAATGTATGCATGTGCAGATGTGCACACTCGTGTATGTGGACTATACCAATGTGGGCACACGCTGTGTTAATGTAGACACGTGTGCATGTGAAGGCGCAGACTGCAGACATGTGTGCGCATGTGGTGTGTGCGCGCATGTGCGAGCATGTGCGAGCATGTGTGAGCCTGTGGGTGTGCGCACGCTCATGCCTTCCCATTGCACTGTGTGCCAGCAGACAAGGAAACAGCCTCGGGGGGAAGGTGTGGGCTGCTCAAAGACCCTGCAGACGCTGTGAGGGTAGCACTGGGAGCAGAGTGGGGGCCCCCCCCATGCCCATCCCAGCCACAGCCTCTCCAGAGCACCCATCCCACCCAGTGTCCGGCCTTCTTACTCAAGAGTCCTACCAGCCCCATTTCACAAATGTGCAAACAGAGGCCCAGGAAAGGGATGAGTCCCAAAGACCCAAGGTCAATCAGAGGCAGGCCCTGGTTCTGGGGCATCCTAACCAAAGGGCCTCGGTCTCCCCACCTGCAGAATGGGAGGGGTGCAGTGGCCAAAGGGGGGCGTCTGAATGGATGCCCCAGGTATAGGCAGTGCCGTATACCACAGAGCAGGCTGGCCTGTTGCTGTCAAGGCTGCAGCTGCTCCCATGTGCCTGCAGCAGCCCCGCTCGCATCACGCAGGAGACGAGGCGTCTTCCCGCTCTGGGCCACCCTCTGAGGCCTATGGGACTCCCCTCACCCAGGTCAGCCCCGCCTACCCTTCCTACCCTCACCCTTACCTTCACCCTCACCCTGGAGTGATGCTCAGAGCTCACTGTGCCAGGGCCATCCCAGGCATGGGCAAAGCTCTGCCTGCTTACTTCCTTACCTGTAAAACTCCTACTCAACCTCCAAAGCCCCATCCCGTAGCTTCCCTTCCCCCTCCCTGACAAGCACAGCAACAGGAGTGTTATGTCTGGCTCTGCTCCTCCATCCGCCCCGACCAGAGCAAGGCTCTCCGAAGGCAGGGTCTGGGAAATGACTGTTTTGGGGACCCTGGGTTCACCCAGCTCAGGGCCAGGGACAGACAGGTGACAGGGCTCATGGAATAATATATGAACCAAGGAGCCCTCATTCAGGAAGCCTCCCTGGCTGCACCGAGTACCCATGGGCTGCTGAGACCAAGGCCTACGTGGGACACAGCTGCCTGCCCCAGCCCTGCCAGCCCTGGAGCTGAGAGCCCAAGCCCAGCTCAGGGCCTGTGGGGGAAGGCGGGCACTGGCCGCACAGCTGTCAGGCTGGGAACAGAGAGGCCATTCAGGCAGCCCATGTGCCCGGGCCCCAGGGCCTCTCTCTCCACCCGAAACTGGCCTGCAGGGGGGTGACAACGCAACCCCCGAGGGGAGCAGACTCAGGCTAGGTTCCAGTCCCAGCCGGGCCAGCTGTGGGCCGGGGTAGCTCCAGCTGCTGGCTGCCTCCTCTAAGCCTATCTCTCCAACTGTAAGATGGGGAGGCTCGAAGGTCTGCCTCCCGGGACCTTTACTTGGAGACTAAATCTACAACCCCGGAGGTGGGCCAGTCCTGCCTTCACCTGCACGGTTGGCTGAGGCCATGCCCCTGGGGGCTGGGGGCTGGGGGCTGGGCCCCCTCCCCTGGGCGGGGCCTGCTCCCACCTATGAGGGCACCAGCTCATGCCGATGTGGCCTCACACCCTGCCAGCGGCTCTGGGGACGAGAGGGAGGCGTGGCTGACGCCAGCCAGCAAATTGGGCACCACAGACAACGGGGCTCAGTTTCTGGAAACTTAAGCCCTGGGCAGAGAGAGCCTCCCTCCAGGGAGAAAGGCTCTGTCCTCCTGTCCTGAGGCCTGGGGACCGCCTGGCTAGCTGTGACACCCAGGAAGGGGAGGTGTGGTGTGGTGTAGCCAGAGTGCTCGGGGAGCTGCCGCCTGCTCTGCCCTTTCTCTGAGGAGGTCACCCCCAACCAAGTCTGCCAAGTCACACTTCCTCGAGTGGAATGACGTGCGGAAGCCGTGCCTGGCTCAGCTTTTTGTGGCAAAAACCATACATACTCCTGGAACTCAGGGTCACACTTGCCCAAGGTCACGTGGGAGCGGGGATGGACCCGAGTCCACCTTCTGCAGCCTAAGTTACACACGCCTGGCGCCTGCACAGCTCTGACAAGTTCCATGGGGAAGAAATGGGTTCGTACCGCAGCCCCGGGGCTTCCGGAGCTCTAGGACCATGCGCCCTCACTGTTGGGTCTTGCTGGGGCATCACGAGGTCTGCAGGAAGCGGGGTGGAGCCAACACCTCCACGGCGTCTGGCTCTGGCCTCCCTCCCCCGGGCCCCAGGCCCCAGGCTCACCCATCGATGATGAGCTGGTCGTAGGGGGCTGGCTTGTCACACACCGGGCACATCCAGGTGGGCTTCTTCTCATTCATCTGCAGGTAGAAGACGGCGTCGAAGCACTGCAGGTGTGCGCAGGTCTCTGCCCGGCAGGGCACAGAGAGCCGCATCTTCACCAGCTGCGGGTGAGGGGCTGGGTGAGCAGGGCACCCCTGACTGCTGTGCCCGGCCGGTGCCCCTCACCCCCAACTCCATCCTGTGGCTCCTTCCAATAGCTCGTGTCTCAGGGACACAGAGGGGACCAAGACCAGCCTTGCCGCTCAGGCTCTCGGCCCAGCCGAGCCACCCCGGGACCGGGACCACCGTGGAGGAGGCCCGGCCACAACAGAGGCCCCGAGGAGGGTTGTGTGCCCCAACTCACCGGGCAGATGAGAGACACCCGCACCCCAGTGGTGGCAATCTCGCTGTCAGGATCCAGGCGAAGCTTCTCCTTGACTGTGAGGAGGAAACAAGAGGACACGGTCAGAGGGGAGGGAGCAGCGGGGCTCGGGACTGGGATTCGGGTCTCGCCAGCACTGACCTCCACCTCCCAGAACAGGTGCCCTGAGGACAAGCCCCGAGCTTTGCTGCTGGTTCAGAGCTACGAGGGATCAGGGAAGGCTGGGTGGCGACCACCATTAGATCTGGCCGCAGCCTGGGCAAATCACAGACACAGCCGAAGCCCCAACACGCAGATGAGGCCTCTCCCTGGCCCGCGTCAGCGTTCTATGACCCACGGCACTTTTCTGGAAAGTTTCATGCAACACAGCCACCTAGAGGATCATCGACGTGACTTAATCCTGTCACCAAAGCATCATCCCCAAGGCCACAGCCGGGAATAAGGCAGCAACCGCGCCATGAGATGGACCCTGGAACTCCTGACCATAAGCCAGGAAGCGGCTGCCACCCAGCCATGGGCACCGCCCCTGGGCACCCTGCACGCCCAGGAGGAGCATAGCTGCTTCTACAAAGGAAAAGACACGCCCACCTCTCGACAGGCTGCAGGCCACTGGCAGGAGGAACTCACGCAGGCACCTGGCTGCCCTCCTGACGCTTCTGGAATGCGGCCAAATTCCATCCCCGGGTAGCTCAGGAAGGAACTCCAGCCCTGGGCCCTTCGGGGCAGAGACCACACTGGCCCACAGCCCACAGGGCTTCTCTATCCACGACCTGGCCCTTAGCTGCTTGGTGGACCTGAGTTGCTTCCTCCAGGAAGCCACCTGCCCACCTGACTTGGGGTCCAGAGTGACAGTGCCAACCTGTCTCCCCACTGCCCTCAGCTGCCCTGACGTTTCTCTGCCTGGAACTGCCCCCACCACCCGCTGTTGGCCTGAAACACCATTTATCTCTGGCCGAATAGGAGCCACTTCCTCCTTCCTGACCCCTACCCAGCCCCCTGGCCCAACCTGCAGCCTGTGTGTGGACCAGTGGGCGCTTCTTCCTCCCATGGGGACGCGGCAGCAGCCACGTGCTGGCCGCCATGGTCTGCTCCTTCGCAGGGCCCCAGCAGCTCTCCTGCCTGAGCCAAGGCTGCCCCAGCCTTGGCCAAGTTTCCAGCCCTGGGTCCCAGCTCTGGCTACCAGATGCCCGGGAGGACCCTTGGGCCTGGTAAGGGGGCCCTGGGCAGCTAGGAGGGAATGCAGGTGCCCATCAGATTTCAAAGCAAGCTCTCCCTCCTCCGCGTATAGAAAGACGTGTGTGGCAAGAAGGGTTCAAGTGAAACAAAGGTGAGGACTTCCTGGGTGCAACAAGAGAGAACAAGGACAAGGAGGGACAAGGAGGCCGAGCCTGGGGCCGCAGGTGGGCAGCGCCTGAGGACCACCTCAGACAGGAAACTTGACCCCGCAGGCCCCAGAGGGCCAGCCGCGGCCCCCGGCACTGCAAGCTGTGGTCACTGACAAATTTGGCCCAGTCCCTGCCCCGTGGGCCTAGAAGAGGCCTGCCTGGCCCCAGCCTCATCGATCAAGTTAGCCATTATGCCTGCAGGCAGGGAAGGTGGGGGGTTGAAGAAAGGGCCCTTCGAGGGAAGAGGGAGGTGGGGGATGGAACACCCAGATCACAGAACCCTAACTCTGCCACTCTGTGCCTCAGTATCCCCACTGGTCAGACAGAGACATCGCTAAGCCCTCCCTCCCCTCACCCCTCCCCGTCCTGCTCTGCAGAGGGCACGCTGATGGCCATCTTTCTTGACTTGGGGGGCTGGAGTGCACAGTAGGCTTCAACATAAGGGGGTTCACAGGTCCGTGGCGATTTCAGCACTGCTCCAGGCTCCAGACACCCAGGCTAGGAAGTGCCCTTTAGAGGTCAGGAGCAGGGGCCAGAGGCCTGGGCCCAGCTGTGTCAGGAGGGCAGTGCTCACGGGGGACTCTCGGGCCTGGGCACAGGGGCCCTGGGCAGTTAGGAGGGGCAGCTAGGAGGGGCAGCTGGGAGACCCTCTGGCCCACATTCTGCCAAGGGGCTGGGGTGGTGCCCAGGAGCCACCTGAAGAGAGTGACCATTCTTGAAGGGGATGTGAGCAAACCTGGCTGGCCTGGAGCCACCCTCCCCTCAGCCTGGAAGGCAGCCCCCATCCTCGCCCACCTGCCCGACTCCCACTCCCAGCACCAAAGGACTCCAGGTTACGCCTCATTTCTCCACAGGACAGGCCTGTAGAGCCCACTGAGGCCTGGGCCCCAAGCATGTGGGTCCAGAGAGAGGCCCAGGTACCCTCAAGATGTCTCAGACCTGGTCCCCTGAAGACAGCAGCCACCAGACAGGGCCACTGACTTTCCGAGGCCACACAGCTTGCCAAGCAAGGCTAACTGACACTGGCTTTGTGCTGGGCAGCTGCTCGGGTGGGGACTGATCCAGCTGCCAGTCTTGGTAGGCTTTTTGTAAAACTGCCTTGCGCGTCACTTAAAAAAAACTGTTTTCGCCGGACGCGGTGGCTCAAGCCTGTAATCCCAGCACTTTGGGAGGCCGAGGCGGGTGGATCACGAGGTCGAGAGATCGAGACCATCCTGGTCAACATGGTGAAACCCCGTCTCTACTAAAAATACAAAAAAATTAGCTGGGCATGGTGGCACGTGCCTGTCATCCCAGCTACTCAGGAGGCTGAGGCAGGAGAATTGCCTGAGCCCAGGAGGCGGAGGTTGCGGTGAGCTGAGATCGCGCCATTGCACTCCAGCCTGGGTAACAAGAGCGAAACTCGGTCTCAAAAAAAAAAAAAAAAAAACTGTTTCCATTGTTACAAGTACCAAAGAGGCCAGGTGTGAAAAGAAGCCGACTGCAATCCCAGCACTTTGGAAGGCTGAGGCAGGTGCACTGCTTGAACCCAGGAGTTTAAGACCAGCCTGGGCAACACTGCAAGATCCCAGCTCTACGAAACATTAAAAAATTAGCTAGCATGGTAGTGAACACATGTGGATGGTTCCAAGCTAGCTAGGAGGCTGAGGCAGGAGGATTGCTGGAGCCGAGTTAGAGGCTGCAGGGAGCCATGATCACACCACTGCACTCTAGCTGGGTGATACAGTGGACTTTTTTTGAGAAGGAGTCTTGCTCTGTTGCCCAGGCTCAAGTGCAATGGCAAGATCTCAGCTCCCTGTAACCTCTGCCTCCCAGAGACCCTGACTCCCTTTGGAAAAAAAAAAAAAAAGATAAAATGGGGCCTCAACACGGGAGGTCAGACCTCTCCCGTCGGTCTTCCTCCCACAGTGACTGACTGTACTGCCCTCGCTGTCCGTGCCTGCCAGGCCCGCAGCACCTTCGGTCTCGCCGTGGCCCCAGGAGGAACTGCTTCATGCGGCTCCTGCTGTGCGCCCCTCTCAACCCTCCTGGCCTCTGTGCTGTCCTGGAATGCTTGGACCACTCTGTGCTGGGGCACCTGGGGCCAGTGATACAGGGCATGCCCCTGCAGGCCTCTGCAGAGCAGCTCCCACTGCCAAGCGTCACCTCTGCCATCCGCATCCTCCAGAGACCTCCCTAGCCGCAGCACAGGCCACGGACCCCCCGAGTGACAGGCGGCCTCTGACTGATCTCCTACAGGCGCAGGGCCCGCCCCTCGCCCAGCACAGGGCAGGCTTCCAGGATGCAGCTCTGCCCGCCCTCAGCCGAGGTGGCCCCGAGCCGCACTCACCCAGCGCCTTGCACAGCTCCGGGTGCTTCACCCCAATGGTCTTCAGCCTCTGCAGCAGCTCCGACGAGGTCAGCTGCCGCACCAGGTACAGGGCCACCGAGTAGCTCTGGGGCGGAGAGGGGCTGGGTCAGGGCCGGCAGGGCAGGGCCGGCGACGGACAGGTCAGGGGCAGGGAGGCAGCCTGGGCACTCACTCACCTTGCCATAGTTCCCCCAGGTGACGGTGATGCGGTTGGTGGCCGAGGACAGGTACATGAGGTGGGTGAGGTTGATGGGGCGGCACGGCCTCTTGGGCTCCACCCCGGGCTTATTGGATGGGTAGTAACCCTGTGAGCAGACGGGCTACTCAGACGGGAGTGTAAGGACGGCCACGAACTCCAATGGCCCCCACGCCCCTCCACCCTGCCGACCCTCACAGCAGACGCAAGCGGCCGTGCTCACCGGGACCGAGCAGTAGCTGTGGTTGACCTTTACGGCAATGTTGGGTGGGTACTGGTCCTCCTGAGGGCAGCTGGTGTCTGAGTAGCAGATTCTGCAACGACAACAGGGACCATGGGGTGGCAGGAGGGGGACACAGGAGGGGCCGCAGGAGGGAGGCAAAGGAGGGGCCAAGCTGCTGTGGAGAACAACAGGGACCAAGGGGTGGCAGACAGGGAGGCACAGGAGAGGCTGGGTCGCTGCAGGGGACCACAGGGACATGGGGCAGCAGGTGGGGGGAATACAGGAGGGGGTGGGTCCCGGGGGACACAGGTGGCAGTGACGGGGGGCGATACAAAACGTAACACGTGGCTGGACTGCATGGGGGTGGGGGGGCGTCTCGGTGAGTCTGGGTGTGGCCTGGGCAGGGATGGAGGATACTGATGTGTCCCCAGATAGGGACAGATGGCAGATGGGGGGAGCTGGTAGCAGGGGAGACTGAGAAGGGCCTGGGCTAGGACTTGGGGAGCCATGGCAGGCCTGGAGAGGTGGGTGGCTGGGGGCCCAGCCCTGGGGTGGCGGGCACACCTGGGCATACCTCAGGACGACCTGCACAGCTTTGACTCCAGGCTGCAGTTCTCTGTGGGTGTGGAGCAAACCAGAGGAAAGGAAAGCAGAGGTGAGTGAGGAGGGCACGACACTGGCCCGCCCCACAAGGCGGAGACTTCCTCCCCGAAAGGCTCTCTCCCCCAAGCTGGGAAACTGAGGCCCAGGACTCTTTTGTGCAGGCTGGGTGAGACTAAAGTGGCTGTGGGGCCAGGATAGGGGTCGGCCTCCCTGGAAAATGGAAAAGAATCTACCACAAAGCCCTGAACCAGAGAGCGCAGCCAGTTGCCAAGGAACCGCAGCTACAAGGCGCACGCTGGAATCTAGCGGCCAGCTCACAACCGAAGAAAATACCCAGCTTGGGAGGCCAAGGCTGGCAGAGCGCTTCAGCCCAGGAGTTTGAGACCAGCCTGGGCAACATTGTAAAACTGTCTCTACAAAAAATACAAAAAAGGCCGGGTGCAGTGGCTCATGCCTGTAATCCCAACACTTCAGGAGGCCGAGGCGGGTAGATCATTAGAATCAAGAGATCGAGACCATTCTGGTCAACATGGTGAAACCCCGTCTTTACTAAAAATACAAAAATTAGGCCGGGCGCGGTGGCTCAAGCCTGTAATCCCAGCACTTTGGGAGGCCGAGGCGGGTGGATCATGAGGTCAAGAGATTGAGACCATCCAGGTCAACATGGTGAAACCCCGTCTCTACTAAAAATACAAACAATTAGCTGGGCATGGTGGCACGTGCCTGTAATCCCAGCTACTCAGGAGATTGAGGCAGGAGAATTGCCTGAACCCAGGAGGTGGAGGTTGCGGTGAACCGAGATCGTGCCATTGCACTCCAGCCTGGGTAACAAGAGCGAAACTCTGTCTCAAAAAAAAAAAAATTAGCTGGGCATGGTGGCGTACGCCTGTAGTCCCAGCTACTCGGTAGGCTGAGGCAGAATTGCTTGAACCCAGGAGGCGGAGGTTGCAGTGAGCCAAGATCGCGCCATTGCACTCCAGCCTGGGTAACAAGAGCGAAACTCTGTCTAAAAAAAAAAAAAAAAGGCCGGGCGTGGTGGCTCAAGACTGTAATCCCAGCCCCAGCACTTTGGGAGGCCGAGGCAGGTGGATCACGAGGTCGAGAGATCGAGACCATCCTGGTGAACATGGTGAAACCCCCGTCTCTACTAAAAATACAAAACATTAGCTGGGCATGGTGGCACGTGCCTGTAATCCCAGCTACTCAGGAGGCTGAGGCAGGAGAATTGCCTGAACCCAGGAGGCGGAGGTTGCGGTGAGCCGAGATCGTGCCATTGTACTCCAGCCTGGGTAACGAGCTAAACTCCGTCTCAAAAAAAAAAAAAAAAAAAAAAAAATCATCTGGGTGTGGTGGTGTACACCTGTGGTCCCAGCTGCTCAGAGGCTGAGGCAGGATGATCCCTCCTGCTAGGAGGATCCTCTGAACCCATGGAGGTGGAGGTTACAGTGAGCTATGACTGCACCACTGTACTCCAGCCTGGGTGACAAAGAGAAACCCTCTCAAAAAAAAAAAAAAAAAAACCCCGAGAACACCCCAGGATAAACTTAAACAAGAAATGCCCCCAGAAAAAGAGAAAAATCTGTCTACCCAAAGACACTTCCATGGATGTTCACGGCAGAACTGACCATGACAGCCACAAAGTAGCAGCCGCCTGAGTGTCCTTCACACACCACTGGATGTGAAGGACCCACATGCACTGGATGCGACCCAGCCTTGGAAAAGAGTGAGGCTAAGACCCAGGCCTTGGCACAGATGCACTGTGAGGATGTCCCGCCCCACGAGATGCCAAACACAGAAGACCACGCAGGGCCTGGTGCGGTGGCTCACACCTGTAACCCCAGCACTTGGGGAGGCTGAGGTGGGTGGGTCACCTGAGGTCAGGAGTTCGAGATCAGCCTGGCCAACAGGGTGAAACCCCATCTCTACTAAAAGTACAAAAATTAGCTGGGTGTGGTGGCTTATGCCTGTAATCTCAGCTACTCCGGAGACTGAGGGTGAATCGCTTGAACCTGGGAGGCAGAGATTGCAATGAGCCAAGATAGCACCACTGCACTCCAGCACAGCAAAGGGTGAGACTCCCGTCTCAAAAAGTAAAATTAAATTAAATTTAAAAAAATGAAGCCAAGACCCTGCATGGCTGGCTCTGAGCGCTCCAGAGCAGGGACCCAGTGGGGGTAGAGGCTGTGCTGACCCTGGTTCAAGACGAATTAAGAGGAGGCTGAGGAAGGCAAGTCACCACCTTGGGTCTCCCAGGCAGAGAGGCCTCCGTGGCCAGGCCTGGCTAGGCTGATTCCGAACCCTTACCAGGTGTGAGGACCATGCTGGGAGGCCCTGGGGACCTGGGCCCACAGCAGGTGGGGGCAGTGGGTCAGAAGCAGTTGGGCCCGAGAGGCCGGGCATTACATGTGGCACCCACCCCAGCCCGAAGACGGACTCAGGTGTGACCTGGGCAAACGGCCTCCCCTGTGTTGAGATCCCAGCACCTGTCACATGGCTGCCCCAGCAGGAATGTCTCAGATTGGGGCAGGGCAGCCTTGGAGAGACTGAGGGAGGAGCAGGGCAGCTGCGCCAGCCCTCACCTGCTACAGCTCAACCATCTTTACCTGAGGGTGACGCTGCCCCAGGGGACACACACCAGGCAGTGTCTGGGGACATCTGTGGTTGTCACAACAGGGGCATATTCTTGGCATGGAGTGGGTGGAGGCCAGGAATGCGACTCAGCACCCTGCCGTGCCCAGGACAGTCCCACATGCAGAGGGCACAACCGTGTTGAAAGTGGACAGTCAGTCCGCCTCTCTCTCGGGCTGCAGGGCACAGGCAGTGAGCACACAGCCCAGCACCTGAGACCCAGGACAGGGTTTTATGGAAGGAAGAGAACGCGGCCACTGCCTTGCAGCAGGGATCTGGACTGAGCTCGAGCGAGGCCTGCGGTGGACGTGGCTGCCGGCTCTCCCGTGAGCCCAGGACACGGGGCACTGGGCTGGGGGAGGCACCGCGCACCTGGAGTTCCGGATCAGCTCCACCTGTCTTGGTGTCAACGCGAAGATGCACGGGCTCTCCTGAAGCTTCTCGTTGTTCTGTGGGACTGAAGACAAACATGGGTTCAGGGGTGCATCTGGTCCCTGGCAGGTCCCCCGAGCCCAGTCGCCATTCCGGGCCTGCGCCTCTTCAGACCAGGAAACAGGAAATAGAAGCTGGCTGGACAGATATGTGGGGCAGAGGTGGGGGCTGCGCGAGGAGGGAGGAGGAGGGAGGATTCTCGTCCCCTTCTTGGGGCCACTCAGAAAGCAGGGCAACCTTGGCAGCCGGCGGGATGCAGGCGTCTATTTAGGAAGACTGAAAAGTGACCAGCTGCCTGGGGGAAGAGCTGGGCCCCGCCAGGCCTGGAGGACATGACTGTCCTTCCTCCTCCTCCCTCTGGCAGCACAAACTGGACCCGTCCCCAGCTCTCCTCATGCCTGCAAGGCACCCACGTCACCAGGACAGAGGTCTCGCCACGGGTACTAAAAGGGGATAAGGCCACGGTGCTGACAAGTCTGGGTCCTACCCTATCGGTTACAGCTGAGCTGAGCAGCAGAGGCACAGGCAGAAAACACTGTGGTTTTCTCTTCTGAGACGGAGTCTTACTGTTGCCCAGGCTGGAGGGCAGTGGCAGAATCTTGGCTGACTGCAACCTCTGCCTGGCCAGGTTCTAATGATTCTCCTGCCTCAGCCTCCCCAACAACTGGGATTACAGGCACATGCCACCACGCCCAGCTAATTTTTGTATTTTTAGTAGAGATGGGGTTTCGCCATGTTGGCCAGGCTGATCTCCAACTCATGACCTCAGGTGATCTGCCTCTCAAAGTGCTGGGATTATAGGTGTGAGCCACCGCGCCCAGCCAACCCCATCTCTTTTTTTTTTTTTTTCCTGAGACAGAGTCTCGCCCTGCCACCTATTCTAGAGTGTGGTGGTGCCATCTCAGCTCATTGCAACCTCCACCTCTCAGGTTGAAGTGATTCTCCTGCCTCAGCCTCCTGAATAGCTGGGATTACGGGTGTGCACTACTACGCCAGGCTAAATTTTTTGTATTTTTAGTAGAGTCTCGGTTTCTCCATATTGGCCAGACAGGTCTTGAACTCCCAACTTCAGGTGACCCACCCGCCTGGGCCTCCCAAAGTGC